>NC_134361.1:130161515-130844015 GCF_048569485.1 Anomaloglossus baeobatrachus
CGCTTTTTGTATCGCATCCGTCCGTGCGTCCCGCCGAGCGCTGATTAGGGATGCAGATAACGGATCGGCATCCCTGCTCAATTTTTGGCGTGACTTTTTTCCGTATTTGCGTCGCTTTTTGTATCGCATCCGTCCGTGCGTCCCGCCAAGCGCTGATCAGGGATGCACATAACGTATCTGCATCCATGGTCAATTTTTGGCGTGACTTTTTTTTTTACGTATCCCCGACGCTTTTTTTTATCGCATCCGACCGTGCGTCCTGCAGCGGCCGATCAGTGCACTGCGTCTGTGCGTTTGAAAAGTCAAATGGCGCTCCTTCTCTTCTGAGCCCCGCCATGCGCTCAAACAATTACTTTCCACCACATGTGAGGTGTCTGTGTACTCAGGAGAAATTGCACAATACGTTTTATGGTGCATTTTTTCCTGTTACCCTTGTGAAAAAAAAAAGCTACCTAGTTGAAGCAACCGTTTTGTGGTAAAAAAAAATTTTTTTTCTTTTCACGGCTCAACGCTATAAACTTCTGTGAAGCCCCCAGGTGTTCAAAGTGCTCACCAAACATCTAGAAAAATTATTTGAGGGCTCTAGTTTCCAAAATGGTGTCACTTGTGGGGGAGCTCCACTGTTTAGGCACCATAGGGGGTCTCCAAACGTGACATGGCGTCCGCTAATGATTCCAACCAATTTTGCTGTCAAATGGCGCTCCTTCTCTTCTGAGCCCCGCCATGCGCCCAAACAATTACTTTCCACCACATATGAGGTATCTGCGTACTCAGGAGAAAATGCACAATACATTTTATGGTGCATTTTTTCCTGATAGCCTTGTGAAAAAAAAAGCTACCTAGTTGAAGCAACCGTTTTGTGGTAAAAAAAAAATTTTTTCTTTTCACGGCTCAACGCTATAAACTTCTGTGAAGCCCCCAGGTGTTCAAAGTGCTCACCAAACATCTAGAAAAATTATTTGAGGGCTCTAGTTTCCAAAATGGTGTCACTTGTGGGGAGAGCTCCACTGTTTAGGCACCATAGGGGGTCTCCAAACGTGACATGGCGTCCGCTAATGATTCCAACCAATTTTGCTGTCAAATGGCGCTCCTTCTCTTCTGAGCCCCGCCATGCGCCCAAACAATTACTTTCCACCACATATGAGGTATCTGCGTACTCAGGAGAAAATGCACAATACATTTTATGGTGCATTTTTTCCTGTTACCCTTGTGAAAAAAAAAGCTACCTAGTTGAAGCAACCGTTTTGTGGTAAAAAAAAATTTTTTTCTTTTCACGGCTCAACGCTATAAACTTTTGTGAAGCCCCCAGGGGTTCAAAGTGCTCACCAAACATCTAGAAAAATTATTTGAGGCCTCTAGTTTCCAAAATGGGGTCACTTGTGGGGGAGCGCCATTGTTTAGGCACCTCAGGGGGTCTTCAAACCCGACATGGCGTCCGCTAACAGGTGCAGCTAATTTTGCACTCAAAAATTCAAATGGCGCTCCTTGCCTTCCGAGCACTGCTGTGTGTCTAAACATTTGATTTCCACCACATATGAGGGTATCTGCGTACTCAGGAGAAAATGCACAATACATTTATGGTGCATTTTTTCCTGTTACCCTTGTGAAAAAAAAGCTACCTAGTTGAAGCAACCGTTTTGTGGTAAAAAAATTTTTTTTCTTTTCACGGCTCAACGCTATAAACTTTTGTGAAGCCCCCAGGGTTCAAAGTGCTCACCAAAACATCTAGAAAAATTATTTGAGGCCTCTAGTTTCCAAAATGGGGTCACTTGTGGGGGAGCTCCATTGTTTAGGCACCTCAGGGGGTCTTCAAACCCGACATGGCGTCCGCTAACAGTGCAGCTAATTTTGCACTCAAAAATTCAAATGGCGCTCCTTGCCTTCCGAGCACTGCTGTGTGTCCAAACATTTGATTTCCACCACATATGAGGTATCTGCGTACTCAGGAGAAAATGCACAATACATTTTATGGTGCATTTTTTCCTGTTACCCTTGTGAAAAAAAAGCTACCTAGTTGAAGCAACGTTTTGTGGTAAAAAAAAATTTTTTTCTTTTCACGGCTCAACGCTATAAACTTTTGTGAAGCCCCCAGGGGTTCAAAGTGCTCACCAAACATCTAGAAAAATTATTTGAGGCTCTAGTTCCAAAATGGGGTCACTTGTGGGGGAGCTCCATTGTTTAGGCACCTCAGGGGGTCTTCAAACCCGACATGGCGTCCGCTAACAGGTGCAGCTAATTTTGCACTCAAAAATTCAAATGGCGCTCCTTGCCTTCCGAGCACTGCTGTGTGTCCAAACATTTGATTTCCACCACATATGAGGTATCTGCGTACTCGGGAGAAAATGCACAATACATTTATGGTGCATTTTTTCCTGTTACCCTTGTGAAAAAAAAAGCTACCTAGTTGAAGCAACCGTTTTGTGGTAAAAAAAAATTTTTTTCTTTTCACGGCTCAACGCTATAAAACTTTTGTGAAGCCCCCAGGGGTTCAAAGTGCTCACCAAACATCTAGAAAAATTATTTGAGGCCTCTAGTTTCCAAAATGGGGTCACTTGTGGGGGAGCTCCATTGTTTAGGCACCTCAGGGGGTCTTCAAACCCGACATGGCGTCCGCTAATGAGTGCAGCTAATTTTGCGTTCAAAAATTCAAATGGCGCTCCTTCCCTTCCGAGCTCTGCCGTGCGCCCAAACAATTGATTTTTACCACATATGGGGTATCAGCGTACTCAGGAGAACATGCACAATAAATTGTATTGTGTACTTTCTCTTTTCTCCCTTGTAAAATGAAAATTTTATGGCTAAAGTAACATTTTTGTGTTAAAAAGTAAAATTTTCATTTTTTTCCTTCCACATTGCTTTGGTTCCTGTGAAGCACCTAAGGGTTAATAATCTTATTGGATGTGGTTTTGAGCAGTGTGAGGGGTGTAGTTTTTAGAATGGGGTCACTTTTGGGTATTTTCTGTCACCTCGGCCTCTCAAAGTCACTTCAAATGTGATGTGTTCCTAAAAAAAATTATTTTGTAAATTTTGTTGGAAAAATGAGCATTTGCTGATGACCTTTGACCCCTTCTAACTTCCTAACGGAAAAAAAATTTGTTTCGAAAATTGCGCTGATGTAAAGTAGACAAGTGGGAAATGTTATTTAGTAACTATTTTGTGTGACATATCTCTCAGATTTATGGGCATAAATTTTCAAAGTTTGAAATTTGCGAAATTTTCAAAATTTTCGCCAAATTCCTAAATTTTCACAAATAAACGCAAAACATATCGGCCTAAATTTACCACTGACATGAAGTACAATATGTCACGAAAAAACAATCTCAGAATCGCCAGGATCCGTTGAAGCAGTTCCAGAGTTATAACCTGTCAAAGTGACACTGTCAAAATTGCAAAAATGCCCGGTCATTAGGGTGTTTTAGTGGCCGGGGGTGAAAGGGGTTAAACACATTTTACTTAATGTTTTGGATTAATTGCCCACCTTTGCATTGTTGGCAACAGTTCTCTTACCTGCTTGCTTTAGTATTGCAAACTTAAACAGTTTAATTACATTTTCAAAAGTTATGCCAGCTTTAACACACAGCTGCTAACAGCATTCACCTTGACATCTCCACCATATGGTTAGGTTAGTTGAATAGGCATGTTATTTATATATTCAAAAGGGAGATAAGTGATCAGCAAATACATATAGCACCTCAGTTAAAAAATGAGTTGTGAGTTCTTTACAATAAGGGTAGTCAGATTGTGGAAATTCCTACCAGAAGAGGTAATAAATAGCCAATATTGTTTCAGTAGTGATGAGCAAATTCGAATTCACCTGTGATCTCTTCAGACCCCTGAGAATAATAAACATAAAATTTAAAAACAAAACGAAAAATGCCTGAAACTCACCACATCACTCACTTCTCCGGATGCTCCGCTGCTCAGGTGACAGCTATCTGAGTCTTTTCTTTCAGCCATCACCTGCCTCATCTGTTCTTTAGTATAGGCAAGTATTTTGGGCCATGACCAGGCCACGGAGGGTCGCTGCATATTGTAAAGTTGAGTTGCATCTTATTACCTTACATTGTGCAGTGACCCCATGATCGGGTATTAGGGTTTTATCATTTGCAAGCCTTTTATGGGTCATTAAAATGGTGGCTGAGCATTTTTTTGTACTTCTCCAGTCTTTTGTAGTCCTGCCATGTTCTAATTTGCAAATTTCATGAATGTAGCTCAAACGCTATCAGTCTGAACCCATAATGGTGCTGTTTTACTAACTAAATAAATACATTAAATGAAGAAGTACGCAGCCTGTATTCTTTTAAATCATTTTTAGATGGTTGGTGTGTCGCGGGCGGAGGAGGGGACGCTGCGCTCACCCACTGCTCGGGTCCGGCTGCTGCTGCTGCTTGGTGGTGGCTCGAGCGGTGGCCGGATCCCGGGGACTCGAGCGGCGTTCCTCGCCCGTGAGTGAAAGGGGGTGGTTTGGTTTTAGGGATATTGTCCGTGACGCCACCCACGGTTGTGGTGAGATTGGTGACACCCCCGCTGCTCTGGACGGGGATCCCGGGAGCGATGACGGGGAGCAGCTTGGATGTTGGTTCTCCCCCTCCGTGAGTAGGGGGTGGTTGTCCCGGGCCCGGTGAGGGGGTAGGGATGTATGGCAGGCGGGTTTACGGGGCCTGGTGAGGTGCAGGGTCGCAGGGGCAGCGATGTGTCGCACGGCACGATGGTACTCACTCAGCCAATGATGAATGCAAAGTCTCCGGTAAAACAAATGCCTGGATGGACGGGTCCCACAGACGGCTGCGGTGTTTCTCCTCCGGCAGGTTGATGGTGACTGCCTTTCCCTGCACCTGTGTTGTGTTACGGTTCCAATAGCTTCCCTCTGGTAACCCGCTCCCCAGCTTGGATGGAGGCTGAGGGAGCCCCTTTTGCCCGCAGGCTCTGGCCCTGGGAACTGTAGCCTTGGCAGTGACTGTGTTTCCCTCTATGGTTTGAGCGGTTGCCTTCAATCGGGTCTTGACTGCTGGGAAACCCCGGAGGTTCCCTTCGCTAATGGATTGACAAATTTAACGGCTACTCCTAGCCTTGTCGGGGTCCGTAAGCCCTGCCGGATGGTGCTGGCTTCTCTTTACCCTCCGATCTGGTACCGCCGGGCCACCGCCCGTCCACGGCCCATACGGTTTGCTCCAATTAGCCTCTCCTGCAGACGGTCACCACCGTCTGCCAACCTTGTTGTTCTGTCCGGGCCCACACACCCGGACCGCCTTCAGACTGCTCCTCTACTACCACCTCACTCTCCAAAAACTCATCTCTAACTGACTCCTTTTCCCGCCTCTAGGACTTTGAACTCCTCGGTGGGCGGGACCAACCACCTGGCCCACCCCTGGTGTGGACATCAGCCCCTGGAGGAAGGCAACAAGGATTTTGTGTTTGGCTTCGGTGTGCCTAACCGGGGTGTGGGTTGTGTTGGTGTAGTTCTGTGACAACCTGGCTTGTCCAGGGCGCCACATTCCCCCTTAGTAAAATGCAGACCGTCCGCGGGCTGCCCTTCCATCACCGGTTTTATTTTAACTGTAAAAAGATATAAACGGTAAACATGTAAACAAGCATTTTTCAATCTTCCCACATCGGGAGGCACATTTCTTAAATGTTACCAACATTTTTAATAAATACGGTTATGGCTTCCGCTCTTCTCCCACCCAAGCAACCTGGCCCTGATGCTGCCCACTAAGGAAATGGGCAGCACCCTTGACCCCAGTCCAGCACCAAGTTGCCCGAGCGGGTTCTGTCCCTTTCAGGGGACCCGCATCCATGGGGACCCCTGAACCCCCAGAGGATCGCCACCGGTTACGGTAGTGGCGGGCCTGGGCCATCCTTTCCCCAGGCCCATCCTCCCAATCAGCCTCTCCGGAGGCTGTCACGGTTTCAAGCCAACAACATTTTTATTTACATTCCACAAGTTCGTGGTTGCCCTGCATGTTCTCGGGCTTGTCCGTAAGCAGTTCCTTACGCAAGGATACAGACAGTCCCCACGGGACAACAGTTGCCGTCAATGACCGGTTCAATCACGGTTCTTAATCAGATGAACTTCTTCGGTTGATCATTTTCACTTATCATTCACAAACGTTTAAACTGCACTGGTGGTCCCAACGGGGACAACTTGCAGTGGAGGACCGCTAACTTTCACTTTAAGTCCACAGTGGCGGCCGGAGGAGGGGGCTGGGCTGGCACTCGGGCCTCTTGACTGCCCCTCAGCTTTGCATCCAGCGCGAACCAACCCCTCTCCCCCGCAGTGCCTGGTGTACTGCACCAAGTCTCCCGGCATCAGGTTCCGGCCCGGGTGATCTTCCGGTAGATGGGCGTTGACATCCCGTCGGGCCACAAAGACTTCGGCCTTCAGGCCCGGCTCATAGATAAAACCATAGCCCCGACGGACGTCAAACCTCCTCACTTGCCCTTCATAGAGCGGGCCCCGGACACGGAAGGTCGCTTGGCGGAGGCTCTCCTTCTCCCGGATCATGCGAGCCACCAGCTCCGCTTTCCTTCTCTCCCTCTCGGCAATCTCCAGGCCCAGCGGTGTCGGTTCCCTGTCCCAATACGGGGCCGCTGCGAGCCCCTGCGCACAGGTCGGGCCCCGCGAGACCTCCTGGACACTGCCCACCACTGGCAATCGGGTGGAAGGTCCCGCGGTGACTTGGCCTGGGGTGCTGCCTTGCAGCGGCGACCCAGCGCAACCTCAGCCGAGGTGTGGGAAACGGGCACAGGGATCCTCTCCCGCTGGACCCTCCTGCACGGAGCGGTCTGTCAGCACCGGTTCAGGGGAAGTCTCCACAGGTGCCTCCGGTTCGGACTTCGGCACCTTCCATGGGAGCGGCTCCGAGCGGTCACGGGCCCCGGCTGCAGGTCGGTCCGCCTGGGCGGATGGGCGGAGTACCGCTACCGGTGGTGGTGGTAGAGGGCCTAGTGGCGGGGCAGCGGCAGCCAACATGGGTAGCGGGGGAGGTAGCAGGGCGAGCGGGTGTAGACCGGGCCCCTCGGCCGCGATGACCGACCCACTAGGGGTACAGGGGCATGGGTCACTTACCCTCTCTTCCAAAACTCCCTCCACCTCGCGTCTCCGTATGGCCGCCACCACTTCCGCCATGTCGGCCTCCAACTCCTCCAAGAGGAGTTGCATCCTGATCTGCAGCCGCTGTTGGAGCTGGGTGGTCCAGACCTCCACCCACGCCGCGGTTCCAGGTGGGGGGGCTACGGTGCTGCGGGACGGCTGGTACATTGCTGCGGCGGCCTCTTCCAGGAACCAACAAAAAGATGGCCGCAGGGTCCTGGCGTCCTTGCTTTTATAGCCGCGGGCTACATGCGACCAGACGCCATCCGTCCCCTTAGTTTTTTTCCGGCTCCTCCTCTACAGGGGCAGGGTTTGGATTTTCGCGCCTCCACTGCTCGAGGAGACGCTCGAGCGGGACTTTTCGTGCCCAAAATAGCAGCTTCTCCAAATTTTCGGCCGGACACCTCCGGCGGTCACAAGGCGCACCTCTACCAGATGGCAGAGCGGTAAGATCCTGTTCGTGACGCCAAGTTGTCGTGGGCGGAGGAGGGGGACGCTGCGCTCACCCACTGCTCGGGTCCGGCTGCTGCTGCTCGGTGGTGGCTCGAGCGGTGGGCCGGATCCTGGGGACTCAAGCGGCGTTCCTCGCCCGTGAGTGAAAGGGGGTGGTTTGGTTTTAGGGATATTGTCCGTGACGCCACCCACGGTTGTGGTGAGATTGGTGACACCACCGCTGCTCTGGACGGGATCCCGGGAGCGATGACGGGGAGCAGCTTGGATGTTGGTTCTCCCCTCCGTGGGTAGGGGGTTGGTTGTCCAGGGGCCCGGTGAGGGGGTAGGGATGTATGGCAGGCGGGTACGGGGCCTGGTGAGGTGCAGGGTCGCGGGGGCAGCGCTGTGCCGCATGGCACGGTGGTACTCACTCAGCCAATGACAAATGCAAAGTCTCCGGTAAAACAAACGGCTGGATGGACGGGTCCCACAGACGGCTGCGGTGTTTCTCCTCCTGGCAGGTTGATGGTGACTGCCTTTCTCTGCACCTGTGTTGTGTTACGGTTCCAATGGCTTCCCACCGGTAACCCGCTCCCCAGCTTGGATGGAGGCTGAGGGAGCACCTTTTGCCCGCAGGCTCCGGCCCTGGGAACTGTAGCCTTGGCGGTGACTGTGTTTCCCTCTATGGTTTGAGCGGTTGCCTTCAATCGGGTCTTGACTGCTGGGAAACCCCGGAGGTTCCCTTCGCTAATGGATTTGACAAATTTAACGGCGACTCCTAGCCTTGTCGGGGTCCGTAAGCCCTGCCGGATGGTGCTGGCTTCTCTTTACTCTCCGATCTGGTACCGCCGGGCCACCGCCCGTCCACGGCCCATACGGTTTGCTCCAATTAGCCTCTCCTGCAGACGGTCACCACCGTCTGCCAACCTTGCTGTTCCGTCCGGGCCACACACCCGGACCGCCTTCAGACTGCTCCTCTACTACCACCTCACTCTCCAAAACTCATCTCTAACTGACTTCTTTTCTCGCCTCCAGGACTTTGAACTCCTCGGTGGGCGGGACCAACCGCCTAGCCCACCTCCTGGTGTGGACATCAGCCCCTGGAGGAAGGCAACAAAGATTTTGTGTTTGGCTTCGGTGTGCCTAACCGGGGTGTGGGGTGTGTTGGTGTAGTTCTGTGACGACCTGGCTTGTCCAGGGCACCACAGGACCACAGGTGCATCTGGGCGGGACTGTGGGTGAGATTTTTGGATCTGCAATGGCCGCCCCACTGCCTCAGGTATTTTTGTCCTGTCCCTATACGTATATTACATGCTGGCACCAGCCAAGTCATGTGCAGCACTTGTGTGACGCCCTGGCCGGACCAGGTATTCACAGATAGGGCCCCGCATTATACCTGTCCTTCATAGGTAACATACAGCCAAACATTTAAACCCTAGTCACCCCCCTCAGGGCTTGATGGACACACCAGGGTGTGGAACCAGGCACTTGGAAGACGCCCAGCGAGGAGTTCAGAGAGCCTGGGGCGGGAAAGTAGCCAGATAATGTTGAGAGTTCAAGTTGGAGAGGTGTGTGGGCTGGAGCTGTGTGCAGCTCCAGCAGAGGAGAAAAAACAATTTGAGCAGGTGCCAGGGTAGGAGCCCTGGTACCTTTGGCTAGGAGGCAGACGGCGGTCTCCGTCTGCAGGAGCTGGGAAGACGGCTCGGTGGAACCGAGGTGGACCGGGACAGGGTTGTAGCCCGCCGGTACCGATCAGGGGAACCGACTCGGAAACCGGAGCACAAAGGGGGTACTCAGACCCTGAAGCTAGGTCCAGAAGATACTGGGGACTAGCTAATTAACTGAATGCGGCCAGGTCCTGTCCCACCCAAAGTCCCGACTAAAGGCAACAGCCCAACAAGGGGGATAAGCGATCACCGCCATGGCTCAGAGATCCCATGGGCCAGTGTCTGCGGGAAAAGGGCTCCTTAGGCAACAGCAAGCCGGGAGCGGACTCCTGAAGTTGATAGCACAGGCTGTCCACCATCCAACACAGGTGCGGGAGAAAGACAGAGACCACCAGCCAGGTGGGGGACCAGACTGCAGCCGGCTGCGGGCAACGACCACCATCACCTTGGTTTACCAGAGACTCATGTGTTTACTAATAGTGAGTACAACAACATCTCCCTGCACTGCCCACGGAGGGGTTAACAACTTGCTGCCAAACATCTCCCCCAGGTGTCCCGTAACTGCAGCTGTGGTGTCCAACTTCATCACATCCCGTGGGTGGCGTCACAAACTTAACACGGCTCCGGCTGTACATCTACGTCCCCAAACCACAACTTCCCTTTCAGTTGAAGTGACCTCGAGACCCCCGGATCCGGAGACCACCGAGCCACCCACTGAAGGTCCCGATCCGAGCGGCTTGGCTGCCGAGCACGGGGCGGTACACCTCAATTTCTGGCGTCCCCGAACAGGATACTTACCTATCCACTTACCTTGTGGAAGTACGCCTTGTAGTGAAGTCAGCGGTGATCCGTTGCGAAAATTATCATAATCCGCCATCTTGTCGCCATCTTGTTGGCGCTAAAGTTCCCGCTCAAGGTCTCCTTCCCCGAGAAAAGGGTAAAAGCTGAAGCCCCGCCCCCTGGGAACACGGCCATAAAGAAAAGCCGGAAGTCGCAAAACGAAACTTACCGGCCGGCTAGAGAAGTGCCACGAAAAGACCAAGGGGGGCGGGTGAAAATTCTGCGACATGTGACCAAGCAGTTAAAGGGCAGGGACTCCAGGACCCTGCCACCCTTCTCATTCCTGGATACTATTGGAGCAACATGGCTGAGCTGACTGGCAAGCCCGTGCCTGAAACAGCGGCCTGGGTAGAAGCACAGACCCAACAAATGTGCCGCCGGGTTCAGTCACAGGCGCGCTTTATCCTAGAGCGGTGCGTAGCCGAGATGGAGGAGCTGGCTGTAGCCGTGCGGGCTCGTGAAGTGGAGGCAACCTTGGAGGAGCAGGAGAGCGATCCACGCCCCTATGTCCCACAGGGACCGGCCGACGTGGCTGAGGGACCCGGTCTGCCCCTGCCCGCCATATTGCCTTCCTCACCACCCGTACCAGTTGCCGCTAACACCCCGCTTGGACCACCGCTGCTACCACCTGCAGTGGAATCATCCGTCCCACCAACCCAGGAGGACCAGCCCGAGGAAGCCGCCTGCAGGAAGCCCGTCGCCGCTCCGGCATCCGTACCGGCTCCACGTCGCACCAGCGTCCGGAAAGTGCCCCGTCCCGACTTGAACATACCACCGATCCCGGAAGAGGCCGTGCCACAGTTGACAACGGCCCTGGCAGTCCGCCCGGCAAAAGCAGAAGTGGTCCCTGACCAGAAGCCAGCACTGAAGGTAATGCTGGCCGCACCCAAAACCCAGGCCTCGGCTGAGGCACCGCAGGGTTGCCGCTGTAAGGCAGCTGAGCAGGCCGCGACACAGCGGGGTTCCCCAGTGCAGAGAGTGTCGGTCGTGGCCAACACGGGGGAACTCCAGCTGGGCCCGACCCCTGCGCGGAGCAAACCGGAGCAGGCAGACACTCCATACTGGGAGCAGCAGCGCCAGCTGGGCTGGGAGATCGCTGCCCGTGAAAAGAGGAAGGCGGAGGTGCTGTCCCGGACCATCCAGGAGAAGGACAACCTCCGCAATGCCACCTTTCGGGAAAGGGGCCCGACGTACGAAGACCAGGTCCGGCACTTTAACCCCCAACAAGTATGGGGTTTCATCTTCGAGCCGGGCCTGGACGCAGAGATCTTCGTGTCCCGGAATGACGTCTACCCTCACCTCTCTATGGGTCATCCCGACCGAGACTTGGAACCCGGGGAGTTGGTAACATACACCCAGCACTGTGGGGAGAGGGGGTGGTTTGCCCTGGATGTGAGAAGAAAAGTAACCATGGGCGCTCAGGTGCACGTCCACCACTCTCCGCCACTCTCCAGACCTGAAGAAGAAGAGTGTTAAGTGGTAGCGGTTCCGGCTACCTTTCTGCCCGTCCCCGTTGGGACCTTGTTGATGTTCCCGATGTTTTAAAGTTAAACAATGACATGGCTGAGAACTTGCAGGCCAACCCAAAAACTTTTGGGCCTTGTAAACAGCCCTGGACCACCCTTTCACTGTTCTGCAGTTTCCGGAGAGGCTGGTTGGAGGAAGGGACTGCAGCAAAGTAGGCTGAGGTCCCGTCACCATGGAAACCGGTGACCAACCTCCGGGTCAGGGGTCCCCTGGACGTGGGGCCTCTGAGAGAGACTGCCGGGTAAGGAACTTATTACCCGGCCTGTGTGGGCAACACCCGGACCCAAACCCATTTGGTGGACTGGGGAAAAGGGGTGCTGACCTGGCTTTTAGAGGCAGCATTAGGGCTAGGTTTGCTTGGGTGGGCAAAAGTGAAAAGGGACCCGGTTATAAAAATGTTTTCATTATGTAACGTTTAAGCAAACTGCCTCCCGTCACAGGGATGAAACAAAGCCTTCATGAATGCAAATATGTTAGTATAATTGTACATGTGTTTTATCTTTTTCAGTTCTAAAAGCAAAATAAACCGGTGGTGGTCGGACAGCCCGCGGACAGTCTGTGGTTAACCAAGGGGAAGTGTGACGCCCTGTCCGGGCCAGGTAGTCACAGATAAGGCCCCGCATTACACCTGTGCTTCATAGGTAACATACAGCCAAACATTTAAACCCTAGTCACCCTCCTCAGGGCTTGATGGACACACCAGGGTGCGGAACCAGGCGGTTGGAAGACGCCCACTGAGGAGTTCAGAGAGCCTGGGGCGGGAAAGTAGCGAGATAAGGTTGAGGGTTCAAGTTGGAGAGGTGTGTGGGCTGGAGCTGTGTGCAGCTCCAGCAGAGGAGAAAAAACAATTTGAGCAGGTGCCAGGGTAGGAGCCCTGGTACCTTTGGCTAGGAGGCAGACGGCGGTCTCCGTCTGCAGGAGCCGGGAAGACAGCTCAGTGGAACCGAGGTGGACTGGGACAGGGGGACAAAGGGGGATACTCAGAACCTGAAGCTAGGTCCAGAAGCTACTGGAGGCTAGCTAATTAACTGATTGCGGCCAGGACTAGAGGTCCTGTCCCACCCAAAGTCCTGACTGAAGGCAACATCCCAACGAGGGGGATAAGCGGCCAGCGCCATGGCTCAGAGATCCCACGAGCCAGCGTCTGCGGGCAAAGGGCTCCTTAGGCAACAACAAGCCGGGAGCGGACTCCAAAAGTTAAAAGCACAGGCAGTCCACCAGCCAACACAGGTGCGGGAGAAAGACAGAGACCACCAGTCGGGTGGGGGACAAGACTGCAGCCAGCTGCGGACACCGACCACCATCACCTTGGTTTACCAGAGACTCGTGTGTTTACTAATAGTGAGTACAACAGCACCCTCCGGTCGCCCATCTCCCTGCAACGCCAAACACCCCCAACGGGTCCCAGGGCCACCATCCCTGCCCACGGAGGGGTTAACAACTTGCTGCCAAACATCTCCTCCGGGTGCCCCGTAACTGCAGCGGTGGTGTCCACCTTCACCACATTCCGTGGGTGGTGTCACGAACTTAACACGGCTTCGGCCGTACATCTAAGTCCTCAAACCACAACCCCCCTTTCAGTTGAAGTGACCGCGAGACCCCCGGGACCGGAGACCCTCAAACTCCCCAAGTCAAAGTAACAAACACTGCACTCTCTTTTTTTGTATAAAAAATGAAAAATAAGACAGAATTGAGTTGTTCATTGCAAAAGAACTTATTGTATATTTATTAGTAAGGTGACAGAGAAGACATGGGACGTTTCGGCCTTGTAAGGCCTTTTTCACCCCAAGTCACTAAAAGAAGTGAAAAAAATAATAACAATCAATATTTGACACTTTATTACATAAATACATATTTACATAGAATATTACATTATATACATGAGTTTCAAGGATTTCCACATAGATAAATGTAATCAGATGAACTAACACAACAGTATAGCTTGGTTACAACAAAAATGATAACCTATGTACTGGCACAGCTCTGCAACAACATATTAACATACCTCCACAGAAGAATTTTTTCAGAGGAATATTTTTGAAGGAAGAAGAAAAGAAGTTGAGGAAGAAATCCACCAAGAAAGTATTTTATAGAGAATCACTGGAAGCAAGGTCTGTTAACAAATGATATGCATGTGAGTAGTTTGTATATACAATATATGTAATGAGGAGCTGAGTGGCGAAATGATGGGATACCTGGTTTGTATGTCTCACAGGTTTATCTTTGATACAACCACGTCCTTTGATATGGGGGTAGTGAGCTATGTGGTCTCTCGTCCTGATTGGAGAGTTTCCGTGGTTGATTGTACCTTTATGGATATAGGAGTTAAGATTAAGATAGTGTGCTCAATGTGGTAATTTTTCATTATATTGTAACATATATGTCAATACCTGGTAATTGTTTCAGACTGTTATCACGATAAAGAATTAATGCTTCTATAATATATTTAAGGATACCTCCATCTGGAACAAGATTCATATAAATAATAAGAATTTTTTTCAAATGACAAGTTCCGCAATCTGATGCAACAGTACTGGGATATATCAGGTACATGTTAGGACTATACAAGACCACATTGGTGCAGCATTTAAATGCAAAGGATCACACTTGCAAAACCATGAATCAAAGGTCAGGGTATGATAATATATGGTGACTATACAGGTCCCTCTAAACACTATTAGGTCCTATGTAAAGTACCATTTATGGTAGATTTAAGTAGTTAATATATATTACCTGGGTCACAGTGATATAGAGTTCGTTTACATTGGTGAAGTGGGATTTCTTCTAAAAGGCAAAATTGGAGCAGTATTTTCAATATAGTGGAGGTGAGTAGTGCGGACATGAGCATAGATGGTTTTTTCTTTACCTGTACGCTGCCTTCCCAGGCTATGGCTGTATGTGATGCTTCTTGGCGTCTACAGGCTATTTAATGCTGCAGACCCTGAAGTGATGCTGGACGCCAGCGCATGCGCCTTTGTCTCTTGTGGTATGTTCTATATTAAGGTATAAACGGTACTTTACCATTATACATTAAATAGACGTGCATCGCGCATGCGCAGTAGTGCTTTTATTAGACTTAGAGAAAATGTTAACGTGAGGTCAGATTTCAGAGGCTGGTATGAGAAAAGGGAATAGTAACAGCTGTTTATCAGAGTGGTTATACATAGTAAGAGATGATAAGCAAGAATACATAATGTAATTTATAAAAATAGGTGGGTACAGACTTTCTTATGCACAATATATTCTAATGTAGAACCCATGCAGTATATTTATTTAGAGGTCCTAAGATGAGATGAATTGACCTGAAATAAAATATTAATTAGGCACGTGCTAGCATCTTATAAGGCGATGGTCCCAATACTATGAAACTAAATAAAGGATAAGTACACTATTATTATATAGACTAACATTATATAGACTAAGGGAAAGGAAAGGTTGGGGGAGGGGAAGGTGGAAAATCGAGTGATTTATACTTTACCATCTATGAATGAGTGCAGGATGGGAGGAGAGGAATCGAAAACAAAGATGAAATTCTTCAAGATTTCTGTAAACAATATAATATGAAGAGTAGTCCAATATAACACATGTTAATCAATATTTGTAAAACTCAGTGTTAGATATTATAACATCAATATAAGTGTGACGTGAATAATATCATAATGGCCAATCAATTTCTCTATTCAGACCTTTTGTTGCCAAAGTTTGTAACGTATGGATCCAGTAACTTTCTCTTTTCTTTAAGAGTTGCCTTATAAAATGCTTGCATGTGCCTAATTAATATTTTATTTCAGGTCAATTCATCTCCTCCTAGGACCACTAAATAAATATACAGCGTGGGTTGTATATTAGAATACATTGTGCATAAGAAAGTCTGTACCCACCTATTTTTATAAATTACGTTATGTATTCTTGCTTATCATCTCTTACTATGTATAACTACTCTTTTAAACAGCTGTTACTATCCCCTTTTCTCATACCAGCCTCTGAAATCTGACCTCATGTTAACATTTTCTCTAAGTCTAATAAAAGCACTACTGCGCATGCGCGATGTGCCCTATTTAAGGTATAATGGTAACGTAGCGTTTATACCTTAATATAGAACATACCTCAAGAGACAACGGCGCATGCACTGGCGTCCTCCATCACTTCTAGGTCTGCAGCATTAAATAGCCTGTGGACGCCGAGAAACGTTACATACAGCCATAACCTAGGAAGGCGGCGTACAGGTAAAGAACAAACTAACCAACCTTTAATGATAGGAAATTTTATCCTCACTATGTATTTTATCTATTAGGAATTAAGGATGTTTTTTTAATCTTTAACAATTTCTGTCTGCATGGACGTTTTGTGCCAGAGCACCTCCTCACTTTGATTGTCTACAGCCTCCCTTGTTCTACTGAGCACTGTCCAGGAGCTTTCATCCAGCTGAATTTACAACAAACTGGTGAGCTGAAAACCCCTTTTTTCTACTATAGAGAACAAACCATCTATGCTCATGTCCGCACTACTCACCTCCACTATATTGAATATACTTCTCCAATTTTGCCTTTTAGAAGAAATCCCACTCCACCAATTTAAACAAACTCTATATCACTGTGAGCCAGGTAATATATATTAACTACTTAAATCTACCATACATGGTACTTTACATAGGACCTAATAGTGTTTAGAGGGACCTGTATAGTCACCATATGTTAATATACCCTGACCTTTGATTCATGGTTTTGCAAGAGTGATCCTTTGCATTTAAATGCTACACCCATGTGGTCTTGTATAGTCCTAACATGTACCTGATATATCCCAGTACTGTTGCATCAGATTGCGGAACTTTAGATTTTAAAAAAAAATCTTATTATTATATGAATCTTGTTCCAGATGGAGGTATCCTTAAATATATTATAGAAGCCTTAATTCTTTATGGAGATAACAGTTCGAAACAATTATCAGGTATTGATATATATGTTACAATATAATGAAATATTACCACATTGAGCACACTATCTTAATCTTAACTCCTATATCCATAAAGGTACAATCAACCACGGAAACTCTCCAATCAGGACGAGAGACCACATAGCTCACTACCCCCATATCAAAGGACGTGGTTGTATCAAAGATAAACCTGTGAGACATACAAACCAGGTATCCCATCATTTCGCCACTCAGCTCCTCATTACATATATTGTATATACAGTTAGGTCCAGAAATATTTGGACAGTGACACAAGTTTTGTTATTTTAGCTGTTTACAAAAACATGTTCAGAAATACAATTATATATATAATATGGGCTGAAAGTGCACACTCCCAGCTGCAATATGAGAGTTTTCACATCCAAATCAGAGAAAGGGTTTAGGAATCATAGCTCTGTAATGCATAGCCTCCTCTTTTTAAAGGGACCAAAAGTAATTGGACAAGGGACTCTAAGGGCTGCAATTAACTCTGAAGGCGTCTCCCTCGTTAACCTGTAATCAATGAAGTAGTTAAAAGGTCTGGGGTTGATTACAGGTGTGTGGTTTTGCATTTGGAAGCTGTTGCTGTGACCAGACAACATGCGGTCTAAGGAACTCTCAATTGAGGTGAAGCAGAACATCCTGAGGCTGAAAAAAAAAAAAATCCATCAGAGAGATAGCAGACATGCTTGGAGTAGCAAAATCAACAGTCGGGTACATTCTGAGAAAAAAGGAATTGACTGGTGAGCTTGGGAACTCAAAAAGGCCTGGGCGTCAACGGATGACAACAGTGGTGGATGATCGCCGCATACTTTCTTTGGTGAAGAAGAACCTGTTCACAACATCAACTGAAGTCCAGAACACTCTCAGTGAAGTAGGTGTATCTGTCTCTAAGTCAACAGTAAAGAGAAGACTCCATGAAAGTAAATACAAAGGGTTCACATCTAGATGCAAACCATTCATCAATTCCAAAAATAGACAGGCCAGAGTTAAATTTGCTGAAAAACACCTCATGAAGCCAGCTCAGTTCTGGAAAAGTATTCTATGGACAGATGAGACAAAGATCAACCTGTACCAGAATGATGGGAAGAAAAAAGTTTGGAGAAGAAAGGGAACGGCACATGATCCAAGGCACACCACATCCTCTGTAAAACATGGTGGAGGCAACGTGATGGCATGGGCATGCATGGCTTTCAATGGCACTGGGTCACTTGTGTTTATTGATGACATAACATCAGACAAGAGTAGCCGGATGAATTCTGAAGTGTACCGGGATATACTTTCAGCCCAGATTCAGCCAAATGCCGCAAAGTTGATCGGACGGCGCTTCATAGTACAGATGGACAATGACCCCAAGCATACAGCCAAAGCTACCCAGGAGTTCATGAGTGCAAAAAAATGGACCATTCTGCAATGGCCAAGTCAATCACCAGATCTTAACCCAATTGAGCATGCATTTCACTTGCTCAAATCCAGACTTAAGACGGAAATACCCACAAACAAGCACGACCTGAAGGCTGCGGCTGTAAAGGCCTGGCAAAGCATTAAGAAGGAGGAAACCCAGCGTTTGGTGATGTCCATGGGTTCCAGACTTAAGGCAGTGATTGCCGCCAAAGGATTTGCAACAAAATATTGAAAATAAAAATATTTTGTTTGGGTTTGGTTTATTTGTCCAATTACTTTTGACCTCCTAAAATGTGGAGTGTTTGTAAAGAAATGTGTACAATTCCTACAATTTCTATCAGATATTTTTGATCAAACCTTCAAATTAAACGTTACAATCTGCACTTGAATTCTGTCGTAGAGGTTTCATTTCAAATCCAATGTGGTGGCATGCAGAGCCCAACTCGCCAAAATTGTGTCACTGTCCAAATATTTCTGGACCTAACTGTACAAACTACTCACATGCATATCATTTGTTAACAGACCTTGCTTCCAGTGATTCTCTATAAAATACTTTCTTGGTGGATTTCTTCCTCAACTTCTTTTCTTCTTCCTTCGAAAATATTTCTCTGAAAAAATTCTTCTGTGGAGGTATGTTAATATGTTGTTGCAGAGCTGTGCCAGTACATAGGTTATCATTTTTGTTGTAACCAAGCTATATTGTTGTGTTAGTTCATCTGATTGCATTTATCTATGTGGAAATCCTTGAAACTCATGTAATATTCTATGTAAATATGTATTTATGTAATATAGTGTCAAATATTGATTATTTTTTTTTTCACTTCTTTTAGTGACTTGGCGTGAAAAAGGCCTTACAAAGCCGAAACGTCCCATGTCTTCTCTGTCACCTTACTAATAAATATACAATAAGTTCTTTTGCAATGAAAAACTCAATTCTGACTTATTTTTCATTTTTTATACAAAAAAAGAGAGTGCAGTGTTTGTTACTTTGACTTATGTGCAAATTTTGATCTCAGTTCAATGATGAGCGGATATCTCAATCCCCATATGTGTCCCCTCACTGGTGCCATTTCACTAAAGACAACCAGGAGGTTATTCTGTACATGAAGACTGCTGGCTGTCATTCTGTGCATGTATTGCCAATAGCACCCTTTTATTGAAGACTGCCAGGATGACATTCTGGGCAAGTGTGGCATCCCAGTGGTACGGTTGCCACAGTAACATTGCCCTCCTCAAAGGGGTTGACGCTATGTCTGGAATTAAAAGGGGAGTCTCCCATGCTAGGTACACTAGTTCGCAACACTTCCTACTCCGGACCAGAAGAGGGAGCCCAAGAACCCGGTTTGAGGAGAGCTTCCCTCTGCATTCTGGCCTGGAGGAGGAGATAGGGACACACAGACGGAAAGCAAAACTGATCAGAACATGTCAGGAGTGGAGAGCAGACAGTCGCTGAGAAGAGAGCTGTGACATAGCTCCCTCAGGGCCGAGCACATAGAACCAGACATCGGAGTCCGAGGCTGCGTGGATATTGAAGTCCCCAAAGCAAAATGCAAAAGGCAGGAGACTGCAAGTTTTCTCGCCCACAGAGTGCTCGGGTCACAGCAGCATACTAGAGCCAGAAGCTGTGATAGAAGAAGCGGAACCAGTAAAGGACTCGCGCAGCCTGCCATATGGGTGAAAATCAGAACCAACATAAGGAAGAGGGTCTCAGAGTATCTGCAAGCCGATGGGACACACACTTTATAGCGCAAGCAGGAAGGCCTACAACCCACCTGGCTAGGTGGCTCCCCTCAATTGCTTCCAGGCTGACCGGACCTCTGTTACCTGATGAACATAGAAACCAGCTCTGACTGCTTCCAGTGTACTCAGGACATTTACCACTTGATCCAGCATGGAAAATCCAAGGTCAGGACGTCCTCAACTCAAGAAAAGGCAAAATTATCCAGCGGATCCAGGCGTTTTTTTCTTGAAATACTTCCTTTATTGCATACATTAAAATTTCAAGGGAATGGCATCCAGCAGATAAAGGTCTTACATCAGATTACATCCAACGCGTTTTGACATATTAGTATGTCATAATGTCTTATTCATGTACCATCAAATACCAAATAAAAGGTAAAGGAACCTACGGGTCTTGAGTTGTCCAGTTATTACCGGAATCCTCAGTCTTGCACCCCAACGTTAAGTTCCTCCATCAATTACCTACTACTACTCTCATCTGTCTTGGGGCCCAGCTCTACCTGTGGAGATCTATACCAAACAAACTGCGTCACCATCTGTCCTAGAGGCCCCATCCCGCAGTGGCGGTACCTAACTTGCCAAATACCACAGGTGGCGTCACAAACTACCATTCTCATCATTTCTACTTTAACTAACACCACCAGGGTCACGGAACTGGGCCTTGCCACCGCAGCATACCCGAAACAGAACCACGGCCAGGTAACAAGTAACCCCATGGCCCCAGTGCGGGTGTGTCACAAGCACCATTCACAACTAGAAAATTCTAAAAAAAGAAAGAAAGTCCCGCACTAGTAACACACCACTGTGGTCACTAAGACAGCATAGCTGGGAAGCTGGGATGTAGAAACAAGAGTCCTGGGGTGCTTCGACTAAGCAGATATACAAATATAAACTGCTAAAGACCACAAAGAAAAGGTCATCACTCACCCGACATCTTGAAAAATCAGTCCTGTATTTCATCTGATAAAAGTGTAATGGTAGGGAAGGGAAGATTGCGGAGAGTGGAGGGAGAAGTCAGGGTCCGTAGAAGTGCGACCATCTGCGTGAAATGGCCATCGCCCCTCTACTCTCCACATCCTCACGTTCCCCACTGTTTTGCTTTTATCAGATGAAGTAAAGGACTGATTTTTCAAGATGTCAGGTGAGTGCTGACCTTTCCTTTGTGGTATTTTGCAGTTTATAGCCTTTTGCAACTAGAATGGCACCATTGCATAACTTAAATATGGCAGAGGATAAAGACACCAGAGGTAGGGAAAAGGCCAGGGCAGAGACGAAGACTTTACTTACAATCCCACCCTATAATCCTGCTCCTATGCTCACAAAGATGATTTAAAAAAACCTCTAGGTTGCAGACTTCTTCAGTGAATGTAGCCAGTATAGCAGCCCCGTTATTGACATATCTCTAATTTATTATGCATAACCCTGATGACAGCTTCTCTTTAAGGAGTTTCCGCAAGGTGCCTGGCATAAAACACCTTAATAAATTGCAATATTTTTTGTGCAATACAGAAATTGAAAAAAAAAATGTGATTTTTGCCATTTTCATGTAGGCCTCAACCAGCTATGCCAATAAAGGGGGAATATGGGTGAGGGAGGGCATGGTTACAGTTGCTTTTCAAATTCATGATAAGTTATGCCATTTTGGTGCCGTAACTTGCTCCAATCACTGAGGTGCATGCCACTTGTAGGATACAACTATTCAATAAGTGGAGCTTCTTCATCCAGCATCCGCATTCACTAGAACTGAAATGCTTAACGCTGGTCTTAATGGTCCGGAACCTTTTTTTTTATCTCTAGGTTACCTTCATTTTAACATGCATATTATCTACATATAAATAGCGCAGTCCATGCAATGTAAACCAGCTGTTACAGAGAGCCGGACAGGTGAGCTGGTGGAATGGAAGGCTCAGAGATTGGACAGGTTTATTTTACAGAACAAAAGGCTTCAGGTCGCAATACAAAGACAGTGGTAGTAGCAGTTATTCATCAGTATGAGGCTGGAAAGATATAATGTGCATTAGACTCATAAATCAGGCTCAGAGCGTCGAGGAAGAAAGATAGATGGCCAGGGACAGGGGTAATCTGTCCTCACCACATACAGTCATGATAAACAAGGTTTACTTCTCCGGTGACAGGAAAAAAAGGCTGCAAATACACAAAGTTTCCAAATTTTACAGATGTCCTCTAGCTGTATAGTGAAAGCTCTGGTCTGTCACCTAATTCCTAATTATCAGGACATGTTTACATTGTCCTAAATTATTTTGTTTTCATGTTTTCTAATAGTATTTGAAGGTGTTGGGATTTATAAAAGAGTAAAGGTATAAGAAGGACATAGCTGAACTGGAGAGGGTGCAGAGAAGAGCGACCAAGATTATTAGAGGAATGGGTGGGCTGCAATACCAAGATAGGTTATTAAACTTGGGGTTATTTAGTTTGGAAAAACGAAGGCTTAGGGGGGATCTAATCACAATGTACAAATATATGAGGGGACAGTACAGAGACCTTTCCAAAGATCTTTTTACACCTAGGCCTGCGACTGGAACACGGGGGCATCCGCTACGTCTTGAGGAAAGAAGGTTTAATCATAATCACAGACGAGGATTCTTTACTCTACGAGCAGTGAGACTATGGAACTCTCTGCCGCATGATGTTGTAATGAGTGATTCACTACTAGCATTTAAGCAGAGCCTGGATGCCTTTCTTGAAAAATATAATATTACCAGTTATGTATATTGGATTTTATGACAGGGTATTGATCCAGGGAACTAGTCTGATTGCCGGATGTGGAGTCAGGAAGGACATTTTTCCCCATTGGAACTTGTTTGCCACATTGGGGTTTTTTTTGCCTTCCTCTGGATCAACATGTTAGGCTACGGGTTGAACTAGATGGACTTAGAGTCTCCCTTCAACCTTAAAAACTATGATACTATGAAAGGCTGATACATGTGTAACAAGGTATCTCCACCAAGCTAGGATAATACAGGGATACAGTACAGACCACAAGTTTGGACACACCTCATCTCCAGAACAACTATTAAAAAGGAGACTTTGTGCAGCAGGCCTTCATGATAAAATAGCTGCTAGGAAACCACTGCTAAGGACAGGCAACAAGCAGAAGAGACTTGTTTGGGCTAAAGAACACAAGGAATGGACATTAGACTAGTGACCATTAGAAATCTGTGCTTTGGTCTAATGAGTCCAAATTTGAAATCTTTGGATCCAACCACTGTGTCTTTGTAGAAAAGGGGAATGGATGGACTCTACATGCCTGGTACCCACCGTGAAGCATGGAGGAGGTGTGACGGTGTGGGGTTGCTTTGCTGGTGACACTGTTGGGGATTTATTCAAAATTGAAGGCATACTAAACCAGCATGGCTACCACAGCATCTTGCAGCGGCATGCTATTCCATCCGGTTTGCGTTTAGTTGGACCATCATTTATTTTTTGACAGGACAATGACCCCCAAAACACCTCCAGGCTGTGTAAGGGCTATTTGACTAAGAAGGAGAGTGATGGTATGCTACGCCAGATGACCTGGCCTCCACAGTCACCAGACCTGAACCCAATCGAGATGGTTTGGGGTGAGCTGAACCGCAGAGTGAAGGCAAAAGGGCCAACAAGTGCTAATCATCTCTGGGAACTCCTTCAAGACTGTTGGAAAACCATTTCCGGTGACTACCTCTTGAAGCTCATCAAGAGAATGCCAAGAGTGTGCAAAGCAGTAATCAAAGCAAAAGGTGGCTACTTTGAAGAACCTAGAATATAAGACATATTTTCAGTTGTTTCACACTTTTTTAAGTATTTCATTCCACATGTTTTCATTCATAGTTTTTATGTCTTCAATGTGAATCTACAATTTTTAGAGTCATGAAAATAAAGAAAACTCTTTGAATGAGAAGGTGTGTCCAAACGTTTGGTCTGTACTGTATGTGCCATTACCTGCAGGTCACATCCATTGGGCCCACCAGATTTGGAGCTATGTCTGGACTTTTGCTTTTGGAATGGACTTTGGAGCATGTTGCCATGAAATTACCCCATAACTTTACTCTTTATTGGCCCAAATATGTCTTGAGCATATTGCTCTATACCTTTTAGCGACTATCACCACAGAAGTATATGGGAAGACTGTAATATTGTTAATATCTCCAGCTGAACCGCACGGGCACAAAACCTGCATCTGTACGGCCATGTTTTTAGTGTGCCCGTTAATGACTTCCGTAAAAACAGATACAGGCAGTTGTAAAAGGGTAAAGTTTATTGATTCAGAGCCAGAATCAATATAACATGTCAGGAAAGTTTATCAGCCTGAGCTGACAATCAGACCTGAGCATCAGAGAAGATTCAGATGTTACACTTAATAAACCCTGAAAGCCTGTCCTGAGAATGGAGCGCTAATAGAAAGGAGAACTGTCTTACTCCATAACACTATGACACGGCTTTGGCAATAAGATGTCTTTGCCTTTGTATATAGACTGAGCTTTCAGCATCCTGTAAATCATAAAGAAAGATGCTAGAAGCTGTTAAAGGTAAAGTAAGGATTTATATATGTCACGCAGTTGTACATTATTCTTTATGGAGTGAACATTAACCGTAGACCTTTGTACCTGTCACTTATCCTTGGAGTCACATGCCCAGAATCACACAGGGTCCATGGACTTAACAGCATCCTTATGTGTTACAGCACTTAGCAAATTGGTATTAAATTCCCTTACATAAGAATGCTACGAACACAAACAGCCTGATTATTCCACGCTTTTTCCATAGACATCCTTGCTATTTAATAGGATTTAATTATTCTGAAGAAGATGAAATATTGTGGCATGGCAATCCAGCCCCAGGGAACAGATGCATGTATATGTATGTGTGAGCCTATCTTTTCTTCTAAATATACTATATTCATTATACAAGAAGTGAAATCCTGATTAGATCTGGGCAGGCCCACATGAGAGAAGTGCCGGCACTGATCCATCCACGTGTTGTGCACATTAGCCATGCACTGCTCTGAATTGATGTGCTCCCAGGGGGCCTTTTGACAGTAATAATCTTGTGGTTTAAGATGTCACCAATCCACTTAGATGAATTATTTGCCAATGAATCACGGTAATCCCTGCTCATCCTCCCATCCCTGCATGCCTGCTCCTACCTCAGGATTTCTAATCCCATTTACTTGTCTATATAAATATCCATGTTGGAAAGAAGCTAGGTCACAGTGAGTACATTTTACGGCAACAATCTATATTTACATGGATATTTGTAACCAGAGGAGGGCATATACAGTACATTATAGAGCTTTGTACATAGTCATCCAGCTCTTCTGCGGTACACATCTTTGACATAGCATTGTATTAGACTAAGTTTACACTGAGTGTTTTGAGGAAATAAAAAATGTTGAGTTGTCAAGTGTAGACAGCTTTGGGGAATACTTTTTTGGGGGGCATTTTTCGGAGGAATTTCTCTTTTCTTTAATCGTTTTCTAAAGAGGTTTACAAAAGTTTTGGACAAGTTTTTTACTTGGCGTGTGTTTTTTGCAGCCATTTGATTGGACAGTGTTTACAGTGTTTTCACAGATCAGGATCTACTTTAAAGAAGTGCGCAAACTTTTTTTTTACACACCAACAGCAAAGTGGATTAACACTAGAAATTAATACGAAGAATTTTTCAAGTATTTTAAGCTATTTTTAAAGATTCTGGAATGAGGGTGCTTAGAAAGAAAATAAAAAAATCTGTGTGCACATACTCTGTTTTCCTGAAAATAAGACCTACCCTGAAAAAAAGCGATTTTTCAGGATATTTGTTGATGTTCAAAATACAAGCCCTACTCCAAAAAAAAGCTCTAGTTACAGTTCATAGTTACATAGATAGTTACTTAGGTTGAAAAAAGACCTAGGTCCATCTAGTTCAACCTTCCTCCACCAATTCTATATTTGGTCACTAAGTCATTTATAACTAGAGATGAGCAAACAGGTCCCGGTTCGGCTCGAGGTCGGTTCGCCGAACGGAGGTCCCGTTCGAGTTCGGCTCATCGAACGTTCGACGAACCGAACTCGAACTGCATAGGAAACAATGGCAGGCAATCACAAACACAGAAAAACACCTAGAAAACACCCTCAAAGGTGTCCAAAAGGTGACAAACAACTCACAACACAACAAAAACACATGGGAAAGTGACAAGGACATATACTCATGCGAAAACAAAAGAGCTGGACAAGGAAAAAGAGGAGGACACACAGATATATGAGTATATGCAAGGAAACGTCGATTCCATTATTGTTCAACTTGAGCCCTGCTCATTTTAGGCTTCCAATCTTGATAAATTGCCTGAGCTCGCCACGTACGCCTTGGGGATCTTGTCGTGTCCTGCAGCCAGCGTTCTCTCGGAACCTGTCTTCAGTGCTGCTGTGGGTCTGCTGGCAGATAAGCACACGTGTCTGTCCACTGACAATGTGGACATGGCTCTCAGAGGACTTTTCTTCCCCTGGGTCAGCCAGGGGACGGGAAAGGCACGCGTATTTTTGAGAGTGCTTCATGCAAAGCATCTTTTTCTTTTTCAAAAGGGGGCTCAACCGATGCCAGGCAAGTGGTGTGTTTGGCCCAGTTAGTGGAAACGAGGGAGACTGTGGTTGTAGTCCCCTCGCTGTGTTTTTTAAAAGAACCAAGATGAACAAGTCATGGCTCTCAGAGGACTTTTCTTCCCCTGGGTCAGCCAGGGGACGGGAAAGGCACGCGTATTTTTGAGAGTGCTTCATGCAAAGCATCTTTTTCTTTTTCATAAGGGGGCTCAACCGATGCCAGGCAAGTGGGGTGTGTGTGGCCCAGTTAGTGGAAACGAGGGAGACTGTGGTTGGAGTCCCCTCGATGTGTTTCTAAAAGAACCAAGATGAACAAGTCATGGCTCTCAGAGGACTTTTCTTCCCCTAGGTCAGCCAGGGGACGGGAAAGGCACGCGTATTTTTGAGAGTGCTTCATGCAAAGCATCTTTTTCTTTTTCAAAAGGGGGCTCAACCGATGCCAGGCAAGTGGGGTGTGTGTGGCCCAGTTAGTGGAAACGAGGAAGACTGTGGTTGGAGTCCCCTCGCTGTGTTTCTAAAAGAACCAAGATGAACAAGTCATGGCTCTCAGAGGACTTTTCTTCCCCTGGGTCAGCCAGGGGACGGGAAAGGCACGCGTATTTTTGAGAGTGCTTCATGCAAAGCATCTTTTTCTTTTCAAAAGGGGGCTCAACCGATGCCAGGCAAGTGGGGTGTGTGTGGCCCAGTTAGTGGAAACGAGGGAGACTGTGGTTGTAGTCCCCTCGCTGTGTTTCTAAAAGAACCAAGATGAACTAGTCATGGCTCTCAGAGGACTTTTCTTCCCCTGGGTCAGCCAGGGGATGGGAAAGGCACGCGTATTTTTGAGAGTACTTTATGCAAAGCATCTTTTTCTTTTTCATAAGGGGGCTCAACCGATGCCAGGCAAGTGGGGTGTGTGTGGCCCAGTTAGTGGAAACGAGGGAGACTGTGGTTGGAGTCCCCTCACTGTGTTTCTAAAAGAACCAAGATGAACAAGTCATGGCTCTCAGAGGACTTTTCTTCCCCTGGGTCAGCCAGGGGACGGGAAAGGCACGCGTATTTTTGGGAGTGCTTCATGCAAAGAATCTTTTTCTTTTTCAAAAGGGGGCTCAACCGATGCCAGGCAAGTGGGGTGTGTGTGGCCCAGTTAGTGGAAACGAGGGAGACTGTGGTTGGAGTCCCCTCGCTGTGTTTCTAAAAGAACCAAGATGAACAAGTCATGGCTCTCAGAGGACTTTTCTTCCCCTGGGTCAGCCAGGGGACGGGAAAGGCACGCATATTTTTGAGAGTGCTTCATGCAAAGCATCTTTTTCTTTTTCATAAGGGGGCTCAACCGATGCCAGGCAAGTGGGGTGTGTGTGGCCCAGTTAGTGGAAACGAGGGAGACTGTGGTTGGAGTCCCCTCGCTGTGTTTCTAAAAGAACCAAGATGAACAAGTCATGGCTCTCAGAGGACTTTTCTTCCCCTGGGTCAGCCAGGGGACGGGAAAGGCACGCGTATTTTTGAGAGTGCTTCATGCAAAGCATCTTTTTCTTTTTCAAAAGGGCGCTCAACCGATGCCAGGCAAGTGGGGTGTGTGTGGCCCAGTTAGTGGAAACGAGGGAGACTGTGGTTAGAGTCCCCTCGCTGTGTTTCTAAAAGAACCAAGATAAACAAGTCATGGCTCTCAGAGGACTTTTCTTCCCCTGGGTCAGCCAGGGGACGGGAAAGGCACGCGTATTTTTGAGAGTGCTTCATGCAAAGCATCTTTTTCTTTTTCATAAGTGGGCTCAACCGATGCCAGGCAAGTGGGGTGTGTGTGGCCCAGTTAGTGGAAACGAGGGAGACTGTGGTTGGAGTCCCCTCGCTGTGTTTCTAAAAGAACCAAGATGAACAAGTCATGGCTCTCAGAGGACTTTTCTTCCCCTGGGTCAGCCAGGGGACGGGAAAGGCACGCGTATTTTTGAGAGTGCTTCATGCAAAGAATCTTTTTCTTTTTCAAAAGGGGGCTCAACCGATGCCAGGCAAGTGGGGTGTGTGTGGCCCAGTTAGTGGAAACGAGGGAGACTGTGGTTGGAGTCCCCTCGCTGTGTTTCTAAAAGAACCAAGATGAACAAGTCATGGCTCTCAGAGGACTTTTCTTCCCCTGGGTCAGCCAGGGGACGGGAAAGGCACGCGTATTTTTGAGAGTGCTTCATGCAAAGCATCTTTTTCTTTTTCATAAGGGGGCTCAACCGATGCCAGGCAAGTGGGGTGTGTGTGGCCCAGTTAGTGGAAACGAGGGAGACTGTGGTTGGAGTCCCCTCGCTGTGTTTCTAAAAGAACCAAGATGAACAAGTCATGGCTCTCAGAGGACTTTTCTTCCCCTGGGTCAGCCAGGGGACGGGAAAGGCACGCGTATTTTTGAGAGTGCTTCATGCAAAGCATCTTTTTCTTTTTCAAAAGGGGGCTCAACCGATGCCAGGCAAGTGGGGTGTGTGTGGCCCAGTTAGTGGAAACGAGGGAGACTGTGGTTGGAGTCCCCTCGCTGTGTTTCTAAAAGAACCAAGATAAACAAGTCATGGCTCTCAGAGGACTTTTCTTCCCCTGGGTCAGCCAGGGGACGGGAAAGGCACGCGTATTTTTGAGAGTGCTTCATGAAAAGCATCTTTTTCTTTTTCAAAAGGGGGCTCAACCGATGCCAGGCAAGTGGGGTGTGTGTGGCCCAGTTAGTGGAAACGAGGGAGACTGTGGTTGGAGTCCCCTCGATGTGTTTCTAAAAGAACCAAGATGAACAAGTCATGGCTCTCAGAGGACTTTTCTTCCCCTAGGTCAGCCAGGGGACGGGAAAGGCACGCGTATTTTTGAGAGTGCTTCATGCAAAGCATCTTTTTCTTTTTCAAAAGGGGGCTCAACCGATGCCAGGCAAGTGGGGTGTGTGTGGCCCAGTTAGTGGAAACGAGGAAGACTGTGGTTGGAGTCCCCTCGCTGTGTTTCTAAAAGAACCAAGATGAACAAGTCATGGCTCTCAGAGGACTTTTCTTCCCCTGGGTCAGCCAGGGGACGGGAAAGGCACGCGTATTTTTGAGAGTGCTTCATGCAAAGCATCTTTTTCTTTTCAAAAGGGGGCTCAACCGATGCCAGGCAAGTGGGGTGTGTGTGGCCCAGTTAGTGGAAACGAGGGAGACTGTGGTTGTAGTCCCCTCGCTGTGTTTCTAAAAGAACCAAGATGAACTAGTCATGGCTCTCAGAGGACTTTTCTTCCCCTGGGTCAGCCAGGGGATGGGAAAGGCACGCGTATTTTTGAGAGTACTTTATGCAAAGCATCTTTTTCTTTTTCATAAGGGGGCTCAACCGATGCCAGGCAAGTGGGGTGTGTGTGGCCCAGTTAGTGGAAACGAGGGAGACTGTGGTTGGAGTCCCCTCACTGTGTTTCTAAAAGAACCAAGATGAACAAGTCATGGCTCTCAGAGGACTTTTCTTCCCCTGGGTCAGCCAGGGGACGGGAAAGGCACGCGTATTTTTGGGAGTGCTTCATGCAAAGAATCTTTTTCTTTTTCAAAAGGGGGCTCAACCGATGCCAGGCAAGTGGGGTGTGTGTGGCCCAGTTAGTGGAAACGAGGGAGACTGTGGTTGGAGTCCCCTCGCTGTGTTTCTAAAAGAACCAAGATGAACAAGTCATGGCTCTCAGAGGACTTTTCTTCCCCTGGGTCAGCCAGGGGACGGGAAAGGCACGCATATTTTTGAGAGTGCTTCATGCAAAGCATCTTTTTCTTTTTCATAAGGGGGCTCAACCGATGCCAGGCAAGTGGGGTGTGTGTGGCCCAGTTAGTGGAAACGAGGGAGACTGTGGTTGGAGTCCCCTCGCTGTGTTTCTAAAAGAACCAAGATGAACAAGTCATGGCTCTCAGAGGACTTTTCTTCCCCTGGGTCAGCCAGGGGACGGGAAAGGCACGCGTATTTTTGAGAGTGCTTCATGCAAAGCATCTTTTTCTTTTTCAAAAGGGCGCTCAACCGATGCCAGGCAAGTGGGGTGTGTGTGGCCCAGTTAGTGGAAACGAGGGAGACTGTGGTTAGAGTCCCCTCGCTGTGTTTCTAAAAGAACCAAGATAAACAAGTCATGGCTCTCAGAGGACTTTTCTTCCCCTGGGTCAGCCAGGGGACGGGAAAGGCACGCGTATTTTTGAGAGTGCTTCATGCAAAGCATCTTTTTCTTTTTCATAAGTGGGCTCAACCGATGCCAGGCAAGTGGGGTGTGTGTGGCCCAGTTAGTGGAAACGAGGGAGACTGTGGTTGGAGTCCCCTCGCTGTGTTTCTAAAAGAACCAAGATGAACAAGTCATGGCTCTCAGAGGACTTTTCTTCCCCTGGGTCAGCCAGGGGACGGGAAAGGCACGCGTATTTTTGAGAGTGCTTCATGCAAAGAATCTTTTTCTTTTTCAAAAGGGGGCTCAACCGATGCCAGGCAAGTGGGGTGTGTGTGGCCCAGTTAGTGGAAACGAGGGAGACTGTGGTTGGAGTCCCCTCGCTGTGTTTCTAAAAGAACCAAGATGAACAAGTCATGGCTCTCAGAGGACTTTTCTTCCCCTGGGTCAGCCAGGGGACGGGAAAGGCACGCGTATTTTTGAGAGTGCTTCATGCAAAGCATCTTTTTCTTTTTCATAAGGGGGCTCAACCGATGCCAGGCAAGTGGGGTGTGTGTGGCCCAGTTAGTGGAAACGAGGGAGACTGTGGTTGGAGTCCCCTCGCTGTGTTTCTAAAAGAACCAAGATGAACAAGTCATGGCTCTCAGAGGACTTTTCTTCCCCTGGGTCAGCCAGGGGACGGGAAAGGCACGCGTATTTTTGAGAGTGCTTCATGCAAAGCATCTTTTTCTTTTTCAAAAGGGGGCTCAACCGATGCCAGGCAAGTGGGGTGTGTGTGGCCCAGTTAGTGGAAACGAGGGAGACTGTGGTTGGAGTCCCCTCGCTGTGTTTCTAAAAGAACCAAGATAAACAAGTCATGGCTCTCAGAGGACTTTTCTTCCCCTGGGTCAGCCAGGGGACGGGAAAGGCACGCGTATTTTTGAGAGTGCTTCATGAAAAGCATCTTTTTCTTTTTCAAAAGGGGGCTCAACCGATGCCAGGCAAGTGGGGTGTGTGTGGCCCAGTTAGTGGAAACGAGGGAGACTGTGGTTGTAGTCCCCTCGCTGTGTTTCTAAAAGAACCAAGATGAACAAGTCATGGCTCTCAGAGGACTTTTCTTCCCCTGGGTCAGCCAGGGGACGGGAAAGGCACGCGTATTTTTGGGAGTGCGTCATGCAAAGCATCTTTTTCTTTTTCAAAAGGGGCTCAACCGATGCCAGGCAAGTGGGGTGTGTGTGGCCCAGTTAGTGGAAACGAGGGAGACTGTGGTGGAGTCCCCTCGCTGTGTTTCTAAAAGAACCAAGATAAACAAGTCATGGCTCTCAGAGGACTTTTCTTCCCCTGGGTCAGCCAGGGGACGGGAAAGGCACGCGTATTTTTGAGAGTGCTTCATGAAAAGCATCTTTTTCTTTTTCAAAAGGGGGCTCAACCGATGCCAGGCAAGTGGGGTGTGTGTGGCCCAGTTAGTGGAAACGAGGGAGACTGTGGTTGTAGTCCCCTCGCTGTGTTTCTAAAAGAACCAAGATGAACAAGTCATGGCTCACAGAGGACTTTTCTTCCACTGGGTCAGCCAGGGGACGGGAAAGGCACGCGTATTTTTGAGAGTGCTTCATGCAAAGCATCTTTTTCTTTTTCATAAGGGGGCTCAACCGATGCCAGGCAAGTGGGGTGTGTGTGGCCCAGTTAGTGGAAACGAGGGAGACTGTGGTTGGAGTCTCCTCGCTGTGTTTCTAAAAGAACCAAGATGAACAAGTCATGGCTCTCAGAGGACTTTTCTTCCCCTGGGTCAGCCAGGGGACGGGAAAGGCACGCGTATTTTTGGGAGTGCGTCATGCAAAGCATCTTTTTCTTTTTCAAAAGGGGCTCAACCGATGCCAGGCAAGTGGGGTGTGTGTGGCCCAGTTAGTGGAAACGAGGGAGACTGTGGTTGGAGTCCCCTCGCTGTGTTTCTAAAAGAACCAAGATGAACAAGTCATGGCTCTCAGAGGACTTTTCTTCCCCTGGGTCAGCCAGGGGACGGGAAAGGCACGCGTATTTTTGAGAGTGCTTCATGCAAAGCATCTTTTTCTTTTCAAAAGGGGGCTCAACCGATGCCAGGCAAGTGGGGTGTGTGTGGCCCAGTTAGTGGAAACGAGGGAGACTGTGGTTGTAGTCCCCTCGCTGTGTTTCTAAAAGAACCAAGATGAACAAGTCATGGCTCTCAGAGGACTTTTCTTCCCCTGGGTCAGCCAGGGGACGGGAAAGGCACACGTATTTTTGAGAGTGCTTCATGCAAAGCATCTTTTTCTTTTTCATAAGGGGGCTCAACCGATGCCAGGCAAGTGGGGTGTGTGTGGCCCAGTTAGTGGAAACGAGGGAGACTGTGGTTGGAGTCCCCTCGCTGTGTTTCTAAAAGAACCAAGATGAACAAGTCATGGCTCTCAGAGGACTTTTCTTCCCCTGGGTCAGCCAGGGGACGGGAAAGGCACGCGTATTTTTGGGAGTGCTTCATGCAAAGAATCTTTTTCTTTTTCAAAAGGGGGCTCAACCGATGCCAGGCAAGTGGGGTGTGTGTGGCCCAGTTAGTGGAAACGAGGGAGACTGTGGTTGGAGTCCCCTCGCTGTGTTTCTAAAAGAACCAAGATGAACAAGTCATGGCTCTCAGAGGACTTTTCTTCCCCTGGGTCAGCCAGGGGACGGGAAAGGCACGCGTATTTTTGAGAGTGCTTCATGCAAAGCATCTTTTTCTTTTTCATAAGGGGGCTCAACCGATGCCAGGCAAGTGGGGTGTGTGTGGCCCAGTTAGTGGAAACGAGGGAGACTGTGGTTGGAGTCCCCTCGCTGTGTTTCTAAAAGAACCAAGATGAACAAGTCATGGCTCTCAGAGGACTTTTCTTCCCCTGGGTCAGCCAGGGGACGGGAAAGGCACGCGTATTTTTGAGAGTGCTTCATGCAAAGCATCTTTTTCTTTTTCATAAGTGGGCTCAACCGATGCCAGGCAAGTGGGGTGTGTGTGGCCCAGTTAGTGGAAACGAGGGAGACTGTGGTTGGAGTCCCCTCGCTGTGTTTCTAAAAGAACCAAGATGAACAAGTCATGGCTCTCAGAGGACTTTTCTTCCCCTGGGTCAGCCAGGGGACGGGAAAGGCACGCGTATTTTTGAGAGTGCTTCATGCAAAGCATCTTTTTCTTTTTCATAAGGGGGCTCAACCGATGCCAGGCAAGTGGGGTGTGTGTGGCCCAGTTAGTGGAAACGAGGGAGACTGTGGTTGGAGTCCCCTCGCTGTGTTTCTAAAAGAACCAAGATGAACAAGTCATGGCTCTCAGAGGACTTTTCTTCCCCTGGGTAAGCCAGGGGACGGGAAAGGCACGCGTATTTTTGGGAGTGCTTCATGCAAAGCATCTTTTTCTTTTTCAAAAGGGGGCTCAACCGATGCCAGGCAAGTGGGGTGTGTGTGGCCCAGTTAGTGGAAACGAGGGAGACTGTGGTTGGAGTCCCCTCGCTGTGTTTCTAAAAGAACCAAGATGAACAAGTCATGGCTCTCAGAGGACTTTTCTTCCCCTGGGTCAGCCAGGGGACGGGAAAGGCACGCGTATTTTTGAGAGTGCTTCATGCAAAGCATCTTTTTCTTTTCAAAAGGGGGCTCAACCGATGCCAGGCAAGTGGGGTGTGTGTGGCCCAGTTAGTGGAAACGAGGGAGACTGTGGTTGTAGTCCCCTCGCTGTGTTTCTAAAAGAACCAAGATGAACAAGTCATGGCTCACAGAGGACTTTTCTTCCACTGGGTCAGCCAGGGGACGGGAAAGGCACGCGTATTTTTGAGAGTGCTTCATGCAAAGCATCTTTTTCTTTTTCATAAGGGGGCTCAACCGATGCCAGGCAAGTGGGGTGTGTGTGGCCCAGTTAGTGGAAACGAGGGAGACTGTGGTTGGAGTCTCCTCGCTGTGTTTCTAAAAGAACCAAGATGAACAAGTCATGGCTCTCAGAGGACTTTTCTTCCCCTGGGTCAGCCAGGGGACGGGAAAGGCACGCGTATTTTTGGGAGTGCGTCATGCAAAGCATCTTTTTCTTTTTCAAAAGGGGCTCAACCGATGCCAGGCAAGTGGGGTGTGTGTGGCCCAGTTAGTGGAAACGAGGGAGACTGTGGTTGGAGTCCCCTCGCTGTGTTTCTAAAAGAACCAAGATGAACAAGTCATGGCTCTCAGAGGACTTTTCTTCCCCTGGGTCAGCCAGGGGACGGGAAAGGCACGCGTATTTTTGAGAGTGCTTCATGCAAAGCATCTTTTTCTTTTCAAAAGGGGGCTCAACCGATGCCAGGCAAGTGGGGTGTGTGTGGCCCAGTTAGTGGAAACGAGGGAGACTGTGGTTGTAGTCCCCTCGCTGTGTTTCTAAAAGAACCAAGATGAACAAGTCATGGCTCTCAGAGGACTTTTCTTCCCCTGGGTCAGCCAGGGGACGGGAAAGGCACACGTATTTTTGAGAGTGCTTCATGCAAAGCATCTTTTTCTTTTTCATAAGGGGGCTCAACCGATGCCAGGCAAGTGGGGTGTGTGTGGCCCAGTTAGTGGAAACGAGGGAGACTGTGGTTGGAGTCCCCTCGCTGTGTTTCTAAAAGAACCAAGATGAACAAGTCATGGCTCTCAGAGGACTTTTCTTCCCCTGGGTCAGCCAGGGGACGGGAAAGGCACGCGTATTTTTGGGAGTGCTTCATGCAAAGAATCTTTTTCTTTTTCAAAAGGGGGCTCAACCGATGCCAGGCAAGTGGGGTGTGTGTGGCCCAGTTAGTGGAAACGAGGGAGACTGTGGTTGGAGTCCCCTCGCTGTGTTTCTAAAAGAACCAAGATGAACAAGTCATGGCTCTCAGAGGACTTTTCTTCCCCTGGGTCAGCCAGGGGACGGGAAAGGCACGCGTATTTTTGAGAGTGCTTCATGCAAAGCATCTTTTTCTTTTTCATAAGGGGGCTCAACCGATGCCAGGCAAGTGGGGTGTGTGTGGCCCAGTTAGTGGAAACGAGGGAGACTGTGGTTGGAGTCCCCTCGCTGTGTTTCTAAAAGAACCAAGATGAACAAGTCATGGCTCTCAGAGGACTTTTCTTCCCCTGGGTCAGCCAGGGGACGGGAAAGGCACGCGTATTTTTGAGAGTGCTTCATGCAAAGCATCTTTTTCTTTTTCATAAGTGGGCTCAACCGATGCCAGGCAAGTGGGGTGTGTGTGGCCCAGTTAGTGGAAACGAGGGAGACTGTGGTTGGAGTCCCCTCGCTGTGTTTCTAAAAGAACCAAGATGAACAAGTCATGGCTCTCAGAGGACTTTTCTTCCCCTGGGTCAGCCAGGGGACGGGAAAGGCACGCGTATTTTTGAGAGTGCTTCATGCAAAGCATCTTTTTCTTTTTCATAAGGGGGCTCAACCGATGCCAGGCAAGTGGGGTGTGTGTGGCCCAGTTAGTGGAAACGAGGGAGACTGTGGTTGGAGTCCCCTCGCTGTGTTTCTAAAAGAACCAAGATGAACAAGTCATGGCTCTCAGAGGACTTTTCTTCCCCTGGGTAAGCCAGGGGACGGGAAAGGCACGCGTATTTTTGGGAGTGCTTCATGCAAAGCATCTTTTTCTTTTTCAAAAGGGGGCTCAACCGATGCCAGGCAAGTGGGGTGTGTGTGGCCCAGTTAGTGGAAACGAGGGAGACTGTGGTTGGAGTCCCCTCGCTGTGTTTCTAAAAGAACCAAGATGAACAAGTCATGGCTCTCAGAGGACTTTTCTTCCCCTGGGTCAGCCAGGGGACGGGAAAGGCACGCGTATTTTTGAGAGTGCTTCATGCAAAGCATCTTTTTCTTTTCAAAAGGGGGCTCAACCGATGCCAGGCAAGTGGGGTGTGTGTGGCCCAGTTAGTGGAAACGAGGGAGACTGTGGTTGTAGTCCCCTCGCTGTGTTTCTAAAAGAACCAAGATGAACAAGTCATGGCTCTCAGAGGACTTTTCTTCCCCTGGGTCAGCCAGGGGACGGGAAAGGCACGCGTATTTTTGAGAGTGCTTCATGCAAAGCATCTTTTTCTTTTTCATAAGGGGGCTCAACCGATGCCAGGCAAGTGGGGTGTGTGTGGCCCAGTTAGTGGAAACGAGGGAGACTGTGGTTGGAGTCCCCTCGCTGTGTTTCTAAAAGAACCAAGATGAACAAGTCATGGCTCTCAGAGGACTTTTCTTCCCCTGGGTCAGCCAGGGGACGGGAAAGGCACGCGTATTTTTGGGAGTGCTTCATGCAAAGAATCTTTTTCTTTTTCAAAAGGGGGCTCAACCGATGCCAGGCAAGTGGGGTGTGTGTGGCCCAGTTAGTGGAAACGAGGGAGACTGTGGTTGGAGTCCCCTCGCTGTGTTTCTAAAAGAACCAAGATGAACAAGTCATGGCTCTCAGAGGACTTTTCTTCCCCTGGGTCAGCCAGGGGACGGGAAAGGCACGCGTATTTTTGAGAGTGCTTCATGCAAAGCATCTTTTTCTTTTTCAAAAGGGGGCTCAACCGATGCCAGGCAAGTGGGGTGTGTGTGGCCCAGTTAGTGGAAACGAGGGAGACTGTGGTTGGAGTCCCCTCGCTGTGTTTCTAAAAGAACCAAGATGAACAAGTCATGGCTCTCAGAGGACTTTTCTTCCCCTGGGTCAGCCAGGGGACGGGAAAGGCACGCGTATTTTTGAGAGTGCTTCATGCAAAGCATCTTTTTCTTTTCAAAAGGGGGCTCAACCGATGCCAGGCAAGTGGGGTGTGTGTGGCCCAGTTAGTGGAAACGAGGGAGACTGTGGTTGTAGTCCCCTCGCTGTGTTTCTAAAAGAACCAAGATGAACAAGTCATGGCTCTCAGAGGACTTTTCTTCCCCTGGGTCAGCCAGGGGACGGGAAAGGCACGCGTATTTTTGAGAGTGCTTCATGCAAAGCATCTTTTTCTTTTTCATAAGGGGGCTCAACCGATGCCAGGCAAGTGGGGTGTGTGTGGCCCAGTTAGTGGAAACGAGGGAGACTGTGGTTGGAGTCCCCTCGCTGTGTTTCTAAAAGAACCAAGATGAACAAGTCATGGCTCTCAGAGGACTTTTCTTCCCCTGGGTCAGCCAGGGGACGGGAAAGGCACGCGTATTTTTGGGAGTGCTTCATGCAAAGAATCTTTTTCTTTTTCAAAAGGGGGCTCAACCGATGCCAGGCAAGTGGGGTGTGTGTGGCCCAGTTAGTGGAAACGAGGGAGACTGTGGTTGGAGTCCCCTCGCTGTGTTTCTAAAAGAACCAAGATGAACAAGTCATGGCTCTCAGAGGACTTTTCTTCCCCTGGGTCAGCCAGGGGACGGGAAAGGCACGCGTATTTTTGAGAGTGCTTCATGCAAAGCATCTTTTTCTTTTTCATAAGGGGGCTCAACCGATGCCAGGCAAGTGGGGTGTGTGTGGCCCAGTTAGTGGAAACGAGGGAGACTGTGGTTGGAGTCCCCTCGCTGTGTTTCTAAAAGAACCAAGATGAACAAGTCATGGCTCTCAGAGGACTTTTCTTCCCCTGGGTCAGCCAGGGGACGGGAAAGGCACGCGTATTTTTGAGAGTGCTTCATGCAAAGCATCTTTTTCTTTTTCATAAGGGGGCTCAACCGATGCCAGGCAAGTGGGGTGTGTGTGGCCCAGTTAGTGGAAACGAGGGAGACTGTGGTTGGAGTCCCCTCGCTGTGTTTCTAAAAGAACCAAGATGAACAAGTCATGGCTCTCAGAGGACTTTTCTTCCCCTGGGTAAGCCAGGGGACGGGAAAGGCACGCGTATTTTTGGGAGTGCTTCATGCAAAGCATCTTTTTCTTTTTCAAAAGGGGGCTCAACCGATGCCAGGCAAGTGGGGTGTGTGTGGCCCAGTTAGTGGAAACGAGGGAGACTGTGGTTGGAGTCCCCTCGCTGTGTTTCTAAAAGAACCAAGATGAACAAGTCATGGCTCTCAGAGGACTTTTCTTCCCCTGGGTCAGCCAGGGGACGGGAAAGGCACGCGTATTTTTGAGAGTGCTTCATGCAAAGCATCTTTTTCTTTTCAAAAGGGGGCTCAACCGATGCCAGGCAAGTGGGGTGTGTGTGGCCCAGTTAGTGGAAACGAGGGAGACTGTGGTTGTAGTCCCCTCGCTGTGTTTCTAAAAGAACCAAGATGAACAAGTCATGGCTCACAGAGGACTTTTCTTCCACTGGGTCAGCCAGGGGACGGGAAAGGCACGCGTATTTTTGAGAGTGCTTCATGCAAAGCATCTTTTTCTTTTTCATAAGGGGGCTCAACCGATGCCAGGCAAGTGGGGTGTGTGTGGCCCAGTTAGTGGAAACGAGGGAGACTGTGGTTGGAGTCTCCTCGCTGTGTTTCTAAAAGAACCAAGATGAACAAGTCATGGCTCTCAGAGGACTTTTCTTCCCCTGGGTCAGCCAGGGGACGGGAAAGGCACGCGTATTTTTGGGAGTGCGTCATGCAAAGCATCTTTTTCTTTTTCAAAAGGGGCTCAACCGATGCCAGGCAAGTGGGGTGTGTGTGGCCCAGTTAGTGGAAACGAGGGAGACTGTGGTTGGAGTCCCCTCGCTGTGTTTCTAAAAGAACCAAGATGAACAAGTCATGGCTCTCAGAGGACTTTTCTTCCCCTGGGTCAGCCAGGGGACGGGAAAGGCACGCGTATTTTTGAGAGTGCTTCATGCAAAGCATCTTTTTCTTTTCAAAAGGGGGCTCAACCGATGCCAGGCAAGTGGGGTGTGTGTGGCCCAGTTAGTGGAAACGAGGGAGACTGTGGTTGTAGTCCCCTCGCTGTGTTTCTAAAAGAACCAAGATGAACAAGTCATGGCTCTCAGAGGACTTTTCTTCCCCTGGGTCAGCCAGGGGACGGGAAAGGCACACGTATTTTTGAGAGTGCTTCATGCAAAGCATCTTTTTCTTTTTCATAAGGGGGCTCAACCGATGCCAGGCAAGTGGGGTGTGTGTGGCCCAGTTAGTGGAAACGAGGGAGACTGTGGTTGGAGTCCCCTCGCTGTGTTTCTAAAAGAACCAAGATGAACAAGTCATGGCTCTCAGAGGACTTTTCTTCCCCTGGGTCAGCCAGGGGACGGGAAAGGCACGCGTATTTTTGGGAGTGCTTCATGCAAAGAATCTTTTTCTTTTTCAAAAGGGGGCTCAACCGATGCCAGGCAAGTGGGGTGTGTGTGGCCCAGTTAGTGGAAACGAGGGAGACTGTGGTTGGAGTCCCCTCGCTGTGTTTCTAAAAGAACCAAGATGAACAAGTCATGGCTCTCAGAGGACTTTTCTTCCCCTGGGTCAGCCAGGGGACGGGAAAGGCACGCGTATTTTTGAGAGTGCTTCATGCAAAGCATCTTTTTCTTTTTCATAAGGGGGCTCAACCGATGCCAGGCAAGTGGGGTGTGTGTGGCCCAGTTAGTGGAAACGAGGGAGACTGTGGTTGGAGTCCCCTCGCTGTGTTTCTAAAAGAACCAAGATGAACAAGTCATGGCTCTCAGAGGACTTTTCTTCCCCTGGGTCAGCCAGGGGACGGGAAAGGCACGCGTATTTTTGAGAGTGCTTCATGCAAAGCATCTTTTTCTTTTTCATAAGTGGGCTCAACCGATGCCAGGCAAGTGGGGTGTGTGTGGCCCAGTTAGTGGAAACGAGGGAGACTGTGGTTGGAGTCCCCTCGCTGTGTTTCTAAAAGAACCAAGATGAACAAGTCATGGCTCTCAGAGGACTTTTCTTCCCCTGGGTCAGCCAGGGGACGGGAAAGGCACGCGTATTTTTGAGAGTGCTTCATGCAAAGCATCTTTTTCTTTTTCATAAGGGGGCTCAACCGATGCCAGGCAAGTGGGGTGTGTGTGGCCCAGTTAGTGGAAACGAGGGAGACTGTGGTTGGAGTCCCCTCGCTGTGTTTCTAAAAGAACCAAGATGAACAAGTCATGGCTCTCAGAGGACTTTTCTTCCCCTGGGTAAGCCAGGGGACGGGAAAGGCACGCGTATTTTTGGGAGTGCTTCATGCAAAGCATCTTTTTCTTTTTCAAAAGGGGGCTCAACCGATGCCAGGCAAGTGGGGTGTGTGTGGCCCAGTTAGTGGAAACGAGGGAGACTGTGGTTGGAGTCCCCTCGCTGTGTTTCTAAAAGAACCAAGATGAACAAGTCATGGCTCTCAGAGGACTTTTCTTCCCCTGGGTCAGCCAGGGGACGGGAAAGGCACGCGTATTTTTGAGAGTGCTTCATGCAAAGCATCTTTTTCTTTTCAAAAGGGGGCTCAACCGATGCCAGGCAAGTGGGGTGTGTGTGGCCCAGTTAGTGGAAACGAGGGAGACTGTGGTTGTAGTCCCCTCGCTGTGTTTCTAAAAGAACCAAGATGAACAAGTCATGGCTCTCAGAGGACTTTTCTTCCCCTGGGTCAGCCAGGGGACGGGAAAGGCACGCGTATTTTTGAGAGTGCTTCATGCAAAGCATCTTTTTCTTTTTCATAAGGGGGCTCAACCGATGCCAGGCAAGTGGGGTGTGTGTGGCCCAGTTAGTGGAAACGAGGGAGACTGTGGTTGGAGTCCCCTCGCTGTGTTTCTAAAAGAACCAAGATGAACAAGTCATGGCTCTCAGAGGACTTTTCTTCCCCTGGGTCAGCCAGGGGACGGGAAAGGCACGCGTATTTTTGGGAGTGCTTCATGCAAAGAATCTTTTTCTTTTTCAAAAGGGGGCTCAACCGATGCCAGGCAAGTGGGGTGTGTGTGGCCCAGTTAGTGGAAACGAGGGAGACTGTGGTTGGAGTCCCCTCGCTGTGTTTCTAAAAGAACCAAGATGAACAAGTCATGGCTCTCAGAGGACTTTTCTTCCCCTGGGTCAGCCAGGGGACGGGAAAGGCACGCGTATTTTTGAGAGTGCTTCATGCAAAGCATCTTTTTCTTTTTCAAAAGGGGGCTCAACCGATGCCAGGCAAGTGGGGTGTGTGTGGCCCAGTTAGTGGAAACGAGGGAGACTGTGGTTGGAGTCCCCTCGCTGTGTTTCTAAAAGAACCAAGATAAACAAGTCATGGCTCTCAGAGGACTTTTCTTCCCCTGGGTCAGCCAGGGGACGGGAAAGGCAAGCGTATTTTTGAGAGTGCTTCATGAAAAGCAACTTTTTCTTTTTCAAAAGGGGGCTCAACCGATGCCAGGCAAGTGGGGTGTGTGTGGCCCAGTTAGTGGAAACGAGGGAGACTGTGGTTGTAGTCCCCTCGCTGTGTTTCTAAAAGAACCAAGATGAACAAGTCATGGCTCTCAGAGGACTTTTCTTCCCCTGGGTCAGCCAGGGGACGGGAAAGGCACGCGTATTTTTGAGAGTGCTTCATGCAAAGCATCTTTTTCTTTTTCATAAGGGGGCTCAACCGATGCCAGGCAAGTGGGGTGTGTGTGGCCCAGTTAGTGGAAACGAGGGAGACTGTGGTTGGAGTCCCCTCGCTGTGTTTCTAAAAGAACCAAGATGAACAAGTCATGGCTCTCAGAGGACTTTTCTTCCCCTGGGTCAGCCAGGGGACGGGAAAGGCACGCGTATTTTTGGGAGTGCTTCATGCAAAGCATCTTTTTCTTTTTCAAAAGGGGGCTCAACCGATGCCAGGCAAGTGGGGTGTGTGTGGCCCAGTTAGTGGAAACGAGGGAGACTGTGGTTGGAGTCCCCTCGCTGTGTTTCTAAAAGAACCAAGATGAACAAGTCATGGCTCTCAGAGGACTTTTCTTCCCCTGGGTCAGCCAGGGGACGGGAAAGGCACGCGTATTTTTGAGAGTGCTTCATGCAAAGCATCTTTTTCTTTTCAAAAGGGGGCTCAACCGATGCCAGGCAAGTGGGGTGTGTGTGGCCCAGTTAGTGGAAACGAGGGAGACTGTGGTTGTAGTCCCCTCGCTGTGTTTCTAAAAGAACCAAGATGAACAAGTCATGGCTCTCAGAGGACTTTTCTTCCCCTGGGTCAGCCAGGGGACGGGAAAGGCACGCGTATTTTTGAGAGTGCTTCATGCAAAGCATCTTTTTCTTTTTCATAAGGGGGCTCAACCGATGCCAGGCAAGTGGGGTGTGTGTGGCCCAGTTAGTGGAAACGAGGGAGACTGTGGTTGGAGTCCCCTCGCTGTGTTTCTAAAAGAACCAAGATGAACAAGTCATGGCTCTCAGAGGACTTTTCTTCCCCTGGGTCAGCCAGGGGACGGGAAAGGCACGCGTATTTTTGGGAGTGCTTCATGCAAAGAATCTTTTTCTTTTTCAAAAGGGGGCTCAACCGATGCCAGGCAAGTGGGGTGTGTGTGGCCCAGTTAGTGGAAACGAGGGAGACTGTGGTTGGAGTCCCCTCGCTGTGTTTCTAAAAGAACCAAGATGAACAAGTCATGGCTCTCAGAGGACTTTTCTTCCCCTGGGTCAGCCAGGGGACGGGAAAGGCACGCGTATTTTTGAGAGTGCTTCATGCAAAGCATCTTTTTCTTTTTCATAAGGGGGCTCAACCGATGCCAGGCAAGTGGGGTGTGTGTGGCCCAGTTAGTGGAAACGAGGGAGACTGTGGTTGGAGTCCCCTCGCTGTGTTTCTAAAAGAACCAAGATGAACAAGTCATGGCTCTCAGAGGACTTTTCTTCCCCTGGGTCAGCCAGGGGACGGGAAAGGCACGCGTATTTTTGAGAGTGCTTCATGCAAAGCATCTTTTTCTTTTTCAAAAGGGGGCTCAACCGATGCCAGGCAAGTGGGGTGTGTGTGGCCCAGTTAGTGGAAACGAGGGAGACTGTGGTTGGAGTCCCCTCGCTGTGTTTCTAAAAGAACCAAGATGAACAAGTCATGGCTCTCAGAGGACTTTTCTTCCCCTGGGTCAGCAAGGAGACGGGAAAGGCACGCGTATTTTTGAGAGTGCTTCATGGAAAGCATCTTTTTCTTTTTGATAAGGGGGCTCAACCGATGCCAGGCAAGTGGGGTGTGTGTGGCCCAGTTAGTGGAAACGAGGGAGACTGTGGTTGGAGTCCCCTCGCTGTGTTTCTAAAAGAACCAAGATGAACAAGTCATGGCTCTCAGAGGACTTTTCTTCCCCTGGGTCAGCCAGGGGACGGGAAAGGCACGCGTATTTTTGAGAGTGCTTCATGCAAAGCATCTTTTTCTTTTCAAAAGGGGGCTCAACCGATGCCAGGCAAGTGGGGTGTGTGTGGCCCAGTTAGTGGAAACGAGGGAGGCTGTGGTTGTAGTCCCCTCGCTGTGTTTCTAAAAGAACCAAGATGAACAAGTCATGGCTCTCAGAGGACTTTTCTTCCCCTGGGTCAGCCAGGGGACGGGAAAGGCACGCGTATTTTTGAGAGTGCTTCATGCAAAGCATCTTTTTCTTTTTCATAAGGGGGCTCAACCGATGCCAGGCAAGTGGGGTGTGTGTGGCCCAGTTAGTGGAAACGAGGGAGACTGTGGTTGGAGTCCCCTCGCTGTGTTTCTAAAAGAACCAAGATGAACAAGTCATGGCTCTCAGAGGACTTTTCTTCCCCTGGGTCAGCCAGGGGACGGGAAAGGCACGCGTATTTTTGGGAGTGCTTCATGCAAAGAATCTTTTTCTTTTTCAAAAGGGGGCTCAACCGATGCCAGGCAAGTGGGGTGTGTGTGGCCCAGTTAGTGGAAACGAGGGAGACTGTGGTTGGAGTCCCCTCGCTGTGTTTCTAAAAGAACCAAGATGAACAAGTCATGGCTCTCAGAGGACTTTTCTTCCCCTGGGTCAGCCAGGGGACGGGAAAGGCACGCATATTTTTGAGAGTGCTTCATGCAAAGCATCTTTTTCTTTTTCATAAGGGGGCTCAACCGATGCCAGGCAAGTGGGGTGTGTGTGGCTCAGTTAGTGGAAACGAGGGAGACTGTGGTTGGAGTCCCCTCGCTGTGTTTCTAAAAGAACCAAGATGAACAAGTCATGGCTCTCAGAGGACTTTTCTTCCCCTGGGTCAGCCAGGGGACGGGAAAGGCACGCGTATTTTTGAGAGTGCTTCATGCAAAGCATCTTTTTCTTTTTCAAAAGGGGGCTCAACCGATGCCAGGCAAGTGGGGTGTGTGTGGCCCAGTTAGTGGAAACGAGGGAGACTGTGGTTGGAGTCCCCTCGCTGTGTTTCTAAAAGAACCAAGATGAACAAGTCATGGCTCTCAGAGGACTTTTCTTCCCCTGGGTCAGCCAGGAGACGGGAAAGGCACGCGTATTTTTGAGAGTGCTTCATGGAAAGCATCTTTTTCTTTTTCATAAGGGGGCTCAACCGATGCCAGGCAAGTGGGGTGTGTGTGGCCCAGTTAGTGGAAACGAGGGAGACTGTGGTTGGAGTCCCCTCGCTGTGTTTCTAAAAGAACCAAGATGAACAAGTCATGGCTCTCAGAGGACTTTTCTTCCCCTGGGTCAGCCAGGAGACGGGAAACGCACGCGTATTTTTGAGAGTGCTTCATGCAAAGCATCTTTTTCTTTTTCAAAAAGGGGCTCAACCGATGCCAGGCAAGTGGGGTGTGTGTGGCCCAGTTAGTGGAAACGAGGGAGACTGTGGTTGTAGTCCCCTCGCTGTGTTTCTAAAAGAACCAAGATGAACAAGTCATGGCTCTCAGAGGACTTTTCTTCCCCTGGGTCAGCCAGGGGACGGGAAAGGCACGCGTATTTTTGAGAGTGCTTCATGCAAAGCATCTTTTTCTTTTTCATAAGGGGGCTCAACCGATGCCAGGCAAGTGGGGTGTGTGTGGCCCAGTTAGTGGAAACGAGGGAGACTGTGGTTGGAGTCCCCTCGCTGTGTTTCTAAAAGAACCAAGATGAACAAGTCATGGCTCTCACAGGACTTTTCTTCCCCTGGGTCAGCCAGGGGACGGGAAAGGCACGCGTATTTTTGAGAGTGCTTCATGCAAAGCATCTTTTTCTTTTTCAAAAGGGGGCTCAACCGATGCCAGGCAAGTGGGGTGTGTGTGGCCCAGTTAGTGGAAACGAGGGAGACTGTGGTTGTAGTCCCCTCGCTGTGTTTCTAAAAGAACCAAGATGAACAAGTCATGGCTCTCAGAGGACTTTTCTTCCCCTGGGTCAGCCAGGGGACGGGAAAGGCACGCGTATTTTTGAGAGTGCTTCATGCAAAGCATCTTTTTCTTTTTCATAAGGGGGCTCAACCGATGCCAGGCAAGTGGGGTGTGTGTGGCCCAGTTAGTGGAAACGAGGGAGACTGTGGTTGGAGTCCCCTCGCTGTGTTTCTAAAAGAACCAAGAAGAACAAGTCATGGCTCTCAGAGGACTTTTCTTCCCCTGGGTCAGCCAGGGGACGGGAAAGGCACGTGTATTTTTGAGAGTGCTTCATGCAAAGAATCTTTTTCTTTTTCAAAAGGGGGCTCAACCGATGCCAGGCAAGTGGGGTGTGTGTGGCCCAGTTAGTGGAAACGAGGGAGACTGTGGTTGGAGTCCCCTCGCTGTGTTTCTAAATGAACCAAGATGAACAAGTCATGGCTCTCAGAGGACTTTTCTTCCCCTAGGTCAGCCAGGGGACGGGAAAGGCACGCGTATTTTTGAGAGTGCTTCATGCAAAGCATCTTTTTCTTTTTCATAAGGGGGCTCAACCGATGCCAGGCAAGTGGGGTGTGTGTGGCCCAGTTAGTGGAAACGAGGGAGACTGTAATTGGAGTCCCCTCGCTGTGTTTCTAAAAGAACCAAGATGAACAAGTCATGGCTCTCAGAGGACTTTTCTTCCCCTGGGTCAGCCAGGAGACGGGAAAGGCACGCGTATTTTTGAGAGTGCTTCATGCAAAGCATCTTTTTCTTTTTCAAAAGGGGGCTCAACCGATGCCAGGCAAGTGGGGTGTGTGTGGCCCAGTTAGTGGAAACGAGGGAGACTGTGGTTGGAGTCCTCTCGCTGTATTTCTAAAAGAACCAAGATAAACAAGTCATGACTCTCAGAGGACTTTTCTTCCCCTGGGTCAGCCAGGGGACGGGAAAGGCACGCGTATTTTTGAGAGTGCTTCATGCAAAGCATCTTTTTCTTTTTCAAAAGGGGGCTCAACCGATGCCAGGCAAGTGGGGTGTGTGTGGCCCAGTTAGTGGAAATGAGGGAGACTGTGGTTGTAGTCCCCTCGCTGTGTTTCTAAAAGAACCAAGAAGAACAAGTCATGGCTCTCAGAGGACTTTTCTTCCCCTGGGTCAGCCAGGGGACGGGAAAGGCACGTGTATTTTTGAGAGTGCTTCATGCAAAGAATCTTTTTCTTTTTCAAAAGGGGGCTCAACCGATGCCAGGCAAGTGGGGTGTGTGTGGCCCAGTTAGTGGAAACGAGGGAGACTGTGGTTGGAGTCCCCTCGCTGTGTTTCTAAAAGAACCAAGATGAACAAGTCATGGCTCTCAGAGGACTTTTCTTCCCCTAGGTCAGCCAGGGGACGGGAAAGGCACGCGTATTTTTGAGAGTGCTTCATGCAAAGCATCTTTTTCTTTTTCATAAGGGGGCTCAACCGATGCCAGGCAAGTGGGGTGTGTGTGGCCCAGTTAGTGGAAACGAGGGAGACTGTAATTGGAGTCCCCTCGCTGTGTTTCTAAAAGAACCAAGATGAACAAGTCATGGCTCTCAGAGGACTTTTCTTCCACTGGGTCAGCCAGGAGACGGGAAAGGCACGCGTATTTTTGAGAGTGCTTCATGCAAAGCATCTTTTTCTTTTTCAAAAGGGGGCTCAACCGATGCCAGGCAAGTGGGGTGTGTGTGGCCCAGTTAGTGGAAACGAGGGAGACTGTGGTTGGAGTCCCCTCGCTGTATTTCTAAAAGAACCAAGATAAACAAGTCATGACTCTCAGAGGACTTTTCTTCCCCTGGGTCAGCCAGGGGACGGGAAAGGCACGCGTATTTTTGAGAGTGCTTCATGCAAAGCATCTTTTTCTTTTTCAAAAGGGGGCTCAACCGATGCCAGGCAAGTGGGGTGTGTGTGGCCCAGTTAGTGGAAATGAGGGAGACTGTGGTTGTAGTCCCCTCACTGTGTTTCTAAAAGATCCAAGATGAACAAGTCATGGCTCTCAGAGGACTTTTCTTCCCCTGGGTCAGCCAGGGGACGGGAAAGGCACGCGTATTTTTGAGAGTGCTTCATGCAAAGCATCTTTTTCTTTTTCAAAAGGGGGCTCAACCGATGCCAGGCAAGTGGGGTGTGTGTGGCCCAGTTAGTGGAAACGAGCGAGACTGTGGTTTGAGTCCCCTCGCTGTGTTTCTAAAAGAACCAAGATGAACAAGTCATGGCTCTCAGAGGACTTTTCTTCCCCTGGGTCAGCCAGGGGACGGGAAAGGCACGCGTATTTTTGAGAGTGCTTCATGCAAAGCATCTTTTTCTTTTCAAAAGGGGGCTCAACCGATGCCAGGCAAGTGGGGTGTGTGTGGCCCAGTTAGTGGAAACGAGGGAGACTGTGGTTGTAGTCCCCTCGCTGTGTTTCTAAAAGAACCAAGATGAACAAGTCATGGCTCTCAGAGGACTTTTCTTCTCCTGGGTCAGCCAGGGGACGGGAAAGGCACGCGTATTTTTGGGAGTGCTTCATGCAAAGAATCTTTTTCTTTTTCAAAAGGGGGCTCAACCGATGCCAGTCAAGTGGGGTGTGTGTGGCCCAGTTAGTGGAAACGAGGGAGACTGTGGTTGGAGTCCCCTCGCTGTGTTTCTAAAAGAACCAAGATGAACAAGTCATGGCTCTCAGAGGACTTTTCTTCCCCTGGGTCAGCCAGGGGACGGGAAAGGCACGCGTATTTTTGAGAGTGCTTCATGCAAAGCATCTTTTTCTTTTTCATAAGGGGGCTCAACCGATGCCAGGCAAGTGGGGTGTGTGTGGCCCAGTTAGTGGAAACGAGGGAGACTGTGGTTGGAGTCCCCTCGCTGTGTTTCTAAAAGAACCAAGATGAACAAGTCATGGCTCTCAGAGGACTTTTCTTCCCCTGGGTCAGCCAGGGGACGGGAAAGGCACGCGTATTTTTGAGAGTGCTTCATGCAAAGCATCTTTTTCTTTTTCAAAAGGGGGCTCAACCGATGCCAGGCAAGTGGGGTGTGTGTGGCCCAGTTAGTGGAAACGAGGGAGACTGTGGTTGGAGTCCCCTCGCTGTGTTTCTAAAAGAACCAAGATAAACAATTCATGGCTCTCAGAGGACTTTTCTTCCCCTGGGTCAGCCAGGGGACGGGAAAGGCACGCGTATTTTTGAGAGTGCTTCATGGAAAGCATCTTTTTCTTTTTCATAAGTGGGCTCAACCGATGCCAGGCAAGTGGGGTGTGTGTGGCCCAGTTAGTGGAAACGAGGGAGACTGTGGTTGGAGTCCCCTCGCTGTGTTTCTAAAAGAACCAAGATGAACAAGTCATGGCTCTCAGAGGACTTTTCTTCCCCTGGGTCAGCCAGGAGACGGGAAACGCACGCGTATTTTTGAGAGTGCTTCATGCAAAGCATCTTTTTCTTTTTCAAAAGGGGGCTCAACCGATGCCAGGCAAGTGGGGTGTGTGTGGCCCAGTTAGTGGAAACGAGGGAGACTGTGGTTGTAGTCCCCTTGCTGTGTTTCTAAAAGAACCAAGATGAACAAGTCATGGCTCTCAGAGGACTTTTCTTCCCCTGGGTCAGCCAGGGGACGGGAAAGGCACGCGTATTTTTGAGAGTGCTAAATGCAAAGCATCTTTTTCTTTTCAAAAGGGGGCTCAATCGATGCCAGGCAAGTGGGGTGTGTGTGGCCCAGTTAGTGGAAACGAGGGAGACTGTGGTTGTAGTCCCCTCGCTGTGTTTCTAAAAGAACCAAGATGAACAAGTCATGGCTCTCAGAGGACTTTTCTTCCCCTGGGTCAGCCAGGGGATGGGAAAGGCACGCGTATTTTTGAGAGTGCTTCATGCAAAGCATCTTTTTCTTATTCATAAGGGGGCTCAACCGATGCCAGGCAAGTGGGGTGTGTGTGGCCCAGTTAGTGGAAACGAGGGAGACTGTGGTTGGAGTCCCCTCGCTGTGTTTCTAAAAGAACCAAGATGAACAAGTCATGGCTCTCAGAGGACTTTTCTTCCCCTGGGTCAGCCAGGGGACGGGAAAGGCACGCGTATTTTTGGGAGTGCTTCATGCAAAGAATCTTTTTCTTTTTCAAAAGGGGGCTCAACCGATGCCAGGCAAGTGGGGTGTGTGTGGCCCAGTTAGTGGAAACGAGGGAGACTGTGGTTGGAGTCCCCTCGCTGTGTTTCTAAAAGAACCAAGATGAACAAGTCATGGCTCTCAGAGGACTTTTCTTCCCCTGGGTCAGCCAGGGGACGGGAAAGGCACGCGTATTTTTGAGAGTGCTTCATGCAAAGCATCTTTTTCTTTTTCATAAGGGGGCTCAACCGATGCCAGGAAAGTGGGGTGTGTGTGGCCCAGTTAGTGGAAACGAGGGAGACTGTGGTTGGAGTCCCCTCGCTGTGTTTCTAAAAGAACCAAGATGAACAAGTCATGGCTCTCAGAGGACTTTTCTTCCCCTGGTTCAGCCAGGAGACGGGAAACGCACGCGTATTTTTGAGAGTGCTTCATGCAAAGCATCTTTTTCTTTTTCAAAAGGGGGCTCAACCGATGCCAGGCAAGTGGGGTGTGTGTGGCCCAGTTAGTGGAAACGAGGGAGACTGTGGTTGGAGTCCCCTCGCTGTGTTTCTAAAAGAACCAAGATGAACAAGTCATGGCTCTCAGAGGACTTTTCTTCCCCTGGGTCAGCCAGGGGACGGGAAAGGCACGCGTATTTTTGGGAGTGCTTCATGCAAAGAATCTTTTTCTTTTTCAAAAGGGGGCTCAACCGATGCCAGGCAAGTGGGGTGTGTGTGGCCCAGTTAGTGGAAACGAGGGAGACTGTGGTTGGAGTCCCCTCGCTGTGTTTCTAAAAGAACCAAGATGAACAAGTCATGGCTCTCAGAGGACTTTTCTTCCCCTGGGTCAGCCAGGGGACGGGAAAGGCACGCGTATTTTTGAGAGTGCTTCATGCAAAGCATCTTTTTCTTTTTCATAAGGGGGCTCAACCGATGCCAGGCAAGTGGGGTGTGTGTGGCCCAGTTAGTGGAAACGAGGGAGACTGTGGTTGGAGTCCCCTTGCTGTGTTTCTAAAAGAACCAAGATGAACAAGTCATGGCTCTCAGAGGACTTTTCTTCCCCTGGGTCAGCCAGGGGACGGGAAAGGCACGCGTATTTTTGAGAGTGCTTCATGCAAAGCATCTTTTTCTTTTTCAAAAGGGGGCTCAACCGATGCCAGGCAAGTGGGGTGTGTGTGGCCCAGTTAGTGGAAACGAGGGAGACTGTGGTTGGAGTCCCCTCGCTGTGTTTCTAAAAGAACCAAGATAAACAAGTCATGGCTCTCAGAGGACTTTTCTTCCCCTGGGTCAGCCAGGGGACGGGAAAGGCACGCGTATTTTTGAGAGTGCTTCATGGAAAGCATCTTTTTCTTTTTCATAAGGGGGCTCAACCGATGCCAGGCAAGTGGGGTGTGTGTGGCCCAGTTAGTGGAAACGAGGGAGACTGTGGTTGGAGTCCCCTTGCTGTGTTTCTAAAAGAACCAAGATGAACAAGTCATGGCTCTCAGAGGACTTTTCTTCCCCTGGGTCAGCCAGGAGACGGGAAACGCACGCGTATTTTTGAGAGTGCTTCATGCAAAGCATCTTTTTCTTTTTCAAAAGGGGGCTCAACCGATGCCAGGCAAGTGGGGTGTGTGTGGCCCAGTTAGTGGAAACGAGGGAGACTGTGGTTGTAGTCCCCTCGCTGTGTTTCTAAAAGAACCAAGATGAACAAGTCATGGCTCTCAGAGGACTTTTCTTCCCCTGGGTCAGCCAGGGGACGGGAAAGGCACGCGTATTTTTGAGAGTGCTTCATGCAAAGCATCTTTTTCTTTTTCATAAGGGGGCTCAACCGATGCCAGGCAAGTGGGGTGTGTGTGGCCCAGTTAGTGGAAACGAGGGAGACTGTGGTTGGAGTCCCCTCGCTGTGTTTCTAAAAGATCCAAGATGAACAAGTCATGGCTCTCACAGGACTTTTCTTCCCCTGGGTCAGCCAGGGGATGGGAAAGGCACGCGTATTTTTGAGAGTGCTTCATGCAAAGCATCTTTTTCTTTTTCAAAAGGGGGCTCAACCGATGCCAGGCAAGTGGGGTGTGTGTGGCCCAGTTAGTGGAAACGAGGGAGACTGTGGTTGGAGTCCCCTCGCTGTGTTTCTAAAAGAACCAAGATGAACAAGTCATGGCTCTCAGAGGACTTTTCTTCCCCTGGGTCAGCCAGGGGATGGGAAAGGCACGCGTATTTTTGAGAGTGCTTCATGCAAAGCATCTTTTTCTTTTTAAAAGGGGGCTCAACCGATGCCAGGCAAGTGGGGTGTGTGTGGCCCAGTTAGTGGAAATGAGGGAGACTGTGGTTCTAGTCCCCTCGCTGTGTTTCTAAAAGAACCAAGATGAACAAGTCATGGCTCTCAGAGGACTTTTCTTCCCCTGGGTCAGCCAGGGGATGCGAAAGGCACGCGTATTTTTGAGAGTGCTTCATGGAAAGCATCTTTTTCTTTTTCATAAGTGGGCTCAACCGATGCCAGGCAAGTGGGGTGTGTGTGGCCCAGTTAGTGGAAACGAGGGAGACTGTGGTTGGAGTCCCCTCGCTGTGTTTCTAAAAGAACCAAGATGAACAAGTCATGGCTCTCAGAGGACTTTTCTTCCCCTGGGTCAGCCAGGAGACGGGAAACGCACGCGTATTTTTGAGAGTGCTTCATGCAAAGCATCTTTTTCTTTTTCAAAAGGGGGCTCAACCGATGCCAGGCAAGTGGGGTGTGTGTGGCCCAGTTAGTGGAAACGAGGGAGACTGTGGTTGTAGTCCCCTCGCTGTGTTTCTAAAAGAACCAAGATGAACAAGTCATGGCTCTCAGAGGACTTTTCTTCCCCTGGGTCAGCCAGGGGACGGGAAAGGCACGCGTATTTTTGAGAGTGCTTCATGCAAAGCATCTTTTTCTTTTCAAAAGGGGGCTCAACCGATGCCAGGCAAGTGGGGTGTGTGTGGCCCAGTTAGTGGAAACGAGGGAGACTGTGGTTGTAGTCCCCTCGCTGTGTTTCTAAAAGAACCAAGATGAACAAGTCATGGCTCTCAGAGGACTTTTCTTCCCCTGGGTCAGCCAGGGGATGGGAAAGGCACGCGTAATTTTGAGAGTGCTTCATGCAAAGCATCTTTTTCTTTTTCATAAGGGGGCTCAACCGATGCCAGGCAAGTGGGGTGTGTGTGGCCCAGTTAGTGGAAACGAGGGAGACTGTGGTTGGAGTCCCCTCGCTGTGTTTCTAAAAGAACCAAGATGAACAAGTCATGGCTCTCAGAGGACTTTTCTTCCCCTCGGTCAGCCAGGGGACGGGAAAGGCACGCGTATTTTTGGGAGTGCTTCATGCAAAGAATCTTTTTCTTTTTCAAAAGGGGGCTCAACCGATGCCAGGCAAGTGGGGTGTGTGTGGCCCAGTTAGTGGAAACGAGGGAGACTGTGGTTGGAGTCCCCTCGCTGTGTTTCTAAAAGAACCAAGATGAACAAGTCATGGCTCTCAGAGGACTTTTCTTCCCCTGGGTCAGCCAGGGGACGGGAAAGGCACGCGTATTTTTGAGAGTGCTTCATGCAAAGCATCTTTTTCTTTTTCATAAGGGGGCTCAACCGATGCCAGGCAAGTGGGGTGTGTGTGGCCCAGTTAGTGGAAACGAGGGAGACTGTGGTTGGAGTCCCCTTGCTGTGTTTCTAAAAGAACCAAGATGAACAAGTCATGGCTCTCAGAGGACTTTTCTTCCCCTGGGTCAGCCAGGGGACGGGAAAGGCACGCGTATTTTTGAGAGTGCTTCATGCAAAGCATCTTTTTCTTTTTCAAAAGGGGGCTCAACCGATGCCAGGCAAGTGGGGTGTGTGTGGCCCAGTTAGTGGAAACGAGGGAGACTGTGGTTGGAGTCCCCTCGCTGTGCTTCTAAAAGAACCAAGATAAACAAGTCATGGCTCTCAGAGGACTTTTCTTCCCCTGGGTCAGCCAGGGGACGGGAAAGGCACGCGTATTTTTGAGAGTGCTTCATGGAAAGCATCTTTTTCTTTTTCATAAGGGGGCTCAACCGATGCCAGGCAAGTGGGGTGTGTGTGGCCCAGTTAGTGGAAACGAGGGAGACTGTGGTTGGAGTCCCCTCGCTGTGTTTCTAAAAGAACCAAGATGAACAAGTCATGGCTCTCAGAGGACTTTTCTTCCCCTGGGTCAGCCAGGAGACGGGAAACGCACGCGTATTTTTGAGAGTGCTTCATGCAAAGCATCTTTTTCTTTTTCAAAAGGGGGCTCAACCGATGCCAGGCAAGTGGGGTGTGTGTGGCCCAGTTAGTGGAAACGAGGGAGACTGTGGTTGTAGTCCCCTCGCTGTGTTTCTAAAAGAACCAAGATGAACAAGTCATGGCTCTCAGAGGACTTTTCTTCCCCTGGGTCAGCCAGGGGACGGGAAAGGCACGCGTATTTTTGAGAGTGCTTCATGCAAAGCATCTTTTTCTTTTTCATAAGGGGGCTCAACCGATGCCAGGCAAGTGGGGTGTGTGTGGCCCAGTTAGTGGAAACGAGGGAGACTGTGGTTGGAGTCCCCTCGCTGTGTTTCTAAAAGAACCAAGATGAACAAGTCATGGCTCTCAGAGGACTTTTCTTCCCCTGGGTCAGCCAGGGGATGGGAAAGGCACGCGTATTTTTGAGAGTGCTTCATGCAAAGCATCTTTTTCTTTTTAAAAGGGGGCTCAACCGATGCCAGGCAAGTGGGGTGTGTGTGGCCCAGTTAGTGGAAATGAGGGAGACTGTGGTTCTAGTCCCCTCGCTGTGTTTCTAAAAGAACCAAGATGAACAAGTCATGGCTCTCAGAGGACTTTTCTTCCCCTGGGTCAGCCAGGGGATGCGAAAGGCACGCGTATTTTTGAGAGTGCTTCATGGAAAGCATCTTTTTCTTTTTCATAAGTGGGCTCAACCGATGCCAGGCAAGTGGGGTGTGTGTGGCCCAGTTAGTGGAAACGAGGGAGACTGTGGTTGGAGTCCCCTCGCTGTGTTTCTAAAAGAACCAAGATGAACAAGTCATGGCTCTCAGAGGACTTTTCTTCCCCTGGGTCAGCCAGGAGACGGGAAACGCACGCGTATTTTTGAGAGTGCTTCATGCAAAGCATCTTTTTCTTTTTCAAAAGGGGGCTCAACCGATGCCAGGCAAGTGGGGTGTGTGTGGCCCAGTTAGTGGAAACGAGGGAGACTGTGGTTGTAGTCCCCTCGCTGTGTTTCTAAAAGAACCAAGATGAACAAGTCATGGCTCTCAGAGGACTTTTCTTCCCCTGGGTCAGCCAGGGGACGGGAAAGGCACGCGTATTTTTGAGAGTGCTTCATGCAAAGCATCTTTTTCTTTTCAAAAGGGGGCTCAACCGATGCCAGGCAAGTGGGGTGTGTGTGGCCCAGTTAGTGGAAACGAGGGAGACTGTGGTTGTAGTCCCCTCGCTGTGTTTCTAAAAGAACCAAGATGAACAAGTCATGGCTCTCAGAGGACTTTTCTTCCCCTGGGTCAGCCAGGGGATGGGAAAGGCACGCGTAATTTTGAGAGTGCTTCATGCAAAGCATCTTTTTCTTTTTCATAAGGGGGCTCAACCGATGCCAGGCAAGTGGGGTGTGTGTGGCCCAGTTAGTGGAAACGAGGGAGACTGTGGTTGGAGTCCCCTCGCTGTGTTTCTAAAAGAACCAAGATGAACAAGTCATGGCTCTCAGAGGACTTTTCTTCCCCTGGGTCAGCCAGGGGACGGGAAAGGCACGCGTATTTTTGGGAGTGCTTCATGCAAAGAATCTTTTTCTTTTTCAAAAGGGGGCTCAACCGATGCCAGGCAAGTGGGGTGTGTGTGGCCCAGTTAGTGGAAATGAGGGAGACTGTGGTTGGAGTCCCCTCGCTGTGTTTCTAAAAGAACCAAGATGAACAAGTCATGGCTCTCAGAGGACTTTTCTTCCCCTGGGTCAGCCAGGGGACGGGAAAGGCACGCGTATTTTTGAGAGTGCTTCATGCAAAGCATCTTTTTCTTTTTCATAAGGGGGCTCAACCGATGCCAGGCAAGTGGGGTGTGTGTGGCCCAGTTAGTGGAAACGAGGGAGACTGTGGTTGGAGTCCCCTTGCTGTGTTTCTAAAAGAACCAAGATGAACAAGTCATGGCTCTCAGAGGACTTTTCTTCCCCTGGGTCAGCCAGGGGACGGGAAAGGCACGCGTATTTTTGAGAGTGCTTCATGCAAAGCATCTTTTTCTTTTTCAAAAGGGGGCTCAACCGATGCCAGGCAAGTGGGGTGTGTGTGGCCCAGTTAGTGGAAACGAGGGAGACTGTGGTTGGAGTCCCCTCGCTGTGTTTCTAAAAGAACCAAGATAAACAAGTCATGGCTCTCAGAGGACTTTTCTTCCCCTGGGTCAGCCAGGGGACGGGAAAGGCACGCGTATTTTTGAGAGTGCTTCATGGAAAGCATCTTTTTCTTTTTCATAAGGGGGCTCAACCGATGCCAGGCAAGTGGGGTGTGTGTGGCCCAGTTAGTGGAAACGAGGGAGACTGTGGTTGGAGCCCCTCGCTGTGTTTCTAAAAGAACCAAGATGAACAAGTCATGGCTCTCAGAGGACTTTTCTTCCCCTGGGTCAGCCAGGAGACGGGAAACGCACGCGTATTTTTGAGAGTGCTTCATGCAAAGCATCTTTTTCTTTTTCAAAAGGGGGCTCAACCGATGCCAGGCAAGTGGGGTGTGTGTGGCCCAGTTAGTGGAAACGAGGGAGACTGTGGTTGTAGTCCCCTCGCTGTGTTTCTAAAAGAACCAAGATGAACAAGTCATGGCTCTCAGAGGACTTTTCTTCCCCTGGGTCAGCCAGGGGACGGGAAAGGCACGCGTATTTTTGAGAGTGCTTCATGCAAAGCATCTTTTTCTTTTTCATAAGGGGGCTCAACCGATGCCAGGCAAGTGGGGTGTGTGTGGCCCAGTTAGTGGAAACGAGGGAGACTGTGGTTGGAGTCCCCTCGCTGTGTTTCTAAAAGAACCAAGATGAACAAGTCATGGCTCTCACAGGACTTTTCTTCCCCTGGGTCAGCCAGGGGATGGGAAAGGCACGCGTATTTTTGAGAGTGCTTCATGCAAAGCATCTTTTTCTTTTTCAAAAGGGGGCTCAACCGATGCCAGGCAAGTGGGGTGTGTGTGGCCCAGTTAGTGGAAACGAGGGAGACTGTGGTTGGAGTCCCCTCGCTGTGTTTCTAAAAGAACCAAGATGAACAAGTCATGGCTCTCAGAGGACTTTTCTTCCCCTGGGTCAGCCAGGGGATGGGAAAGGCACGCGTATTTTTGAGAGTGCTTCATGCAAAGCATCTTTTTCTTTTTAAAAGGGGGCTCAACCGATGCCAGGCAAGTGGGGTGTGTGTGGCCCAGTTAGTGGAAATGAGGGAGACTGTGGTTCTAGTCCCCTCGCTGTGTTTCTAAAAGAACCAAGATGAACAAGTCATGGCTCTCAGAGGACTTTTCTTCCCCTGGGTCAGCCAGGGGATGCGAAAGGCACGCGTATTTTTGAGAGTGCTTCATGGAAAGCATCTTTTTCTTTTTCATAAGTGGGCTCAACCGATGCCAGGCAAGTGGGGTGTGTGTGGCCCAGTTAGTGGAAACGAGGGAGACTGTGGTTGGAGTCCCCTCGCTGTGTTTCTAAAAGAACCAAGATGAACAAGTCATGGCTCTCAGAGGACTTTTCTTCCCCTGGGTCAGCCAGGAGACGGGAAACGCACGCGTATTTTTGAGAGTGCTTCATGCAAAGCATCTTTTTCTTTTTCAAAAGGGGGCTCAACCGATGCCAGGCAAGTGGGGTGTGTGTGGCCCAGTTAGTGGAAACGAGGGAGACTGTGGTTGTAGTCCCCTCGCTGTGTTTCTAAAAGAACCAAGATGAACAAGTCATGGCTCTCAGAGGACTTTTCTTCCCCTGGGTCAGCCAGGGGACGGGAAAGGCACGCGTATTTTTGAGAGTGCTTCATGCAAAGCATCTTTTTCTTTTCAAAAGGGGGCTCAACCGATGCCAGGCAAGTGGGGTGTGTGTGGCCCAGTTAGTGGAAACGAGGGAGACTGTGGTTGTAGTCCCCTCGCTGTGTTTCTAAAAGAACCAAGATGAACAAGTCATGGCTCTCAGAGGACTTTTCTTCCCCTGGGTCAGCCAGGGGATGGGAAAGGCACGCGTATTTTTGAGAGTGCTTCATGCAAAGCATCTTTTTCTTTTTCATAAGGGGGCTCAACCGATGCCAGGCAAGTGGGGTGTGTGTGGCCCAGTTAGTGGAAACGAGGGAGACTGTGGTTGGAGTCCCCTCGCTGTGTTTCTAAAAGAACCAAGATGAACAAGTCATGGCTCTCAGAGGACTTTTCTTCCCCTGGGTCAGCCAGGGGACGGGAAAGGCACGCGTATTTTTGGGAGTGCTTCATGCAAAGAATCTTTTTCTTTTTCAAAAGGGGGCTCAACCGATGCCAGGCAAGTGGGGTGTGTGTGGCCCAGTTAGTGGAAACGAGGGAGACTGTGGTTGGAGTCCCCTCGCTGTGTTTCTAAAAGAACCAAGATGAACAAGTCATGGCTCTCAGAGGACTTTTCTTCCCCTGGGTCAGCCAGGGGACGGGAAAGGCACGCGTATTTCTGAGAGTGCTTCATGCAAAGCATCTTTTTCTTTTTCATAAGGGGGCTCAACCGATGCCAGGCAAGTGGGGTGTGTGTGGCCCAGTTAGTGGAAACGAGGGAGACTGTGGTTGGAGTCCCCTTGCTGTGTTTCTAAAAGAACCAAGATGAACAAGTCATGGCTCTCAGAGGACTTTTCTTCCCCTGGGTCAGCCAGGGGACGGGAAAGGCACGCGTATTTTTGAGAGTGCTTCATGCAAAGCATCTTTTTCTTTTTCAAAAGTAGGCTCAACCGATGCCAGGCAAGTGGGGTGTGTGTGGCCCAGTTAGTGGAAACGAGGGAGACTGTGGTTGGAGTCCCCTCGCTGTGTTTCTAAAAGAACCAAGATAAACAAGTCATGGCTCTCAGAGGACTTTTCTTCCCCTGGGTCAGCCAGGGGACGGGAAAGGCACGCGTATTTTTGAGAGTGCTTCATGGAAAGCATCTTTTTCTTTTTCATAAGGGGGCTCAACCGATGCCAGGCAAGTGGGGTGTGTGTGGCCCAGTTAGTGGAAACGAGGGAGACTGTGGTTGGAGTCCCCTCGCTGTGTTTCTAAAAGAACCAAGATGAACAAGTCATGGCTCTCAGAGGACTTTTCTTCCCCTGGGTCAGCCAGGAGACGGGAAACGCACGCGTATTTTTGAGAGTGCTTCATGCAAAGCATCTTTTTCTTTTTCAAAAGGGGGCTCAACCGATGCCAGGCAAGTGGGGTGTGTGTGGCCCAGTTAGTGGAAACGAGGGAGACTGTGGTTGGAGTCCCCTCGCTGTGTTTCTAAAAGAACCAAGATGAACAAGTCATGGCTCTCAGAGGACTTTTCTTCCCCTGGGTCAGCCAGGGGACGGGAAAGGCACGCGTATTTTTGAGAGTGCTTAATGCAAAGCATCTTTTTCTTTTTCATAAGGGGGCTCAACCGATGCCAGGCAAGTGGGGTGTGTGTGGCCCAGTTAGTGGAAACGAGGGAGACTGTGGTTGGAGTCCCCTCGCTGTGTTTCTAAAAGAACCAAGATGAACAAGTCATGGCTCTCACAGGACTTTTCTTCCCCTGGGTCAGCCAGGGGATGGGAAAGGCACGCGTATTTTTGAGAGTGCTTCATGCAAAGCATCTTTTTCTTTTTCAAAAGGGGGCTCAACCGATGCCAGGCAAGTGGGGTGTGTGTGGCCCAGTTAGTGGAAACGAGGGAGACTGTGGTTGGAGTCCCCTCGCTGTGTTTCTAAAAGAACCAAGATGAACAAGTCATGGCTCTCAGAGGACTTTTCTTCCCCTGGGTCAGCCAGGGGACGGGAAAGGCACGCGTATTTTTGAGAGTGCTTCATGCAAAGCATCTTTTTCTTTTTAAAAGGGGGCTCAACCGATGCCAGGCAAGTGGGGTGTGTGTGGCCCAGTTAGTGGAAATGAGGGAGACTGTGGTTCTAGTCCCCTCGCTGTGTTTCTAAAAGAACCAAGATGAACAAGTCATGGCTCTCAGAGGACTTTTCTTCCCCTGGGTCAGCCAGGGGATGGGAAAGGCACGCGTATTTTTGAGAGTGCTTCATGCAAAGCATCTTTTTCTTTTTCATAAGGGGGCTCAACCGATGCCAGGCAAGTGGGGTGTGTGTGGCCCAGTTAGTGGAAACGAGGGAGACTGTGGTTGCAGTCCCCTCGCTGTGTTTCTAAAAGAACCAAGATGAACAAGTCATGGCTCTCAGAGGACTTTTCTTCCCCTGGGTCAGCCAGGGGACGGGAAAGGCACGCGTATTTTTGAGAGTGCTTCATGCAAAGCATCTTTTTCTTTTTCATAAGGGGGCTCAACTGATGCCAGGCAAGTGGGGTGTGTGTGGCCCAGTTAGTGGAAACGAGGGAGACTGTGGTTGGAGTCCCCTCGCTGTGTTTCTAAAAGAACCAAGATGAACAAGTCATGGCTCTCAGAGGACTTTTCTTCCCCTGGGTCAGCCAGGGGATGGGAAAGGCACGCGTATTTTTGAGAGTGCTTCATGCAAAGCATCTTTTTCTTTTTCATAAGGGGGCTCAACCGATGCCAGGCAAGTGGGGTGTGTGTGGCCCAGTTAGTGGAAACGAGGGAGACTGTGGTTGGAGTCCCCTCGCTGTGTTTCTAAAAGAACCAAGATGAACAAGTCATGGCTCTCAGAGGACTTTTCTTCCCCTGGGTCAGCCAGGGGATGGGAAAGGCACGCGTATTTTTAAGAGTGCTTCATGCAAAGCATCTTTTTCTTTTTCATAAGGGGGCTCAACCGATGCCAGGCAAGTGGGGTGTGTGTGGCCCAGTTAGTGGAAACGAGGGAGACTGTGGTTGGAGTCCCCTCGCTGTGTTTCTAAAAGAACCAAGATGAACAAGTCATGGCTCTCAGAGGACTTTTCTTCCCCTGGGTCAGCCAGGGGACGGGAAAGGCACGCGTATTTTTGGGAGTGCTTCATGCAAAGAATCTTTTTCTTTTTCAAAAGGGGGCTCAACCGATGCCAGGCAAGTGGGGTGTGTGTGGCCCAGTTAGTGGAAATGAGGGAGACTGTGGTTGGAGTCCCCTCGCTGTGTTTCTAAAAGAACCAAGATGAACAAGTCATGGCTCTCAGAGGACTTTTCTTCCCCTGGGTCAGCCAGGGGACGGGAAAGGCACGCGTATTTTTGAGAGTGCTTCATGCAAAGCATCTTTTTCTTTTTCATAAGGGGGCTCAACCGATGCCAGGCAAGTGGGGTGTGTGTGGCCCAGTTAGTGGAAACGAGGGAGACTGTGGTTGGAGTCCCCTTGCTGTGTTTCTAAAAGAACCAAGATGAACAAGTCATGGCTCTCAGAGGACTTTTCTTCCCCTGGGTCAGCCAGGGGACGGGAAAGGCACGCGTATTTTTGAGAGTGCTTCATGCAAAGCATCTTTTTCTTTTTCAAAAGGGGGCTCAACCGATGCCAGGCAAGTGGGGTGTGTGTGGCCCAGTTAGTGGAAACGAGGGAGACTGTGGTTGGAGTCCCCTCGCTGTGTTTCTAAAAGAACCAAGATAAACAAGTCATGGCTCTCAGAGGACTTTTCTTCCCCTGGGTCAGCCAGGGGACGGGAAAGGCACGCGTATTTTTGAGAGTGCTTCATGGAAAGCATCTTTTTCTTTTTCATAAGGGGGCTCAACCGATGCCAGGCAAGTGGGGTGTGTGTGGCCCAGTTAGTGGAAACGAGGGAGACTGTGGTTGGAGCCCCTCGCTGTGTTTCTAAAAGAACCAAGATGAACAAGTCATGGCTCTCAGAGGACTTTTCTTCCCCTGGGTCAGCCAGGAGACGGGAAACGCACGCGTATTTTTGAGAGTGCTTCATGCAAAGCATCTTTTTCTTTTTCAAAAGGGGGCTCAACCGATGCCAGGCAAGTGGGGTGTGTGTGGCCCAGTTAGTGGAAACGAGGGAGACTGTGGTTGTAGTCCCCTCGCTGTGTTTCTAAAAGAACCAAGATGAACAAGTCATGGCTCTCAGAGGACTTTTCTTCCCCTGGGTCAGCCAGGGGACGGGAAAGGCACGCGTATTTTTGAGAGTGCTTCATGCAAAGCATCTTTTTCTTTTTCATAAGGGGGCTCAACCGATGCCAGGCAAGTGGGGTGTGTGTGGCCCAGTTAGTGGAAACGAGGGAGACTGTGGTTGGAGTCCCCTCGCTGTGTTTCTAAAAGAACCAAGATGAACAAGTCATGGCTCTCACAGGACTTTTCTTCCCCTGGGTCAGCCAGGGGATGGGAAAGGCACGCGTATTTTTGAGAGTGCTTCATGCAAAGCATCTTTTTCTTTTTCAAAAGGGGGCTCAACCGATGCCAGGCAAGTGGGGTGTGTGTGGCCCAGTTAGTGGAAACGAGGGAGACTGTGGTTGGAGTCCCCTCGCTGTGTTTCTAAAAGAACCAAGATGAACAAGTCATGGCTCTCAGAGGACTTTTCTTCCCCTGGGTCAGCCAGGGGATGGGAAAGGCACGCGTATTTTTGAGAGTGCTTCATGCAAAGCATCTTTTTCTTTTTAAAAGGGGGCTCAACCGATGCCAGGCAAGTGGGGTGTGTGTGGCCCAGTTAGTGGAAATGAGGGAGACTGTGGTTCTAGTCCCCTCGCTGTGTTTCTAAAAGAACCAAGATGAACAAGTCATGGCTCTCAGAGGACTTTTCTTCCCCTGGGTCAGCCAGGGGATGCGAAAGGCACGCGTATTTTTGAGAGTGCTTCATGGAAAGCATCTTTTTCTTTTTCATAAGTGGGCTCAACCGATGCCAGGCAAGTGGGGTGTGTGTGGCCCAGTTAGTGGAAACGAGGGAGACTGTGGTTGGAGTCCCCTCGCTGTGTTTCTAAAAGAACCAAGATGAACAAGTCATGGCTCTCAGAGGACTTTTCTTCCCCTGGGTCAGCCAGGAGACGGGAAACGCACGCGTATTTTTGAGAGTGCTTCATGCAAAGCATCTTTTTCTTTTTCAAAAGGGGGCTCAACCGATGCCAGGCAAGTGGGGTGTGTGTGGCCCAGTTAGTGGAAACGAGGGAGACTGTGGTTGTAGTCCCCTCGCTGTGTTTCTAAAAGAACCAAGATGAACAAGTCATGGCTCTCAGAGGACTTTTCTTCCCCTGGGTCAGCCAGGGGACGGGAAAGGCACGCGTATTTTTGAGAGTGCTTCATGCAAAGCATCTTTTTCTTTTCAAAAGGGGGCTCAACCGATGCCAGGCAAGTGGGGTGTGTGTGGCCCAGTTAGTGGAAACGAGGGAGACTGTGGTTGTAGTCCCCTCGCTGTGTTTCTAAAAGAACCAAGATGAACAAGTCATGGCTCTCAGAGGACTTTTCTTCCCCTGGGTCAGCCAGGGGATGGGAAAGGCACGCGTATTTTTGAGAGTGCTTCATGCAAAGCATCTTTTTCTTTTTCATAAGGGGGCTCAACCGATGCCAGGCAAGTGGGGTGTGTGTGGCCCAGTTAGTGGAAACGAGGGAGACTGTGGTTGGAGTCCCCTCGCTGTGTTTCTAAAAGAACCAAGATGAACAAGTCATGGCTCTCAGAGGACTTTTCTTCCCCTGGGTCAGCCAGGGGACGGGAAAGGCACGCGTATTTTTGGGAGTGCTTCATGCAAAGAATCTTTTTCTTTTTCAAAAGGGGGCTCAACCGATGCCAGGCAAGTGGGGTGTGTGTGGCCCAGTTAGTGGAAACGAGGGAGACTGTGGTTGGAGTCCCCTCGCTGTGTTTCTAAAAGAACCAAGATGAACAAGTCATGGCTCTCAGAGGACTTTTCTTCCCCTGGGTCAGCCAGGGGACGGGAAAGGCACGCGTATTTTTGAGAGTGCTTCATGCAAAGCATCTTTTTCTTTTTCATAAGGGGGCTCAACCGATGCCAGGCAAGTGGGGTGTGTGTGGCCCAGTTAGTGGAAACGAGGGAGACTGTGGTTGGAGTCCCCTTGCTGTGTTTCTAAAAGAACCAAGATGAACAAGTCATGGCTCTCAGAGGACTTTTCTTCCCCTGGGTCAGCCAGGGGACGGGAAAGGCACGCGTATTTTTGAGAGTGCTTCATGCAAAGCATCTTTTTCTTTTTCAAAAGTAGGCTCAACCGATGCCAGGCAAGTGGGGTGTGTGTGGCCCAGTTAGTGGAAACGAGGGAGACTGTGGTTGGAGTCCCCTCGCTGTGTTTCTAAAAGAACCAAGATAAACAAGTCATGGCTCTCAGAGGACTTTTCTTCCCCTGGGTCAGCCAGGGGACGGGAAAGGCACGCGTATTTTTGAGAGTGCTTCATGGAAAGCATCTTTTTCTTTTTCATAAGGGGGCTCAACCGATGCCAGGCAAGTGGGGTGTGTGTGGCCCAGTTAGTGGAAACGAGGGAGACTGTGGTTGGAGTCCCCTCGCTGTGTTTCTAAAAGAACCAAGATGAACAAGTCATGGCTCTCAGAGGACTTTTCTTCCCCTGGGTCAGCCAGGAGACGGGAAACGCACGCGTATTTTTGAGAGTGCTTCATGCAAAGCATCTTTTTCTTTTTCAAAAGGGGGCTCAACCGATGCCAGGCAAGTGGGGTGTGTGTGGCCCAGTTAGTGGAAATGAGGGAGACTGTGGTTGGAGTCCCCTCGCTGTGTTTCTAAAAGAACCAAGATGAACAAGTCATGGCTCTCAGAGGACTTTTCTTCCCCTGGGTCAGCCAGGGGACGGGAAAGGCACGCGTATTTTTGAGAGTGCTTAATGCAAAGCATCTTTTTCTTTTTCATAAGGGGGCTCAACCGATGCCAGGCAAGTGGGGTGTGTGTGGCCCAGTTAGTGGAAACGAGGGAGACTGTGGTTGGAGTCCCCTCGCTGTGTTTCTAAAAGAACCAAGATGAACAAGTCATGGCTCTCACAGGACTTTTCTTCCCCTGGGTCAGCCAGGGGATGGGAAAGGCACGCGTATTTTTGAGAGTGCTTCATGCAAAGCATCTTTTTCTTTTTCAAAAGGGGGCTCAACCGATGCCAGGCAAGTGGGGTGTGTGTGGCCCAGTTAGTGGAAACGAGGGAGACTGTGGTTGGAGTCCCCTCGCTGTGTTTCTAAAAGAACCAAGATGAACAAGTCATGGCTCTCAGAGGACTTTTCTTCCCCTGGGTCAGCCAGGGGATGGGAAAGGCACGCGTATTTTTGAGAGTGCTTCATGCAAAGCATCTTTTTCTTTTTCATAAGGGGGCTCAACCGATGCCAGGCAAGTGGGGTGTGTGTGGCCCAGTTAGTGGAAACGAGGGAGACTGTGGTTGCAGTCCCCTCGCTGTGTTTCTAAAAGAACCAAGATGAACAAGTCATGGCTCTCAGAGGACTTTTCTTCCCCTGGGTCAGCCAGGGGACGGGAAAGGCACGCGTATTTTTGAGAGTGCTTCATGCAAAGCATCTTTTTCTTTTTCATAAGGGGGCTCAACTGATGCCAGGCAAGTGGGGTGTGTGTGGCCCAGTTAGTGGAAACGAGGGAGACTGTGGTTGGAGTCCCCTCGCTGTGTTTCTAAAAGAACCAAGATGAACAAGTCATGGCTCTCAGAGGACTTTTCTTCCCCTGGGTCAGCCAGGGGATGGGAAAGGCACGCGTATTTTTGAGAGTGCTTCATGCAAAGCATCTTTTTCTTTTTCATAAGGGGGCTCAACCGATGCCAGGCAAGTGGGGTGTGTGTGGCCCAGTTAGTGGAAACGAGGGAGACTGTGGTTGGAGTCCCCTCGCTGTGTTTCTAAAAGAACCAAGATGAACAAGTCATGGCTCTCAGAGGACTTTTCTTCCCCTGGGTCAGCCAGGGGATGGGAAAGGCACGCGTATTTTTGAGAGTGCTTCATGCAAAGCATCTTTTTCTTTTTCATAAGGGGGCTCAACCGATGCCAGGCAAGTGGGGTGTGTGTGGCCCAGTTAGTGGAAACGAGGGAGACTGTGGTTGGAGTCCCCTCGCTGTGTTTCTAAAAGAACCAAGATGAACAAGTCATGGCTCTCAGAGGACTTTTCTTCCCCTGGGTCAGCCAGGGGACGGGAAAGGCACGCGTATTTTTGGGAGTGCTTCATGCAAAGAATCTTTTTCTTTTTCAAAAGGGGGCTCAACCGATGCCAGGCAAGTGGGGTGTGTGTGGCCCAGTTAGTGGAAACGAGGGAGACTGTGGTTGGAGTCCCCTCGCTGTGTTTCTAAAAGAACCAAGATGAACAAGTCATGGCTCTCAGAGGACTTTTCTTCCCCTGGGTCAGCCAGGGGACGGGAAAGGCACGCGTATTTTTGAGAGTGCTTCATGCAAAGCATCTTTTTCTTTTTCATAAGGGGGCTCAACCGATGCCAGGCAAGTGGGGTGTGTGTGGCCCAGTTAGTGGAAACGAGGGAGACTGTGGTTGGAGTCCCCTTGCTGTGTTTCTAAAAGAACCAAGATGAACAAGTCATGGCTCTCAGAGGACTTTTCTTCCCCTGGGTCAGCCAGGGGACGGGAAAGGCACGCGTATTTTTGGGAGTGCTTCATGCAAAGAATCTTTTTCTTTTTCAAAAGGGGGCTCAACCGATGCCAGGCAAGTGGGGTGTGTGTGGCCCAGTTAGTGGAAATGAGGGAGACTGTGGTTGGAGTCCCCTCGCTGTGTTTCTAAAAGAACCAAGATGAACAAGTCATGGCTCTCAGAGGACTTTTCTTCCCCTGGGTCAGCCAGGGGACGGGAAAGGCACGCGTATTTTTGAGAGTGCTTCATGCAAAGCATCTTTTTCTTTTTCATAAGGGGGCTCAACCGATGCCAGGCAAGTGGGGTGTGTGTGGCCCAGTTAGTGGAAACGAGGGAGACTGTGGTTGGAGTCCCCTCGCTGTGTTTCTAAAAGAACCAAGATGAACAAGTCATGGCTCTCAGAGGACTTTTCTTCCCCTGGGTCAGCCAGGGGACGGGAAAGGCACGCGTATTTTTGAGAGTGCTTCATGCAAAGCATCTTTTTCTTTTTCAAAAGGGGGCTCAACCGATGCCAGGCAAGTGGGGTGTGTGTGGCCCAGTTAGTGGAAACGAGGGAGACTGTGGTTGGAGTCCCCTCGCTGTGTTTCTAAAAGAACCAAGATAAACAAGTCATGGCTCTCAGAGGACTTTTCTTCCCCTGGGTCAGCCAGGGGACGGGAAAGGCACGCGTATTTTTGAGAGTGCTTCATGGAAAGCATCTTTTTCTTTTTCATAAGGGGGCTCAACCGATGCCAGGCAAGTGCGGTGTGTGTGGCCCAGTTACTGGAAACGAGGGAGACTGTGGTTGGAGTCCCCTCGCTGTGTTTCTAAAAGAACCAAGATGAACAAGTCATGGCTCTCAGAGGACTTTTCTTCCCCTGGGTCAGCCAGGAGACGGGAAACGCACGCGTATTTTTGAGAGTGCTTCATGCAAAGCATCTTTTTCTTTTTCAAAAGGGGGCTCAACCGATGCCAGGCAAGTGGGGTGTGTGTGGCCCAGTTAGTGGAAACGAGGGAGACTGTGGTTGTAGTCCCCTCGCTGTGTTTCTAAAAGAACCAAGATGAACAAGTCATGGCTCTCAGAGGACTTTTCTTCCCCTGGGTCAGCCAGGGGACGGGAAAGGCACGCGTATTTTTGAGAGTGCTTCATGCAAAGCATCTTTTTCTTTTTCATAAGGGGGCTCAACCGATGCCAGGCAAGTGGGGTGTGTGTGGCCCAGTTAGTGGAAACGAGGGAGACTGTGGTTGGAGTCCCCTTGCTGTGTTTCTAAAAGAACCAAGATGAACAAGTCATGGCTCTCAGAGGACTTTTCTTCCCCTGGGTCAGCCAGGGGACGGGAAAGGCACGCGTATTTTTGAGAGTGCTTCATGCAAAGCATCTTTTTCTTTTTAAAAGGGGGCTCAACCGATGCCAGGCAAGTGGGGTGTGTGTGGCCCAGTTAGTGGAAATGAGGGAGACTGTGGTTGTAGTCCCCTCGCTGTGTTTCTAAAAGAACCAAGATGAACAAGTCATGGCTCTCAGAGGACTTTTCTTCCCCTGGGTCAGCCAGGGGATGGGAAAGGCACGCGTATTTTTGAGAGTGCTTCATGCAAAGCATCTTTTTCTTTTTCATAAGGGGGCTCAACCGATGCCAGGCAAGTGGGGTGTGTGTGGCCCAGTTAGTGGAAACGAGGGAGACTGTGGTTGGAGTCCCCTCGCTGTGTTTCTAAAAGAACCAAAATAAACAAGTCATGGCTCTCAGAGGACTTTTCTTCCCCTGGGTCAGCCAGGGGACGGGAAAGGCACGCGTATTTTTGAGAGTGCTTCATGGAAAGCATCTTTTTCTTTTTCATAAGGGGGCTCAACCGATGCCAGGCAAGTGGGGTGTGTGTGGCCCAGTTAGTGGAAACGAGGGAGACTGTGGTTGGAGTCCCCTCACTGTGTTTCTAAAAGAACCAAGATGAACAAATCATGGCTCTCAGAGGACTTTTCTTCCCCTGGGTCAGCCAGGGGACGGGAAAGGCACTCGTATTTTTGAGAGTGCTTCATGCAAAGCATCTTTTTCTTTTTCATAAGGGGGCTCAACCGATGCCAGGCAAGTGGGGTGTGTGTGGCCCAGTTAGTGGAAACGAGGGAGACTGTGGTTGGAGTCCCCTCGCTGTGTTTCTAAAAGAACCAAGATGAACAAGTCATGGCTCTCAGAGGACTTTTCTTCCCCTGGGTCAGCCAGGGGACGGGAAAGGCACGCGTATTTTTGAGAGTGCTTCATGCAAAGCATCTTTTTCTTTTTCAAAAGGGGGCTCAACCGATGCCAGGCAAGTGGGGTGTGTGTGGCCCAGTTAGTGGAAACGAGGGAGACTGTGGTTGGAGTCCCCTCGCTGTGTTTCTAAAAGAACCAAGATGAACAAGTCATGGCTCTCAGAGGACTTTTCTTCCCCTGGGTCAGCCAGGGGACGGGAAAGGCACGCGTATTTTTGAGAGTGCTTCATGCAAAGCATCTTTTTCTTTTCAAAAGGGGGCTCAACCGATGCCAGGCAAGTGGGGTGTGTGTGGCCCAGTTAGTGGAAATGAGGGAGACTGTGGTTGGAGTCCCCTCGCTGTGTTTCTAAAAGAACCAAGATGAACAAGTCATGGCTCTCAGAGGACTTTTCTTCCCCTGGGTCAGCCAGGAGACGGGAAACGCACGCGTATTTTTGAGAGTGCTTCATGCAAAGCATCTTTTTCTTTTTCAAAAGGGGGCTCAACCGATGCCAGGCAAGTGGGGTGTGTGTGGCCCAGTTAGTGGAAACGAGGGAGACTGTGGTTGTAGTCCCCTCGCTGTGTTTCTAAAAGAACCAAGATGAACAAGTCATGGCTCTCAGAGGACTTTTCTTCCCCTGGGTCAGCCAGGAGACGGGAAACGCACGCGTATTTTTGAGAGTGCTTCATGCAAAGCATCTTTTTCTTTTTCAAAAGGGGGCTCAACCGATGCCAGGCAAGTGGGGTGTGTGTGGCCCAGTTAGTGGAAACGAGGGAGACTGTGGTTGGAGTCCCCTCGCTGTGTTTCTAAAAGAACCAAGATAAACAAGTCATGGCTCTCAGAGGACTTTTCTTCCCCTGGGTCAGCCAGGGGATGGGAAAGGCACGCGTATTTTTGAGAGTGCTTCATGGAAAGCATCTTTTTCTTTTTCATAAGGGGGCTCAACCGATGCCAGGCAAGTGCGGTGTGTGTGGCCCAGTTAGTGGAAACGAGGGAGACTGTGGTTGGAGTCCCCTCGCTGTGTTTCTAAAAGAACCAAGATGAACAAGTCATGGCTCTCAGAGGACTTTTCTTCCCCTGGGTCAGCCAGGAGACGGGAAACGCACGCGTATTTTTGAGAGTGCTTCATGCAAAGCATCTTTTTCTTTTTCAAAAGGGGGCTCAACCGATGCCAGGCAAGTGGGGTGTGTGTGGCCCAGTTAGTGGAAACGAGGGAGACTGTGGTTGTAGTCCCCTCGCTGTGTTTCTAAAAGAACCAAGATGAACAAGTCATGGCTCTCAGAGGACTTTTCTTCCCCTGGGTCAGCCAGGGGACGGGAAAGGCACGCGTATTTTTGAGAGTGCTTCATGCAAAGCATCTTTTTCTTTTTCATAAGGGGGCTCAACCGATGCCAGGCAAGTGGGGTGTGTGTGGCCCAGTTAGTGGAAACGAGGGAGACTGTGGTTGGAGTCCCCTCGCTGTGTTTCTAAAAGAACCAAGATGAACAAGTCATGGCTCTCAGAGGACTTTTCTTCCCCTGGGTCAGCCAGGGGACGGGAAAGGCACGCGTATTTTTGAGAGTGCTTCATGCAAAGCATCTTTTTCTTTTTAAAAGGGGGCTCAACCGATGCCAGGCAAGTGGGGTGTGTGTGGCCCAGTTAGTGGAAATGAGGGAGACTGTGGTTGTAGTCCCCTCGCTGTGTTTCTAAAAGAACCAAGATGAACAAGTCATGGCTCTCAGAGGACTTTTCTTCCCCTGGGTCAGCCAGGGGATGGGAAAGGCACGCGTATTTTTGAGAGTGCTTCATGCAAAGCATCTTTTTCTTTTTCATAAGGGGGCTCAACCGATGCCAGGCAAGTGGGGTGTGTGTGGCCCAGTTAGTGGAAATGAGGGAGACTGTGGTTGGAGTCCCCTCGCTGTGTTTCTAAAAGAACCAAAATAAACAAGTCATGGCTCTCAGAGGACTTTTCTTCCCCTGGGTCAGCCAGGGGACAGGAAAGGCACGCGTATTTTTGAGAGTGCTTCATGGAAAGCATCTTTTTCTTTTTCATAAGGGGGCTCAACCGATGCCAGGCAAGTGGGGTGTGTGTGGCCCAGTTAGTGGAAACGAGGGAGACTGTGGTTGGAGTCCCCTCACTGTGTTTCTAAAAGAACCAAGATGAACAAGTCATGGCTCTCAGAGGACTTTTCTTCCCCTGGGTCAGCCAGGAGACGGGAAACGCACGCGTATTTTTGAGAGTGCTTCATGCAAAGCATCTTTTTCTTTTTCAAAAGGGGGCTCAACCGATGCCAGGCAAGTGGGGTATGTGTGGCCCAGTTAGTGGAAACGAGGGAGACTGTGGTTGTAGTCCCCTCGCTGTGTTTCTAAAAGAACCAAGATGAACAAGTCATGGCTCTCAGAGGACTTTTCTTCCCCTGGGTCAGCCAGTGGACGAGAAAGGCACTCGTATTTTTGAGAGTGCTTCATGCAAAGCATCTTTTTCTTTTTCATAAGGGGGCTCAACCGATGCCAGGCAAGTGGGGTGTGTGTGGCCCAGTTAGTGGAAACGAGGGAGACTGTGGTTGGAGTCCCCTCGCTGTGTTTCTAAAAGAACCAAGATGAACAAGTCATGGCTCTCACAGGACTTTTCTTCCCCTGGGTCAGCCAGGGGACGGGAAAGGCACGCGTATTTTTGAGAGTGCTTCATGCAAAGCATCTTTTTCTTTTTCAAAAGGGGGCTCAACCGATGCCAGGCAAGTGGGGTGTGTGTGGCCCAGTTAGTGGAAACGAGGGAGACTGTGGTTGTAGTCCCCTCGCTGTGTTTCTAAAAGAACCAAGATGAACAAGTCATGGCTCTCAGAGGACTTTTCTTCCCCTGGGTCAGCCAGGGGACGGGAAAGGCACGCGTATTTTTGAGAGTGCTTCATGCAAAGCATCTTTTTCTTTTCAAAAGGGGGCTCAACCGATGCCAGGCAAGTGGGGTGTGTGTGGCCCAGTTAGTGGAAATGAGGGAGACTGTGGTTGGAGTCCCCTCGCTGTGTTTCTAAAAGAACCAAGATGAACAAGTCATGGCTCTCAGAGGACTTTTCTTCCCCTGGGTCAGCCAGGAGACGGGAAACGCACGCGTATTTTTGAGAGTGCTTCATGCAAAGCATCTTTTTCTTTTTCAAAAGGGGGCTCAACCGATGCCAGGCAAGTGGGGTGTGTGTGGCCCAGTTAGTGGAAACGAGGGAGACTGTGGTTGTAGTCCCCTCGCTGTGTTTCTAAAAGAACCAAGATGAACAAGTCATGGCTCTCAGAGGACTTTTCTTCCCCTGGGTCAGCCAGGAGACGGGAAACGCACGCGTATTTTTGAGAGTGCTTCATGCAAAGCATCTTTTTCTTTTTCAAAAGGGGGCTCAACCGATGCCAGGCAAGTGGGGTGTGTGTGGCCCAGTTAGTGGAAACGAGGGAGACTGTGGTTGTAGTCCCCTCGCTGTGTTTCTAAAAGAACCAAGATGAACAAGTCATGGCTCTCAGAGGACTTTTCTTCCCCTGGGTCAGCCAGGGGACGGGAAAGGCACGCGTATTTTTGAGAGTGCTTCATGCAAAGCATCTTTTTCTTTTTCAAAAGGGGGCTCAACCGATGCCAGGCAAGTGGGGTGTGTGTGGCCCAGTTAGTGGAAACGAGGGAGACTGTGGTTGGAGTCCCCTCGCTGTGTTTCTAAAAGAACCAAGATGAACAAGTCATGGCTCTCAGAGGACTTTTCTTCCCCTGGGTCAGCCAGGGGACGGGAAAGGCACGCGTATTTTTGAGAGTGCTTCATGCAAAGCATCTTTTTCTTTTTAAAAGGGGGCTCAACCGATGCCAGGCAAGTGGGGTGTGTGTGGCCCAGTTAGTGGAAATGAGGGAGACTGTGGTTGTAGTCCCCTCGCTGTGTTTCTAAAAGAACCAAGATGAACAAGTCATGGCTCTCAGAGGACTTTTCTTCCCCTGGGTCAGCCAGGGGATGGGAAAGGCACGCGTATTTTTGAGAGTGCTTCATGCAAAGCATCTTTTTCTTTTTCATAAGGGGGGTCAACCGATGCCAGGCAAGTGGGGTGTGTGTGGCCCAGTTAGTGGAAACGAGGGAGACTGTGGTTGGAGTCCCCTCGCTGTGTTTCTAAAAGAACCAAGATGAACAAGTCATGGCTCTCAGAAGACTTTTCTTCCCCTGGGTCAGCCAGGGGACGGGAAAGGCACGCGTATTTTTGAGAGTGCTTCATGCAAAGCATCTTTTTCTTTTTCATAAGGGGGCTCAACTGATGCCAGGCAAGTGGGGTGTGTGTGGCCCAGTTAGTGGAAACGAGGGAGACTGTAGTTGGAGTCCCCTCGCTGTGTTTCTAAAAGAACCAAGATGAACAACTCATGGCTCTCAGAGGACTTTTCTTCCCCTGGGTCAGCCAGGGGACGGGAAAGGCACGCGTATTTTTGAGAGTGCTTCATGCAAAGCATCTTTTTCTTTTTCAAAAGGGGGCTCAACCGATGCCAGGCAAGTGGGGTGTGTGTGGCCCAGTTAGTGGAAACGAGGGAGACTGTGGTTGGAGTCCCCTCGCTGTGTTTCTAAAAGAACCAAAATAAACAAGTCATGGCTCTCAGAGGACTTTTCTTCCCCTGGGTCAGCCAGGGGACGGGAAAGGCACGCGTATTTTTGAGAGTGCTTCATGCAAAGCATCTTTTTCTTTTTCATAAGGGGGCTCAACCGATGCCAGGCAAGTGGGGTGTGTGTGGCCCAGTTAGTGGAAACGAGGGAGACTGTGGTTGGAGTCCCCTCGCTGTGTTTCTAAAAGAACCAAGATAAACAAGTCATGGCTCTCAGAGGACTTTTCTTCCCCTGGGTCAGCCAGGGGACGGGAAAGGCACGCGTATTTTTGAGAGTGCTTCATGCAAAGCATCTTTTTCTTTTTCATAAGGGGGCTCAACCGATGCCAGGCAAGTGGGGTGTGTGTGGTCCAGTTAGTGGAAACGAGGGAGACTGTGGTTGGAGTCCCCTCGCTGTGTTTCTAAAAGAACCAAGATGAACAAGTCATGGCTCTCAGAGGACTTTTCTTCCCCTGGGTCAGCCAGGGGACGGGAAAGGCACGCGTATTTTTGAGAGTGCTTCATGCAAAGAATCTTTTTCTTTTTCAAAAGGGGGCTCAACCGATGCCAGGCAAGTGGGGTGTGTGTGGCCCAGTTAGTGGAAACGAGGGAGAATGTGGTTGGAGTCCCCTCGCTGTGTTTCTAAAAGAACCAAGATGAACAAGTCATGGCTCTCAGAGGACTTTTCTTCCCCTGGGTCAGCCAGGGGACGGGAAAGGCACGCGTATTTTTGAGAGTGCTTCATGCAAAGCATCTTTTTCTTTTTCATAAGGGGGCTCAACCGATGCCAGGCAAGTGGGGTGTGTGTGGCCCAGTTAGTGGAAACGAGGGAGACTGTGGTTGGAGTCCCCTCGCTGTGTTTCTAAAAGAACCAAGATGAACAAGTCATGGCTCTCAGAGGACTTTTCTTCCCCTGGGTCAGCCAGGGGACGGGAAAGGCACGCGTATTTTTGAGAGTGCTTCATGCAAAGCATCTTTTTCTTTTTCAAAAGGGGGCTCAACCGATGCCAGGCAAGTGGGGGGTGTGTGGCCCAGTTAGTGGAAACGAGGGAGACTGTGGTTGGAGTCCCCTCGCTGTGTTTCTAAAAGAACCAAGATAAACAAGTCATGGCTCTCAGAGAACTTTTCTTCCCCTGGGTCAGCCAGGGGACGGGAAAGGCACGCGTATTTTTGAGAGTGCTTCATGCAAAGCATCTTTTTCTTTTTCATAAGGGGGCTCAACCGATGCCAGGCAAGTGGGGTGTGTGTGGTCCAGTTAGTGGAAACGAGGGAGACTGTGGTTGGAGTCCCCTCGCTGTGTTTCTAAAAGAACCAAGATGAACAAGTCATGGCTCTCAGAGGACTTTTCTTCCCCTGGGTCAGCCAGGAGACGGGAAACGCACGCGTATTTTTGAGAGTGCTTCATGCAAAGCATCTTTTTCTTTTTAAAAGGGGGCTCAACCGATGCCAGGCAAGTGGGGTGTGTGTGGCCCAGTTAGTGGAAACGAGGGAGACTGTGGTTGTAGTCCCCTCGCTGTGTTTCTAAAAGAACCAAGATGAACAAGTCATGGCTCTCAGAGGACTTTTCTTCCCCTGGGTCAGCCAAGGGATGGGAAAGGCACGCGTATTTTTGAGAGTGCTTCATGCAAAGCATCTTTTTCTTTTTCATAAGGGGGCTCAACCGATGCCAGGCAAGTGGGGTGTGTGTGGCCCAGTTAGTGGAAACGAGGGAGACTGTGGATGGAGTCCCCTCACTGTGTTTCTAAAAGAACCAAGATGAACAAGTCATGGCTCTCAGAGGACTTTTCTTCCCCTGGGTCAGCCAGGGGACGGGAAAGGCACGCCTATTTTTGGGAGTGCTTCATGCAAAGAATCTTTTTCTTTTTCAAAAGGGGGCTCAACCGATGCCAGGCAAGTGGGGTGTGTGTGGCCCAGTTAGTAGAAACGAGGGAGACTGTGGTTGGAGTCCCCTCGCTGTGTTTCTAAAAGAACCAAGATGAACAAGTCATGGCTCTCAGAGGACTTTTCTTCCCCTGGGTCAGCCAGGGGACGGGAAAGGCACGCGTATTTTTGAGAGTGCTTCATGCAAAGCATCTTTTTCTTTTTCATAAGGGGGCTCAACCGATGCCAGGCAAGTGGGGTGTGTGTGGCCCAGTTAGTGGAAACGAGGGAGACTGTGGTTGGAGTCCCCTCGCTGTGTTTCTAAAAGAACCAAGATGAACAAGTCATGGCTCTCAGAGGACTTTTCTTCCCCTGGGTCAGCCAGGGGACGGGAAAGGCACGCGTATTTTTGAGAGTGCTTCATGCAAAGCATCTTTTTCTTTTTCAAAAGGGGGCTCAACCGATGCCAGGCAAGTGGGGTGTGTGTGGCCCAGTTAGTGGAAACGAGGGAGACTGTGGTTGAAGTCCCCTCGCTGTGTTTCTAAAAGAACCAAAATAAACAAGTCATGGCTCTCAGAGGACTTTTTTTCACCTGGGTCAGCCAGGGGACGGGAAAGGCACGCGTATTTTTGAGAGTGCTTCATGGAAAGCATCTTTTTCTTTTTCATAAGGGGGCTCAACCGATGCCAGGCAAGTGGGGTGTGTGTGGCCCAGTTAGTGGAAACGAGGGAGACTGTGGTTGGAGTCCCCTCGCTGTGTTTCTAAAAGAACCAAGATGAACAAGTCATGGCTCTCAGAGGACTTTTCTTCCCCTGGGTCAGCCAGGAGACGGGAAACGCACGCGTATTTTTGAGAGTGCTTCATGCAAAGGATCTTTTTCTTTTTCAAAAGGGGGCTCAACCGATGCCAGGCAAGTGGGGTGTGTGTGGCCCAGTTAGTGGAAACGAGGGAGACTGTGGTTGTAGTCCCCTCGCTGTGTTTCTAAAAGAACCAAGATGAACAAGTCATGGCTCTCAGAGGACTTTTCTTCCCCTGGGTCAGCCAGGGGACGGGAAAGGCATGCGTATTTTTGAGAGTGCTTCATGCAAAGCATCTTTTTCTTTTTCATAAGGGGGCTCAACCGATGCCAGGCAAGTGGGGTGTGTGTGGCCCAGTTAGTGGAAACGAGGGAGACTGTGGTTGGAGTCCCCTCGCTGTGTTTCTAAAAGAACCAAGATGAACAAGTCATGGCTCTCACAGGACTTTTCTTCCCCTGGGTCAGCCAGGGGACGGGAAAGGCACGCGTATTTTTGAGAGTGCTTCATGCAAAGCATCTTTTTCTTTTTCAAAAGGGGGCTCAACCGATGCCAGGCAAGTGGGGTGTGTGTGGCCCAGTTAGTGGAAACGAGGGAGACTGTGGTTGGAGTCCCCTCGCTGTGTTTCTAAAAGAACCAAGATGAACAAGTCATGGCTCTCAGAGGACTTTTCTTCCCCTGGGTCAGCCAGGGGACGGGAAAGGCACGCATATTTTTGAGAGTGCTTCATGCAAAGCATCTTTTTCTTTTCAAAAGGGGAATCAACCGATGCCAGGCAAGTGGGGTGTGTGTGGCCCAGTTAGTGGAAACGAGGGAGACTGTGGTTGTAGTCCCCTCGCTGTGTTTCTAAAAGAACCAAGATGAACCAGTCATGGCTCTCAGAGGACTTTTCTTCCCCTGGGTTAGCCATGGGACGGGAAAGGCACGCGTATTTTTGAGAGTGCTTCATGCAAAGAATCTTTTTCTTTTTCATAAGGGGGCTCAACCGATGCCAGGCAAGTGGGGTGTGTGTGGCCCAGTTAGTGGAAACGAGGGAGACTGTGGTTGGAGTCCCCTCGCTGTGTTTCTAAAAGAACCAAGATGAACAAGTCATGGCTCTCAGAGGACTTTTCTTCCCCTGGGTCAGCCAGGGGACGGGAAAGGCACGCGTATTTTTGAGAGTGCTTCATGCAAAGCATCTTTTTCTTTTTCAAAAGGGGGCTCAACCGATGCCAGGCAAGTGGGGTGTGTGTGGCCCAGTTAGTGGAAACGAGGGAGACTGTGGTTGAAGTCCCCTCGCTGTGTTTCTAAAAGAACCAAAATAAACAAGTCATGGCTCTCAGAGGACTTTTTTTCACCTGGGTCAGCCAGGGGACGGGAAAGGCACGCGTATTTTTGAGAGTGCTTCATGGAAAGCATCTTTTTCTTTTTCATAAGGGGGCTCAACCGATGCCAGGCAAGTGGGGTGTGTGTGGCCCAGTTAGTGGAAACGAGGGAGACTGTGGTTGGAGTCCCCTCGCTGTGTTTCTAAAAGAACCAAGATGAACAAGTCATGGCTCTCAGAGGACTTTTCTTCCCCTGGGTCAGCCAGGGGACGGGAAAGGCACGCATATTTTTGAGAGTGCTTCATGCAAAGCATCTTTTTCTTTTCAAAAGGGGAATCAACCGATGCCAGGCAAGTGGGGTGTGTGTGGCCCAGTTAGTGGAAACGAGGGAGACTGTGGTTGTAGTCCCCTCGCTGTGTTTCTAAAAGAACCAAGATGAACCAGTCATGGCTCTCAGAGGACTTTTCTTCCCCTGGGTTAGCCATGGGACGGGAAAGGCACGCGTATTTTTGAGAGTGCTTCATGCAAAGAATCTTTTTCTTTTTCAAAAGGGGGCTCAACCGATGCCAGGCAAGTGGGGTGTGTGTGGCCCAGTTAGTGGAAACGAGGGAGAATGTGGTTGGAGTCCCCTCGCTGTGTTTCTAAAAGAACCAAGATGAACAAGTCATGGCTCTCAGAGGACTTTTCTTCCCCTGGGTCAGCCAGGGGACGGGAAAGGCACGCATATTTTTGAGAGTGCTTTATGCAAAGCATCTTTTTCTTTTTCATAAGGGGGCTCAACCGATGCCAGGCAAGTGGGGTGTGTGTGGCCCAGTTAGTGGAAACGAGGGAGACTGTGGTTGGAGTCCCCTCGCTGTGTTTCTAAAAGAACCAAGATGAACAAGTCATGGCTCTCAGAGGACTTTTCTTCCCCTGGGTCAGCCAGGGGACGGGAAAGGCACGCGTATTTTTGAGAGTGCTTCATGCAAAGCATCTTTTTCTTTTCAAAAGGGGGCTCAACCGATGCCAGGCAAGTGGGGTGTGTGTGGCCCAGTTAGTGGAAACGAGGGAGACTGTGGTTGTAGTCCCCTCGCTGTGTTTCTAAAAGAACCAAGATGAACCAGTCATGGCTCTCAGAGGACTTTTCTTCCCCTGGGTCAGCCAGGGGACGGGAAAGGCACGCGTATTTTTGAGAGTGCTTCATGCAAAGCATCTTTTTCTTTTTCATAAGGGGGCTCAACCGATGCCAGGCAAGTGGGGTGTGTGTGGCCCAGTTAGTGGAAACGAGGGAGACTGTGGTTGGAGTCCCCTCGCTGTGTTTCTAAAAGAACCAAGATGAACAAGTCATGGCTCTCAGAGGACTTTTCTTCCCCTGGGTCAGCCAGGGGACGGGAAAGGCACGCGTATTTTTGAGAGTGCTTCATGCAAAGAATCTTTTTCTTTTTCAAAAGGGGGCTCAACCGATGCCAGGCAAGTGGGGTGTGTGTGGCCCAGTTAGTGGAAACGAGGGAGAATGTGGTTGGAGTCCCCTCGCTGTGTTTCTTAAAGAACCAAGATGAACAAGTCATGGCTCTCAGAGGACTTTTCTTCCCCTGGGTCAGCCAGGGGACGGGAAAGGCACGCGTATTTTTGAGAGTGCTTCATGCAAAGCATCTTTTTCTTTTTCATAAGGGGGCTCAACCGATGCCAGGCAAGTGGGGTGTGTGTGGCCCAGTTAGTGGAAACGAGGGAGACTGTGGTTGGAGTCCCCTCGCTGTGTTTCTAAAAGAACCAAGATAAACAAGTCATGGCTCTCAGAGGACTTTTCTTCCCCTGGGTCAGCCAGGGGACGGGAAAGGCACGCGTATTTTTGAGAGTGCTTCATGCAAAGCATCTTTTTCTTTTTCATAAGGGGGCTCAACCGATGCCAGGCAAGTGGGGTGTGTGTGGTCCAGTTAGTGGAAACGAGGGAGACTGTGGTTGGAGTCCCCTCGCTGTGTTTCTAAAAGAACCAAGATGAACAAGTCATGGCTCTCAGAGGACTTTTCTTCCCCTGGGTCAGCCAGGGGACGGGAAAGGCACGCGTATTTTTGAGAGTGCTTCATGCAAAGAATCTTTTTCTTTTTCAAAAGGGGGCTCAACCGATGCCAGGCAAGTGGGGTGTGTGTGTTCCAGTTAGTGGAAACGAGGGAGAATGTGGTTGGAGTCCCCTCGCTGTGTTTCTAAAAGAACCAAGATGAACAAGTCATGGCTCTCAGAGGACTTTTCTTCCCCTGGGTCAGCTAGGGGACGGGAAAGGCACGCGTATTTTTGAGAGTGCTTCATGCAAAGCATCTTTTTCTTTTTCATAACGGGGCTCAACCGATGCCAGGCAAGTGAGGTGTGTGTGGTCCAGTTAGTGGAAACGAGGGAGACTGTGGTTGGAGTCCCCTCGCTGTGTTTCTAAAAGAACCAAGATGAACAAGTCATGGCTCTCAGAGGACTTTTCTTCCCCTGGGTCAGCCAGGAGACGGGAAACGCACGCGTATTTTTGAGAGTGCTTCATGCAAAGCATCTTTTTCTTTTTCATAAGGGGGCTCAACCGATGCCAGGCAAGTGGGGTGTGTGTGGCCCAGTTAGTGGAAACGAGGGAGACTGTGGTTGGAGTCCCCTCGCTGTGTTTCTAAAAGAACCAAGATGAACAAGTCATGGCTCTCAGAGGACTTTTCTTCCCCTGGGTCAGCCAGGAGACGGGAAACGCACGCGTATTTTTGAGAGTGCTTCATGCAAAGCATCTTTTTCTTTTTCAAAAGGGGGCTCAACCGATGCCAGGCAAGTGGGGTGTGTGTGGCCCAGTTAGTGGAAACGAGGGAGACTGTGGTTGTAGTCCCCTCGCTGTGTTTCTAAAAGAACCAAGATGAACAAGTCATGGCTCTCAGAGGACTTTTCTTCCCCTGGGTCAGCCAGGGGACGGGAAAGGCACGCGTATTTTTGAGAGTGCTTCATGCAAAGCATCTTTTTCTTTTTCATAAGGGGGCTCAACCGATGCCAGGCAAGTGGGGTGTGTGTGGCCCAGTTAGTGGAAACGAGGGAGACTGTGGTTGGAGTCCCCTCGCTGTGTTTCTAAAAGAACCAAGATGAACAAGTCATGGCTCTCACAGGACTTTTCTTCCCCTGGGTCAGCCAGGGGACGGGAAAGGCACGCGTATTTTTGAGAGTGCTTCATGCAAAGCATCTTTTTCAAAAGGGGGCTCAACCGATGCCAGGCAAGTGGGGTGTGTGTGGCCCAGTTAGTGGAAACGAGGGAGACTGTGGTTGGATTCCCCTCGCTGTGTTTCTAAAAGAACCAAGATGAGCAAGTCATGGCTCTCAGAGGACTTTTCTTCCCCTGGGTCAGCCAGGGGACGGGAAAGGCACGCGTATTTTTGAGAGTGCTTCATGCAAAGCATCTTTTTCTTTTCAAAAGGGGGCTCAACCGATGCCAGGCAAGTGGGGTGTGTGTGGCCCAGTTAGTGGAAACGAGGGAGACTGTGGTTGTAGTCCCCTAGCTGTGATTCTAAAAGAACCAAGATGAACCAGTCATGGCTCTCAGAGGACTTTTCTTCCCCTGGGTCAGCCAGGGGACGGGAAAGGCACGCGTATTTTTGAGAGTGCTTCATGCAAAGCATCTTTTTCTTTTTCATAAGGGGGCTCAACCGATGCCAGGCAAGTGGGGTGTGTGTGGCCCAGTTAGTGGAAACGAGGGAGACTGTGGTTGGAGTCCCCTCGCTGTGTTTCTAAAAGAACCAAGATGAACAAGTCATGGCTCTCAGAGGACTTTTCTTCCCCTGGGTCAGCCAGGGGACGGGAAAGGCACGCGTATTTTTGAGAGTGCTTCATGCAAAGCATCTTTTTCTTTTTCATAAGGGGGCTCAACCGATGCCAGGCAAGTGGGGTGTGTGTGGTCCAGTTAGTGGAAACGAGGGAGACTGTGGTTGGAGTCCCCTCGCTGTGTTTCTAAAAGAACCAAGATGAACAAGTCATGGCTCTCAGAGGACTTTTCTTCCCCTGGGTCAGCCAGGAGACGGGAAACGCACGCGTATTTTTGAGAGTGCTTCATGCAAAGCATCTTTTTCTTTTTCAAAAGGGGGCTCAACCGATGCCAGGCAAGTGGGGTGTGTGTGGCCCAGTTAGTGGAAACGAGGGAGACTGTGGTTGGAGTCCCCTCGCTGTGTTTCTAAAAGAACCAAGATGAACAAGTCATGGCTCTCAGAGGACTTTTCTTCCCCTGGGTCAGCCAGGGGACGGGAAAGGCACGCGTATTTTTGAGAGTGCTTCATGCAAAGCATCTTTTTCTTTTTCAAAAGGGGGCTCAACCGATGCCAGGCAAGTGGGGTGTGTGTGGCCCAGTTAGTGGAAACGAGGGAGACTGTGGTTGGAGTCCCCTCGCTGTGTTTCTAAAAGAACCAAGATGAACAAGTCATGGCTCTCAGAGGACTTTTCTTCCCCTGGGTCAGCCAGGGGACGGGAAAGGCACGCGTATTTTTGAGAGTGCTTCATGCAAAGCATCTTTTTCTTTTTCATAATGGGGCTCAACCGATGCCAGGCAAGTGGGGTGTGTGTGGCCCAGTTAGTGGAAACGAGGGAGACTGTGGTTGGAGTCCCCTCGCTGTGTTTCTAAAAGAACCAAGATGAACAAGTCATGGCTCTCAGAGGACTTTTCTTCCCCTGGGTCAGCCAGGGGACGGGAAAGGCACGCGTATTTTTGAGAGTGCTTCATGCAAAGCATCTTTTTCTTTTTCAAAAGGGGGCTCAACCGATGCCAGGCAAGTGGGGTGTGTGTGGCCCAGTTAGTGGAAACGAGGGAGAATGTGGTTGGAGTCCCCTCGCTGTGTTTCTAAAAGAACCAAGATGAACAAGTCATGGCTCTCAGAGGACTTTTCTTCCCCTGGGTCAGCCAGGGGACGGGAAAGGCACGCGTATTTTTGAGAGTGTTTCATGCAAAGCATCTTTTTCTTTTTCAAAAGGGGGCTCAACCGATGCCAGGCAAGTGGGGTGTGTGTGGCCCAGTTAGTGGAAACGAGGGAGACTGTGGTTGGAGTCCCCTCGCTGTGTTTCTAAAAGAACCAAGATGAACAAGTCATGGCTCTCAGAGGACTTTTCTTCCCCTGGGTCAGCCAGGGGACGGGAAAGGCACGCGTATTTTTGAGAGTGCTTCATGCAAAGCATCTTTTTCTTTTTCAAAAGGGGGCTCAACCGATGCCAGGCAAGTGGGGTGTGTGTGGCCCAGTTAGTGGAAACGAGGGAGACTGTGGTTGGAGTCCCCTCGCTGTGTTTCTAAAAGAACCAAGATGAACAAGTTATGGCTCTCAGAGGACTTTTCTTCCCCTGGGTCAGCCAGGGGACGGGAAAGGCACGCGTATTTTTGAGAGTGCTTCATGCAAAGCATCTTTTTCTTTTTCAAAAGGGGGCTCAACCGATGCCAGGCAAGTGGGGTGTGTGTGGCCCAGTTAGTGGAAACGAGGGAGACTGTGGTTGTAGTCTCCTTGCTGTGTTTCTAAAAGAACCAAGATGAACAAGTCATGGCTCTCAGAGGACTTTTCTTCCCCTGGGTCAGCCAGGGGACAGGAAAGGCACGCGTATTTTTGAGAGTGCTTCATGCAAAGCATCTTTTTTTTTTTCATAAGGGGGCTCAACCGATGCCAGGCAAGTGGGGTGTGTGGCCCAGTTAGTGGAAACGAGGGAGACTGTGGTTGGAGTCCCCTCGCTGTGTTTCTAAAAGAACCAAGATGAACAAGTCATGGCTCTCAGAGGACTTTTCTTCCCCTGGGTCAGCCAGGGGACGGGAAAGGCACGCGTATTTTTGAGAGTGCTTCATGCAAAGCAACGTTTTCTTTTTCAAAAGGGGGCTCAACCGATGCCAGGCAAGTGGGGTGTGTGTGGCCCAGTTAGTGGAAACGAGGGAGACTGTGGTTGGAGTCCCCTTGCTGTGTTTCTAAAAGAACCAAGATGAACAAGTCATGGCTCTCAGAGGACTTTTCTTCCCCTGGGTCAGCCAGGGGACGGGAAAGGCACGCGTATTTTTGAGAGTGCTTCATGCAAAGCATCTTTTTCTTTTTCATAAGGGGGCTCAACCGATGCCAGGCAAGTGGGGTGTGTGTGGCCCAGTTAGTGGAAACAAGGGAGACTGTGGTTGGAGTCCCCTCGCTGTGTTTCTAAAAGAACCAAGATGAACAAGTCATGGCTCTCAGAGGACTTTTCTTCCCCTGGGTCAGCCAGGGGACGGGAAAGGCACGCGTATTTTTGAGAGTGCTTCATGCAAAGCATCTTTTTCTTTTTCATAAGGGGGCTCAACCGATGCCAGGCAAGTGGGGTGTGTGTGGCCCAGTTAGTGGAAATGAGGGAGACTGTGGTTGGAGTCCCCTCGCTGTGTTTCTAAAAGAACCAAGATGAACAAGTCATGGCTCTCAGAGGACTTTTCTTCCCCTGGGTCAGCCAGGGGACGGGAAAGGCACGCGTTTTTTTGAGAGTGCTTCATGCAAAGCATCTTTTTCTTTTTCAAAAGGGGGCTCAACCGATGCCAGGCAAGTGGGGTGTGTGTGGCCCAGTTAGTGGAAACGAGGGAGACTGTGGTTGGAGTCCCCTCGCTGTGTTTCTAAAAGAACCAAGATGAACAAGTCATGGCTCTCAGAGGACTTTTCTTCCCCTGGGTCAGCCAGGGGACGGGAAAGGCACGCGTATTTTTGAGAGTGCTTCATGCAAAGCATCTTTTTCTTTTTCAAAAGGGGGCTCAACCGATGCCAGGCAAGTGGGGTGTGTGTGTTGGCCAGTTAGTGGAAACGAGGGAGACTGTGGTTGGAGTCCCCTCGCTGTGTTTCTAAAAGAACCAAGATGAACAAGTCATGGCTCTCAGAGGACTTTTCTTCCCCTGGGTCAGCCAGGGGACGGGAAAGGCACGCGTATTTTTGAGAGTGCTTCATGCAAAGCATCTTTTTCTTTTTCATAAGGGGGCTCAACCGATGCCAGGCAAGTGGGGTGTGTGTGGCCCAGTTAGTGGAAACGAGGGAGACTGTGGTTGGAGTCCCCTCGCTGTGTTTCTAAAAGAACCAAGATGAACAAGTCATGGCTCTCAGAGGACTTTTCTTCCCCTGGGTCAGCCAGGGGACGGGAAAGGCACGCATATTTTTGAGAGTGCTTCATGCAAAGCATCTTTTTCTTTTTCAAAAGGGGGCTCAACCGATGCCAGGCAAGTGGGGTGTGTGTGGCCCAGTTTGTGGAAACGAGGGAGACTGTGGTTAGAGTCCCTTCGCTGTGTTTCTAAAAGAACCAAGATGAACAAGTCATGGCTCTCAGAGGACTTTTCTTCCCCTGGGTCAGCCAGGGGACGGGAAAGGCACGCGTATTTTTGAGAGTGCTTCATGCAAAGCATCTTTTTCTTTTTCAAAAGGGGGCTCAACCGATGCCAGGCAAGTGGGGTGTGTGTGGCCCAGTTAGTGGAAACGAGGGAGACTGTGGTTGGAGTCCCCTCGCTGTGTTTTACATGCTTTTAGAAGGGCATGACATGGCTTAGAGCAGGGGTCTCAAACACGCGGCCCGCGGGCCGCATGCGGCCCCTGAGGCTGTTTGTTGCGGCCCGCAGACCCCGTGACAAATCGCGGCTCTATGCTGAGGGTCGGCGCCGGCAGGAACTTGCATTTGAATCCATCTGCGGTGCCGCGCAAGGAGCTGTCAGTTCTATCCCAGTTGCTGCTGCTGTCTGCCAATCAGATGCAAGGAGGTGACGTCATACAGCGACGTCACTTCCTTGCATCTGATTGGCAGGCAGCAGCCATTGGTCCAGACACAGCTCCTCTGCGCTGCAGCGCAAATGGATTCAAATGCAGTGAAGTTTCTGCCGGCGCCGACCCTCAGCACAGAGCCGCGATCATCACGGGCCGCGACAAGTGGGTAAGGTACGTGCTCAAGATCAGGACCCGCTGCGTGCTGGACATAGCGCGTCCTGATCGGCGGGGCCGCAAGTCTGCTCCTTAGGAGACCGCAGCTGCCCGTGCCTGCGGTCAGGGGTTCGGGCCGCTGCGGTCTCCTCGCTGTGCTCTGCCTAGGGAGGACGCTTCAGACGCCGCAGCATAAATTCACATGCTGCGGCCTCTGGAAGCCACACCGCAGTTCCGTTTTCACTGCGGGCCGTACACGCACAGTGGGCATGGGATTTTTAGAAATCCCATGCCCACTGTGCTTTTACCATACATAGCAGGGTTTTGGACGCAGCTGAAGCATGCTGCATCCAAAACTCTGCAAGTACTGATCGTGGGCACACAGGGAATGGAGGAAAGGTGAGGAGATTTTTTTTTTTTTGTTTACGTATTACTAAAGGATGGGCAGAATACTACAGGGATGGCCACAATACTACATGGATGGGCTGAATACTACAGGGATGGGCAGAATACTACAGGGATGGGCTGAATACTACAGGGATGGCCACAATACTACAAGGATGGGCAGAATATTACAGGGATGGGCAGAATATTACAGGGATGGGCAGAATACTACAGGGATGGGCAGAATACTACAGGGATGGGCAGAATACTACAGGGATGGGCAGAATACTACAGGGATGGCCACAATACTACAGGGATGGGCTGAATACTACAGGGATGGGCAGAATACTACAGGGATGGGCAGAATACTACAGGGATGGCCACAATACTACAGGGATGGGCTGAATACTACAGGGATGGGATGAATACTACAGGGATGGGCAGAATACTACAGGGATGGGCAGAATACTACAGGGATGGGCAGAATACTACAGGGATGGGCAGAATACTACAGGGATGGCCACAATACTACAGGGATGGGCTGAATACTACAGGGATGGCCACAATACTACAGGGATGGGCTGAATACTACAGGGATGGGCTGAATACTACAGGGATGGGCAAAATACTACAGGGATGGGCAGAATACTACAGGGATGGGCAGAATACTACAGGGATGGGCAGAATACTACAGGGATGGGCAGAATACTACAGGGATGAGCACAATACTACAGGGATGGGCAGAATACTACAGGGATGGCCACAATACTACAGGGATGGGCTGAATACTACAGGGATGGCCACAATACTACAGGGATGGGCTGAATACTACAGGGATGGGCTGAATACTACAGGGATGGGCAAAATACTACAGGGATGGGCAGAATACTACAGGGATGGGCAGAATACTACAGGGATGGGCAGAATACTACAGGGATGGGCAGAATACTACAGGGATGGCCACAATACTACAGGGATAGGCACAATACTACAGGGATGGGCACAATACTACAGGGATGGGCAGAATACTACAGGGATGGGCAGAATACTACAGGGATGGGCAGAATACTACAGGGATGGCCACAATACTACAGGGATGGCCACAATACTACAGGGATGGCCACAATACTACAGGGATGAGCACAATACTACAGGGATGGGCACAATACTACAGGGATGGGCACAATACTACAGGGATGGGCAAAATACTACAGGGATGGCCACAATACTACAGGGATGGCCACAATACTACAGGGATGGCCACAATACTACAGGGATGGCCACAATACTACAGGGATGGCCACAATGCTACAGGGATGGGCTGAATACTACAGGGATGGGCTGAATACTACGGGAATTGGCAGAATACTACAGAGCACAATACTACAAGGATGAGCACAATACTACAAGGATTGGAACAATATTACTGGGCACAATACTACAGGGCACAAGGATGGGCACTATACTACTGGGCACAATACCACAAGGATGAGCACCTTACTACAGGGCACACGGATGGGCACATTACTACAAGATTTTGGCTAAGATTACTATATGATGCTGCTAATTGTAAAACAATTACAAGAAGGTGATAAAATGTAAAAAAAAAAAAATCCTAAAGCATGACTTTTTTTATTTACATTAAAAATGCTTTTCTGTATATAAACTTAACAAAAAAAGTACACGTTTGTTATAATAAACAAGCGAAAAATGTTTACAAAAGTGATCCAAGATGTATAGAAAAAAAACATGGATTCATTAAAAATGTTCACTTTGTCCTGCAAATAATGCGGCCCCCCTCATTTTTTTTTTCTATATGCGGCCCATACACCCAGCTGAGTTTGAGACCCCTGGCTTAGAGGTTGACTTTCAGCATCTGGAAACTGTTGGCTACCAAAATGCTGCCTTTCCAACCTTTTTAACCGAGGATTTTCGAGAACTTATGCCCATCGCAGTGCCCCAAGAGCCGATGCCCAGGCGCCACTCCTTCTCCAACAAAGGCGTGCACGCGCTACACCAGCATGTCGCACTAAACATCACTGATTCCTTGAGAAACTCTGTGTGACAGGGTGCTTTTCACCACAGATAATTGGCCCAGTAAGCATGGACAGGGGCGTTACATGTCGCTGACTGGGCAATTGGTTACTGTGGGGAGAGATGGAGAAGGGTCTGCTGTACAAGTCTTGCCGTCCCCACGAGTTGTTTCAATCCTTCTTCTGTATGTAGAAGTTAATACACTGCTTCTGCCTATTCAACCTCGTGTGGGTCCTCCACCTTGGCGCAAACCCTGTGTGGTCAGGCCACCCTTCCTTGTAACTGCGCACAAGGACTACCACACACCTTCTTACTATTCTGGCAGTAGAGCTCAATGCCATCAGGCGGTCAAAGTTTTACTTTGAAATGTATGGGAAATGTGAGTCACACCGCTGAGAAGTTGTGGACGGTTAGCTCTGGAGACCGAGTTTCATCAATGGTTGTCTCCACTCAACCAGCAGCCAGGGAAGGCCGGGTGCGACAATGATGCAAACATGGGTGCGGCCCTTCGCTGTGACAATGTGACACACGTGCCTTGTGTGGTTCACGTGTTGAACTTGGTTGTCCAGCAATTTTTAAAGCACTATCCTGGCCCACATGGCCTTCTGCAGAGAGCACGGTGTAACGCCTTCCTTGATCCACACACTCAGATGGGCTGTAAATGATAGGCTAGAGGGAAGCCACTCACCAAGCAGGACCCCTAGAACCCTGAAACCCTTTAACCCCTATACAGGGATTAGGAATTGCACAGGGCCCAAGGTGATTAATACCTGTGGAAGGCTGCAGTTCCAGAGAATAGTAGTCAGGCAGGGTCAAAACATTAATTGAGTAACAGGAACAGAATGGGACGGCCAGGACTTAATCAGAAAACAAGCAGAGGTGAAATGCGGATCGGCCAACAAGGTACAGAAACAGCAAGCAGGAAAAGTAGTCAGGTAACAAGCACACAAAATCATAAAACTGAACTGGGGGTAAAAGCAGAGCTATGTCTGGCAGTGGTCTGCAGACAGGATGGGCATAAAAAAGGGTGTGGTGTCTTCCCATTGGTTGTAGCTGAATGATGGTATTTCATCTGTGAGATACCCACCAGCTACATTCAGCCAGAGATTCTGCATCTGTCAAGGTAATGCAGCCCAGTGGGTGAGCATAACCTGCGTCCACCTGCGCCGCTGGCATCGACTCCTCTCCCATCATCAGCACTATTCATGAAAGGAACACGTTGTCACCTGGCGACCGTAGTACAAATTGACGGAGCGGACTCCGTTGGTGACTTAACAGCCGTGTGCGGCAATGATGCAAACCTGGCTGCGGGCCATCGTCAGGGCAATGTGACACACGTGCCTTGTATGGCTCACGTGTTGAACCTAATTCTCCAGCAATTTTTAAAACACCATCACGGCCTACATGGCCTTGTGCAGCGGGCACGCTCGCTATGTGCTCACTTCCATCGTGCGCACACAGCAGCTCAACAACTTTCGTCGCTACAGAAGTCTTTAGGTCTGGTGGTTAAACGCCTGAAATGCGATGTGCCCACACGCAGGAATTTGAATCTGCACATGTTGCAGCGTTTGTGGCAGCACCGCCGAACCCTGCTGCAATACGTTATGACATATAGCCTGGGATAACTTGATCCAGAGGTGGTGCAGATCACGCTGCTGGAGTGGTGTCAGATCAAGGACCTATGCACCCTGCTACACAGTTTACAAATGTCGACGAAGATGTTTAGCACTGGCAATGTCATTCTCAGCGTGACAATTCTGTTCATCTACATGATGGAGCACACTGTAATTATTATTCAGAGTCAGGTGTTGGGACAAGAGGAAGGGGAGGAAGTACAGGAGGAGTCATATGCGGAAGGGATAACAAGATCTACGAGGTCCAGATGGTCAGCGGCACCTATGCGGCAGTCATGGTGAGGGAGAGGGATTAACAAGGGCGCATAGTATCAGCAAAAAGTGTTGAGGAAGGTGCAGGAGCCCATGAAGAAATGGAGGACAAACTGGCGATGGGCATGGAAGACTCAGCAGATGAGTGAGAGCTTGCTCACATTTCGGTTGTGCGAGGTTGTGGGGAGAGGGCAGAGGAAGGAGGCACGATTCTCACCTCTCTGCCACCAACACACCAAGAACTTGGTCCTCCTGGATGCACAAGACACATGAGCGCCTTCTTGCTGCACTACCTACAACATGACCCTCGGATTGTACGAATTCAAAGTAATCCAGAATACTGGGTTGCCACACTGTTAGATCCCCGGTACAAGACAAAATTTGGCAAAATAATTCCTGCCATAGAAATGGACGCACGTATACAGGAGTATCTGCAGAATGTGGTACGCAATCTTAGATCTACTTTTCCACTAAACACCAGTGCTGCACAGAACGCTTTGTCATGGATAGGAGGAAATGGTCTTTTACTTGTCCACATCTGAGGGACCGAGGGCTGGCTGCTGTGCTGAGATGGCGTTGAGTAGGTGTCCCTGCAGAGTTGCACTTTTGGTCATATACCAAAATGAGTTGAAAAAGGACAGATGCTGGTGGAAAGGGGAACAGGTGTGTTGGAAAGGGGAAAAAAGTTTTGGTCCGTGGATTTGGTGGTTAAGCAAAAGTAACATTTGCTGAAGAAACACCATCTGTTACAGTGGGACTGGCAGATTTGGATAAAGTGGTATATACTATGTTACCGCTATATAACGAAAATTAATAAGAAAAGAAAGAGAAAGTTATATATCCCCATCAGCAGTCAGTGTCCACCGTGCTCCCAGTTGGAAAAGGAGAGGTTGGCAACTGGAAGGTTTGGTGGAGGATACAGAGCTGTGTGGCTATGAAACTAATAGTACCCTGAACCGAGTTAGACGCCATTCGGATCTGGAGACTGGGAGCCCTGTTAGCGTCACAGGGTCCACATGCCCACCCAGCCCAGGAACTCCCTGTTAACAACACAGGGGCCATTGAGTACGCTGACCGTGTGCGTAGGGGCACACCTGTGGACAGCAGGCGCATCAGCAGCAGCAGGCCTGTTAATGCCACTGGGCTGCACAAGCAGGACTGGTAGGACAGGAGCTGGTCTTAACCGTTCTGCGTTACCAACTGTGGTGGTGGCCTGCATCGACACCCTATCCTTGCCTACCTCTGGCCTAAAGCCGCAATGGGTTCAACACATGGAGGTGTGCTCTTTCGGAGCATAATAGAAGACTGCGCACCTCCTTGTTGGCCCCAGCCCCTTTTATAACCTGGGTCCGCCCCAAACCAGGGTGAACCACAATGCACCTCCTGGAGACAAAAGTAGAGTGACACGTCATGAGTGGCATAACTAGCGTCCTATTTGGAACCGCAACTTCAATGATGACCTCATGGCTGCCATGACCCAAACACCTCACCAGTCATCGTCTGACCATCAATAATGCGGTGATAAGTCATAGGGGTGGGCCTCTGCAAGCCATTTGGGAGGACACCTAATGCCCTGTGGTCTATATGGGACCCCCACATCAGGGGCAGGGCCAAAGAGTTTATTACCGGACATAGTCTCTGATGCAGTAAGTGCCTGACCATGCTCAGTAGCATGAAATACAGTCTCTGAAAAAAGACTATCAGCTTTAGCATGGTGTCTAGGCACAAAACAGGACTTAGACCCGGCACGGAATGCAAGCACCTGTGCAAAGAGGCTTTTCACACTTAGTGTGGGAGCATGCGCTGTATCCCGAAATGAAGACTTAGCGTCAGGAATGGCACAGTCAGGCTGAGCATACTCACTAGGCGAAACACTGTAATTAGGCTGCAGCTGGGGTAAATCGGCACACGCATGCGCACTAGCTGCCTCTCCACACTTAGACGTGGAGGGGAAATTGCTCTTGGAGATGCTGTCTATGAACAGAAGGAAAAGCTAAAGGAAGCCTGACTTTCTATCCCTCCGAATTATCAAATGCAGCAATGAAATACCTGAGTTTGCTATAACATTAGCGTAGCAAAATGTGCATGAGGGTGTCATGTAGAGGTGCTAGAAATAGCTTGCCACCAGTGGGGCACTAATGGAATACAACAGCCAGTTCTATGATGCCACTAAATGGCAGTATTTTTTGCTATCATTATAGCTTATTAAAAACAGAGCAGGAGGGTGTCCTGCACAGGTGCTAGAAATAGCTTGGCACCAGTGGGGCAGTAATGGAGTACAACAGCCACTTCTTTTATGCCACTAGGTACACTGACTGTTTGCTAGTATAATGGCTTAGTTAAAAAGAGTTTGAGTGTGCAATGCAGGCAGAGGTGCTGAAAATATCTTTACAATAGTGTGAATAGACAAAAGTACAATAGCCACGTTTAGGATGCCACTAGGTACACTGAGTGTTTGCTAGTATAATGGCTTAGTTAAAAAGAGTTGGAGTGTGCAATGCAGGCAGACGTGCTGCAAATATCTTTCCACTAGTTTGACTACACAAAAGTACAATAGCCACGTTTAGGATGCCACTAGGTACACTGACTGTTTGCTAGTATAATGGCTTAGTTAAAAAGAGTTGGAGTGTGCAATGCAGGCAGACGTGCTGCAAATATCTTTCCACTAGTTTGACTACACAAAAGTACAATAGCCACGTTTAGGATGCCACTAGGTACACTGACTGTTTGCTAGTATAATGGCTTAGTTAAAAAGAGTTTGAGTGTGCAATGCAGGAAGAGGTGCTGCAAATATCTTTACAATAGTGTGAATAGACAAAAGTACAATAGCCACGTTTAGGATGCCACTAGGTACACTGACTGTTTGCTAGTATAATGGCTTAGTTAAAAAGAGTTTGAGTGTGCAATGCAGGCAGAGGTGCTGCAAATATCTTTACAATAGTGTGAATAGACAAAAGTACAATAGCCACGTTTAGGATGCCACTAGGTACACTGACTGTTTGCTAGTATAATGGCTTAGTTAAAAAGAGTTTGAGTGTGCAATGCAGGCAGAGGTACTGCAAATATCTTTACAATAGTGTGAATAGACAAAAGTACAATAGCCACGTTTAGGATGCCACTAGGTACACTGACTGTTTGCTAGTATAATGGCTTAGTTAAAAAAAGTTTGAGTGTGCAATGCAGGCAGAGGTGCTGCAAATATCTTTACAATAGTGTGAATAGACAAAAGTACAATAGCCACGTTTAGGATGCCACTAGGTACACTGACTGTTTGCTAGTATAATGGCTTAGTTAAAAAGAGTTGGAGTGTGCAATGCAGGCAGAGGTGCTGCAAATATCTTTCCACTAGTTTGACTACACAAAAGTACAATAGCCACGTTTAGGATGCCACTAGGTACACTGACTGTTTGCTAGCATAATGGCTTAGTTAAAAAGAGTTGGAGTGTGCAGAGGACAGGAGGGTACAGTGGCAGGATTGTGGGGCTCTGGGTAGAGGAATGGAAGCCTGCCTTTCTATTCCCTCCTAATGGTGAAATGCAGCGACGAAATCCCTGACCTTGGCTACACAGACACTGTCTCTGTTTTCAGGACCTGTCACCTATGGCTCTGACCCTACCGGTTTGAGCCCTTAAAAGGACTGCTAGAAAGTGCTCTCCCTAAGCTGTCTAACGCTGTGTATGGAGCGCATACAGCTGTATCGGCGATAGGACTCAGGAGGACGGAGCTGCGACAGTGATGTCTGACACCAAAAACGCAGAAGAGATAATGGCGTCCTGGAGGAAAATGTCCGGTTTTATAATGCAGGGACATGTGACATGGACATCCTATCACACATGCCGTTGCTTCTCTGGCTAAAAGTCCACTTAGCTGTGTGTGTGTCTGGGATTGGCTGACATGCTGGCCCGCCCCACTACACGCGCGCGCTTAGGGAAGGAAGACAAGGAAAAAAAAAAAAAAATGTCGATCGCCATTATAGAAACAGCAGTGATCTGAAGGCGCTGTTCACGCACACTATACACTGAAATGTAATAATAGTGTGATTCACAGAGTGACTTACACTATTACAGCGGAAACCAAGCTAGGAATTAGCTGTTTTTTTGCTGCTAGAACCGTTCTCGAACGTTTCTAGAACTATCGAGCTTTTGCAAAAAGCTCGAGTTCTAGTTCGATCTAGAACAGGCCCCAAAATCACTCGAGCCTAGAACTGGAGAACCTCGAACCGCGCTCAACTCTATTTATAACCAACAATGTTTTGTGTACTGAGGAAATCATCCAGCCCTTTTTTAAAAGCTGTTATAGTATCTGCCATTACTACCTCTTGTGGTAGGCCATTCCACAGTCTGACTACTCTAACTGTAAAGAACCCTTTCCTATTTAGCTGCCGGAAACGCTTTTTTTCCACTCGCAGTAAGTGCCCCCTGGTCCTTAGTATTGTCTTTGGAAGAAATAAGTCATGTGCCAGTCCGTTATATTGACCACACACGTATTTATACAAATAAATGAGATCTCCTCTGAGGATCCTTTTTTCTAAGCTAAACATATCTAACTTTTTCAACCTGTCATCATATGGGAGGCCTTCCATTCCTTGTAGTAGTCTAGTTGCCCGCCTTTGACCTGACTCTAACTTCTGAATGTCCTTTTTAAAATGTGGAGCCCAAAACTGGATCCCATATTCCAGATGTAGCCTTACAAGTGATTTATAGAGGGGTAACAGTACGTTGGGATCACGGGATCTAATCTCTCTTTTTATACACCCTAAAATCTTGTTTGCTTTAGCAGCTGCTGCTTGACATTGAGTGCTGCTGCTCAGCTTATTTGTAATGAGAAGTCCTTCTCCTGTTCTGTAGTCCTGAGTTTACTTCCATTTAATGTATACGCAGTTATAGGATTACTCCATCCTAGGTGCATTACTTTACATTTATCAACATTAAATCTCATTTGCCGAGTATCTGCCCATTCTGACATCTTATCCAGATCTTTTTGTAATATTGTACTATCAAGGTCAGTTTTTAATATCCTACATAGTTTGGTGTCATCAGCAAAGACTGACACTTTACTATCAATCCCATCCACAAGGTCATTAATAAAGAGATTAAAAAGAATCAGTCCTAGCACAGATCCCTGCGGCACCCCACTGCTGAATATAGCCCAATTAGAGAATGTACCATTCATGACTACTCTTTGTTTCCTATCTTTTAGCCAATTCCTTACCCAGGTGCATATTGTGTCCCCTAGTCCTTGCTTCTGGAGCTTTAGTATAAGGCTATTATGTGGTACAGTATCAAATGCCTTTGCAAACTCTAAATAAATCACATCAGATGCATTACCAATATCCAGGTTTGCACTTATTCCCTCATAGAACCCCAACAAGTTGGTTAGACACGACTTACCTTTCATGAATCCATTCTGTTTGTCAGTTATTATATTCTTTTCTGCAATATATTTTTGCATGTCATTCCTTAAAATGCCCTAAAAAACTTTGCATACTACTGATGTCAGGCTTACTGGACGGTAGTTGCCTGGATCTACCCTCTTACCTTTCTTAAATATCAATACCACATCAGCAATCCTCCAATCCTGAGGCACCAACCCTGTTACAAGCGAGTCTAAAAAGATGAGTACAGCGGTCTGTCGATTACGGAGCTCAATTCCCTCAATATTCGTGGATGAATACCATCTGGCCCTGGGGATTTGTCAATGTTTAATTTACTCAGACGTAGGCGTACTTTTTCTTGTGGTAAATTAATTATATCGGGTAATGAACTTTGATTTTTCACTTGCTGAATGATCCTGTTACGGTTGCTGTGGCTCTGGAGACTATGTCCGGATTTCTTGCTTCTGCACATGTGCAAGTGCTGGAGACTAAGTCCTATCTTGGAGCCATTGCACATGTGCGGGTGACATCATCGCTGACACGAGGTCACATGTCTCTGACACCTTCTAAGCTGATTGGCCACTGATCATGTGCTTGTGACACGTGGTCACATGTCTCTGACACCTTCTATGCCGATTGGTCGCTGGTCATGTGCTTGTGACGCTTTGCTCGGTGATAGGCCAGCGTGACGTCATTGCTGTCATTCTGACAGCAGATTGGCTCTGGTGTCCTCCATCTTGGATGAGGCACAGAGTCTATATAAGACCCTGACGCACGCCGCCCGGCGCTCAGTCCTCTTGGTTCATGCATGAGGGTAGACGCCCTGTGCACGTCCCTCTAGGCATCTCTCTGTCTATGTTAGGTGAGTGCTACCGGCAGGGTAGCGTTCTTATACCTTACAGCTTCGGCTGCAGTCCGTATCCTTACCTCTTAGTGGAGCGGACATAGGCAGGTGCCTGAGGCACATGGTCTGGCTGGGCCTTGTGATTCTACTCGTAGGTGGACGTTGCCGCTAGGGTAACGTTCCTTATACTGCGTCTGGCAGTTGTTCGTATCCTCGCACACTAGGGGAGCGAACAGAGGTAGGAGCTTTGTGCGGCTTATGCTGCTGTCCGTCTCTTTTGCACCACTAGAAGAGCGGACCTAGGCAGGTGCCATATTTAGTGGTTCGTGTCCTCGCACACTAGTGGAGTGAACGCAGGTAGGAGCTTTGTGCGGCTTACGCTGCTGTCCGTCTCTTTTGCACCACTAGAAGAGCGGACCTAGGCAGGTGCCATATTTAGTGGTTCGTGTCCTCGCACACTAGTGGAGTGAACGCAGGTAGGAGCTTTGTGACGAATGGAAGACCGCTTTTAACACCCGAGACGGTCACTATGAATACCTCGTCATGCCTTTTGGTTTATGTAATGCACCCGCAGTATTTCAGGACTTCGTAAACGATGTGTTCAGGGATTTACTGTTATCCTCCGTCATGGTGTATCTGGACGACATCCTGATTTTTTTCTCCTGATCTGGAGACTCATCGTCAGGATGTCGTTCGTGTCCTTTCCCATTTAAGGGAGCACTCTTTGTTTGCTAAACTCGAAAAATGTGTATTCGAGCAGTCATCCTTGCCTTTTTTGGGCTACATTATCTCACAAGAGGGTCTGGCTATGGATACTGCGAAGCTCTCTGCTGTCCTGGAATGGTCCGAACCTCATTCCTTTAAGGCGGTGCAACGCTTCTTAGGATTCATAAATTATTACAGGTAGTTCATACCCCATTTCTCTACTTTGGTGGCCCCTTTGGTGGCCTTGACTAAGAAAGGTGCTAATCCAAAAGTCTGGTCTACTGAGACATCCCAGGCTTTTGAGGCAGTAAAAAGACACTTTTCAACTGCTCCCGTTCTACAAAGACCCGATGAGAATCAGCCCTTCCTCTTGGAGGTTGATGCCTCTTCAGTGGGTGCTGGTGCGGTCTTGTATCAAAAGAACGGTGCAGGTAGAAAAAGGCCGTGTTTCTTCTTTGCTAAAACCTTTTCACCGGCAGAGAGAAACTATACCATTGGGGATAGGGAACTGCTCGCCCTGAGATTAGCCTTAGAGGAGTGGCGTCACTTGCTGGAAGGAGCGAAACATCCTTTCCAGGTCTATACAGACCATAGGAATCTGACGTACTTACAAACCGCTCAGTGTCTGAATCCTCGCCAAGCCCGCTGGTCCTTGTTTTTCTCCCGCTTTCACTTCTCCATCAACTATCTGTCTGGGAGTAAGAATAACAAGGCTGATGCTCTGTCTCGCTCTATGGTTTCTACCCAGGAAAAGATTGACGAACCTCGTCTTATCCTTCCCTCCAGGGTTTTTCATACGCTCTCCCCTGTGACGTTAGACCAAATCCCACCGGGCAAGACCTTTGTGCCACCTGATCGACAGAATGATATACTGTCGTGGGCCCACACCTCAAAGGTGGGTGGGCATTTTGGTATTAGGCGGACACGAGAGTTACTGGAGAGGTGGTATTGGTGGCCACACTTAGCCAGCCACGTCAAGAGATATGTCGGTTCCTGCTACTCGTGTGCTTGCAACCGTCCATTACGGCATAAACCGGCTGGGCTCTTGCATCCTTTACCAGTGCCAGATAGACCATGGGAGGTGGTAGGCATGGACTTTGTGGGTGATCATCCGTGTTCACAGGGACATAGATTTGTGTGGGTCATTACGGACCATTTCTCATGGATGGTTCATCTCGTACCGTTATCGAGAATCCCGTCTTCCAGGGTACTAGCCAAACTATTCCTCAAGTATGTCTTTAGGCTTCACGGGATGCCAGATCGTATAATTTGTGATAGAGGCCCGCAATTTGCTTCCCGTTTCTGGCGAGATCTTTGCAGCCTTCTGCAAATTGAGTTGAATCTCTCTTCGGCATACCATCCAGAGACCAATGGTTCGGCTGAGCGTACCAATCAATCCATGATTATATACCTTCGACACTTTGTTGCTGAGAACCACGATAACTGGTCCTCCCTCCTACCCTGGGCAGAATTTGCCCTTAACAATTCGCTGGCTGAGGCCACTGGGCAGACACCATTCGTACTCAATAATGGGCAACACCCTAGGGTACCGGTACCGTTTCCCACTGCTGCACTTTCTCCTCTTGTGGCCGACTGGGCAACTAATGCCAGAGAGGTTTGGGATCGGACTCTAGAGTCGATCCAAGCAGCTAAGGACCGTATGAAGACGGTGTCCGATCGGTTTCATCGCCCGGGCTCCTGTCTTTTCTCCAGGGGATTTTGTGTGGCTCTCTGCAAAACACGTGAAACTTAGAGTGAGCTCTGTCAAATTTGCTCCTCGCTTCCTGGGTCCTTATGAGGTTCCTCGACAGGTAAATCCTGTAGTCTACCAATTGAAGTTACCCGTCCATCTTAGGATCCATGACAAATTCAATGTTTCACTGCAAAAGCCGGCTATTTTTCCTCACGCTCGTGAAGTACACTTTCCTGCCTCTGATTCCTCTCGCTCTAGCTATGAGGTACGAGCCATAGTTGGTTCTAAGATGGTTAGAGGGTGCAGGTTCTTCTTGATAGATTGGGAGGGCTATGGCCCGGAACATCGCTCTTCGGAGCCTGAGGAGGCTGTCCATGCTCCCGACTTAGTTGCCGATTACCTGCGTTGCCGGGAGGGGGGTCCTTGAGGGGGAGGTACTGTTATGGTTGCTGTGGCTGTAGAGACTATGTCCGGATTTCTTGCTTTTGCACATGTGCAAGCGCTGGAGACTAATTCCTATCTTGGAGCCATTGCACATGTGTGGGTGACATCATCGCTGACACGAGGTCACATGTCTCTGACACCTTCTAAGCTGATTGGCCACTGGTCATGTGCTTGTGACACGTGGTCACATGTCTCTGACACCTTCTATGCCGATTGGTCGCTGGTCATGTGCTTGTGATGCTTTGCTCAATGATAGGCCAGCGTGACGTCATTGCTGTCATTCTGGCAGCAGATTGGCTCTGGTGTCCTCCATCTTGGATGAGGCACAGAGTCTATATAAGACCCTGACGCACGCTGCCCGGCGCTCAGTCCTCTTGGTTCATGCATGAGGGTAGACGCCCTGTGCACGTCCCTCTAGGCATCTCTCTGTCTATGTTAGGTGAGTGCTACCGGCAGGATAGCGTTCTTATACCTTACAGCTTCGGCTGCAGTCCGTATCCTTACCTCTTAGTGGAGCGGACATAGGCAGGTGCCTGAGGCACATGGTCCGGCTGGGCCTTGTGATTCTACTCGTAGGTGGACGTTGCCGCTAGGGTAACGTTCCTTATACTACGTCTGGCAGTTGTTCGTATCCTCGCACACTAGGGGAGCGAACAGAGGTAGGAGCTTTGTGCGGCTTATGCTGCTGTCTGTCTCTTTTGCACCACTAGAAGAGCGGACCTAGGCAGGTGCCATCTTTAGGTGATCTTTAACAGAGACCATTCCTCACACCCTCCAAGTAAGGGAGGAATTGCTTTATTTTCTAGTTATATTCCTCTGTGAGTTTAACAGAGGTATTGCACTCTGCACTTGTGCTATTATTTTTTACAGTGGCACACTTATATACCCCTTATCCTCTGCCATAGTCTGCAGCAGAGTCTTTGCACGGTGGACCCTGACTGTCTGACAATGTTTTAGGTTTTCTTATCAGACAGCCCCCCCGTAACAGATCCCTGGTGTAGTCAGTTCCTTGGTGAACACAGATAAGAAATGCCTATTTAATATCTCAGTCTTTTGTTTGTCCTCTATAACTAACTTGTTATATTTTAAGGGGCCGATACTATCCTTTGTTTTCCTTTTTGCATTAATGTATTTATAAATGATTTTGGGATTTATTTTAATGTCATTGGTGATTTTTCTTTCAGTAGCCAATTTTGCTATCTTGATTTCTTTTTTACATTTCCTATTGATATCTTTATACTTCTGAAATGCTTTTTCTATATTCTCAGCTTTTAAGATTTTAAACACCCTTTGTTTTTGTTTTATTATACTTTGTACAGTCTTATTTATCCATAGTGGTTTCTTTTTATTCCTGGACATTTTATTACCAGAGGGTATACGTTTTTTACAGGACTCTAGGAGTATATCCTTAAACTTACCCCATTTATGTTCGGTATCCCCAGTTACCGTAAAATTGTCCCAATCTACACATTTAAGCTCTTAACTTAATTTGTTGAAATCAGCTTTCCTAAATTTCCAGGTTTTAGAATTTCCCATTTGAAATGTTCTATTGAGTATTACTTTGAAGCTTACCATATTATGAACGCTGGTGCCCAAGTGCTCCCGGACCTGTAGATCTGAAATTGTATCCGGTCTATTTGACAGGACCAGATCTAGCAAATTATCTCCCCTGGTTTGTTCATCTACCATCTAAGAGAGGAAATTGTCTTGAATTGTAGATAAGAACTTACAGCTTTTAGCACAACCAGAAGATTCTATGTCCCACTGTATGTCTGGATAATTGAAATCCCCCATAATAAGAATCTGATTATTATTGGCTGCCTTTTCAATTTGTTCCAGCATTTCACCCTCTATTTGTTCAGGTATGTAAGGAGGCTTATAGCAAACTCCAATTATCTTTTTTCTATTATTCCCATCCCCATGTACATTTACCCATACTGACTCCACATTGTTGCAGTTCCTCCCAATGTCATCATTCAACACAGGTTTTAGGTTAGATTTGACAAATATACACACCACTCCAACTTTTTTGTCTTTCCTGTCCTTCCTGAATGTAGTATAACCCTCTATGTTTGTCACCCAGTCATGGCTTTCATCCAGCCAGGTTTCCATAATGTCCACCACATCATAATCCATTGTTGACATAAGAGTCTCCAATTCATTCATTTTGTTTGCAAGACTTCTTGCATTTGCCAGTAGACATTTAATACTATTAACTCATTTATTACTCCTAGCCTCCCTACGTTGCTTGCATGTCCCATCCCCCCTAATCCTTCATTGACCCCTACCATATCACTGTCTCTATCTGCTCTACCTATCTCCTTATTTTCTCCACCACCCTCCCTCCCCCCAGATCCTAGTTTAAAAGCTCCTCCATCTGTCTGACCATTTTCTCCCCCAGCACAGCTGCACCCTCCCCATTGAGGTGCAACCCGTCGCTACCCTAGAGCCTGTAGCTGACTGAGAAGTCAGCCCAGTTCTCCATGAACCCGAACCCTTCCTTCCTGCACCAATTTCTAAGCCACGTATTTATCTCCCTAAGCTCCTGCTGTCTTTCTAGTGATGCTCGTGGCACCGGTAGTATTTCTGAATAGTTAATTGAAATAGTGTCCAGGCATCTGTACATGTAAAAAAATAAGATCAGTTGGCTTTAGAACACAGTAGGACAGATAGACCATTCAATAAAGGAAAGCAGACACCCCCAACAGTATAGTGCGTAATGGAAACAGATGAGCAAGAAATATATCGTATTAGTATATTGACCTCCAGACAACATGAGTGCAAAAAGAAAGAGCTATTCCACTGAGTACAAAAAAGGAAACATGGTGGACTCTCAGGGCAAAAATCTTGCTGCTTTCTGCAAAGAGAAGATGCTGGGTATCTGAATGCTGTAAAAATGGTGAGCAGAGTACGATAACATGAGTCAACAGGTTACAAGGGAAATGCTAAGAAACACAAGTGTGGATCGGTTGGCAGAACTTATTTCCTGAGTAGAAAGCCATGGTCTGACAATGGGTTGCTGACAGGACAGCAAAGGTTTTGGTCAGCACTATATTTAAATATATGTTGATTTTTTTTTTGCGAAACAATAAATATAGATTGTTATTCAAGGAAAAATCAGACAGCCCCTAAAAATAAGCCCTATCACATCCTTCTGAAAGAAAAGTAGTGTTACACCCTGTTTTATTTTCAGAGAAACACGGTAGGTAGCTTAGTCTTTCAAGAGTTTCAGGAAGCTAGGGAATAATTCTTATGGGAACTGTAATGAGATCATGAACACACAGAGAACTCTGCCATTTGGGTCATTTTTCAGAGGGAACTCTGCCCGGGAACTCCCTAATCAATAGCAACTAACTAATCAAAATGGGGGGAAATAAGGGGACGGGGAACTCGCCTAAAAGTCATTAAAAAGGAGGTAGAAAAAGGAACACTTCTTGCTAAACTAGGTATCATTTTGGTTGTGGTCTTTTGCTTTTTTTTGCTTTGTGCCTCTTTCAGCTGAAGTATTTAAGCCCCTATATAATAGTATAATATACCGTATATCTAAATTGATTGCCTCACAGCTTTCTCAAAGGCAAGAAAGAAATGGCTTATTCATTTTTTTTCATTTTGACATCAGAGGAAATTTCTACTTTTTGTATCTTTTTATTAAAGGTTAATGATATAACAGGAATTACTTACAACCCTTGAGAGCAGTATTAATTTTGGGCACCATGCCTGGCATGTTATTTATAGCTATATAAAATATATGAGGAAAACCGCTGCAAGTAGAACCATGTAAAAACCCATGCATTGGTGCCTATCCCGTGACTCAGGCAAGCTATTTGTATTGTGTGACCTCTTCAATGCCGCTTTTGATTTCATCATAGGTTACAATTAAGTCAAAAGTAGCAGTGAAGACCACTAAAAAATGTCAGATTGAAATATGTGGATCTGAAGATATTGTTCACAGATGCCATGGCATAACATGTTTATTGTTTTAGAGACATGTATAAATCAGCATTCCCTAATTTCCTCAGTGTTGGACTGACAATACATGTTTATTTTTCAGCAAGAGACGGATATTGACTTTATCTCCTTCCTATAATTTAGATACAATACTTTAGAACAAGACTGCCAGGAAAGGAAATGAAGGAGGCTATAAATATTCAAAGATGAACTCTTGTATATTGGAAATAGTCCTCTCCAACACAGACCACGGAAAGCTGAATTTAATCTGAACCACGACTGACCGAGTTATGTGTCAAAATAAATATAAAAGAGTACAACAAATAAAGAAATGTGAAAAAGTGTTTGCTCACGTAGACGCTGCTTATCTTTTCAGTAATATTATTAGGAAAATCTCTTGACAACTTAAAAAAGTTTTCCAAAAATGATTACTTTTTCTGGTAAGGCTTGCAGTCTGTAAAATAACAGAGCTTTAATCACCCTCGTCTATTGTAGCCACCTACTGGCTCTTTGATGCAGACCTTGGCCTTTATAGACAAGCTGCAGCAGTGATATCCCTTCTAGAGTGAGCATGATCACTGCAGCCAATCATTGGGCCAGAAATGTCATGCTACCTACCTCACGCTGAGCCCAGTGGTTGGCTGCAGCATTTCGTGCATTGTAGTCATGATGTCACCTGCACTGTAACAGCAGTAGATAACTAAAATTAATTTGATATTTTGTTATTGTGTGCGGGATACAGCAAGGCTGATCAGTAAAAATAATAATTCTTGGAAAACTCCTGTAAAAGAGTAGTAGTAGATTTTTACATTGATGGCCTATTCCTAGGACAGGTCATCAGTCTCTGACTGGTGGAGATATGATATCCAGAAGTGATCAGCTACAGAGTTGTATACCTCCATAAACTGCATGGTTGGTGGCTGTGGCCAAGTACAGCACATCTTCCACTTCTTGATCCAGATTGGGAGCAATGTGCACTATCTGGCTGCTATCACAATGCAATTGAAAGAAAAGTGCTATATAGCGCCACAACTGAGTACTTCCGCCCACTGCTGACACTTTTAACAGCAGATTGATTTGGTTGTTAGGTGTTGCACCCCCACAATTAGATATCAATCATCTATCCTAAGCAGAGAGATATGGGACAGTGCTGCTGCATGTTGGAAAATGAGTGGGAAGGTGGGAAAAGTGCAGCTATCTCTGGGGGCGAGGTGAAAACAGTTGGAATGTCATTGACACTAAGTGGGGTGTGGGAAGGAAGGTCATGGAGCTGTATTGTAATGCTGGTGAGGTATTTAGTTCATATAGTATTTCTTTCAATGATGGATATATCATTGGTTCAAACTGAACAGTCGCACAGGGGCCTTAAGGGTGCTTCACACGCTGCGACATTGCTAGCGATAGCCAGCGATGTCGTGTGCGATAGCACCCGCCCACGTCACTGTTTCATCATGGGGGTGATCGCTGCTGTAGCGAACAATATCGCTATGGCAGCATCACACATACTTGCTAAGCGACGTCGCTGGAGACACCGAACAATCTCTCCTTAAGGGGGAGGTTCGTGCGGCGTCACAGCGGCGTCACTAAGCGGCTGCCCAATAGCAGAGGAGGGGCGTAGATGAGCGTCCGGAACATGTTGCCCACCTCATTCTTTCCTCATTGCCGGTGGACGCAGGTAAGGAGATGTTCGCTGTTCCTGCGGTGTCACACGATGCGATGTGTGATACCGTAGGAACAACGAACAACCAGTAGCATGCATCACCAATGATATTATGATAAGGAGCGACGTGTCAACGATCAACGATTTTTGATGTTTTTACGATCATCGATCGTTGCTCCTTTTAGTCACACACAACTATATCGCTAACGGCGCCGGATGTGCGTCACAAACACCGTGACCCCGACGATATATCGTTAGCGATATCGTTGTGTGTAAAGTACCCTTTAGAGGAAAAATGGCCCTACTCCACATCCAAAGCAACAAGCACTAGTCACTGCAGGGGAGATATTTTGTACTAATTTTTTTCATTTACTACTAATTTAGCAGAGGGCACATGCACTGACACCTCTAGACTGATTTAGTTTGCCACTCAAAGTAAGATAGGAAGAGGATGGGGTGTCAAGGACCCCTTTCTTGATATAAAAATGTGGATTACCCTGTGGATATACAGTGGTGGGGAAAGTATTTGATGCATTGCCGGTTTTGCAAGTTTTCCCACTTACAAAGAATAAAGAGGTCTGTAATTTTTATCATAGGTACTCTTTAACTGTGACAGACAGAATCCCCCCCACAAAAAAAATCCAGAAAATCACATTATATGAGTTTTAAATCATTAATTTACATTTTGCTACATAAAATAAGTATGTGATCCCCTAGCAACCAGCAAGAATTCTGTCTCTCACAGACCTGTTATTTTTTCTTTAGGAAGTCCTCCTACTCTGCACTCATTACTAGAGATGAGCCACCCCCCAGTGTTCGAGTTCGGTGTGGTTCGTCGAACGACCGATGTGTTCGGTGAATGTTCGATGAACACCTTCGAACCCCAATGAAAACAATTCCACGCAAACACAAACACATACAAACACATTATACATATACACATACAGTTAATAAACATTGCAATTATACTTACAGGTCCCGAGACGCATCCTGCAGACTCTATCTCCCGCTGCTTCTCCTGCCGATCGTCGCTGTGTCCTCCTGGTAACCTGCACTGATGATAGGCCCTTCCGTGACGTCATAGCAATAGCATGTGACCAGTCACGTGTGTATTATCTCATTGGTTACAGACTGGTCACATGGCTAGACGTCATGCTAGGTCCTGTCAGTGCAGCTCTCAGGTACTCGGTGCTCTATCCAGCATCTCCGTGTACTAGCGAGATGCTCTGGCACATGGTCGACTCCCTGTCCCTGCATGTCGGCGCTCTTTACAGAGTCAGCCCACATGCAGGGATTGGATGCCACAGCCGGTTTATAGCGGCGCCGGGAATCAGGTGATCAGAGATCACTGTTGCTATAGTAACACACCTGTCAGGTTACTATGGCAACGATGGCAGCGGTAACATCACCTTTTAACAACCCGCAGCCTCTGCTCACTCACTGAGTGATTAGACTGCACGGGGGAGCAGTGTCTTCCTCCCATGCAGTGCTGTCTGATGTATCACAGCTGCATGGGTTGAAGGAGAAAGAAGTCAGAAGACCAGGATCATGGAGAGGTGAGAGGGAGAAATAAACATAGAGTCTCTAAGTGTGTCTGTGTATTTATTTTTATTATAGTAGTTTTTCTCTGTGTGGTGTCTTTTTTTAATCCTTTATTGGAGATTCATAATGGCTGGGTCAAACTTGCCTGACATTAAGAATCTCTGGCTTAATACTAGCTAGTAAAACAAAGCTAGTATTAACCCTTTATTACCCAGCAAGCCACCCGGCATCAGAGCTGCTGGAAGAGTTGGATACACCGCCAAATGATGGTGTTTCTATGAAAGCGCCATTTTCTGTGGTGGCTGCAGACTGCAATTCACAGCGGAGGGGCCCAGAAAGCACGGGCCAACCTATGCTGCAGATTCCAATACCCAGCTGCCCAGTTTTACCTGGCTGGACACAAAAATGGGGCAAAGCCCATGTCGTTTTTGTTTTTTTTTTACTTAATTCATGAAATTCATGAAATAATTAAAAAAAGGGCTTCCCTATATTTTTAGTTCCCAGCCGGGTACAAATAGGAAGCTGGGGGTTGGGGGCAGCCGTACCTGCCTGCTGTAATTGGCTAGCATACAAAAATATGGCGAAGCATACGTCATTTTTTTGGTGGGCAAAAAATTCCTGCATACAGTCCTGGATAGAGTATGTTGAGCCCTGTAGTTCTGCAGCTGCTGTCTGATCTCCTGCATACACTAGTGAATGGAGCATGCTGAGCCTTGCAGTTCTGCTCCCCTGTCTATCCCTACAGCATACAGTCCTGGATGCAGCATGCTGAGCCTTGTACTTCTGCAGCTGCTGTCTGCTCTCCTGCATACACTAGTGGATGAAGTATGCTGAGCCTTATAGTTCTGCTCCCCCTCACTCTCCCTCCAGCATACAGTCCTGGATGGAGTATGCTGAGCCTTGTAGTTCTGCAGCTGCTGTCTGCTCTCCTCCATAGAGACAAGACAGCAGACAGCAGCTGCAGAACTACAAGGCTCAGCATACTCCATCCAGGACTAATAGTGAAAAAGGTTTTTTGCCCAGCTCACCTGTGCAATGGAAGCCAGTAATCCTGGGCTGTGCACGGAGAAGAGGTTTGGAGAGCCAGTCCATGTGCATAGGAAGTGATTGAGGAATTTCACCAGCACAAAACTCCAGGCACTTTGTTCTTTAAAATAAAAACTTCTTTATTTTCTTGTCATTAAAAAGTCCATGCTATAGTGGTTAAGCCCATGTCAGAGAGGACGCGTTTCGAACATCCAGTTCTTATTCAGTCTCTAAACCATCTAGTCACAGAACTGTTTAAAAAGGGCTGAACCCAAACATGTGATCAAATGCAAGAAGAGAGCAAGAAATAAAAAAAAAAATCAAACTACCTAGAAGAGGTGGAAATTTGAAGGATATCCTTTTTCAGAGAGAAATAAAATGGATGTTTTTAATGGGCACAAGATTTCCTAAGGGTTTAAATAAAAGAAATGAATTGATGTTTGCATATTAATCTTGCTTAAATACTATGTATGTATATAAGTGTTATGGCACTATATAGAGTGATCCAACTTAAGGGGTTAATGTTTTTGTAATTGTCTTGCTCTCTCCTTGCATTTGATCACATGTTTGGGTTCAGCCCTTTTTAAACAGTTCTGTGACTAGATGGTTTAGAGACTGAATAAGAACTGGATGTTCGAAACGCGTCCTCTCTGACATGGGCTTAACCACTATAGCATGGACTTTTTAATGACAAGAAAATAAAGAAGTTTTTATTTTAAAGAACAAAGTGCCTGGAGTTTTGTGCTGGTGAAATTCCTCAATCACTTCCATCCAGGACTGTATGCAGGAGTTTTTCCCCCCCCCCCCAAAAAATTACGTGGGCTTCGCCATATTTTTGTATGCTAGCCAGGTACAGCAGGCAGGTACGGCTGTCCCCAACCCCCAGCTGCCTATTTGTACCCGGCTGGGAACTAAAAATATAGGTAAGCCCTTTTTTTTTAAATTATTTCACGAATTTCTTGAAGTAATTAAAAAAAATGACGTGGCCTTCCAAACCAACTGACGACCTACCAAGCAAACTGCCTGTTGCGGTTACAGTGGTGGAAGTTGTGCGTGGAAAACCAGGTGTGACAGCTGTCCCCACAGTCCTAGAAGATGAAGAGCGCGCGGATGCACTGGAAGGGGCAGGCGGTGGATGGTTCGCTCCGCTAGGCCGCATTGCAGCACGGTGAGCTTCCCACTGGGACATATGATATTTATTCATGTGACGATTCATGGAAGAAGTTGTCAAACTGCTGAGGTTTTGCCCTCTACTAACAGAATCACGACAAATTTTACAGATCACATAATTTGGGCGATCTTTTGCTATGTCAAAAAAGGACCAGGCTAGGCAAGGCTTAGAGGGCATGCGACCTGCTGATCCACCCCGACTAGTGCTCAGAGGCACAGTGGTGGCTGAGGATGCAGTTGTAGACGTGCTACCAGTACTCCGACTCTGTCCAGGAAGGCGCAAGGTAACTTCGTTTTCAGTTGCATTATCCTCCACCGTCTCTGTTGACCTCCTCGAGGGCCTGACTGTGGGTTGACAGTAGGTGGGATCAAGAACTTCCTCATCAATTGTTGTGTTTGTACTCCCCTCACCCACAGACCGAGCCTCTTCTTGCCCTGACCGAATATTTAAGTTGTCATCCCAATCTGGTATCTGCGTCTCATCGTCATCAGTATGTTCCTCATTGTCTATTACAACAGGTGTTTCAGTTTGTGAATAAGGGTCAACATTATGCTCAGAAACTTGGTCATCACAGACAGGAATCTGAGTCACAAAGGTTCTGGGCATCACTGCAGACCATTTCCTGGTCTGTACTCACTGAAGCTTTGGAGAAGTCCTCTGATTCCCAGGCTATAGTGTGACTAAACAGCTCTGCAGACTCAGCCATCTCAGTTCCACCATACTGTGCAGGGCGGATGGAGACTTCAGAGCTGGGAGAAAGCAAGTGTGATTGGGATGACAACTCAGAGGACTGGTGTTTTTTGGATGCGGTAGTTGAGGTAGAGGAGAGGGCACTTGTTGGACCACTTGAGATCCATTCAAGCATTTTCTTTTTTTGGCCATCATCTGCCTTTGTTCAAGTTGTTCGTGTCCGTAAAAAAGGGAGCACATTGGATTGTCCACGGTAAGTAGTAGACATCTTACTTTTGCTGGAAGATGGTCTATCTTCAGCAGATGTTAATGGAGCTTTGCCACCTTCCCCACGGACAAACCCATTTTTTCCTTTTCCAACATGCCTCTTCCCCTTTCCACCAGCATCTGTCATTTTGCCACTCATTTTGATTGCGACAAGATTGTGCACTTAAAATGTGGTAGTAAAAATTGAGAGGTGGTGTAGATTGCAGCGGTAGTCTATCTTTATTAACAGCAGAATAAACAACAATAACTATCCCTGACAATGCAACTACGGCCCTTAAACTGGCAGCATAGTTTGCTAGTATAATGGCTTAGTTACAATGAGTTTGAGTGTGAAATGCAGAGGTGCTGCACATAGGTTTGCACCAGTGGGACACTAATGGAAGTCCAACAGCCTTTTTTAGGATGCCACTAAGTTTACTCAGTGTTTGCTAGTATAATGGCTTAGTAACAATGAGTTTGAGTGTGCAATGCAGAGGTGCTGCAAATAGCATTGCACCAGTAGGACACTAAAGGAAGTCCAACATCCACTTTTAGGATGCCACTAAGTTTACTCAGTGTTTGCTAGTATAATGGCTTAGTAACAATGAGTTTGAGTGTGCAATGCAGAGGTGCTGCACATAGGTTTGCACCAGTGGGACACTAATGGAAGTCCAACATCCACTTTTAGGATGCCACAAAGTTTACTCTGTGTTTGCTAGTATAATGACTTAGTAACAATGAGTTTGAGTGTGCAATGCAGAGGTGCTGCACATAGGTTTGCACCAGTGGGACACTAATGGAAGTCCAACAGCCACTTTTAGGATGCCACTAAGTTTACTCAGTGTTTGCTAGTATAATGGCTTAGTAACAATGAGTTTGAGTGTGCAATGCAGAGGTGCTGCACATAGGATTGCACCAGTGGGACACTAATGGAATTCCAACAGCCACTTTTAGGATGCCACTAAGTTTACTCAGTCATTGCTAGTATAATGGCTTAGTAACAATGAGTTTGAGTGTGCATTGCAGAGGTGCTGCAAATATCTTTGCACCAATGGGACATTAATGGAAGTCCAACAGCCACTTATAGGAAGCCACTTAGTTTACTCAGTGTTTTCTAGTATAATGGCTTAGTAACAATGAGTTTGAGTGTGCAATGCAGAGGTGCTGCAAATAGCTTTGCACCAGTGGGACACTAATGGAAGTCCAACAGCCACTTTTAGGATGCCACTAAGTTTACTCAGTGTTTGCTAGTATAATGGCTTAGTAACAATGAGTTTGAGTGTGCAATGCAGAGGTGCTGCACATAGGTTTGCACCAGTGGGACACTAATGGAAGTCCAACAGCCACTTTTAGGATGCCACTAAGTTTACTCAGTGTTTGCTAGTATAAAAGCTTAGTAACAATTACTTTGTGTGTGCAATGCAGAGGTACTGCACATAGGTTTGCACCAGTGGGACACTAATGGAAGTCCAACATCCACTTTTAGGATGCCACTAAGTTTACTCAGTGTTTGCTAGTTTAATGGCTTAGTAACAATGAGTTTGAGTGTGCAATGCAGAGGTGCTGCACATAGGTTTGCACCAGTGGGACACTAATGGAAGTCCAACAGCCACTTTTAGGATGCCATTAAGTTTACTCAGTGTTTGCTAGTATAATGGCTTAGTAACAATGAGTTTGAGTGTGCAATGCAGAGGTGCTGCAAATAGCTTTGCACCAATGGGACACTAATGGAAGTCCAACAGCCACTTTTAGGATGCCACTAAGTTTACTCAGTGTTTGCTAGTATAATGGCTTAGTAATAATGAGCTTGAGTGTGCAATGCAGTGGTGCTGCAAATAGCTTTGCACCAGTGGGACACTAATGGAATTCCAACAGCCACTTTTAGGATGCCACTAAGTTTACTCAGTGTTTGCTAGTATAATGGCTTAGTAACAATGAGTTTGAGTGTGCAATGCAGTGGTGCTGCAAATAGCTTTGCACCAGTGGGACACTAATAGAAGTCCAACAGCCACTTTTAGGATGCCATTAAGTTTACTCAGTGTTTGCTAGTATAATGGCTTAGTAATAATGAGTTTGAGTGTGCAATGCAGAGGTGCTGCACATAGGTTTGCACCAGTGGGACACTAATGGAAATCCAACAGCCACTTTTAGGATGCCACTAAGTTTACTCAGTGTTTGCTAATATAATGGCTTAGTAACAATGAGTTTGAGTGTGCAATGCAGAGGTGCTGCACATAGGTTTGCACCAGTGGGACACTAATTTAAGTCCAACAGCCACTTTTTGGATGCCACTAAGTTAACTCAGTGTTTGCTAGTAAAATGGCTTAGTAACAATGAGTTTGAGTGTGCAATGCAGAGGTGCTGCACATAGGTTTGCACCAGTGGGACACTAATGGAATTCCAACAGCCACTTTTAGGATGCCACTAAGTTTACTCAGTGTTTGCTAGTATAATGGCTTAGTAACAATGAGTTTGAGTGTGCAATGCAGAGGTGCTGCAAATAGCTTTGCACCAATGGGACATTAATGGAAGTCCAACAGCCACTTTTAGGATGCCACTAAGTTTACTCAGTGTTTCCTAGTATAATGGCTTAGTAACAATGAGTTTGAGTGTGCAATGCAGTGGTGCTGCAAATAGCTTTGCACCAATGGGACACTAATGGAAGTCCAACAGCCACTTTTAGGATGCCACTAAGTTTACTCAGTGTTTGCTAGTATAATGGCTTAGTAACAATGAGTTTGAGTGTGCAATGCAGAGGTGCTGCAAATAGCTTTGCACCAGTGGGACACTAATGGAAGTCCAACAGCCACTTTTAGGATGCCACTAAGTTTACTTAGTGTTTGCTAGTATAATGGCTTAGTAACAATGAGTTTGTGTGTGCAATGCAGAGGTGCTGCACATAGGTTTGCACCAGTGGGACACTAATGCAAGTCCAACATCCACTTTTAGGATGCCACTAAGTTCACTCAGTCTTTGCTAGTATAATGACTTAGTAACAATGAGTTTGAGTGTGCAATGCAGAGGTGCTGCACATAGGTTTGCACCAGTGAGACACTAATGGAAGTCCAACAGCCACTTTTAGGATGCCACTAAGTTTACTCAGTGTTTGCTAGTATAATGGCTTAGTAACAATGAGTTTGAGTGTGCAATGCAGTGGTGCTGCAAATAGCTTTGCACCAGTGGGACACTAATGGAAGTCCAACAGCCACTTTTAGGATGCCACTAAGTTTACTCAGTGTTTGCTAGTATAATGGCTTAGTAACAATGAGTTTGAGTGTGCAATGCATAGGTGCTGCACATAGGTTTGCACCAGTGGGACACTAATGGAAGTCCAACAGCCACTTTTAGGATGCCACTAAGTTTACTCAGTGTTTGCTAGTATAATGGCTTAGTAACAATGAGTTTGAGTGTGCAATGCAGAGGTGCTGCACATAGGTTTGCACCAGTGGGACACTAATGGAAGTCAAACAACCACTTTTAGGATGCCACTAAGTTTACTCAGTGTTTGCTAGTATAATGGCTTAGTAACAATGAGTTTGAGTGAGCAATGCAGTGGTGCTGCAAACAGCTTTGCACCAATGAGACACTAATGGAAGTCCAACAGCCACTTTTAGGATGCCACTAAGTTTACTCAGTGTTTGCTAGTATAATGGCTTAGTAACAATGAGTTTGAGTGTGCAATGCAGAGGTGCTGCACATAGGTTTGCACCAGTGGGACACTAATTTAAGTCCAACAGCCACTTTTTGGATGCCACTAAGTTAACTCAGTGTTTGCTAGTAAAATGGCTTAGTAACAATGAGTTTGAGTGTGCAATGCAGAGGTGCTGCACATAGGTTTGCACCAGTGGGACACTAATGGAATTCCAACATCCACTTTTAGGATGCCAGTAAGTTTACTCAGTGTTTGCTAGTATAATGGCTTAGTAACAATGAGTTTGAGTGTGCAATGCAGAGGTGCTGCAAATAGCTTTGCACCAATGGGACACTAATGGAAGTCCAACAGCCACTTTTAGGATGCCACTAAGTTTACTCAGTATTTGCTAGTATAATGGCTTAGTAACAATGAGTTTGAGTGTGCAATGCAGTGGTGCTGCAAATAGCTTTGCACCAATGGGACACTAATGGAAGTCCAACAGCCAATTTTAGGATGCCACTAAGTTTACTCAGTGTTTGCTAGTATAATGGCTTAGTAACAATGAGTTTGAGTGTACAATGCAGAGGTGCTGCAAATAGCTTTGCACCAGTGGGACACTAATGGAAGTCCAACAGCCACTTTTAGGATGCCACTAAGTTTACTCAGTGTTTGCTAGTATAATGGCTTAGTAACAATGAGTTTGTGTGTGCAATGCAGAGGTGCTGCACATAGGTTTGCACCAGTAGGACACTAATGGAAGTCCAACATCCACTTTTAGGATGCCGCTAAGTTCACTCAGTGTTTGCTAGTATAATGGCTTAGTAACAATGAGTTTGAGTGTGCAATGCAGAGGTGTTGCACATAGGTTTGCACCAGTGGGACACTAATGGAAGTCCAACAGCCACTTTTAGGATGCCACTAAGTTTACTCAGTGTTTGCTAGTATAATGGCTTAGTAACAATGAGTTTGAGTGTGCAATGCAGAGGTGCTGCACATAGGTTTGCACCAGTGGGACACTAATGGAAGTCAAACAACCACTTTTAGGATGCCACTAAGTTTACTCAGTGTTTGCTAGTATAATGGCTTAGTAACAATGAGTTTGAGTGTGCAATGCAGTGGTGCTGCAAACAGCTTTGCACCAATGAGACACTAATGGAAGTCCAACAGCCACTTTTAGGATGCCACTAAGTTAACTCAGTGTTTGCTAGTATAATGGCTTAGTAACAATGAGTTTGAGTGTACAATGCAGAGGTGCTGCACATAGGTTTGCACCAGTGGGACACTAATGGAAGTCCAACAGCCACTTTTAGAATGCCACTAAGTTTACTCAGTGTTTGCTAGTATAATGGCTTAGTAACAATGAGTTTGAGTGTGCAATGCAGAGGTGCTGCACATAGGTTTGCACCAGTGGGACACTAATTTAAGTCCAACAGCCACTTTTTGGATGCCACTAAGTTAACTCAGTGTTTGCTAGTAAAATGGCTTAGTAACAATGAGTTTGAGTGTGCAATGCAGAGGTGCTGCACATAGGTTTGCACCAGTGGGACACTAATGGAATTCCAACATCCACTTTTAGGATGCCAGTAAGTTTACTCAGTGTTTGCTAGTATAATGGCTTAGTAACAATGAGTTTGAGTGTGCAATGCAGTGGTGCTGCAAATAGCTTTGCACCAGTGGGACACTAATGGAAGTCCAACAGCCACTTTTAGGATGCCAGTAAGTTTACTCAGTGTTTGCTAGTATAATGGCTTAGGCGGGCTTTGCACACTACGACATCGCAGGCCGATGCTGCGATGCCGAGTGCGATAGTGCCCGCCCCCGTCGCAGCAGCGATATGTGGTGATAGCTGGCGTAGCGAAAGTTATCGCTACGCCAGCTTCACACACACACTCACCTGCCGTGCGACGTCCCTGTGGCCGGCGACCCGCCTCCTTGTTAAGGGGGCGGGTCGTGCGGCGTCACTGCGACGTCACACGGCAGGCGGCCAATCAGAGCGGAGGGGCGGAGATGAGCAGGATGTAAACATCCTGCCCACCTCCTTCCTTCCGCATATCCTACGGAAGCCGCAGTGAGGCCAGTAGGAGACGTTCCTCGCTCCTGCGACTTCACACACAGCGATGTGTGCGGCCGCAGGAGCGAGGAACAACATCGGACCATTGCGTCAGCGTAATTATGAATTACGCCGACGCTGTACCGATGATACGATTACGACGCTTTTGCGCTCGTTAATCGTATCATCCAGCCTTTACACACTGCGATGTCACATGCGATGCCGGAAGTGCTTCCTTTTCAATTTGACCCCACCGACATCGCACCTGCGATGTCGCAGTGTGCAAAGTGCCCCTTAGTAACAATGAGTTTGAGTGTGCAATGCAGAGGTGCTGCAAATAGCTTTGCACCAATGGGACACTAATGGAAGTCCAACAGCCACTTTTAGGATGCCACTAAGTTTACTCAGTATTTGCTAGTATAATGGCTTAGTAACAATGAGTTTGAGTGTGCAATGCAGTGGTGCTGCACATAGGTTTGCACCAGTGGGACACTAATGGAAGTCCAACAGCCACTTATAGGATGCCACTAAGTTTACTCAGTGTTTGCTAGTATAATGGCTTAGTAACAATGAGTTTGAGTGTGCAATGCAGAGGTGCTGCACATAGGTTTGCACCAGTGGGACACTAATGGAAGTCCAACAGCCACTTTAGGATGCCACTAAGTTTACTCAGTGTTTGCTAGTATAATGGCTTAGTAACAATGAGTTTGAGTGTGCAATGCAGAGGTGCTGCACATAGGTTTGCACCAGTGGGACACTAGTGGAAGTCCAACAGCCACTTTTAGGATGCCACTAAGTTTACTCAGTGTTTTCTAGTATAATGGCTTAGTAACAATGAGTTTGAGTGTGCAATGCAGAGGTGCTGCACATAGGTTTGCACCAGTGGGACACTAATGGAAGTCCAACAGCCACTTTTAGGATGCCACTAAGTTTACTCAGTGTTTGCTAGTATAATGGCTTAGTAACAATGAGTTTGAGTGTGCAATGCAGTGGTGGTGCAAATAGCTTTGCACCAATGGGAAACTAATGGAAGTCCAACAGCCACTTTTAGGATGCCACTAAGTTTACTCAGTGTTTGCTAGTATAATGGCTTAGTAACAATGAGTTTGAGTGTGCAATGCAGAGGTGCTGCAAATAGCTTTGCACCAGTGGGACACTAATGGAAGTCCAACAGCCACTTTTAGGATGCCACTAAGTTTACTCAGTGTTTGCTAGTATAATGGCTTAGTAACAATGAGTTTGAGTGTGCAATGCAGAGGTGCTGCACATAGGTTTGCACCAGTGGGACACTAATGGAAGTCCAACATCCACTTTTAGGATGCCACTAAGTTTACTCAGTGTTTGCTAGTATAATGGCTTAGTAACAATGAGTTTGAGTGTGCAATGCAGAGGTGCTGCACATAGGTTTGCACCAGTGGGACACTAATGAAAGTCCAACAGCCACTTTTAGGATGCCACTAAGTTTACTCAGTGTTTGCTAGTATAATGGCTTAGTAACAATGAGTTTGAGTGTGCAATGCAGAGGTGCTGCAAATAGCTTTACACCAATGGGACACTAATGGAAGTCCAACAGCTAATTTTAGGATGCCACTAAGTTTACTCAGTGTTTGCTAGTATAATGGCTTAGTAACAATGAGTTTGAGTGTGCAATGCAGTGGTGCTGCAAATAGCTTTGCACCAATTGGACACTAATGGAAGTCCAACAGCCACTTTTAGGATGCCACTAAGTTTACTCAGTGTTTGCTAGTATAATGGTTTAGTAACAATGAGTTTGAGTGTGCAATGCAGAGGTGCTGCAAATAGCTTTGCACCAGTGGGACACTAATGGAAGTCCAACAGCCACTTTTAGGATGCCACTAAGTTTACTCAGTGTTTGCTAGTATAATGGCTTAGTAACAATGAGTTTGAGTGTGCAATGCAGAGGTGCTGCACATAGGTTTGCACCAGTGGGACACTAATGGAAGTCCAACAGCCACTTTTAGGATGCCACTAAGTTTACTCAGTGTTTGCTAGTATAAAAGCTTAGTAACAATTACTTTGTGTGTGCAATGCAGAGGTACTGCACATAGGTTTGCACCAGTGGGACACTAATGGAAGTCCAACAGCCACTTTTAGGATGCCACTAAGTTTACTCAGTGTTTGCTAGTATAATAGCTTAGTAACAATGAGTTTGAGTGTGCAATGTAGAGGTGCTGCACATAGGTTTGCACCAGTGGGACACTAATGGAAGTCCAACATCCACTTTTAGGATGCCACTAAGTTTACTCAGTGTTTGCTAGTATAATGGCTTAGTAACAATGAGTTTGATTGTGCATTGCAGAGGTGCTGCACATAGGTTTGCACCAGTGGGACACTAATTTAAGTCCAACAGCCACTTTTTGGATGCCACTAAGTTAACTCAGTGTTTGCTAGTAAAATGGCTTAGTAACAATGAGTTTGAGTGTGCAATGCAGAGGTGCTGCACATAGGTTTGCACCAGTGGGACACTAATGGAATTCCAACAGCCACTTTTAGGATGCCACTAAGTTTACTCAGTGTTTGCTAGTATAATGGCTTAGTAACAATGAGTTTGAGTGTGCAATGCAGAGGTGCTGCAAATAGCTTTGCACCAATGGGACATTAATGGAAGTCCAACAGCCACTTTTAGGATGCCACTAAGTTTACTCAGTGTTTGCTAGTATAATGGCTTAGTAACAATGAGTTTGAGTGTGCAATGCAGAGGTGCTGCAAATAGCTTTGCACCAGTGGGACACTAATGGAAGTCCAACATCCACTTTTAGGATGCCACTAAGTTCACTCAGTGTTTGCTAGTATAATGGCTTAGTAACAATGAGTTTGAGTGTGCAATGCAGAGGTGCTGCACATAGGTTTGCACCAGTGGGACACTAATGGAAGTCCAACAGCCACTTTTAGGATGCCACTAAGTTTACTCAGTGTTTGCTAGTATAATAGCTTAGTAACAATGAGTTTGAGTGTGCAATGTAGAGGTGCTGCACATAGGTTTGCACCAGTGGGACACTAATGGAAGTCCAACAGCCACTTTTAGGATGCCACTAAGTTTACTCAGTGTTTGCTAGTATATTGGCTTAGTAACAATGAGTTTGAGTGTACAATGCAGAGGTGCTGCACATAGCTTTGCACCAATGGGACACTAATGGAAGTCCAAAAGCCACTTTTAGGATGCCACTAAGTTTACTCAGTGTTTGCTAGTATAATGGCTTAGTAACAATGAGTTTGAATGTGCAATGCAGAGGTGCTGCACATAGGTTTGCACCAGTGGGACACTAATGGACGTCCAACAGCCACTTTTAGGATGCCACTAAGTTTACTCAGTGTTTGCTAGTATAATGGCTTAGTAACAATGAGTTTGAGTGTGCAATGCAGAGGTGCTGCGCATAGGTTTGCACCAGTGGGACACTAATGGAAGTCAAACAACCACTTTTAGGATGCCACTAAGTTTACTCAGTGTTTGCTAGTATAATGGCTTAGTAACAATGAGTTTCAGTGAGCAATGCAGTGGTGCTGCAAACAGCTTTGCACCAATGAGACACTAATGGAAGTCCAACAGCCACTTTTAGGATGCCACTAAGTTTACTCAGTGTTTGCTAGTATAATGGCTTAGTAACAATGAGTTTGAGTGTGCAATGCAGAGGTGCTGCACATAGGTTTGCACCAGTGGGACACTAAATTAAGTCCAACAGCCACTTTTTGGATGCCACTAAGTTAACTCAGTGTTTGCTAGTAAAATGGCTTAGTAACAATGAGTTTGAGTTTTTCAATGCAGAGGTGCTGCACATAGGTTTGCACCAGTGGGACACTAATGGAATTCCAACAGCCACTTTTAGGATGCCACTAAGTTTACTCAGTATTTGCTAGTATAATGGCTTAGTAACAATGAGTTTGAGTGTGCAATGCAGTGGTGCTGCAAATAGCTTTGCACCAATGGGACACTAATGGAAGTCAAACAGCCACTTTTAGGATGCCACTAAGTTTACTCAGTGTTTGCTAGTATAATGGCTTAGTAACAATGAGTTTGAGTGTGCAATGCAGAGGTGCTGCACATAGGTTTGCACCAGTGGGACACTAATGGAAGTCCAACATCCACTTTTAGGATGCCACTAAGTTTACTAAGTGTTTGCTAGTATAATGGCTTAGTAACAATGAGTTTGAGTGTGCAATGCAGAGGTGCTGCACATAGGTTTGCACCAGTGGGACACTAATGGAATTCCAACAGCCACTTTTAGGATGCCACTAAGTTTACTCAGTGTTTGCTAGTATAATGGCTTAGTAACAATGAGTTTGAGTGTGCAATGCAGTGGTGCTGCAAATAGCTTTGCACCAGTGGGACACTAATGGAATTCCAACAGCCACTTTTAGGATGCCACTAAGTTTACTCAGTGTTTGCTAGTATAATGGCTTAGTAACAATGAGTTTGAGTGTGCAATGCAGAGGTGCTGCACATAGGTTTGCACCAGTGGGACACTAATGGAAGTCCAACATCCACTTTTAGGATGCCACTAAGTTTACTCAGTGTTTTCTAGTATAATGGCTTAGTAACAATGAGTTTGAGTGTGCAATGCAGAGGTGCTGCACATAGGTTTGCACCAGTGGGACACTAATGGAAGTCCAACAGCCACTTTTAGGATGCCACTAAGTTTACTCAGTGTTTGCTAGTATAATGGCTTAGTAACAATGAGATTGAGTGTGCAATGCAGAGGTGCTGCGCATAGGTTTGCACCAGTGGGACACTAATGGAAGTCAAACATCCACTTTTAGGATGCCACTAAGTTTACTCAGTGTTTGCTAGTATAATGGCTTAGTAACAATGAGTTTGAGTGTGCAATGCAGTGGTGCTGCAAATAGCTTTGCACCAATTGGACACTAATGGAAGTCCAACAGCCACTTTTAGGATGCCACTAAGTTTACTCAGTGTTTGCTAGTATAATGGCTTAGTAACAATGAGTTTGAGTGTGCAATGCAGTGGTGCTGCACATAGGTTTGCACCAGTGGGACACTAATGGAAGTCCAACAGCCACTTTTAGGATGCCTCTAAGCTTCCTTAGTGTTTGCTAGTATAATGGCTTAGTAACAATGAGTTTGAGTGTGCAATGCAGTGGTGCTGCACATAGATTTGCACTAGTGGGACACTAATGGAAGTCCAACAGCCACTTTTAGGATGCCTCTAAGTTTCCTTAGTGTTTGCTAGTATAATGGCTTAGTAACAATGAGTTTGAGTGTGCAAAGGGCAGGAGGGTACAGTGGCAGGGATGTGGGTCTGGGTAGAGGAAAGGAAGCCTCCCTTTCTATCCCTCCTAATGGGGAAATGCAGTGAGGAAATCCCTCACCTTAGCTACACAGACGCTGTTATCTTGTGTAGCTGTTAAAATCTGTTTTCACGGACCTTACTGTCACCTATGGCTCTGACCCTGCCGGCATTAGCCCTTACAAGGACTAATAGAAACTTCTATCCCTATTCTGTATAGCGCTGTGTATAGAGCATACACAGCAGTATCGGAGACAGGAGCTACGCCAGCGGTGACTGACTCCAAGACGCAGAAGGCAGATAATGGCGTGCTGGAGGAAAATGTCCGTTTTTATAATGCATGGACATGTGACATGGACATCCTATCACACATGCTGTTGCTTCTCTGGCTAAAAGTCCACTTAGCTGTGTGTGTGTCTGGGATTGGCTGACATGCTGGCCCACCCCACTACATGCGCGCGCTTAGGGAAGGAAGACAAGGAAAAAAAAAATGGCGATTATCCAAACAGCAGTGATCTGAATGCGCTGTTCCCGCACACTATACGCTGAAATTTCATAATAGTGTGAGTCATAGAGTGACTTACACTATTACAGCGGAAAGCCAGCTAGTAATTAGCTTGTCTTTTTGCTGCTAGAACCGTTCTCGAGTTCTAGTTCGATCTAGTACAGCCCCCAAAATCACTCGAGCAGCGAACTGGAGAACCTCGAACCGCGAACTGCGCTCAACTCTACTCATTACCTCTATTATTTTCACCTTTTTGAACTTGCAACCTGTATAAAAGACACTTGTCCACACACTCAATCCCACTCCAACTTCTCCACCATAGCCAAGACACAATTGTAGACCTGCACAAGGCTGGCATGGGCTACCGGAAAATAGGCCAAGTAGCTTGCTGATAAGGTGACGCGCCCACGGGGTATGTGGGGGAGGATTTTCCCCTCACCGAGCCGGTTTGGGGATGTCACATTGGCCAAGCCCAGTTCCGTGACCCCGTCGTGTCAATTAAAGGTGGGGATGATGGAGGGGATAGTGGTCATTCGTGACGCCACCTGTGGTACGCTGCCAGGTATTATCCGTCGCTGCAGGAGGCCTTCTCCGAGGAGGATGATAATGTAGTTCAGATGATATAGCGACGCAGCAGGTGCAGTTTAAGTTCTTTATTCACTGAGATGTCATCGCCTTTGGACTGCCGGACTCCGCTGTCATGGGCTCCAGCTGATCCCAGATAGTTCGGAGGTCAGAACCGGTGTTTTGTTCAGTGAATCTTTCCTCCCTGCGCCGTGTTGAGCGAGTCCCTGTTGCTTGAAGCTACACTGGGACCCGAGTCCTTAGTGTTTGTTCTGTCCCCCATCCTGCTATACTGCGCACAAGTCCGTAGAAGGAGTGGCCCTTTTGTCACGACTCCTGGCTTTATGTGCTACTTTGCCCCAGGCGCTGTGTGTGGGCCAGAAGACTTGAAATCCACTGCCTGGCGGATTCTGCTGGCAGGACTTGCAGTGCCCACCAGCCTAGGGCTCCGCACCCTGAGGTGGGGGCCGACCCTGAGGGAGCTATCAGCTCTCCCCTCAGCGATCGTGTCCTCCTGCGTCTCACTAGTTCCGTGTCCTGGACTAGACTGACCATAAGTGTATGTGTGCCACCTTGCTCTTTGGTGTTTGGCTCCTCCCACCGGGTTCCTGAACTAGTGAGCAGAAGGTCCACTACATTGGTGATGGCTGTAGCGCCCTGGAAAACCAGGTAGTTGAACTGTAGGCCCCCGCATAACACCAATCCCACAAAGGGTTAAATCAGCCAACCTGAAACCCTAGTCACCCCCCCCCTCAGAGAAGGAGGACACACCAGTGAGCGGGACCAGGCGGTTGGGACTCGCCCACCCAGGAGTCTGGAGAGCCCGGGGTGGGAAAACAGTCAGATAAAATCAGGTTAAGTTCAAGTGAGGAAGTGAAGTCTGGCAGGTGCCAGGGTCGGAGCCCTGACACCTTGGCTAAGTGGCAGACGGTAGCCAGAGTCTGCAGGAGACGGGAAGACGGTTGCGGAGATCCGAGGTGGACCGGGACAGGGTTAGAGCCCACCTGTACCGACACCGGAGAACCGACCCGGAAACTGTGTGCACAGAGGGGGTACTTGGACCCTGAAGCCAGGACTGGCACCAACGGCTTAGCTAATTAACCAATTGAGGGCAGGATTTTAGGTCCTATCCCAACCTAAGTCCCGAAAAGTAGACAACCACCCACAGAGAGGGATAGGGCCACCGCCAGGGCCTGTAGATCCCAAGGGTTAGCGTCAGATGGGCATGGCTCCCAACTAAAGGACCGGGAGCGGACTCCCGCGTTTCACACTGGGAAGTCCTACCTACAAAACACTGAGTGCAGAGGAGAGAGACTTTGACTACCAACCCGGGTGTGGGATCAGATACAACCATCTGCGGCAGCAGGCCACCATCACCTTGGTTTACCACAGGACTTGTGTGCTTTATTTGACCGTGATTAACATCTCCGGCCTGGCCGGGTGCGCCGGCCCCTGCACTCACCATCCTCAACATAGAGACACTGGGCCCCGGGATATCCACCCCTGCCCACGGAGGGGTTAACATCCAGCTGCCAGCCCAACGTCCCCGGGAGCCCCACAACAGCAGCGGTGGTGCTACATCTCACCACACACCGTGGGTGGCGTCACAGACATTTTTCAACCAATCCCGTATAAATACGCCCCCTTTTCATTCGGAGTGTCCGCTCGACCCCCGGGTCCGGAGAACCCGTCGAGCCATACCGTAGATCCGGATCCGAGCAGCACCGGCTGCTGGCACGGGGGCGGCACATGGCCACCTTCCAATGTCTCTACCCTAGCCCAGTCTCAGTGAGAGGGCATCAATTGAGGGCTTTGGTTGCTTGTGGTTGTTTTCCCAGCGATAACCTACTCCGTATCCGAGATGAATACTGCACTTCTGGTGAGGTGCAGTACCCTGTAGCAACTGAAGCCTCAGGGGCGCAACACTCATCCACAGCTAATCCCAGCACATCCACGGGCTGAAAAACAAGACAATACAATGAAAAACTTCAAAAATTTGGTTATGCTGAAAAAACATGAACATTTCTTCCCTTTATGGGAGGCATGGTCTCTTGAACGTTATAAACACAACAACTCTGGCATTTCAATAGAAAATTTTAGCATATCAATAAAACTTTTGGCATGTAAAAGCATATAAAACTTGGCAATGTAGACATCATAGCACATGTAAAACTTTACATCATAAACTCTTTAGCATTAACACATTTCTTAGTGCCAGGTCTTTTGCACTACTCCCATTATGGTAAGGAACCAGTGCTTAAGGAACCCAGGGTTGCTAGAGGACTGCGGGACCAGGACTCACAGCATCCAGCACGAGCAGGGAACAAAACCCTTGAACGGGAGTACGCTTCAAGCTACCTGTTAAATCTGCCAGATGAGGGGATCATCAGTGTCCCACACCAACCTGAGTGTTCGGAGCAAAGCAGGAAGGAGGGGAATGGGGACAGGGACAGGAGTCCAGCCCATTAAAGTTTCCAGGCTGCCAGCTATACGGGTAAAGACTGTGAAAACGGAGAGGATCCCAGGAAGCTTTAGGCCTCGAGGACCCCCCAAAAACTAAATTGTGTACAAAGGACAGCTCACTAGGTCACTAACTGGCACTGGGAACAAAGGGTGAGGGAACACCTGAAAACTAGCACCACCCCGGTGGTGGTACCAGAACAGTGAGTAAAAAACAGTTTAAACGCAGTTCCTGTGTGGCTTGAATCCTTTCTACATTGGTGCATCATCAGCTCACACAGCACACTACTACCACCATCATCCTCTTCTGGGGCCTAGCCCTACTTGTGGATGACCAGAACACCTGAGCTGCATTATACTACCCGCCCCAGGAAGATCATGCAGCAGCAGCAGCTCCTATAAAATAGCCACAACCCACAAGTGGCATATTTAAAAACTCTTTTATTTTACTTTTATTTTTCCACTTTTTCACCCTTCTTCGGATCGACCCCCGAGGTCACAGAACCACGCATCGGCTGCGACCACGACTCCCCTGTTCACCACACGTCCGGGACCGAGTATCCCACTGCCCTGGGGCATCACAACCCAAACTTGGCATAGATCACTATCCTGGGATTCTCTCCATCTCAGTGGCTCAGTGGTTAGCACTGCAGTCTTGCAGCACTGGGGTACTGGGTTCAAATCCCACCAAGGACACCATCTGCAAGGAGTTTGTATGTTCTCCCAGTGTTTGCGTGGGTATCCTCCAGGTACTCCGGTTTCCTCCCACACTCCAAAAACATACTGATATGGAATTTAGATTGTGAGCTCCAATGGGGACAGTGTTGCAATTGTATATAAAGTGCTGTGGAATCAATATCGCTATATAAATGAATAAATATTGTTATTATTATATCTATGATGTGGTAATGGATTCAGGACATCTTCTGAACGTCTGCGATAAGCTTGTTGACACTGGGATGCTCTCAGGCGGTGGAAGGCTGGTAGCTCAATTTCTTCGAGATCATCCACATCTTCTCCCACATCTGGTAGATGAGGCATCCTCGATAGTGCATCTGCATTGGCATTTTTACGCCCAGCCCGGTACTTGATGGTGAACTCATAGTTTGCCAATCGGGCTACCCAGCGTTGCTCTAGTAGACCTAACTTTGCCGTATCAAGATGGGTTAGAGGGTTATTGTCGGTGAATACGTTGACCCTACAGAGACTTTACTGTATGAATTTTTTGGGTCATTATTTGAGTTTATAGGTATAAAACATGGACCTTTGGTCATTGGTCTGGCTATGACCCGAACAAATGTAAATATGTTGGTTTCTACGAAACGTTAAAGCAAAATACCTCTCTTGCATGGGAAGAATTGTTTACATGTTTTATTGTTGATGCATATTCAAAATTGCAGTAAACTGTACCTTTTGTCATCTTTGCAGCCTGAGGACGTGCTGGAATTTTCAAAGGGGGAATGTATCACCCCTGAGGTATCAGGTGCCAAAAAATATGTAACCTGTGGACAACCCAAACCCCGGAATACCAGTGCCGGTGAAAACACAACACACAAACACACAACCCCTTTTCCCTGCCTGTAGACAGCTTAGAGACGGGCCTGATGGAAGCAGCCTATTGGAAGGGCGCTCATCCAACTGGTAAGCTAGAAACCTGAGAGGGGGAGGGGCTGAACTTAAACAGAGAGCAGGAACTGAAGTCAGTTAAGAGTGAGGAGGACATCAGATAGGAGTGAGGAGAAGTGAGAGAAAGGAGAAAGTGAAGTGTTTTAGGACAGTAGTCTTAGGTGTTAAAACCTGAAGAAAGAACTGTAACTAAAAAGGAGGAGAGTTGCTGTGAAGTAAGGAACCAGTGCTTAAGGAACCCGGGGTTGCCAGAGGAGTGCGGAATCAGGACAGCATCCAGCACAGGCGGGGTGAAAAACTCTTGAACTGGAGTATGTTTCAAGCTACCTGTTAAATCTGGCAGGTCAGGGGATCATTAGGGTCCCCCACCAACCTGAGTGTCCGGAGCAAAGCAGCAAGGAGGGGACCTGGGGACAAGGACGAAAGTCCAGCCCATTAAATTGTCCAGGCTGCCTGCAATACGGGTAAAGACTGTGAAACGAAGGGGGTCCCATGAAGCTTTAGGCCACAGGGACCCACCAAAAACCAAAGTGTGCACGGAGGACATCTCACCAGATCACTAACTGGCACTGGGAACAAAGGATGAGAGAACACCTGAAAATCAGCAACACCTGGGTGGTGGTACCAGAACAGTGAGTAAAAGCCAGTTTAAATTGCAGTTCCTGTGTGGCTTGAATCCTTTCTACATTGTTGCATCATCAACTCACACTGCACACCACAACCACCATCATCCTCTTCCAGGGCCTAGCCCTACTTGAGTGGGACAGAACACTTGAGCTGCATTATACTACCCGCCCCAGAAAGATCACACAGCGGCAGCTCCTACAAAATAGTCCCAACCCGTAAGTGGTGTAGTCAAAAACTCTTTTATTTTACTTTTATTTTTCCACTTTTCAACCTTTTTCTGATCGACCCCCGGGGTCACGGAACCGGGCATTGGCTGAGACAACGATTCCTCTGTTCACCACACGCCCTGGACCGAGTATCCCACTGCCCTGGGGTGTTACAATAGCAACCAATCATAGCAGCAATATCAACAAAATGAGGGACCGGCCACCCTCAACGTAGGCTCTTGGCATGCTGCAGAGCGTTCCTGACCACGCTTCATTACTTGAAACACGCACGACAGGTTTTGAGATCCTGTGGTCGTATTAATTCTGGTAGGGAGCACAACAGGTGCTAATTATATACAAGACAGTCCTGGCCACACCTAGACCAGTGGCCCAGATGTCCATTTCAACACACAGAAAACACTATATGTTACTGAAACATGGTGCAGATATTACTCAACTATATACAGGGCACAGGTGGTCCCATTAATCATTTGTAGCATCTTTCTTTGAGACCGACTGGGAGCTCAGGTAGGCCATGGACACCATGGTTTGGGTCTCCTGTTCACAAGGTCCCACAGATGCATGACCCGAGTCCAATTCACTGTGGAAATAAAGGTTCTCCCGTAACCGGTCTGCCCGCACATCCAAGGCACACCAGCCCCTCTCAACTTTCTGGCGGCTGTAGGTGACATGGTCGCCCGGGTACAGGTCATGGTTTGGGTGACCCCTGTTGAGGTGAGATTCCACGTCCTGCCAGGAGACAAATATCTCCTTCATAATCCCAGACTTGCCAATGAACCCTCACCCCCGCTCTAAGTCAAATTTGACCACCACACCGTGCCTCAGCAGCCCCTGTTCTGAGGGTCGCCTTTGACGACTCAACTGTTTGGCGGCCAGGTTTCGGGCCTCCAGGAATGCATGTTGGGTCTGGCGCTCCTCCTGCTCAGCCTGCAGTTTTTGGAGCTGCTTTGTGCAGGCCATATTGATGGCGCCCACTGTTATGGTGGGCTCCAGGGGAGCCTACAGATCCTTCTCTTTGGGGACCAGTGCATCCCAGGCCACGCTGGGTCTGCCACAACCAGGTGTAAGGATTGGGGGCTCTAACAACAGTCCTACCAGGTCACCGTCGGCCTCCGGAGCTCCAGGTGCTGACGCTTCAGGCCCCTCATTGTGCCAGGTTGTTTCCCTTGCGGGGTTGGCGTCGCCGCTACTCCCAGCAGGGTCTCCTGCCACCTCTGAAAGGCTCCCTTTTGCAGTTCCAGCAGCTGGGCTCCCAATCACCTCACTTATTCCTCCAGCAGTTCTGGGCTGATGACAGGTCACATCTCCGGTACCTCCACGGGATTGCTATGGGAGCTAGTGGCTTCCATACCACGCTCCTGGGTGCTCGGGTTGCGGCTCTCCATCTTAGATCCGGAATCTGACTGCGCAATCAGCCCATCCTTCTTCACTTCCCGAAGAGGCGAGCCCTTTCTCCTAGGTAGGTTTTGGTTTTGGTCACTTGCTGCAGGTACAGCCCTTAGCACCAAACTGCCACCCAGCCCACAAAGGGCAGGTACACCCAGACTGGGTGATTGCACATGGTGCCTGTTGTTCTTTAATGGCCGCCAGTATGCATTCCTTGTAACAGTCAATTTGTAGGCGCAGAGTACCCACTAGGACGGGCATAACATCCTGTTCGTGATGCTAAAGTTGACATACCCATTGAGTCTGTGGGGGAGGGTTTACCCGTCACCGGGCTGGTTTGGGGATGTCACAGCGGCAAGGCCAGGGATTAGATGAGCTGTTCCTGCACTGTCTTCTTAAATGTGTGTACAGTGCATTTTAAGTAATTATTTAACAAACAGTAATCTATATTACCCCTATGCTGATTTATGAACTATCTGATAAGAGCTGCTTTTAATCCCAATCTAGATTTCAGACTACAATGTATGAAAAATAGTATGTGTTTCATCAGGAAACTTGAAATATGCTCATGCGATTTGCATCCAATTTTCAGCAACTTTTGATCCATGTGTCATCCATGTGTCCATTAGATACAGATGAATATAATCTTTATCATCAACATGTTTTTTTACATATTACTATTTTGAAGATACATGCCCATTTTTGGCCACAAACATATAAAATGTCATCTGATTGATCACCTGACTACCAACACAACATTTTCTTCTCCTACCCATCACTTGAGATTGTAGTGTTTGATCAAACATTGTGCTTTACTGCTATTTTTAAAATGGTAATATGCACGATGGCACTAGCTGACTAAGCTCTTTTTTATTTAAAATGGGACAACTGAGATGCAATTAATGTGGAGATTTTAAGGTTTAATTGAAGGGTTGAACAAAAATATACTGTGAAACGTTTAGGGATTGTAACCATTTTTCTCCAAAGACTCCTTATTTCAGTGGCATAAAAGTAATTGTACAAATTTATTTTATCATAAATAAATATCAAATTTTTAATGCTTTGTAGAGAATATTTTGCAGGCAATGACTGCCAGAAGTCTAGAAGCTACAGATGTCACCAAACGCTGGGCTTCCTACTTTGTCATCTTTTGACAGGCTTTTACTGCAGATGACTTCAGATGTTGTTTTTTTGTGGGTACTGATGAGCAAACCCATGGAAGTTCGGGTTCGCTGGGTTCGGTAGGACTTTTAATAAAAGTTCAGGTCAGGACCCAGACTTGACCCAAACGTAACCCCAGACCCGAACCCCATATAAGCCCATGAGGATTTGAACTTTGGTGCTTTTAAAAGGCTGTAAAATGGTTGCAGTAAGGGCTAGGGAGATGCAAAAGAAAGCAAAATGAGGATGATCGCCCTGCAAACAAATGTGTATAGGAAATAAATGTAAAACAAATTATGTGAGGTAAAGCAAGTAAAGCAGACAACTGTAGGCTGCAACTCTCAGCTATCAGCTTTACCTTGGCTGTTTTTTAAAAATATAGGTGATTACAAGTCATTTTTTAAATTATTTAAATAATTTAAAAATAAATGTCTTGGGGTTCTCCCTACTTTTTGATAACCAGTAAAGAAAGGTAAAGCAGACATCTGGGGGCTGGTATTATCAGATTGGGAAGGCCAATGATTATTTGGCCTTTACCAGCCTAAAAAAAAGCAGCCTGTAGCTGCCCCAGAAGTGATGCATCCATTAGATGCACCAACTCTGGCGCTTTCCCAATTGCCCTGGTGTAGTGGCAATCGGTATACTACCTTACGATTCATGTCAGCTGTGAAATGACAACTGGCATAAACCCCAGGGGTTACCAATTGATATATTTCTATCAGGCACTCGCATTGCTATATATATATATATATATATATATATATATATATATATATATACTGTATATAAAACCCCTAATATATAGAAATAGGAACCGCAGAGCCATTTAATATGCCAAATATTGATATATGTGTGTATATATACATATACACATATATACTGTATGTCTCAACATTTTTTCTGCACTAAATTCATAAAAAATGGATGGAGGGAGCTTTATTATAGCAACTAAAAAAACCTATATATGACACAAGACTGTATATATTACAGTAAGATGAAATAAGATTTCTTACCAGATCAAAAGACCTGAAACATAAAAATAAAAGATATATATATATTTATATACAGTGCCTACAAGTAGTATTCAACCCCTTGCAGATTTAGCAGGTTTGATAAGATGCAAATAAGTTAGAGCCTGCAAACTTCAAACAAGAGCAGGATTTATTAACAGATGCATAAACCTTACAAACCAACAAGTTATGTTGCTCAGTTAAATTTTAATACATTTTCAACATAAAAGTGTGGGTCAATTATTATTCAACCCCTAGGTTTAATATTTTGTGGAATAACCCTTGTTTGCAATTACAGCTAATAATCGTCTTTTATAAGACCTGATCAGGCCGGCACAGGTCTCTGGAGTTATCTTGGCCCACTCCTCCTTGCAGATCTTCTCCAAGTTATCTAGGTTCTTTGGGTGTCTAATGTGGACTTTAATCTTGAGCTCCTTCCACAAGTTTTCAATTGGGTTAAGGTCGGGAGACTGACTAGGCCACTGCAACACCTTGATTTTTTCCCTCTTGAACCAGGCCTTGGTTTTCTTGGCTGTGTGCTTTGAGTCGTTGTCTTGTTGGAAGATGAAATGACGACCCATCTTAAGATCCTTGATGGAGGAGCGGAGGTTCTTGGCCAAAATCTCCAGGTAGGCCGTGCTATCCATCTTCCCATGGATGCAGACCAGATGGCCAGGCCCCTTGGCTGAGAAACAGCCCCACAGCATGATGCTGCCACCACCATGCTTGACTGTAGGGATGGTATTCTTGGGGTCGTATACAGTGCCATCCAGTCTCCAAACGTCACGTGTGTGGTTGGCACCAAAGATCTCGATCTTGGTCTCATCAGACCAGAGAACCTTGAACCAGTCTGTCTCAGAGTCCTCCAAGTGATCATGAGCAAACTGTAGACGAGCCTTGACATGACGCTTTGAAAGTAAAGGTACCTTACGGGCTCGTCTGGAACGGAGACCATTGCGGTGGAGTACGTTACTTATGGTATTGACTGAAACCAATGTCCCCACTGCCATGAGATCTTCCCGGAGCTCCTTCCTTGTTGTCCTTGGGTTAGCCTTGACTCTTCGGACAAGCCTGGCCTCGGCACGGGTGGAAACTTTCAAAGGCTGTCCAGGCCGTGGAAGGCTAATAGTAGTTCCATAAGCCTTTCACTTCCGGATGATGCTCCCAACAGTGGAGACAGGTAGGCCCAACTCCTTGGAAAGGGTTTTGTACCCCTTGCCAGCCTTGTGACCCTCCACGATCTTGTCTCTGATGGCCTTGGAATGCTCCTTTGTCTTTCCCATGTTGACCAAGTATGAGTGCTGTTCACAAGTTTGGGGAGGGTCTTAATTAGTCAGAAAAGGCTGGAAAAAGAGATAATTAATCCAAACATGTGAAGCTCATTGTTCTTTGTGCCTGAAATACTTCTTAATACTTTAGGGGAACCAAACAGAATTCTTGTGGTTTGAGGGGTTGAATAATAAATGACCCTCTGAATAAACTTTTCACAATTTAAAAAAAAAAAATAAAAAAAGAAATAACATTCTTTTTTGCTGCAGTGCATTTCACACTTCCAGGCTGATCTACAGTCCAAATGTCACAATGCCAAGTTAATTCCGAATGTGTAAACCTGCTAAATCTGCAGGGGGTTGAATACTATTGTAGGCACTGTATATATATATATAAAAGTAACATTATATCAACAGACAATAAGATTATATAAATAAACAAATGGTACCGCCATCATGACTCTCACTATAAAGAATATATACAGTCATATGAAAAAGTGTGGGCTCCCATTTTCTGTTAGTACAGTAAACCTAATTTCAATCCAGAAATATTACTCAGTCCATCAGTTATTAGATATATGAAACTGAAATAGCTGTTGCAAAAACCCAAATTGTTATAAAGAAAAAAGGTTAACATTAATAGGGGTGCCCAAACTTTTTCATATGACTTTATGAATACATATTATAGTATAAAATTCATATCCTGTTATCAGAGAAGTATATACTATGTGACCACCTGAATAAATTGCTAGGTGTTTTTTTCAACAAAAAAAATCTTTTTCTATTATTATTATTCAAGGATTACTTCATATTCCCTATTCATCCCTGCAGGTTCTAATATTTGCAAAGTATAGACCCAATAGGATTCACGATTTTTTAACAGCTGTAATCTATTACCTTCCCGTCGTGGCATATCAATTTGTGCTAATACTTGAAATCGTAGTTGCGCAATAGAATGTCCAAAATTTCAAAAATGAAACGGGATCGTAAGCATGGTCTTCTTACATCTAATCGTCAACTTATGTTGTGAAATTGGGTCTCGGATATGTTGGGTGGTTTCCTCAACATATCCGAGAGCACAAGGGCACTTAATAAGATATATTACATAAGACAATTGACAAGTAAAAAATCCTTTGATTGGAATCCTTTTGCCTGATCGAGGATGGATGAATTATTCACCTTTCGTGACATTGGAGCATTGTAAGCACCCTAGACAAGAGAAAGTACCCTTGTGCATGGGAGCTAGAGTTCGCTGAGTAAGTGACCTGCTCATCGATCCTATATCTGCCCTTACCAATGAATCCTGCATATTTCTAGACCTTCTATATTACACATCATGGGTGGTACGCTAAATTCAAGTATTTCCGGATATGTTTCATGAAGGAGACTCCAATGTTTTTAATACATTGATTAAAAATCGTCATGAAGGGATGATAGGTACTGACATATACTAAACGTTTATCCTTCGGTATAGGTGATGTTAATGGATCTGACTCTTTACTAAATTTTAAAAATTTATCAGGATATCCTCTGGCTGGGAATTTCAAACTCATTTCTTCTAGACGACTTTTTCGAATCTCTTCCCTAGTAACAATATGATTCATTTTACAAAATTGTGATTTTGGCAAAGACCTCTTAATATGGCGTGGATGACAACTAGAAAAATATAACAGACGGTTCAATTTACAGCCAGGGGGTATCCTGTTAAATATTTAAAATTTAGTAAAAAGTCAGATCCATTAACATCACCTATACCGAAGGATAAACGTTTAGTATTTGTCGGTACCCATCATCCCTTCATGATGATTTTTAATCAATGTATTAAGAAACATTGGTGTCTCCTTCATGAAGCATATCCGAAAATATTTGAGTTTAGCGTACCACCCATGATGTGTAATAGAAGGTCTAGAAATTTGCGGGATTCATTGGTAAGGGCAGATTGATGAGACCAGATTGATGACCTGGTCACTTACTCAGAGAACTCTAGCTCCGATGCGCAAGGGTACTTTCCCTTGTCTAGGGTGCTTACAATGCTCCAATGTCACGAAAGGTGAATATTTCACCCATCTTCAATCAGGCAAAAGGATTCCAATCAAAGGATTTTTTACTTGTTAATCGTCTTATGCAATATATTTTATTAAGTGCCCTTGTGGTCTCGGATATGTTGGGGAAACCACCCATCATATCATAAGTCGACGATTAGATGTAAGAAGACCATGCTTCCAATCCCATTTCATTTTTGAAAATTTGGACATTCTATTGCGCAACTACGATTCCAAGTATTAGAATAAATTGATATGCCACGACGGTGAGGGTTTGGGGTAGTAATAGATCACAGCTTTTTTTTTGTTTTTTTGTTGCCATAATAATGCTCCCTCAATTCCTTTTTTATGAATTTAGTTAGTGCAGAAATTTTTTTGAGACATATACAGTATATGTGTATATGTATATATACACATATACCAATATTAGGCATATTAAATGTCTCTGCGGTTCCTATTTTTATATATTAGGTTTTTGTTTTAAATATAAATATATATATAAATATATACAGTGCCTACAAGTAGTATTCAACCCCCTGCAGATTTAGCAGGTTTACACATTCGGAATTAACTTGGCATTGTGACATTTGGACTGTAGATCAGCCTGGAAGTGTGAAATGCACTGAAGCAAAAAAGAATGTTATTTCTTTTTTATTTTTTTTTTAAATTGTGAAAAGTTTATTCAGAGGGTCAGTTATTATTCAACCCCTCAAACCACAAGAATTCTGTTTGGTTCCCCTAAAGTATTAAGAAGTATTTCAGGCACAAAGAACAATGAGCTTCACATGTTTGGATTAATTATCTCTTTTTCCAGCCTTTTCTGACTAATTAAGACCCTCTACAGCAATAGAAACTAAAATATAACTTTTAATAATGAATTCTCTAAAAAAAGGAAAGGAAAACCTTGCCTTTAATTAAAATAAATGCCTAGTGAAGGGTAAGGTACTGTCTAGCCCTGATAATATATAAGAGGGCCAGGACACCCTATCACGTGACACAAAAGACCACAAAGGCAAAATAGGTTTTACCACTGATCCAAGCACAGATGGCTGAAATTATATAGGCAAAACTTCAGACCTCAGGCCTTTTCACTATAGTGCTGCCCATAATGTTGTACCATACCACATCGTCAAATACCTCATGAGGGGGTTAGGCACAACAATAACCAAAGGGTATTAAATCAGCCAATAGGTGCCCAGTAATTCAGGACAAATCGACAAGGCTTCAGGATTAATAATACATTCACATCCCCGCTGTGCCTTTGTCTGTTTATAAAATAAATGGAATGGTCTCAGCCATGTTGGTGTATCTTATTCCATATAAACAGTTTGTCACCATCATTTAACGGCATATCCACAGGTCCTTTTGCTTTAGAACCGGGATCCCTTCTAGTAATGCAAACTGTCCATCTCCCAAATCCTCCTTCTCCCGACGCGTTTTTTAGATACTATTCTTCAGGGGAGTTTATATGAGGAGACACAGGTTTTAATGAGAAAACCTCTAGTGGGTTCACTATAAAAGAGAAAAACGGGATAATAAGAAGGGGAGCTCAAATTACAGCACCCCAAATGCATCCAATCTTTAGAGAAACAAAGAGGGAAACGTAGGCGACTTACTGGATGGTGACAGCAAGAATCCTCTCTGCTGTACACCCCTGTCTATACCAAACACGTTTAAATGGTCGCCGCTCTCCCGCCCGGCGTCTGACGTCACTTCTGCAAAAGCGCTTACCACTTCCGCATTGAGCGGTGGAGCGCACAAGTGGAACGCAAGTCCATCAGGAAGTAACGTCATAGATGCCCGGCGCACTCATGACACCTTAGAGATAGGAGGCATAAGTGGGACGCTGCCGCGCCCATCAGGTCCGCCCCTTCACTGCATATAGAAAGCGCGCTATGTCCCAGTATGTCGCGCATGCGCTAAGTCCATTTAAACGGACATTTTTTTTTTTATGCTTAGTGCTCATCTGCTCTTATCAACAGGAAACAGATAGCAGGGGTCGGGCCTAAAATTACCAGATGATATGCACAAGTTTATAGACCCAGGACGATAATAAAACTCGGTCTTAGAGGGAAGATTAAATCCCAGAAAAAGATTAATAGGAGTAAATTATTAAAAAAGCGGTTGGAATAAAATAGCAAAAAAAGCCAAAAAAAGTGTATAGCCCTGAGAGAGATACTGAAGAGGCAAGAAATGGCCTATGGTAAATCAGGGGGGGGGAGAGGGGACTGGCCAGAACAAAGGCTAGACTGTACCCTAAGGGAGGAGGGAATGGAAGGAACCTGACATACCACCACCAACTTAAAACTCACTCAAAAGGCACATCCTACTGTAAAGGGGTGCCAGGGGTGCCTCGGGGCTTGTAGTCGTGGCCCCCTTTTCTCTCAGGCCAACCCCCGGCTCCGCCGTCACTACTGGGACAGGGGATTGTTCTGTGGGGCAGAGTGTGGTGTAAAAGAGCATACTTTCATCCGCAGGAAGACTCTTCAGGCAGGGATCAGATAAACCAGACGACATCTTTATTGCACAGAGTTTCACAGACAGCTCAATGCACGGATTTTGTAGCGCACGGTCACAATTCCTGTCCAGGGAAATGTTTCCTTGTTGTCTCCTCTAGTGGGGATGTGCCCGGCTACTCCACTTCACCTAAGCTCCCACTCCGGCTATCACAGACTGGACCCACACCAATTCTGCTTCACCCTTAAGGACACTTCTTCTCTTCTTCCCTTCTTTCTTTCTTTCTTTCTTTCTTTCTTTCTTTCTGCCCACTCAGCTCCACACTCTGCCCCTGGCTGTTCCTTCTCCCCCGTCCTGGAATCAACTGACTTCAACACACACACACTTCTCTCTCTAAGCTGCCGGCTCCTCCTCTCTCCTGCCCTGTTTCTATGGGGACAGCCGTCCCACCCGGGCTCTAGGGGAAAACCCACTGCACAGTAAAAACATGTTTATTAATAACATCAACAGTAACTACCCCAAAGTGAGGTATCTTCAGGGGGAAACTGCACCTCCTTGTAAGGGGTCTGCCAACCCCTTACATTCCTCCCCTCTTTAAGCCTAAGCCTCCCGGCAAGGCTCGAACCTGTAAAACACTATTTAGCAGCAAGGCAAACTTTGGATAAAACTTTAAAACCTTCATAAACAAAGTCAACCACTGAGCGTCCAAGTTCTGCGCCCGGAGTCCCTCCTGGGAGCTCCCGGTCTTTGTAGGCAGTGTGCCCGGAGGCTTCTACAGCACTCCCGGCCTTAGTAGATAGGAGGACAAACAATAAAGTCTTCCCTAACATCACGGAGGGAGCCCCTGGCTCAGTCCAGCATCAGGCTCCTTCCGGGCTCGGTAACTTAAACATTGTTGCAAACTGTGGAACTTTTCCGGCTCTTTAACAACACCGGTCTTCAACACGAACATGTCCATCACCTCCGGTCGTTACGGGTCACTCGGGATGGTAAGCGCGCTGCCATTCGGCCCGCTGAGCCCTCACATAATCGGAAAGGGACTGACCTGGCAAGCGGCGCAGCCTCCGGAACGGTTTGTAGTTGACTGGTGGTTCTGGCGCCTCTGTCTCCGGTTTTGCCTCTTCAACCCCCGACGGGGGTGACGGGGTCGCTGAACGGGACGGACGGGGACTACCCACGACGATCACCGGGTGTGTGACCATACTCTGGTGGATCGCTAACACAGCTGGTGTCCCCTTGTCTGGGTCAGCACTTAGTCCTGTCGTGACTTCTGGCGACACCGCCAGCGTGTTTCTCGGCCGGGAAATCTCAGCCAGCAGCGGTCTCTGCTGTGTACGTCTCCGGTACTGACACTCTTCCCATCCGATCTCTTGCAGACCTTCCTGTAATGGCGCCGGGAACGGTGGAGATGCTGGGGAAGGTGGAGGCGGGCCTTCTTTTCCCGCTCTCGTATACGCTCCACCCCCAGTCTCACACATTAAATCGACCCAGCACAGGCGACTCTTCTTTTTCTCTGTACTGCCACCCTCTCCACATGTTTTCAGTAACATCTTAGGGCCAGCACCTCCCCTCTTTGGACGGCGTACTCTGTACTTCTTTTTCTTCGCCGGCCAACTCAGGGTCTTTCGTTTGGCGCCAATTCTTCACGCGCTCGCTGTACTCGTGAAGACGGCGGCCATCTTACCACCGTCTTGTGCCTGGTCCAACGCCTTAGGCACCACTTGGTCTCCATCTTCTTGGATCGGGACCCCTTGCATATAATCCGGATCCTGCCAACTACGCCACATGTAACGTGGTGCCAGGGGTGCCTCGGGGCTTGTAGTCGTGGCCCCCTTTTTTCTCAGGCCAACCCCCGGCTCCGCCGTCACTACTGGGACAGGGGATTGTTCTGTGGGGCAGAGTGTGGTGTAAAAGAGCATACTTTCATCCGCAGGAAGACTCTTCAGGCAGGGATCAGATAAACCAGACGACATCTTTATTGCACAGAGTTTCACAGACAGCTCAATGCACGGATTTTGTAGCGCACGGTCACAATTCCTGTCCAGGGAAATCTTTCCTTGTTGTCTCCTCTAGTGGGGATGTGCCCGGCTACTCCACTTCACCTAGGCTCCCACTCCGCCTATCACAGACTGGACCCACACCAATTCTGCTTCACCCTTGAGGACACTTCTTCTCTTCTTCCCTTCTTTCTTTCTTTCTTTCTGCCCACTCAGCTCCACACTCTGCCCCTGGCTGTTCCTTCTCCCCCGTCCCGGAATCAACTGACTTCAACACACACACACTTCTCTCTCTAAGCTGCCGGCTCCTCCTCTCTCCTGCCCTGTTTCTATGGGGACAGCCGTCCCACCCGGGCTCTAGGGGAAATTGCACTGCACAGTAAAAACATGTTTATTAATAATATCAACAGTAACTACCCCAGAGTGAGGTATCTTCAGGAGGAAACTGCACCTCCTTGTAAGGGGTCTGCCCACCCCTTACACTACCTACCTGCGGAGGTCGGCGCCTTACAAAAGACGGTGATTGGCGCCCCCGCTCGTCCGATGACTTTCCCTCCTAACTAATGGTACTCCTCCATCTACAAAAAGGGTGAAAAAGATAGGGATTCATTGAGACCATGCGGGTAGACTGTGTTAAGCCGGAAGATCCATCTACATTCTTTCTGGAGGATCTTCTTGTCCCAGTCGCCTCCTCGCTTGAGTGGTGGGACAACGTCAATCCCCTGGAAGGTGACATGACCGGTGTCTCCCCCATGAAGCATGTGCACATGCTTTGCTAGTGGGGTATCATTCCCTAACCTGATGTCCCTGAGATGTTCTCCTATTCTCCTTCTAAACTCCCTCTTGGTTTTGCCTATGTATTCTTGTCCACAGGAACAGGTGGCTTTATAGATCACCCTTTTCGTCCGACAATTGACAAAACACCGTATCTCGTATTCCTTCCCTGTGTTCTTACTTCAGAATTTTTTCCCTACTTGCACCGCATTACAGGCGACACAACCATTACATCGAAAGCACCCTTTAAGGCCGCTCCTGAGCCAGTCACAACCCGTGACTCTGTTGTCCACAAAATGGCTGTGCGTCAGCCTGTCTTGCAATGATCTAGCCTTTCTATAGGTTATCTGAGGCTTATCAGGGACGAGTTTGCCAATGTCTGAATCCATTTTAAGGATCGACCAATGCCTCTCCAGTACCTCCCTCATGGCCTTGTAAACATTATTGAATGTAGTAATGAAGCGCACCAGCCCAGCTGCGTCCCCCGTTTTTGGCGGAGGATACAGAAGAGCTGGTCTTCCAACACCATTGATCTCTTCTCGTGCTTTCTTAACAACCCTACTTGGGTACCCCCTCTCACGGAATCTACTTTCCAGGTCGTTGAACTGTAGCATACATTTATCTTCACTGGAACAATTTCTCTTAATTCTGGAAAACTGACCCTTAGGAATGCCCTTTTTCAATGCTAATGGATGGCCACTCTCCCATCTTAATAAAGAGTTGGTAGCTGTCTTTTTTCGATGGGTACTCGTGATAATGTTCCCTCCATCAGATTTTTCGATTAGGACATCCAAAAAGGGCAGTTGTGAATTGTTTACCTCAAAGGTGAAAAACAGACCTAAGTCATTCATGTTTAATCTCCCTACCATTTGTGATAATTCAAATTCTGACCCCCTCCACAGAATTAAGATGTCGTCGATAAATCTGCACCATAGCAGAATTTTATCAGTGGGGAGGCCAGAATCATCACTAAATACTTGTGTCTCCTCCCACCAGCCCAGGAGCAAATTTGCATACGAGGGCGCACAAGGGCTGCCCATCGCGGTGCCCCTGAGCTGGTGGTAGAGTTGGTTTCCAAATGTAAACACATTCCGTGTAAGACAAAATTCCAGAATTTCCAAAAGAAAGGCATTATGTTCATTAAATTGCCTCCCCCGACCATTAAGAAAATGTGCCACAGCTTTAAGACCTATATCGTGTCTGATCGAGGAATACAATGATTCGACGTCAATACTAGCCAGTATGACATCTTTTTCAAGGGTGATGTCTTCAAGTTTCTTCAGAAGATCAGTTGTATCTCTTAGATATGAATTAAGGGAAATGACGAAAGGTTTGAGGAGTTTGTCTAGATATATTCCCAGATTCTGGGTAAGACAGCCCACCCCCGAGACTATCGGCCTTCCCTTAAGTGGATTTGTCCCTTTATGTATCTTAGGGAGACAATAAAAGGTAGGGGTCACAGGGAATCTCGGGAGTAGGAACTCAAATTCTCCTCTGTCTATCAGGCCATTTCACTTTGCTCTCAAGAGAATATCTCTTAATTCACCCATGAAAATCTTAGTAGGGTTGATGGCAAGTTTGCCATAACTCTCAACATCATTTAGGATATTTAAGCACATATCTCTATAGTCATCAATGTTCCTTAGTACAACATTACCGCCTTTGTCCGATTTTTTTATTACTAAATCAGGGGAGCGCTCCAGCGACAACAAGCCCCCCATTTCAATTTTGGAGCGGTTGAAGTCGCGGGAACGACCCACCTGAAGATTTTCAAGATCGCGAGTGACAAGATTGCAAAAGATCTCAATTGAGCCAACATCATTCAGTGGCGGCGGCATTTTGTCACTCTTTTGTTTAAGGCGTGTAAATGGACCTAGGCCACTCAAATTTGGATCGGCTTCACCAATGCTGTACAATAATCTTACGTCCTCTAAAATGTCCTCAGGAATACCCAACTCTGAACTCTGCTTTCTATTCTCTCTAATATGATATTTCTTCCACTTAAGTTTACGGATAAAAAGATTTAAGTCCTTCACCCCCTCAAATTTATCAAAATCTGATGTAGGCACGAATCCCAGGCCCTTACTTAGAACTGATTTTTCTGCCTCAGTGAGATTATGTCCTGACAAGTTAATTATTTGGGTTGACCCAGTGGTGGAATATTGTTTTGTCGTTGTTTGTTTCGGAGGGAGTAATATGTTTGTTCTAAAAAACGGAAGTTACCCCGTCCTCTTCCTCTATTTTTTCCTTTACCACGGGAGGCAGTATTCCTACCTTCCAGGTCTGATGCTTCTGTGTCAGTGGAGGTGCTTTCTGGCTCACTTTGTCTGACGGGTCTATTGGAGAAGAAAGTATATGCTTTATTATCTCTAAATTCCTGCAGATTTCTAATATAGAATTTATGTTTCTTTTCTTTAAGATGATATTGAAATTTTTCTATGGTGTTCTGCAGAGTCACCTCTTTTGCTGCAAACTCGCTATCACCAGAAAATGTTTTTGTTATATCAATCTGTTCCTTTAAGGCTAGTTCTAAATTAGCTAAGTTCTTTCGTTCCTCCTCCAATAGATATGTCATCACCCTAAGTGAGCAGTCAGTAACCTCCCTTTCCCATTTGAGAGCCAGTTCTGGGCTTTTATACCTGTAGCCGGGTAAGAGAGAGATTCTTAAATACCTGGGAACAATTTTATCCTTCAAATAGTTCTCGAGCGACTGTACTTCCCACCAGGAAGTGGTTCACTCCCTGTAAATCCTAGTAAGATCATTGAAAGCACCGTTGAGAGTTGGAGTATATTTTTTTTGCACAAAATTTCTTTCTGAGAATACTTCCTTGGCTTCTGAAAACCAGTTATTTGTGTCTATACCTGTGGTTAGAAAACCTGCCATATCACGGAAATCAGAGAAATGCAGCCACTGGTGAACTAGATGATCAAAGACCAAATACAGCAATAGAAACTAAAATATAACTTTTAATAATGAATTCTCTAAAAAAAGGAAAGGAAAACCTTGCCTTTAATTAAAATAAATGCCTAGTGAAGGGTAAGGTATTGTCTAGCCCTGATAATATATAAGAGGGCCAGGACACCCTATCACGTGACACAAAAGACCACAAAGGCAAAATAGGTTTTACCACTGATCCAAGCACAGATGGCTGAAATTATATAGGCAAAACTTCAGACCTCAGGCCTTTTCACTATAGTGCTGCCCATAATGTTGTACCACACCACATCGTCAAATACCTCATGAGGGGGTTAGGCACAACAATAACCAAAGGGTATTAAATCAGCCAATAGGCGCCCAGTAATTCAGGACAAATCGACAAGGCTTCAGGATTAATAATACATTCACATCCCCGCTGTGCCTTTGTCTGTTTATAAAATAAATGGAATGGTCTCACCCATGTTGGTGTATCTTATTCCATATAAACAGTTTGTCACCATCATTTAACGGCATATCCACAGGTCCTTTTGCTCTAGAACCGGGATCCCTTCTAGTAATGCAAACTGTCCATCTCCCAAATCCTCCTTCTCCCGACGCGATTTCTAGATACTATTCTTCAGGGGAGTTTATATGAGGAGACACAGGTTTTAATGAGAAAACCTCTAGTGGGTTCACTATAAAAGAGAAAAACGGGATAATAAAAAGGGGAGCTCAAAATTACAGCACCCCAAATGCATCCAATCTTTAGAGAAACAAAGAGGGAAAAGTAGGCGACTTACCGGATGGTGACAGCAAGAATCCTCCCTGCTGTACACCCCTGTCTATACCAAACACGTTTAAATGGTCGCCGCTCTCCCGCCCGGCGTCTGACGTCACTTCTGCAAAAGCGCTTACCACTTCCGCATTGAGCGGTGGAGCGCACAAGTGGAACGCAAGTCCATCAGGAAGTAACGTCATAGATGCCCGGCGCACTCATGACACCTTAGAGATAGGAGGTATGAGTGGGACGCTGCCGCGCACATCAGGTCCGCCCCTTCACTGCATATAGAAAGCGCGCTATGTCCCAGTCTGTCGCGCATGCGCTAAGTCCATTTAAACGGACATTTTTTTTTTTTTATGCTTAGTGCTCATCTGCTCTTATCAACAGGAAACAGATAGCAGGGGTCGGGCCCAAAATTACCAGATGATATGCACAAGTTTATAGACCCGGGACGATAATAAAACTCGGTCTTAGAGGGAAGATTAAATCCCAGAAAAAGATTAATAGGAGTAAATTATTAAAAAAGCGGTTGGAATAAAATAGCAAAAAAAGCCAAAAAAAGTGTATAGCCCTGAGAGAGATACTGAAGAGGCAAGAAATGGCCTATGGTAAAGCAAGGGGGGGAGAGGGGACTGGCCAGAACAAAGGCTAGATGGTACCCTAAGGGAGGAAGGAATGGAAGGAACCTGACATACCACCACCAACTAAAAACTCACTCAAAAGGCTCATCCTACCTAACTGCAGAGGTCGGCGCCTTACAAAAGACAGTGATTGGCGCCCCCGCTCGTCCGATGACTTTCCCTCCTAACTAACGGTACTCCTCCATCTACAAAAAGGATGAAAAAGATAGGGATTCATTGAGACCATGCGGGTAGACTGTGTTAAGCCGGAAGATCCATCTACATTCTTTCTGGAGGATCTTCTTGTCCCAGTCGCCTCCTCGCTTGAGTGGTGGGACAACGTCAATCCCCTGGAAGGTGACATGACCGGTGTCTCCCCCATGAAGCATGTGCACATGCTTTGCTAGTGGGGTATCATTCCCTAACCTGATGTCCCTGAGATGTTCTCCTATTCTCCTTCTAAACTCCCTCTTGGTTTTGCCTATGTATTCTTGTCCACAGGAACAGGTGGCTTTATAGATCACCCCTTTCATCCGACAATTGACAAAACACCGTATCTCGTATTCCTTCCCTGTGTTCTTACTCCAGAATTTTTTCCCTACTTGCACTGCATTACAGGCCACACAACCATTACATCGAAAGCACCCTTTAAGGCCGCTCCTGAGCCAGTCCCAACCCGTGACTCTGTTGTCCACAAAATGGCTGTGCGTCAGCCTGTCTTGCAATGATCTAGCCTTTCTGTAGGTTATCTGAGGCTTATCAGGGACGAATTTGCCAATGTCTGAATCCATTTTAAGGATCGACCAATGCCTCTCCAGTACCTCCCTCATGGCCTTGGAACCATTATTGAATGTAGTAATGAAGCGCACCAGCCCAGCTGCGTCCCCCGTTTTTAGCAGAGGATACAGAAGAGCTGGTCTTCCAACACCATTGATCTCTTCTCGTGCTTTCTTAACAACCCTACTTGGGTACCCCCTCTCACGGAATCTACTTTCCAGGTCGTTGAACTGTAGCATACATTTATCTTCACTGGAACAATTTCTCTTAATTCTGGAAAACTGACCCTTAGGAATGCCCTTTTTCAATGCTAATGGATGGCCACTCTCCCATCATAATAAAGAGTTGGTAGCTTTCTTTTTTCGATGTGTACTCGTGATAATATTCCTCCATCAGATTTTTCTATTAGGACATCCAAAAAGGGCAGTTGTGAATTGTTTACCTCAAAGGTGAAAAACAGACCTAAGTCATTCATGTTTAATCTCCCTACCATTTGTGATAATTCAAATTCTGACCCCCTCCACAGAATAAAGATGTCATCGATAAATCTGCACCATAGCAGAATTTTATCAGTGGGGAGGCCAGAATCATCACTAAATACTTGTGTCTCCTCCCTCCAGCCCAGGAGCAAATTTGCATACGAGGGCGCACAAGGGCTGCCCATCGCGGTGCCCCTGAGCTGGTGGTAGAGTTGGTTTCCAAATGTAAACACATTCCGTGTAAGACAAAATTCCATAATTTCCAAAAGGAAGGCATTATGTTCATTAAATTGCCTCCCCCGACCATTAAGAAAATGTGCCACAGCTTTAAGACCTATATCGTGTCTGATCGAGGAATACAATGATTCGACGTCAATACTAGCCAGTATGACGTCTTTTTCAAGGGTGATGTCTTCAAGTTTCTTCAGAAGATCAGTTGTATCTCTTAGATATGAATTAAGGGAAATGACGAAAGGTTTGAGGAGTTCGTCTAGATATATTCCCAGATTCTGGGTAAGACAGCCCACCCCCGAGACTATCGGCCTTCCCTTAAGTGGATTTGTCCCTTTATGTATCTTAGGGAGACAATAAAAGGTAGGGGTCACCGGGAATCTCGGGAGTAGGAACTCAAATTCTCCTCTGTCTATCAGGCCATTTCCCTTTGCTCTCAAGAGAATATCTCTTAATTCACCCATGAAAATCTTAGTAGGGTTGATGGCAAGTTTGCCATAACTCTCAACATCATTTAGGATATTTAAGCACATATCTCTATAGTCATCAATGTTCATTAGTACAACATTACCGCCTTTGTCCGAATTTTTTATTACTAAATCAGGAGAGCGCGCCAGCGACAACAAGCCCCCCATTTCACTTTTGGAGAGGTTGAAGTCGCGGGAACGACCCACCTGAAGATTTTCAAGATCGCGAGTGACAAGATTGCAAAAGATCTCAATTGAGCCCATATCATTCAGTGGCGGCGGCATTTTGTCACTCTTTTGTTTAAGGCGTGTAAATGGACCTAGGCCACTCAAATTTGGATCGGCTTCACCAATGCTGTACAATAATCTTACGTCCTCTAACATTTCCTCAGGAATACCCAACTCTGAACTCTGCTTTCTATTCTCTCTAATATGATATTTCTTCCACTTAAGTTTACGGATAAAAAGATTTAAGTCCTTCACCCCCTCAAATTTATCAAAATCTGATGTAGGCACGAATCCCAGGCCCTTACTTAGAACTGATTTTTCTGCCTCAGTGAGATTATGTCCTGACAAGTTAATTATTTGGGTTGACCCAGTGGTGGAATATTGTTTTGTCGTTGTTTGTTTCGGAGGGAGTAATGTGTTTGTTCTAAAAAACGGAAGTTACCCCGTCCTCTTCCTCTATTTTTTCCTTTACCACGGGAGGCAGTATTCCTACCTTCCAGGTCTGATGCTTCTGTGTCAGTGGAGGTGCTTTCTGGCTCACTTTGTCTGACGGGTCTATTGGAGAAGAAAGTATATGCTTTATTATCTCTAAATTCCCGTAGATCTCTAACATAGAATTTATGTTTCTTTTCTTTAAGATGATATTGAAATTTTTCTATGGTGTTCTGCAGAGTCACCTCTTTTGCTGCAAACTCGCTATCACCAGAAATTTTTTTTGTTATATCAATCTGTTCCTTTAAGGCTAGTTCTAAATTAGCTAAGTTCTTTCGTTCCTCCTCCAATAGATATGTCATCAGCCTAAGTGAGCAGTCAGTAACCTCCCTTTCCCATTTGAGAGCCAGTTCTGGGCTTTTATACCTGTAGCCGGGTAAGAGAGAGATTCTTAAATACCTGGGAACAATTTTATGCTTCAAATAGTTCTCGAGCGACTGTACTTCCCACCAGGAAGTGGTTCGCTCCCTGTAAATCCTAGTAAGATCATTGAAAGCACCGTTGAGAGTTGGAGTATATTTTTTTTTGCACAAAATTTCTTTCTGAGAATACTTCCTTGGCTTCTGAAAACCAGTTATTCGTGTCTATACCTGTGGTTAGAAAACCTGCCATATCACGGAAATCAGAGAAATGCAGCCACTGGTGAACTAGATGATCAAAGACCAAATACAGCAATAGAAACTAAAATATAACTTTTAACAATGAATTCTCTAAAAAAAGGAAAGGAAAACCTTGCCTTTAATTAAAATAAATGCCTAGTGAAGGGTAAGGTACTGTCTAGCCCTGATAATATATAAGAGGGCCACGACACCCTATCACGTGACACAAAAGACCACAAAGGCAAAATAGGTTTTACCACTGATCCAAGCACAGATGGCTAAAATTATATACGCAAAACTTCAGACCTCAGGCCTTTTCACTATAGTGCTGCCCATAATGTTGTACCACACCACATCGTCAAATACCTCATGAGGGGGTTAGGCACAACAATAACCAAAGGGTATTAAATCAGTCAATAGGTGCCCAGTAATTCAGGACAAATCGACAAGGCTTCAGGATTAATAATACATTCACATCCCCGCTGTGCCTTTGTCTGTTTATAAAATAAATGGAATGGTCTCACCCATGTTGGTGTATCTTATTCCATATAAACAGTTTGTCACCATCATTTAACGGCATATCCACAGGTCCTTTTGCTCTAGAACCGGGATCCCTTCTAGTAATGCAAACTGTCCATCTCCCAAATCCTCCTTCTCCCGACGCGTTTCCTAGATACTATTCTTCAGGGGAGTTTATATGAGGAGACACAGGTTTTAATGAGAAAACCTCTAGTGGGTTCACTATAAAAGAGAAAAACGGGATAATAAGAAGGGGAGCTCAAAATTACAGCACCCCAAATGCATCCAATCTTTAGAGAAACAAAGAGGGAAAAGTAGGCGACTTACCGGATGGTGACAGCAAGAATCCTCTCTGCTGTACACCCCTGTCTATACCAAACACGTTTAAATGGTCGCCGCTCTCCCGCCCGGCGTCTGACGTCACTTCTGCAAAAGCGCTTACCACTTCCGCATTGAGCGGTGGAGCGCACAAGTGGAACGCAAGTCCATCAGGAAGTAACGTCATAGATGCCCGGCGCACTCATGACACCTTAGAGATAGGAGGTATGAGTGGGACGCTGCCGCGCCCATCAGGTCCGCCCCTTCACTGCATATAGAAAGCGCGCTATGTCCCAGTCTGTCGCGCATGCGCTAAGTCCATTTGAACGGATATTTTTTTTTTTTTTTTATTCTTAGTGCTCATCTGATTTTATCAACAGGAAACAGATAGCAGGGGTCGGGCCCAAAATTACCAGATGATATGCACAAGTTTATAGACCCAGGACGATAATAAAACTCGGTCTTAGAGGGAAGATTAAATCCCAGAAAAAGATTAATAGGAGTAAATTATTAAAAAAGAGGTTGGAATAAAATAGCAAAAAAAGCCAAAAAATTATTATCGTCCTGGGTCTATAAACTTGTGCATATCATCTGGTAATTTTGGGCCCGACCCCTGCTATCTGTTTCCTGTTAATAAGAGCAGATGAGCACTAAGCATAAAAAAAAAAAAAAAATGTCCGTTTAAATGGACTTAGCGCATGCGCGACAGACTGGGACATAGCGCGCTTTCTATATGCAGTGAAGGGGCGGACCTGATGGGCGCGGCAGCGTCCCACTAATACCTCCTATCTCTAAGGTGTCATGAGTGCGCCGGGCATCTATGACGTTACTTCCTGATGGACTTGCGTTCCACTTGTGCGCTCCACCGCTCAATGCGGAAGTGGTAAGCGCTTTTGCAGAAGTGACGTCAGACGCCGGGCGGGAAAGCGGCGACCATTTAAACGTGTTTGGTACAGAAAGGGGTGTACAGCAGAGAGGAAAGTAGATTCGTGAGAGGGGGTACCCAAGTAGGGTTGTTAAGAAAGCACGAGAAGAGATCAATGGTGTTGGAAGACCAGCTCTTCTGTATCCTCCGCAAAAAACGGGGGACGCAGCTGGGCTGGTGCGCTTCATTACTACATTCAATAATGGTTCCAAGGCCATGAGGGAGGTACTGGAGAGGCATTGGTCGATCCTTAAAATGGATTCAGACATTGGCAAATTCGTCCCTGATAAGCCTCAGATAACCTATAGAAAGGCTAGATCATTGCAAGACAGGCTGACGCACAGCCATTTTGTGGACAACAGAGTCACGGGTTGTGACTGGCTCAGGAGCGGCCTTAAAGGGTGCTTTCGATGTAATGGTTGTGTGGCCTGTAATGCGGTGCAAGTAGGGAAAAAATTCTGAAGTAAGAACACAGGGAAGGAATACGAGATACGGTGTTTTGTCAATTGTCGGACGAAAGGGGTGATCTATAAAGCCACCTGTTCCTGTGGACAAGAATACATAGGCAAAACCAAGAGGGAGTTTAGAAGGAGAATAGGAGAACATCTCAGGGACATCAGGTTAGGGAATGATACCCCACTAGCAAAGCATGTGCACATGCTTCATGGGGGAGACACCGGTCATGTCACCTTCCAGGGGATTGACGTTGTCCCACCACTCAAGCGAGGAGGCGACTGGGACAAGAAGATCCTCCAGAAAGAATGTAGATGGATCTTCCGGCTTAACACAGTCTACCCGCATGGTCTCAATGAATCCCTATCTTTTTCACCCTTTTTGTAGATGGAGGAGTACCGTTAGTTAGGAGGGAAAGTCATCCGACGATCGGGGGCTCCAATCACCGTCTTTTGTAAGGCGCCGATCTCCGCAGGTAGGTAGGATGAGCCTTTTGAGTGAGTTTTTAGTTGATGGTGGTATGTCAGGTTCCTTCCATTCCCTCCTCCCTTAGGGTACCGTCTAGCCTTTGTTCTGGCCAGTCCCCTCTCCCCCCCCTGATTTACCATAGGCCATTTCTTGCCTCTTCAGTATCTCTCTCAGGGCTATACACTTTTTTTGGCTTTTTTTGCTATTTTATTCCAACCTCTTTTTTAATAATTTACTCCTATTAATCTTTTTCTGGGATTTAATCTTCCCTCTAAGACCGAGTTTTATTATCGTCCTGGGTCTATAAACTTGTGCATATCATCTGGTAATTTTGGGCCCGACCCCTGCTATCTGTTTCCTGTTGATAAGAGCAGATGAGCACTAAGCATAAAAAAAAAAAATGTCCGTTTAAATGGACTTAGCGCATGCGCGACAGACTGGGACATAGCGCGCTTTCTATATGCAGTGAAGGGGCGGACCTGATGGGCGCGGCAGAGTCCAACTCATACCTCCTATCTCTAAGGTGTCATGAGTGCGCCGGGCATCTATGACGTTACTTCCTGATGGACTTGCGTTCCACTTGTGCGCTCCACCGCTCAATGCGGAAGTGGTAAGCGCTTTTGCAGAAGTGACGTCAGACGCCGGGCGGGAGAGCGGCGACCATTTAAACGTGTTTGGTATAGACAGGGGTGTACAGCAGAGAGGATTCTTGCTGTCACCATCCAGTAAGTCGCCTACGTTTCCCTCTTTGTTTCTCTAAAGATTGGATGCATTTGGGGTGCTGTAATTTGAGCTCCCCTTCTTATTATCCCGTTTTTCTCTTTTATAGTGAACCCACTAGAGGTTTTCTCATTAAAACCTGTGTCTCCTCATATAAACTCCCCTGAAGAATAGTATCTAAAAAACGCGTCGGGAGAAGGAGGATTTGGGAGATGGACAGTTTGCATTACTAGAAGGGATCCCGGTTCTAAAGCAAAAGGACCTGTGGATATGCCGTTAAATGATGGTGACAAACTGTTTATATGGAATAAGATACACCAACATGGCTGAGACCATTCCATTTATTTTATAAACAGACAAAGGCACAGCGGGGATGTGAATGTATTATTAATCCTGAAGCCTTGTCGATTTGTCCTGAATTACTGGGCACCTATTGGCTGATTTAATACCCTTTGGTTATTGTTGTGCCTAACCCCCTCATGAGGTATTTGACGATGTGGTGTGGTACAACATTATGGGCAGCACTATAGTGAAAAGGCCTGAGGTCTGAAGTTTTGCCTATATAATTTCAGCCATCTGTGCTTGGATCAGTGGTAAAACCTATTTTGCCTTTGTGGTCTTTTGTGTCACGTGATAGGGTGTCCTGGCCCTCTTATATATTATCAGGGCTAGACAATACCTTAACCTTCACTAGGCATTTATTTTAATTAAAGGCAAGGTTTTCCTTTCCTTTTTTTAGAGAATTCATTATTAAAAGTTATATTCTAGTTTCTATTGCTGTATTTGGTCTTTGATCATCTAGTTCACCAGTGGCTGCATTTCTCTGATTTCCGTGATATGGCAGGTTTTCTAACCACAGGTATAGACACGAATAACTGGTTTTCAGAAGCCAAGGAAGTATTCTCAGAAAGAAATTTTGTGCAAAAAAAATATACTCCAACTCTCAACGGTGCTTTCAATGATCTTACTAGGATTTACAGGGAGCGAACCACTTCCTGGTGGGAAGTACAGTCGCTCGAGAACTATTTGAAGGATAAAATTGTTCCCAGGTATTTAAGAATCTCTCTCTTACCCGGCTACAGGTATAAAAGCCCAGAACTGGCTCTCAAATGGGAAAGGGAGGTTACTGACTGCTCACTTAGGCTGATGACATATCTATTGGAGGAGGAACGAAAGAACTTAGCTAATTTAGAACTAGCCTTAACGGAACAGATTGATATAACAAAAACATTTTCTGGTGATAGCGAGTTTGCAGCAAAAGAGGTGACTCTGCAGAACACCATAGAAAAATTTCAATATCATCTTAAAGAAAAGAAACATAAATTCTATATTAGAGATCTACAGGAATTTAGAGATAATAAAGCATATACTTTCTTCTCCAATAGACCCGTCAGACAAAGTGAGCCAGAAAGCACCTCCACTGACACAGAAGCATCAGACCTGGAAGGTAGGAATACTGCCTCCCGTGGTAAAGGAAAAAATAGAGGAAGAGGACGGGGTAACTTCCGTTTTTTAGAACAAACACATTACTCCCTCCAAAACAAACAACGACAAAACAATATTCCACCACTGGGTCAACCCAAATAATTAACTTGTCAGGACATAATCTCACTGAGGCAGAAAAATCAGTTCTAAGTAAGGGCCTGGGATTCGTGCCTACACCAGATTTTGATAAATTTGAGGGGGTGAAGGACTTAAATCTTTTTATCCGTAAACTTAAGTGGAAGAAATATCATATTAGAGAGAATAGAAAGCAGAGTTCAGAGTTGGGTATTCCTGAGGACATTTTAGAGGACGTAAGATTATTGTACAGCATTGGTGAAGCCGATCCAAATTTGAGTGGCCTAGGTCCATTTACACGCCTTAAACAAAAGAGTGACAAAATGCCGCCGCCACTGAATGATGTGGGCTCAATTGAGATCTTTTGCAATCTTGTCACTCGCGATCTTGAAAATCTTCAGGTGGGTCGTTCCCGCGACTTCAACGTCTCCAAAAGTGAAATGGGGGGCTTGTTGTCGCTGGCGCGCTCCCCTGATTTAGTAATAAAAAAATCGGACAAAGGCGGTAATGTTGTACTAATGAACATTGATGACTATAGAGATATGTGCTTAAATATCCTAAATGATGTTGAGAGTTATGGCAAACTTGCCATCAACCCTACTAAGATTTTCATGGGTGAATTAAGAGATATTCTCTTGAGAGCAAAGGGAAATGGCCTGATAGACAGAGGAGAATTTGAGTTCCTACTCCCGAGATTCCCGGTGACCCCTACCTTTTATTGTCTCCCTAAGATACATAAAGGGACAAATCCACTTAAGGGAAGGCCGATAGTCTCGGGGGTGGGCTGTCTTACCCAGAATCTGGGAATATATCTAGACGAACTCCTCAAACCTTTCGTCATTTCCCTTAATTCATATCTAAGAGATACAACTGATCTTCTGAAGAAACTTGAAGACATCACCCTTGAAAAAGACGTCATACTGGCTAGTATTGACGTCGAATCATTGTATTCCTCGATCAGACACGATATAGGTCTTAAAGCTGTGGCACATTTTCTTAATGGTCGGGGGGAGGCAATTTAATGAACATAATGCCTTCCTTTTGGAAATTCTGGAATTTTGTCTTACACGGAATGTGTTTACATTTGGAAACCAACTCTACCACCAGCTCAGGGGCACCGCGATGGGCAGCCCTTGTGCGCCCTCGTATGCAAATTTGCTCCTGGGCTGGTGGGAGGAGACACAAGTATTTAGTGATGATTCTGGCCTCCCCACTGATAAAATTCTGCTATGGTGCAGATTTATCGACGACATCTATATTCTGTGGAGGGGGTCAGAATTTGAATTATCACAAATGGTAGGGAGATTAAACATGAATGACTTAGGTCTGTTTTTCCCCTTTGAGGTAAACAATTCACAACTGCCCTTTTTGGATGTCCTAATCGAAAAATCTGATGGAGGAACATTATCACGAGTACCCATCGAAAAAAGACAGCTACCAACTCTTTATTAAGATGGGAGAGTGGCCATCCATTAGCATTGAAAAAGGGCATTCCTATGGGTCAGTTTTCCAGAATTAAGAGAAATTGTTCCAGTGAAGATAAATGTATGCTACAGTTCAACGACCTGGATAGTAGATTCGTGAGAGGGGGTACCCAAGTAGGGTTGTTAAGAAAGCACGAGAAGAGATCAATGGTGTTGGAAGACCAGCTCTTCTGTATCCTCCGCCAAAAATGGGGGACGCAGCTGGGCTGGTGCGCTTCATTACTACATTCAATAATGGTTCCAAGGCCATGAGGGAGGTACTGGAGAGGCATTGGTCGATCCTTAAAATGGATTCAGACATTGGCAAATTCGTCCCTGATAAGCCTCAGATAACCTATAGAAAGGCTAGATCATTGCAAGACAGGCTGACGCACAGCCATTTTGTGGACAACAGAGTCACGGGTTGTGACTGGCTCAGGAGCGGCCTTAAAGGGTGCTTTCGATGTAATGGTTGTGTGGCCTGTAATGCGGTGCAAGTAGGGAAAAAATTCTGAAGTAAGAACACAGGGAAGGAATACGAGATACGGTGTTTTGTCAATTGTCGGACGAAAGGGGTGATCTATAAAGCCACCTGTTCCTGTGGACAAGAATACATAGGCAAAACCAAGAGGGAGTTTAGAAGGAGAATAGGAGAACATCTCAGGGACATCAGGTTAGGGAATGATACCCCACTAGCAAAGCATGTGCACATGCTTCATGGGGGAGACACCGGTCATGTCACCTTCCAGGGGATTGACGTTGTCCCACCACTCAAGCGAGGAGGCGACTGGGACAAGAAGATCCTCCAGAAAGAATGTAGATGGATCTTCCGGCTTAACACAGTCTACCCGCATGGTCTCAATGAATCCCTATCTTTTTCACCCTTTTTGTAGATGGAGGAGTGTTACATCTCGTGGCTCTCCTGAGGCAAGGACTGAGGCAGTCTCCCATTCCTTGCCTGCCACGAGCATTCCTGCTCAGCAGCGCCGAAGGTCTGCCAGACTGCGCAGTGTGCAGGAGATACCTTCTCTGAGAGGCAGCAGAAGGGTGACACCTAGTGGTTCTCCTGTTACAAGGAGTGAATCGGTCTCCCATTCCTGGCCTGCCGCAGACTCTCCTGCTCAGCGGCCCCGAAGGTCTGCGAGGTTGCGCAATGTGCAGAGGTTTACTGCTCAGGGAAGCAGTGAGATTCCCGTTATCTCTGCACATTGTGAGACCGAGGATCCCGCCTCTATTTACCAGAGGCAGGAGGGTGAGCATGTGCAATGCGTGGTGGGTCCTGATTCGCTCACTGACGTCACACGGCTTGATGACAAGGCTGGTGACGTGGTGAATCCTGACTGGCCAGGCTGGGACGTTGTGGACCCTGATTGGGTCAAGTCCGTCATCTCCGCCTCGCGCCCGCCCTCGGGTGGAGCTGCACCTCCTTAAAAGCTCCCCCTGCCATCATGGCGGCGCGTGACCGTCCTTCTATGTTTGGATGTCTGGCAGCGTGCTGCCACGCCACTGCTCAGGCATTACTGTCTCTTGTGGGCTTGGCCCTTGCTGCTCCGGCAGTACCTCGTTTGCAGGCCGTGTTCCTGCCTTGCTGCTCCGGCAGTACCCCCGTCAACAGGCCGTGTTCCTGTCCCAGGTGAGCTCCTCAAGTCTACTTTGGACTCACCTGGTTATTGAAAGCACACGTGCGTGGGCACCTCTGTGCTACCCTCGTGCCATATTCTCGTGACTTCCACTGGCACACGTGCGTGGGCACCTCTGTGCTTCCCCGTGCAACAGGTACACCGAGCCGTGAGATCTGTGCCATACAACCCTCACAGGTTAGGGCAGATCGGTGTACATAGATCGTCTGTGACATTCCAGACGATCGCTAGCAGCAACCCGCTCACTCTTCACCCACCATAGCGGCGGTCCCTTACACCGCACAGTGGACCTTGACCGGCGGAAGCAGTCCATTTCCCATCTTGGCACGCTTCCCCGGGTCCCCCTCGTAACAGAGGAGTACCGTTAGTTAGGAGGGAAAGTCATCGGACGATCGGGGGCTCCAATCACCGTCTTTTGTAAGGCGCCGACCTCCGCAGGTAGGTAGGATGAGCCTTTTGAGTGAGTTTTTAGTTGATGGTGGTATGTCAGGTTCCTTCCATTCCCTCCTCCCTTAGGGTACCGTCTAGCCTTTGTTCTGGCCAGTCCCCTCTCCCCCCCCTGATTTACCATAGGCCATTTCTTGCCTCTTCAGTATCTCTCTCAGGGCTATACACTTTTTTTGGCTTTTTTTGCTATTTTATTCCAACCTCTTTTTTAATAATTTACTCCTATTAATCTTTTTCTGGGATTTAATCTTCCCTCTAAGACCGAGTTTTATTATCGTCCTGGGTCTATAAACTTGTGCATATCATCTGGTAATTTTGGGCCCGACCCCTGCTATCTGTTTCCTGTTGATAAGAGCAGATGAGCACTAAGCATAAAAAAAAAAAATGTCCGTTTAAATGGACTTAGCGCATGCGCGACAGACTGGGACATAGCGCGCTTTCTATATGCAGTGAAGGGGCGGACCTGATGGGCGCGGCAGCGTCCAACTCATACCTCCTATCTCTAAGGTGTCATGAGTGCGCCGGGCATCTATGACGTTACTTCCTGATGGACTTGCGTTCCACTTGTGCGCTCCACCGCTCAATGCGGAAGTGGTAAGCGCTTTTGCAGAAGTGACGTCAGACGCCGGGCGGGAGAGCGGCGACCATTTAAACGTGTTTGGTATAGACAGGGGTGTACAGCAGAGAGGATTCTTGCTGTCACCATCCGGTAAGTCGCCTACGTTTCCCTCTTTGTTTCTCTAAAGATTGGATGCATTTGGGGTGCTGTAATTTTGAGCTTCCCTTCTTATTATCCCGTTTTTCTCTTTTATAGTGAACCCACTAGAGGTTTCCTCATTAAAACCTGTGTCTCCTCATATAAACTCCCCTGAAGAATAGTATCTAGAAAACGCGTCGGGAGAAGGAGGATTTGGGAGATGGACAGTTTGCATTACTAGAAGGGATCCCGGTTCTAGAGCAAAAGGACCTGTGGATATGCCGTTAAATGATGGTGACAAACTGTTTATATGGAATAAGATACACCAACATGGCTGAGACCATTCCATTTATTTTATAAACAGACAAAGGCACAGCGGGGATGTGAATGTATTATTAATCCTGAAGCCTTGTCGATTTGTCCTGAATTACTGGGCACCTATTGGCTGATTTAATACCCTTTGGTTATTGTTGTGCCTAACCCCCTCATGAGGTATTTGACGATGTGGTGTGGTACAACATTATGGGCAGCACTATAGTGAAAATGCCTGAGGTCTGAAGTTTTGCCTATATAATTTCAGCCATCTGTGCTTGGATCAGTGGTAAAACCTATTTTGCCTTTGTGGTCTTTTGTGTCACGTGATAGGGTGTCCTGGCCCTCTTATATATTATCAGGGCTAGACAATACCTTACCCTTCACTAGGCATTTATTTTAATTAAAGGCAAGGTTTTCCTTTCCTTTTTTTAGAGAATTCATTATTAAAAGTTATATTTTAGTTTCTATTGCTGTATTTGGTCTTTGATCATCTAGTTCACCAGTGGCTGCATTTCTCTGATTTCCGTGATATGGCAGGTTTTCTAACCACAGGTATAGACACGAATAACTGGTTTTCAGAAGCCAAGGAAGTATTCTCAGAAAGAAATTTTGTGCAAAAAGAATATACTCCAACTCTCAACGGTGCTTTCAATGATCTTACTAGGATTTACAGGGAGCGAACCACTTCCTGGTGGGAAGTACAGTCGCTCGAGAACTATTTGAAGGATAAAATTGTTCCCAGGTATTTAAGAATCTCTCTCTTACCCGGCTACAGGTATAAAAGCCCAGAACTGGCTCTCAAATGGGAAAGGGAGGTTACTGACTGCTCACTTAGGCTGATGACATAACTATTGGAGGAGGAACGAAAGAACTTAGCTAATTTAGAACTAGCCTTAAAGCAACAGATTGATATAACAAAAAAAATTTCTGGTGATAGCGAGTTTGCAGCAAAAGAGGTGACTCTGCAGAACACCATAGAAAAATTTCAATATCATCTTAAAGAAAAGAAACATAAATTCTATATTAGAGATCTACAGGAATTTAGAGATAATAAAGCATATACTTTCTTCTCCAATAGACCCGTCAGACAAAGTGAGCCAGAAAGCACCTCCACTGACACAGAAGCATCAGACCTGGAAGGTAGGAATACTGCCTCCCGTGGTAAAGGAGAAAATAGAGGAAGAGGACGGGGTAACTTCCGTTTTTAGAACAAACACATTACTCCCTCCGAAACAAACAACGACAAAACAATATTCCACCACTGGGTCAACCCAAATAATTAACTTGTCAGGACATAATCTCACTGAGGCAGAAAAATCAGTTCTAAGTAAGGGCCTGGGATTCGTGCCTACATCAGATTTTGATAAATTTGAGGGGGTGAAGGACTTAAATCTTTTTATCCGTAAACTTAAGTGGAAGAAATATCATATTAGAGAGAATAGAAAGCAGAGTTCAGAGTTGGGTATTCCTGAGGACATTTTAGAGGACGTAAGATTATTGTACAGCATTGGTGAAGCCGATCCAAATTTGAGTGGCCTAGGTCCATTTACACGCCTTAAACAAAAGAGTGACAAAATGCCGCCTCCACTGAATGATGTGGGCTCAATTGAGATCTTTTGCAATCTTGTCACTCGCGATCTTGAAAATCTTCAGGTGGGTCGTTCCCGCGACTTCAACCTCTCCAAAAGTGAAATGGGGGGCTTGTTGTCGCTGGAGCGCTCCCCTGATTTAGTAATAAAACAATTGGACAAAGGCGGTAATGTTGTACTAATGAACATTGATCACTATAGAGATATGTGCTTAACTATCCTAAATGATGTTGAGAGTTATGGCAAACTTGCCATCAACCCTACTAAGATTTTCATGGGTGAATTAAGAGATATTCTCTTGAGAGCAAAGGAAAATGGCCTGATAGACAGAGGAGAATTTGAGTTCCTGCATTATGTTCATTAAATTGCCTCCCCCGACCATTAAGAAAATGTGCCACAGCTTTAAGACCTATATCGTGTCTGATCGAGGAATACAATGATTCGACGTCAATACTAGCCAGTATGACGTCTTTTTCAAGGGTGATGTCTTCAAGTTTCTTCAGAAGATCAGTTGTATCTCTTAGATATGAATTAAGGGAAATGACGAAAGGTTTGAGGAGTTCGTCTAGATATATTCCCAGATTCTGGGTAAGACAGCCCACCCCCGAGACTATAGGCCTTCCCTTAAGTGGATTTGTCCCTTTATGTATCTTAGGGAGACAATAAAAGGTAGGGGGTCACCGGGAATCTCGGGAGTAGGAGCCTTCCTTTTGGAAATTCTGGAATTTTGTCTTACACGGAATGTGTTTACATTTGGAAACCAACTCTACCACCAGCTCAGGGGCACCGCGATGGGCAGCCCTTGTGCGCCCTTGTATGCAAATTTTCTCCTGGGCTGGTGGGAGGAGACACAAGTATTTAGTGATGATTCTAGCCTCCCAACTGATGAAATTCTGCTATGGTGCAGATTTATCGACGACATCTTTATTCTGTGGAGGGGTCAGAATTTGAATTATCACAAGTGGTAGGGAGATCAAACATGAATGACTTAGGTCTGTTTTTCACCTTTGAGGTAAACAATTCACAACTGCCCGTTTTGGATGTCCTAATCGAAAAATCTGATGGAGGGAACATTATCACGAGTACCCATCGAAAAAAGACAGCTACCAACTCTTTATTAAGATGGGAGAGTGGCCATCCATTAGCATTGAAAAAGGGCATTCCTATGGGTCAGTTTTCCAGAATTAAGAGAAATTGTTCCAGTGAAGATAAATGTATGCTACAGTTCAACGACCTGGAAAGTAGATTCCGTGAGAGGGGGTACCCAAGTAGGGTTGTTAAGAAAGCACGAGAAGAGATCAATGGTGTTGGAAGACCAGCTCTTCTGTATCCTCCGCCAAAAATGGGGGACGCAGCTGGGCTGGTGCGCTTCATTACTACATTCAATAATGGTTCCAAGGCCATGAGGGAGGTACTGGAGAGGCATTGGTCGATCCTTAAAATGGATTCAGACATTGGCAAATTCGTCCCTGATAAGCCTCAGATAACCTATAGAAAGGCTAGATCATTGCAAGACAGGCTGACGCACAGCCATTTTGTGGACAACAGAGTCACGGGTTGTGACTGGCTCAGGAGCGGCCTTAAAGGGTGCTTTCGATGTAATGGTTGTGTGGCCTGTAATGCGGTGCAAGTAGGGAAAAAATTCTGAAGTAAGAACACAGGGAAGGAATACGAGATACGGTGTTTTGTCAATTGTCGGACGAAAGGGGTGATCTATAAAGCCACCTGTTCCTGTGGACAAGAATACATAGGCAAAACCAAGAGGGAGTTTAGAAGGAGAATAGGAGAACATCTCAGGGACATCAGGTTAGGGAATGATACCCCACTAGCAAAGCATGTGCACATGCTTCATGGGGGAGACACCGGTCATGTCACCTTCCAGGGGATTGACGTTGTCCCACCACTCAAGCGAGGAGGCGACTGGGACAAGAAGATCCTCCAGAAAGAATGTAGATGGATCTTCCGGCTTAACACAGTCTACCCGCATGGTCTCAATGAATCCCTATCTTTTTCACCCTTTTTGTAGATGGAGGAGTGTTACATCTCGTGGCTCTCCTGAGGCAAGGACTGAGGCAGTCTCCCATTCCTTGCCTGCCACGAGCATTCCTGCTCAGCAGCGCCGAAGGTCTGCCAGACTGCGCAGTGTGCAGGAGATACCTTCTCTGAGAGGCAGCAGAAGGGTGACACCTAGTGGTTCTCCTGTTACAAGGAGTGAAGCGGTCTCCCATTCCTGGCCTGCCGCAGACTCTCCTGCTCAGCGGCCCCGAAGGTCTGCGAGGTTGCGCAATGTGCAGAGGTTTACTGCTCAGGGAAGCAGTGAGATTCCCGTTATCTCTGCACATTGTCTAACACAGTCTACCCGCATGGTCTCAATGAATCCCTATCTTTTTCACCCTTTTTGTAGATGGAGGAGTACCGTTAGTTAGGAGGGAAAGTCATCGGACGAGCGGGAACGCCAATCATCGTCTTTTCTAAGGCACCGACCTCTGCAGGTAGGTAGGATGAGCCTTTTGAGTGAGTTTTTAGTTGGTGGTGGTATGTCAGGTTCCTTCCATTCCTTCCTCCCTTAGGGTACCGTCTAGCCTTTGTTCTGGCCAGTCCCCTCTCCCCCCTTTGATTTACCATAGGCCATTTCTTGCCTCTTCAGTATCTCTCTCAGGGCTATACACTTTTTTTGGCTTTTTTTGCTATTTTATTCCAACCTCTTTTTTAATAATTTACTCCTATTAATCTTTTTCTGGGATTTAATCTTCCCTCTAAGACCGAGTTTTATTATCGTCCTGGGTCTATAAACTTGTGCATATCATCTGGTAATTTTGGGCCCGACCCCTGCTATCTGTTTCCTGTTGATAAGAGCAGATGAGCACTAAGCATAAAAAAAAAAAAAAATGTCCGTTAAAATGGACTTAGCGCATGCGCGACAGACTGGGACATAGCGCGCTTTCTATATGCAGTGAAGGGGCGGACCTGATGGGCGCGGCAGCGTCCCACTCATACCTCCTATCTCTAAGGTGTCATGAGTGCGCCGGGCATCTATGACGTTACTTCCTGATGGACTTGCGTTCCACTTGTGCGCTCCACCGCTCAATGCGGAAGTGGTAAGCGCTTTTGCAGAAGTGACGTCAGACGCCGGGCGGGAGAGCGGCGACCATTTAAACGTGTTTGGTATAGACAGGGGTGTACAGCAGAGAGGATTCTTGCTGTCACCATCCGGTAAGTCGCCTACGTTTCCCTCTTTGTTTCTCTAAAGATTGGATGCATTTGGGGTGCTGTAATTTTGAGCTTCCCTTCTTATTATCCCGTTTTTCTCTTTTATAGTGAACCCACTAGAGGTTTTCTCATTAAAACCTGTGTCTCCTCATATAAACTCCCCTGAAGAATAGTATCTAAAAAACGCGTCGGGAGAAGGAGGATTTGGGAGATGGACAGTTTGCATTACTAGAAGGGATCCCGGTTCTAGAGCAAAAGGACCAGTGGATATGCCGTTAAATGATGGTGACAAACTGTTTATATGGAATAAGATACACCAACATGGCTGAGACCATTCCATTTATTTTATAAACAGACAAAGGCACAGCGGGGATGTGAATGTATTATTAATCCTGAAGCCTTGTCGATTTGTCCTGAATTACTGGGCACCTATTGGCTGATTTAATACCCTTTGGTTATTGTTGTGCCTAACCCCCTCATGAGGTATTTGACGATGTGGTGTGGTACAACATTATGGGCAGCACTATAGTGAAAAGGCCTGAGGTCTGAAGTTTTGCCTATATAATTTCAGCCATCTGTGCTTGGATCAGTGGTAAAACCTATTTTGCCTTTGTGGTCTTTTGTGTCACGTGATAGGGTGTCCTGGCCCTCTTATATATTATCAGGGCTAGACAATACCTTACCCTTCACTAGGCATTTATTTTAATTAAAGGCAAGGTTTTCCTTTCCTTTTTTTAGAGAATTCATTATTGTTGGAAGCCAACATGGACAATGTATGTATCATAACGAATTACTGGACTCCATATTGTATCTGTCAGCTACCAATATTACCAGGACTGTACATCAAAAGAATCGGCCATGTACAGTGAAGAGTTTCATGGCCATTGAAGAGGCAAGAAGGCCATTGTGTGTTCTGTGATGAACTGACCTTTGTCCTATCAACATGATAAAGGTTGCATCTTCACCTGAATTGAACATGGTGCCTTTAGCCTCTTGGAAGATACACAACACCTGTGGTATTCATGAATTGAATGTCCTGTTTATAGCCTATTAAAATGGATATTGGTAAACAATCCCTTGTTCAAGTGGAATACAAGCCATTGTACTGGAGATGGACATCAGGTCTCCAACCTGAATGGAGTGTAAATCTGTCCTCAGGCTTTGTGATATGAAAGACCTTTGCTACATACCAGGACACTATCCACAGGATCCACAGGTTTGTCAAGACTCCTCTTAATCCTTTAACAAATTGACCTCGGAGAGCCACCTTCAGGAGAGCATTGACATCAACAGCCATATGCACGTTCCTGGACAACTCAAAAGACTGTGACCTGATTGGATCCTACTAATATGTGGAGGTGTTACTGGGATGGGCACTGTATGGGCCATGTGTGATTGTGTGTCTGATATAAAGGTATCCTACCAAGCTAGTCACTCTATCCACTTCCCATCTTCCACCACCCTCTCCCAATACCTTTCCCCTTTCATTGTACCCTTTCCCTTAGTTAGGTTTCTGTTACGAGGGGGACCCGGGGAAGCGTGCCAAGATGGGAAATGGACTGCTTCCGCCGGTCAAGGTGCACTGTGCGGTGTAAGGGACCGCCGCTATGGTGGGTGAAGAGTGAGCGGGTTGCTGCTAGCAATCGTCTGGAATGTCACAGACGATTTATGTACACCGATCTGCCCTAACCCGTGAGGGTTGTATGGCACAGATCTCACGGCTCGGTGTACCTGTTGCACGGGGAAGCACAGAGGTGCCCACGCACGTGTGGCCAGTGGAAGTCACGAGAATATGGCACGAGGGTAGCACAGAGGTGCCCACGCACGTGTGCTTTCAATAACCAGGTGAGTCCAATTGAGACTTGAGGAGCTCACCTGGGACAGGAACACGGCCTGTTGACGGGGGTACTGCCGGAGCAGCAAGGCAGGAACACGGCCTGCAAATGAGGTACTGCCGGAGCAGCAAGGGCCAAGCCCACAAGAGATAGTAATGCCTGAGCAGTGACGTGGCAGCACGCTGCCAGACATCCAAACATAGAAGGACGGTCGCGCGCCGCCATGATGGCAGGGGGAGCTTTTAAGGAGGTGCAGCTCCACCCGAGGGCGGGCGCGAGGCGGAGATGACGGACTTGACCCAATCAGGGTCCACGACGTCCCAGCCTGGCCAGTCAGGATTCACCACGTCACCAGCCTTGTCATCAAGCCGTGTGACGTCAGTGAGCGAATCAGGACCCACCACGCATTGCACATGCTCACCCTCCTGCCTCTGGGAAATAGAGGCGGGATCCTCGGTCTCACAATGTGGAGAGATAACGAGAATCTCACTGCTTCCCTGAGCAGTAAACCTCTGCACATTGCGCAGCCTCGCAGACCTTCGGGGCCGCTGAGCAGGAGAGTCTGCGGCAGGCCAGGAATGGGAGACCGCTTCACTCCTTGTAACAGGAGAACCACTAGGTGTCACCCTTCTGCTGCCTCTCTGAGAAGGTATCTCCTGCACACTGCACAGTCTGGCAGACCTTCGGCGCTGCTGAGCAGGAGTGCTCGTGGCAGGCAAGGAATGGGAGACTGCCTCAGTCCTTGCCTCAGGAGAGCCACGAGATGTAACATTACCCCCCTGTCTAGGCCCCCCCCCTGTCCGTGCTCGAAGGCCGCTATCAAACCCGGGGCGCGGATATGATCCTCCAACTCCCAGGATCTATGCTCCGGACCACGGCCGGCCCACTCCACGAGGTAGTACCTCTTGCCCTGTATGACTTTTGTCTCCACAAGTTTTGCCACCTCAGGGTCGTTGGACGGGGAGTCGGTTTGAGCCGGCAGGGACCCCGAGAATTTATTAAGTCGTACGGGTTTCAGGAGGGACACGTGAAAGGTGTTGGCTATAGCCCAGCGTGGAGGGAGCTGGAGTCGATATGCCACTGGGTTTACCTGCTGTAGTACTTTAAACGGACCCAGATACCTAGGGGCGAATTTGGCTGCCTGTACCCGTAGGTTAACATTCTTAGAGGACAGCCATACTAGGTCACCAGGGGCGAAGGATGGTGCAGGGCGGCGGCGAACATCAGCCGTTGTCACCATCCGGTCTTTAGCCCTTTTAAGAGCCTCTTGGGTGTCATCCCAGATCTCCCGGGCCTTGGTCGCCCAATCCTCCACTCTAGTATCGGGTGACGTAATGGGCATCGGAACCGGGATTCTGGGATGTTGTCCGTTATTGAGTAGGAACGGAGTCTGGCCAGAGGATTCATGGACCGAATTGTTAATGGCAAATTCGGCCCAAGGAAGGTGGTTAGCCCAGTTGTCGTGGTGCGCGGATATAAAATGGCGGAGGTAAGTTACCAAGGTCTGATTAGTCCTCTCCACTAGTCCATTGGTCTCGGGATGGTATGCGGAGGAGATGTTCAGCTCTATCTGCAGGAGCTTACAGAGCTCTCTCCAGAAGCGAGATGCGAACTGGGGACCCCGGTCGCTCACCACCTTGTCAGGCATGCCATGCAACCTAAATACATGCCGAATGAACAAGGTGGCGAGAGCACGTGACGTCGGGAGTCGTGGGAGAGGCACCAAGTGGACCATTTTAGAGAAGTGGTCCGTGATGACCCATACGACCCTGTGCCCTGCTGACTTGGGCAGATCTCCCAGGAAGTCCATCCCCACCACTTCCCAGGGACGATCCGGCACTGGCAGTGGGTGAAGAAGACCTGCCGGTCTCTGCCGGGACGGCTTATTCCGAGCACACGACATACAGGCTCCCACATATTCCTGTATGTCCTGGGGTAGTCTCGGCCACCAATAATGCCTGGTCACCAGGTCTCTGGTCCTTTTGACCCCGAAGTGACCCCCGACCTTGGAGGCATGGGCCCACGATAGCACCTCATTCCGTAGTTCAGGGGGAACGAGGGTTTTGCCAGGTGGCACCTGGTCCAAAGAAGTGGGAGTGACCATCCTCAAGCTGTCCGGGGGTAGTATAAGACGAGGCTCCTCCTCGTCCTCCTCCAACACAACCATACAACGTGACAAGGCATCGGCCCGTACGTTCTTCTCACCGGCCAGGTGGCGGATAATAAAGCGGAACCGGGAGAAGAATAAAGACCAACGGGCCTGCCTTGGGTTCAGGCGTTGTGCTGTCTGGAGGTATGTGAGGTTTTTGTGGTCAGAAAAAACCTCAAATGGATGCTTCGCACCCTCCAGGAGATGCCGCCATTCCTGGAATGCTAGTTTCATCGCCAGTAACTCCCTATCCCCTATGGAGTAGTTCCTCTCGGCCGGAGAAAAGGTCTTGGAGAAAAAGAAACACGGATGTTTCCTTCCTTGTTCGTTTTTCTGGTACAGGACTGCACCTGCACCGACCGAAGAGGCGTCTACCTCCAGTAGGAAGGGTTTGGAGATGTCTGGACGATGAAGGATGGGAGCTCTGGAGAAGTGAGTTTTGAGAGTGTGAAATGCCTCTACCGTTTCCCGTGTCCATGCTTTGGGATTAGCGCCCTTGCGGGTAAGGGCAATGATGGGTGCTGCCACCGTCGAGAAGTTGGGAATGAACTGGCGATAATAATTGATAAACCCCAAGAATCGCTGGATCGCCTTCAGCGAGCGGGGCTCAGGCCAGTTCATCACTGTCTCCAACTTCCCCGGATCCATTGCTAACCCCTGACTGGACACTATGTACCCCAGGAACGGCAAGGATTCCTGTTCAAAAACGCACTTTTCCAGCTTAGCATATAACGAATGGGTGCGGAGCCTCTTAAGTACTCGGATTACATCCCTCCGATGGGTGGTAAGATCGGGGGAGAAGATAAGAATGTCATCCAGGTATGCAACCACGGAAAGATACAAATCCCGGAAAATGTCATTCACAAAGTCTTGAAATACGGCGGGGGCATTGCAGAGTCCGAAGGGCATTACTAGATACTCGTAGTGACCGTCCCTGGTGTTAAAGGCGGTCTTCCACTCACCGCCCTTTCGGACTCGCACTAGATTATACGCCCCGCGTAGATCCAGCTTTGTGAAGACCTTTGCCCCGCGGAATCGATCAAATAGCTCAGTAATGAGGGGCAAAGGGTATTTGTTCTTGATTGTGATTGCATTTAATCCCCTGTAATCGATACAGGGGCGCAGATCCCCTTCCTTCTTCTGCACAAAAAAGAACCCTGCACCAGCCGGTGAAATAGACTTGCGAATGAACCCCTTCGCCAGGCTGTCCTGAATATATCTGGACATAGCCTCCGTCTCTGGAGCAGAGAGTGGATACACTCTGCCCCTAGGGGGCTCGGAGCCTGGCTTCAGGTCTATTCGGCAATCATATGGCCGGTGGGGAGGAAGAGTATCTGCGGCCCTTTTGGAAAAGACATCCCTGTAGGCCTCATAAGGTGTCGGTAAACCCGGCCTCTCAGTATTCCCTGAGGACCCAACCGACCTAATGGTAGTGGGTGGTTCGGTAGTCACGAGGTGCTCTCTACAGGATCCTGCCCAGGATGAGATCTCCCCTGTTGCCCAGTTGAGTATAGGAGCATGCTGTCTCAACCAGGGAAGGCCCAGTAGGATCTCATCCGTCCCCCCTGGAAGCACCAGGAAGGACACCTGCTCATGGTGTCCCGGTGGTACATCCATACTGAGAGGGATGGTGATCTGGGTGATAGGATCGAGTAGTATGGACCCGTCGACTACCCGGACCCTGAGTGGCTTGGGCAACAGAACCAGGGGAACTGAGTCCAAGCAAGCCAGGGCAGAGAAGAGAGTAGTGCCGAACTGCAACTGGGCGCTGATAGTCAACCTAGAGGGAGAAGTAGCGTCTAGAGTCCCCCCTCTGATAGAAACTAGACGCTGTCTTTTCCCGACGGTTTGGGACATAGGGTAGCTATGTGTCCCCTCTGCCCACAGGAAAAGCAGATGACACAAGACCGAGAACCTGGGGCAGAGGAGACCACCTTGGACACCTCCATTGACTCTACGGAGTCGCCTACAGGACTGGCTGGGGGACCTGTCTGATGGAAGACGGGAGTCAGACGCTTTTTAGGCCGAGAAGACGTGGGTGCTGAAGAGACCTCGAGCCTTCGCTCCGCCTGGCGGATGTCTATGCGAGAGGCAACCTGAATCAAGGACTCTAAAGTGGCAGGCACCTCACATGTGGCCAGTGCGTCTTTGACAAACCCTGCCAGGCCCTCCCAAAATACAGGGACAAGGACCTTATCCGGCCAGTCCAGCTCTGCGGCCAGTGTCCTAAAGTGTACAGCAAAGTCCCCGACTGAAGCAGACCCTTGCCGAAGTCGTAGGAGACGCAGCGCGGAATCGTGGGTGACTTGAGGCCCGAGGAACACCATTCTCATGGCCCCAAGATAAGCTGCTAAGTTATTCACCACACGATCTCCGCGCTCCCACAACGGCGTGGACCACTTCAGCGCTCTCCCTGTGAGCAGGGACTGGACGAAGGCTACCTTCGCCTTCTCGGTAGCGTAAAGAGTCGCGGACAGCTCTAAGTAGGTGGTAACCTGGTTTATAAAACCACGGCACTCAGAGCTGTTGCCGCTAAAGCGCTCTGGAAGCGCAAGGCGAGGAGACCTTCCGCCCAATAGCACAGCCTGGGTAGCCGCCTGGGTGGCGACTGTCGTCAGAGTAGTCTTATCGGAGGAAGACTGCTCCACTGCTGCCAATCGTGACTCCAACTGCTGCACATAACGCAGCAACTGCTGCTGCTCTTCAGCCATAGCCAGACCTTTGGCGCGACCGTAATGTTACGAGGGGGACCCGGGGAAGCGTGCCAAGATGGGAAATGGACTGCTTCCGCCGGTCAAGGTCCACTGTGCGGTGTAAGGGACCGCCGCTATGGTGGGTGAAGAGTGAGCGGGTTGCTGCTAGCAATCATCTGGAATGTCACAGACGATCTATGTACACCGATCTGCCCTAACCCGTGAGGGTTGTATGGCACAGATCTCACGGCTCGGTGTACCTGTTGCACGGGGAAGCACAGAGGTGCCCACGCACGTGTGGCCAGTGGAAGTCACGAGAATATGGCACGAGGGTAGCACAGAGGTGCCCACGCACGTGTGCTTTCAATAACCAGGTGAGTCCAATGGAGACTTGAGGAGCTCACCTGGGACAGGAACACGGCCTGTTGACGGGGGTACTGCCGGAGCAGCAAGGCAGGAACACGGCCTGCAAATGAAGTACTGCCGGAGCAGCAAGGGCCAAGCCCACAAGAGATAGTAATGCCTGAGCAGTGGCGTGGCAGCACGCTGCCAGACATCCAAACATAGAAGGACGGTCGCGCGCCGCCATGATGGCAGGGGGAGCTTTTAAGGAGGTGCAGCTCCACCCGAGGGCGGGCACGAGGCGGAGATGACGGACTTGACCCAATCAGGGTCCACGACGTCCCAGCCTGGCCAGTCAGGATTCACCACGTCACCAGCCTTGTCATCAAGCCGTGTGACGTCAGTGAGCGAATCAGGACCCACCACGCATTGCACATGCTCACCCTCCTGCCTCTGGGAAATAGAGGCGGGATCCTCGGTCTCACAATGTGGAGAGATAACGGGAATCTCACTGCTTCCCTGAGCAGTAAACCTCTGCACATTGCGCAGCCTCGCAGACCTTCGGGGCCGCTGAGCAGGAGAGTCTGCGGCAGGCCAGGAATGGGAGACCGCTTCACTCCTTGTAACAGGAGAACCACTAGGTGTCACCCTTCTGCTGCCTCTCTGAGAAGGTATCTCCTGCACACTGCGCAGTCTGGCAGACCTTCGGCGCTGCTGAGCAGGAGTGCTCGTGGCAGGCAAGGAATGGGAGACTGCCTCAGTCCTTGCCTCAGGAGAGCCACGAGATGTAACAGGTTTCCCTTATGTATGTCATTGTAAATTCCCTACTTGTAATAAATCCCCTTTTAAAGATCCAGTAGCTCTTGTTAATTATGATTAACTGGCACCCTAAAACTCAGCAGATTTCTACATTTGGCACCCCAGATGGGACTGTGATTAAATTCCACAGAGAATCCACAAGAAATTAATCTGCTTTAATCCACATTTGGAAAAGTGTGGAGATCAAAGAACCGAGGAGTCTGGATCTTGGTAGAAACGGAAATACTGGTGAGTAAAGACTTTCCTTGTAATCTATGTTGTATGTTGCTCCTAATGATTCTGGTGTTGTTGCAGATCAGGCTATGTATTATGTTGTGTTAGCAGAATGATTCTGGATGCATTTAGCAAAGTTAAATATCATTCGTAGTTGGAAAAGGGGTTTATGTTAAAATCAGATTTAAAGTGAGAAAGTATTGTTTCAAACAGTTAAGACCTTTTGAAAGTTTGCATAGTAAGGTCTGGTGTTAAACGCTTTCAGTTAGAAATTTTTGTTTTGTGAGTGTTTACAGTTTGTTGCTGAAAATGGAGTTTGTGGAAAAATACGTGAAGAAGTATACCTCTGCCGTGTACCATGTCAGTGCAGATAAATCTTTAGAAGTCCAACATAACGACTTGATAGAACAATGTAGGAGCTATAATAATAATTTAAATAGTAAAGTTATTAGTAGGAAATTGAAAAAGGAAAAGTTAAGCAATGAGATTTCTGTGTTGCTTAAGATAAAGGAATTGGCTGTTTTGAAAGAAGCAAATTGGTGGAAGCAAAGGCTGCAAATGAAAGCGGATATAGACAAAATTAGTGATTCTGTTATAGAAATTTCTGATAATACGACCAATGAAATACATGGTTTGCAATCAGATGTAAGTAAATTAGCTGTGAGAAATAGGAAGTTGGAGGAACAATTGAAGGAGTGTAGACTGAGCTCCACTTCACAAGCAACTCAGGTGTGCTCTTTAGAACTGAAAATTAGTCAAATGGAGAAGTTAATTGCAACTTTGGAAAGACAACTGGATGAAGCTAAATGTCAATTGCATAACAGAGAGCAATATATACAGTCTCTTAAGTCAAAGATATGCAGTCTGGAGACAGTCAATGTGTGTACTCTTTCTAATGATGATACAAGAGATGTCAGATATAGATCTCTATTGGTTGATTGTAATCCATTGCTCACTATTTCTGAAAAGCTTCACCTGTGTCAACTTCTTGGTAAGTTTGACTCAGATATTTCTCCAGTCATTCTATCTAATAGATTTGAGGCTGTGGTCCAGCAATATAGTCTGAACAACAAAAATGCTTGGTCTCTGCTCCAAGCTTGGCTCCCAGGACCACTGGCAGCACAGCTCAGATCTGAACAAATGGGTGATAACTGTACAGGTGCAGAGCTAAGAAGGAAGGAATTGCAACGTATCATAGGTCAAAATAATTTCTGTGGAAAAAGAAGCGCAATAGGGTCTTACCCCGGTATAAAAGGGGTCTTAAGATAAGTAATCCTACTCACCAGATCAGGTTGTGAAAGTCACAACTCCTATGCAAGCATGTAACTCCAGGTCACGGCAGCAGTCCCCGGTTGGCAGATAACGGAAAACAGTAGAGAGGGGTTTTACACCGCGCCAATGACCGACAACTCCTGAAATTTCAGATCAATGCTTCTTTATTTCACGCACAGGTCAAGTCAACGCGTTTCAAGAGTCTTAGCTCTCTTCATCAGGACAAGCTGGCAAAGAACATCAAATCTGCTGTAAGTTTTGCTGCTGTTGTCTTGTTGTTTTTTAAATGTATGGATTCCCGCCGATTTTTTTCAAAAGGGGTGGATCAGGACTCCACCTCTAAGGTATATATTGCTGTATAGGTTGCCTTACAGCAGATTTGATGTTCTTTGCCAGCTTGTCCTGATGAAGAGAGCTAAGACTCTTGAAACGCGTTGACTTGACCTGTGCGTGAAATAAAGAAGCATTGATCTGAAATTTCAGGAGTTGTCGGTCATTGGCGCGGTGTAAAACCCCTCTCTACTGTTTTCCGTTATCTGCCAACCGGGGACTGCTGCCGTGACCTGGAGTTACATGCTTGCATAGGAGTTGTGACTTTCACAACCTGATCTGGTGAGTAGGATTACTTATCTTAAGACCCCTTTTATACCGGGGTAAGACCCTATTGCGCTTCTTTTTCCACAGAAATTATTTTGATTCGTACTTGGGACCTGGCTTGACCAGATCTTCTTATCCTGTGGATACAGCTGCAGAGGGTCAAAGACTAAAGAATGGATTATTTTAATAATCGGCTGACTTCCAGAGAAAAACTGATCCTACAAACAGTAGGTGCACATGAGCAACGGGTTGTTGATTGGGATCTGGATTTACCCAATGTATACTCAGAGGAGGATACGGTGACTATGAAAAAACTTTTTTTACAATTAGAAGACCTTCTGAAAGAGGAATTGAGGTTTGGGCTGGATGCCAGATTCCTCACCATTTATATGGAGGAAAAACTCTGCCCTAGGGGCTTGATGATTAGACATGATTCACCTTTTCCACTTGATCCTATTTTCACTGCAGAATGGAACAGGATTCTGCAGGACTGTATGCAGGGCATGCTACAGTGTCTATATAAAAAGAGAACTGATATTGCCAATGAGACGACTACCAAGATTAATGGACTATATAATGAACTGAGCCGTTTTGACTTACACCCTGAGTTTAAGATCGTTAATTCCGACATTAACACTAAACTGACTCAACTAGAGCAGGATTCCATTTTTAGAAAATCTAAAAAACTACAGAGGGACAGGCAGGATAAGATCCCCTCCAAAAAACAAGATCCCACTCCCAGGGATGGGGGGAGGGAACCCCAGACCCGTAGATCTAGATATGATAGTCATGGGAAGAGCTTCTTCAATAGCAAGTTTCATAAGAAAAGGTCCCTTTCCTCCACAAAGAATGGGACTACTACGGCTGTTGGGAACGGTCACAACATGATTCAAAGTTCTCACCACGAGGGCCAGACCCAGTGTGTGGAGTCCCCTTTAACGGGTACATCGGATGAGGTCTTCCATAGTGATCTCATTCCAGTGGTCCCGATTGAGCCTGTCACTATCATTGACAAACCCAGGGATTTTGAGGAAACTAGGAAACATCTAGAGGCTCTCAGGTCCCAGATAGAAAGGATCCGCAAAGAAAGGAGCCTAGATCTGGGACAAGATGGGTTATATACCGTGCCCATGGAAGTGAATACAATAGATAAAGATTTCACTGACCTTTTGGATTTATCAACACATGATGAATATATTCCCCTGCCAGATACACAGATTACTAATAACATCATCATTTCTTCACCTCCACAGGTAACCCCTGGGGAAGTTTCACAAGGTAATACAATTACCATCGACAACACACAGAAAGGCAACACCTGTGTGCCTTTTTTGTCGTTGGCAAAAAACACACAGAGCCACATCACAAACTTTCTGACACCCAGAATGGGAAAAAGAAAAAGTGCCACAGAGGGTCCAGAGCTGGGACTAGGGTCCAACAAAAAAGAGAAGAAAAATCCTACACAATAAACAAAAATATGGGTATTTTTAATCTTTCCAAATATACCCTCTCCAAAGGGGAAATAAAAATTCTCAATAAAGGACTATCCTTTTGTCCAGCAGCTAATGCCAATGACTTTGATGTGTACCTAGACTTCCAGAGGTTTATCAGGAAGCTCACCTTAACCAGACATTTCCAAATCCACAAATATGTCGCTGATAGAAACATGGAGGAGCCTGATGATTTTCATCACACAGACCTCAGATTAAGGTCTAATTTTTACCCCTTACAAAGCAAGGGTCACCATCTGAAGACCTTTAGCGACCTAGTGCTGGAGGACCTCAAAAAACTAGCGGGTCATAGGACCTCGGGTAGTTCTAACCTAAACACAGAGGAAAAGAAAGCTCTTTGTGCACTAAAAAATAATCCTGACCTGGTCATTAGGAATGCCGACAAAGGAGGTGGCATAGTGTTGCAGGACAAAGAGACCTATATCCAGGAGGCCCTAAGAAACCTCAATAATCCTTTACACTATGAGAGGGTGGACATGACACACTACAACCAGTCCATTGTCAATTATCACACCTTGATATCTAAAGCAGTTACAGCGGGCATACTCAATAAAGAGGAGAAAAAATTCCTCGAAGTAAAAAACCCCAAAATGGCTTTTTACTATCATTTGCCTAAAATTCATAAGAGCCTTCAAAATCCACCAGGGAGACCTATCATTTCGGGGATTGATTCCCTTACGGTGAATTTGGCCTCCTATATTGATCAGGTTATGCGGGTGCATGTAACCAACCTGAGTAGTTATCTACGGGACTCGACACATCTCATAAATTTGATCAAAGACATTAAATGGCAGGATTCTTTCTTATTCATATCCCTGGACATAGCAGCTCTGTATACGAACATCCAACATGACCTAGGTTTGGAATGTTTTAAACAATTCCTTCTGAGTGACGACCGATTACCTGAGGCCCAAAGATATTTTCTCCTGGAAGGGATGAAGTTCATATTGCATAATAATTACTTTACATTTCAAGATGTACTATACCATCAGTGCTGTGGGACTGCGATGGGGTCGAAGGTCGCACCCACTTTTGCAAACCTCTTTATGGGTATGTTTGAGCTACTATATATATACAACTCTGATTTCTTCAAACATGTAATTCTATACAAAAGATATATCGACGATCTGTTCCTCATCTGGGATAACTCAGATGACAACATCAATAGTTTTTTGGGACACATCAGTAAGAATAATTGGGGTCTCACTTTCTCGCCCATTATTAAAAAGAACATGATCGACTTTTTGGATCTTACCATCATGCATATAGAAGGGACCATTTATACGAAAACCTTTTTCAAAAAAGTTGACAGTAATGGTTACATTCACTTCTCTAGTAGCCATTACAACAAGTGGCTCAGGAATGTCCCGAGAAATCAGTTCCAAAGGATCCGTAAGAATTGCACACGGGATGCTGACTTTCTTGTACAGGCGAAGGTTTTGAAGGATAGGTTTCTGGATAAAGACTATCCATCCTCATTGATCAGAAGAGCTTTCAATGACAGCAGAACCATGACACAGACAGATCTGATCAAACTGAGCAAAGAGTCCGGCAATAAATCGGATCATAATTTTTCCTCCAATCTTTTGATTACTTTTAGCAAAGATGGGGATCTGATTAAGGGCATCATCCGCAAGCATTGGGGGATCCTCCTTAATGATCCCTTTCTAAAAGATGCTCTTCCAGGGGTACCAGGGGTCACTTACCGTAGGGCCTCCAGCTTGAAAAACATTTTGGCACCCAGTAGACTAAGAAATACTATTGGTACAGGGACCATTAGTAAAACTGTAGGTGCATTCAAATGTCTGGCAAAAAACTGCTTATGTTGTAAGTCCATCCGGCACCAAAGGGTTAATTTTAATTCCCCAGGAGGGGGTGAGGTTTTCTCCATTAAAACCCACCTGACATGTCAATCGGATTTTGTCATTTATCTGATTGAATGTGAGTGCAATAAACAATATATAGGGAGAACAACCCAGGCATTACACTGTAGACTGAATTCCCATAGACACAACATTAAGATAGGTTTTATGCTGCATGGTCTATCCAGGCATGTGACCATATGCCATAAAGGGAAATCGAATTTTAGTATCACTCCTATAGAGCAAATACCCCCTCTTGCTCACGACCGTACCAATTTATTGAAGAAAAAAGAGACTTATTGGATTTACAAATTAAATACCCTCAAACCTTGTGGGCTCAATGAGGTCACTGACCTTTTTTATTAATCCCTTATGGGACTATTGTCCTGCTACCTTTGCATAAATGGGGTTTTTTGTTTAGGACTTCTCCTGATTATGAATTTTCTTGGTTTTATTTATATTTTTTATATATTTTTATATATTTTATATATTGTGTATATGTTTTATGGGCTTTATGATCTTGTGCGTCCGTAGGATTGAATCCTTCTTGGTTTTTTATATTATTATCATTATTATATTTATTACATATGGGCATCGGCATATATTTATAATTTATAATCCATTACGGTCATATTAACCCCCTTCTTATTTAATTATTTATATACACATTTACTAAGATTGTTTTATATATGCCAGGGCATATTTGCGCTGGTGTAATACATGGACACCTATTTTTCCTATCACATATTTGCCCGTAAATGTCATAGGGAATTTGCAGGGATAGACCCGACTAGCCTTTGTCCCTAACCCTGTTTGGGGTTGAGATGAAGCTAGTCCCCTGCTATTGGGAGGGATTTTCCCTTCAGGTTTATAGTTCTTTCTCCTAAGATCCAAATGGTAGGAGGACTGACTTTCATGAATAGAATGAGACATGCGCACTAGTAAATTTTCCCACGCCTTTGAACTTCTTTCACCCCGGCTTCCCCTGATTAACTTTCTAGGAACACTAGCTATGCACCTTTCTGGGAGCATGCGTACTGCACTTTCCCTCACGCTCTTCAACTTAATTCACCTTGTCACAGAGTTACACTTCTTTCTCCCATTAAAGCCATCATGAATGCGGCACTAAGCGGCTACGGAATAGATATAGGTCCGGTCTCTACTATAATGAGTGGTTGAATAAACTTTACCCGACTTGTCCTCCGTCATGAATTTAGGGATAGTTTCTTCTCACCTTTTACTTTTTTCGGGGGTTGGCTAGCCCAGATTAACAGCACACTACACTTATTCACTCTTCACGCCTGTGGCGATAATTTCTTTTTCCTTTCGATAAGATTATGGCGGGTTTGAATTAACGCTATAGTCTCTGTTTTAACATAGAGGATTGTGTTGCATTAATTTGATACTCGGGGATTTTTCCTTTAAGCCCCAGCAAAGGTTAATAATGTATATATAAGTTTTTCACTTGCTCTCCTACGTGTCCCCAGGGTGGAACCGCAGGTCGGGCGTTTGATCACTAGATCGGTTACTTATTCACTGTATTTTTTTGGTTTAATTCACACATGGTTGTATATATAACTATTATTCCAAACCCTTCTTTTGGGCGATGAAAGGGATATTTATCCAATTTTTTATTTCCCCATTCCTTCCCCACCCTTGTTTTTCTGTTTCTGACTAAGGAGAATATATATTTTTGATAAGCTGATTTTGGGCAGGTTTTTCGTATTCATCTGTGGCACAGACGGCTAAATGCTTCTGGTGCTATGTTCCTGACACTTGGATCGTAGGCTGCAGACCATTTGTAATATGGTTCTAGGCAGGTTATGGAATAATGACATATCTGGGAACATATGTGTCTTTGCAATGTTTTTGGAAACAAGAACTACACCTGTGCACACTGTTATATACATCTTTTATTTTTCGTTCAATATTATTTTTATTCAGTTTTACCAATTATCTTGAAACCATGAATATATTCTCACAAAGGAATATTTTTGACAATTTTATGATTTACATTGTCTTGTTGTTTTTTAAATGTATGGATTCCCGCCGATTTTTTTCAAAAGGGGTGGATCAGGACTCCACCTCTAAGGTATATATTGCTGTATAGGTTGCCTTACAGCAGATTTGATGTTCTTTGCCAGCTTGTCCTGATGAAGAGAGCTAAGACTCTTGAAACGCGTTGACTTGACCTGTGCGTGAAATAAAGAAGCATTGATCTGAAATTTCAGGAGTTGTCGGTCATTGGCGCGGTGTAAAACCCCTCTCTACTGTTTTCCGTTATCTGCCAACCGGGGACTGCTGCCGTGACCTGGAGTTACATGCTTGCATAGGAGTTGTGACTTTCACAACCTGATCTGGTGAGTAGGATTACTTATCTTAAGACCCCTTTTATACCGGGGTAAGACCCTATTGCGCTTCTTTTTCCACAGAAATTATTTTGATTCGTACTTGGGACCTGGCTTGACCAGATCTTCTTATCCTGTGGATACAGCTGCAGAGGGTCAAAGACTAAAGAATGGATTATTTTAATAATCGGCTGACTTCCAGAGAAAAACTGATCCTACAAACAGTAGGTGCACATGAGCAACGGGTTGTTGATTGGGATCTGGATTTACCCAATGTATACTCAGAGGAGGATACGGTGACTATGAAAAAACTTTTTTTACAATTAGAAGACCTTCTGAAAGAGGAATTGAGGTTTGGGCTGGATGCCAGATTCCTCACCATTTATATGGAGGAAAAACTCTGCCCTAGGGGCTTGATGATTAGACATGATTCACCTTTTCCACTTGATCCTATTTTCACTGCAGAATGGAACAGGATTCTGCAGGACTGTATGCAGGGCATGCTACAGTGTCTATATAAAAAGAGAACTGATATTGCCAATGAGACGACTACCAAGATTAATGGACTATATAATGAACTGAGCCGTTTTGACTTACACCCTGAGTTTAAGATCGTTAATTCCGACATTAACACTAAACTGACTCAACTAGAGCAGGATTCCATTTTTAGAAAATCTAAAAAACTACAGAGGGACAGGCAGGATAAGATCCCCTCCAAAAAACAAGATCCCACTCCCAGGGATGGGGGGAGGGAACCCCAGACCCGTAGATCTAGATATGATAGTCATGGGAAGAGCTTCTTCAATAGCAAGTTTCATAAGAAAAGGTCCCTTTCCTCCACAAAGAATGGGACTACTACGGCTGTTGGGAACGGTCACAACATGATTCAAAGTTCTCACCACGAGGGCCAGACCCAGTGTGTGGAGTCCCCTTTAACGGGTACATCGGATGAGGTCTTCCATAGTGATCTCATTCCAGTGGTCCCGATTGAGCCTGTCACTATCATTGACAAACCCAGGGATTTTGAGGAAACTAGGAAACATCTAGAGGCTCTCAGGTCCCAGATAGAAAGGATCCGCAAAGAAAGGAGCCTAGATCTGGGACAAGATGGGTTATATACCGTGCCCATGGAAGTGAATACAATAGATAAAGATTTCACTGACCTTTTGGATTTATCAACACATGATGAATATATTCCCCTGCCAGATACACAGATTACTAATAACATCATCATTTCTTCACCTCCACAGGTAACCCCTGGGGAAGTTTCACAAGGTAATACAATTACCATCGACAACACACAGAAAGGCAACACCTGTGTGCCTTTTTTGTCGTTGGCAAAAAACACACAGAGCCACATCACAAACTTTCTGACACCCAGAATGGGAAAAAGAAAAAGTGCCACAGAGGGTCCAGAGCTGGGACTAGGGTCCAACAAAAAAGAGAAGAAAAATCCTACACAATAAACAAAAATATGGGTATTTTTAATCTTTCCAAATATACCCTCTCCAAAGGGGAAATAAAAATTCTCAATAAAGGACTATCCTTTTGTCCAGCAGCTAATGCCAATGACTTTGATGTGTACCTAGACTTCCAGAGGTTTATCAGGAAGCTCACCTTAACCAGACATTTCCAAATCCACAAATATGTCGCTGATAGAAACATGGAGGAGCCTGATGATTTTCATCACACAGACCTCAGATTAAGGTCTAATTTTTACCCCTTACAAAGCAAGGGTCACCATCTGAAGACCTTTAGCGACCTAGTGCTGGAGGACCTCAAAAAACTAGCGGGTCATAGGACCTCGGGTAGTTCTAACCTAAACACAGAGGAAAAGAAAGCTCTTTGTGCACTAAAAAATAATCCTGACCTGGTCATTAGGAATGCCGACAAAGGAGGTGGCATAGTGTTGCAGGACAAAGAGACCTATATCCAGGAGGCCCTAAGAAACCTCAATAATCCTTTACACTATGAGAGGGTGGACATGACACACTACAACCAGTCCATTGTCAATTATCACACCTTGATATCTAAAGCAGTTACAGCGGGCATACTCAATAAAGAGGAGAAAAAATTCCTCGAAGTAAAAAACCCCAAAATGGCTTTTTACTATCATTTGCCTAAAATTCATAAGAGCCTTCAAAATCCACCAGGGAGACCTATCATTTCGGGGATTGATTCCCTTACGGTGAATTTGGCCTCCTATATTGATCAGGTTATGCGGGTGCATGTAACCAACCTGAGTAGTTATCTACGGGACTCGACACATCTCATAAATTTGATCAAAGACATTAAATGGCAGGATTCTTTCTTATTCATATCCCTGGACATAGCAGCTCTGTATACGAACATCCAACATGACCTAGGTTTGGAATGTTTTAAACAATTCCTTCTGAGTGACGACCGATTACCTGAGGCCCAAAGATATTTTCTCCTGGAAGGGATGAAGTTCATATTGCATAATAATTACTTTACATTTCAAGATGTACTATACCATCAGTGCTGTGGGACTGCGATGGGGTCGAAGGTCGCACCCACTTTTGCAAACCTCTTTATGGGTATGTTTGAGCTACTATATATATACAACTCTGATTTCTTCAAACATGTAATTCTATACAAAAGATATATCGACGATCTGTTCCTCATCTGGGATAACTCAGATGACAACATCAATAGTTTTTTGGGACACATCAGTAAGAATAATTGGGGTCTCACTTTCTCGCCCATTATTAAAAAGAACATGATCGACTTTTTGGATCTTACCATCATGCATATAGAAGGGACCATTTATACGAAAACCTTTTTCAAAAAAGTTGACAGTAATGGTTACATTCACTTCTCTAGTAGCCATTACAACAAGTGGCTCAGGAATGTCCCGAGAAATCAGTTCCAAAGGATCCGTAAGAATTGCACACGGGATGCTGACTTTCTTGTACAGGCGAAGGTTTTGAAGGATAGGTTTCTGGATAAAGACTATCCATCCTCATTGATCAGAAGAGCTTTCAATGACAGCAGAACCATGACACAGACAGATCTGATCAAACTGAGCAAAGAGTCCGGCAATAAATCGGATCATAATTTTTCCTCCAATCTTTTGATTACTTTTAGCAAAGATGGGGATCTGATTAAGGGCATCATCCGCAAGCATTGGGGGATCCTCCTTAATGATCCCTTTCTAAAAGATGCTCTTCCAGGGGTACCAGGGGTCACTTACCGTAGGGCCTCCAGCTTGAAAAACATTTTGGCACCCAGTAGACTAAGAAATACTATTGGTACAGGGACCATTAGTAAAACTGTAGGTGCATTCAAATGTCTGGCAAAAAACTGCTTATGTTGTAAGTCCATCCGGCACCAAAGGGTTAATTTTAATTCCCCAGGAGGGGGTGAGGTTTTCTCCATTAAAACCCACCTGACATGTCAATCGGATTTTGTCATTTATCTGATTGAATGTGAGTGCAATAAACAATATATAGGGAGAACAACCCAGGCATTACACTGTAGACTGAATTCCCATAGACACAACATTAAGATAGGTTTTATGCTGCATGGTCTATCCAGGCATGTGACCATATGCCATAAAGGGAAATCGAATTTTAGTATCACTCCTATAGAGCAAATACCCCCTCTTGCTCACGACCGTACCAATTTATTGAAGAAAAAAGAGACTTATTGGATTTACAAATTAAATACCCTCAAACCTTGTGGGCTCAATGAGGTCACTGACCTTTTTTATTAATCCCTTATGGGACTATTGTCCTGCTACCTTTGCATAAATGGGGTTTTTTGTTTAGGACTTCTCCTGATTATGAATTTTCTTGGTTTTATTTATATTTTTTATATATTTTTATATATTTTATATATTGTGTATATGTTTTATGGGCTTTATGATCTTGTGCGTCCGTAGGATTGAATCCTTCTTGGTTTTTTATATTATTATCATTATTATATTTATTACATATGGGCATCGGCATATATTTATAATTTATAATCCATTACGGTCATATTAACCCCCTTCTTATTTAATTATTTATATACACATTTACTAAGATTGTTTTATATATGCCAGGGCATATTTGCGCTGGTGTAATACATGGACACCTATTTTTCCTATCACATATTTGCCCGTAAATGTCATAGGGAATTTGCAGGGATAGACCCGACTAGCCTTTGTCCCTAACCCTGTTTGGGGTTGAGATGAAGCTAGTCCCCTGCTATTGGGAGGGATTTTCCCTTCAGGTTTATAGTTCTTTCTCCTAAGATCCAAATGGTAGGAGGACTGACTTTCATGAATAGAATGAGACATGCGCACTAGTAAATTTTCCCACGCCTTTGAACTTCTTTCACCCCGGCTTCCCCTGATTAACTTTCTAGGAACACTAGCTATGCACCTTTCTGGGAGCATGCGTACTGCACTTTCCCTCACGCTCTTCAACTTAATTCACCTTGTCACAGAGTTACACTTCTTTCTCCCATTAAAGCCATCATGAATGCGGCACTAAGCGGCTACGGAATAGATATAGGTCCGGTCTCTACTATAATGAGTGGTTGAATAAACTTTACCCGACTTGTCCTCCGTCATGAATTTAGGGATAGTTTCTTCTCACCTTTTACTTTTTTCGGGGGTTGGCTAGCCCAGATTAACAGCACACTACACTTATTCACTCTTCACGCCTGTGGCGATAATTTCTTTTTCCTTTCGATAAGATTATGGCGGGTTTGAATTAACGCTATAGTCTCTGTTTTAACATAGAGGATTGTGTTGCATTAATTTGATACTCGGGGATTTTTCCTTTAAGCCCCAGCAAAGGTTAATAATGTATATATAAGTTTTTCACTTGCTCTCCTACGTGTCCCCAGGGTGGAACCGCAGGTCGGGCGTTTGATCACTAGATCGGTTACTTATTCACTGTATTTTTTTGGTTTAATTCACACATGGTTGTATATATAACTATTATTCCAAACCCTTCTTTTGGGCGATGAAAGGGATATTTATCCAATTTTTTATTTCCCCATTCCTTCCCCACCCTTGTTTTTCTGTTTCTGACTAAGGAGAATATATATTTTTGATAAGCTGATTTTGGGCAGGTTTTTCGTATTCATCTGTGGCACAGACGGCTAAATGCTTCTGGTGCTATGTTCCTGACACTTGGATCGTAGGCTGCAGACCATTTGTAATATGGTTCTAGGCAGGTTATGGAATAATGACATATCTGGGAACATATGTGTCTTTGCAATGTTTTTGGAAACAAGAACTACACCTGTGCACACTGTTATATACATCTTTTATTTTTCGTTCAATATTATTTTTATTCAGTTTTACCAATTATCTTGAATCCATGAATATATTCTCACAAAGGAATATTTTTGACAATTTTATGATTTACATTGTCTTGTTGTTTTTTAAATGTATGGATTCCCGCCGATTTTTTTCAAAAGGGGTGGATCAGGACTCCACCTCTAAGGTATATATTGCTGTATAGGTTGCCTTACAGCAGATTTGATGTTCTTTGCCAGCTTGTCCTGATGAAGAGAGCTAAGACTCTTGAAACGCGTTGACTTGACCTGTGCGTGAAATAAAGAAGCATTGATCTGAAATTTCAGGAGTTGTCGGTCATTGGCGCGGTGTAAAACCCCTCTCTACTGTTTTCCGTTATCTGCCAACCGGGGACTGCTGCCGTGACCTGGAGTTACATGCTTGCATAGGAGTTGTGACTTTCACAACCTGATCTGGTGAGTAGGATTACTTATCTTAAGACCCCTTTTATACCGGGGTAAGACCCTATTGCGCTTCTTTTTCCACAGAAATTATTTTGATTCGTACTTGGGACCTGGCTTGACCAGATCTTCTTATCCTGTGGATACAGCTGCAGAGGGTCAAAGACTAAAGAATGGATTATTTTAATAATCGGCTGACTTCCAGAGAAAAACTGATCCTACAAACAGTAGGTGCACATGAGCAACGGGTTGTTGATTGGGATCTGGATTTACCCAATGTATACTCAGAGGAGGATACGGTGACTATGAAAAAACTTTTTTTACAATTAGAAGACCTTCTGAAAGAGGAATTGAGGTTTGGGCTGGATGCCAGATTCCTCACCATTTATATGGAGGAAAAACTCTGCCCTAGGGGCTTGATGATTAGACATGATTCACCTTTTCCACTTGATCCTATTTTCACTGCAGAATGGAACAGGATTCTGCAGGACTGTATGCAGGGCATGCTACAGTGTCTATATAAAAAGAGAACTGATATTGCCAATGAGACGACTACCAAGATTAATGGACTATATAATGAACTGAGCCGTTTTGACTTACACCCTGAGTTTAAGATCGTTAATTCCGACATTAACACTAAACTGACTCAACTAGAGCAGGATTCCATTTTTAGAAAATCTAAAAAACTACAGAGGGACAGGCAGGATAAGATCCCCTCCAAAAAACAAGATCCCACTCCCAGGGATGGGGGGAGGGAACCCCAGACCCGTAGATCTAGATATGATAGTCATGGGAAGAGCTTCTTCAATAGCAAGTTTCATAAGAAAAGGTCCCTTTCCTCCACAAAGAATGGGACTACTACGGCTGTTGGGAACGGTCACAACATGATTCAAAGTTCTCACCACGAGGGCCAGACCCAGTGTGTGGAGTCCCCTTTAACGGGTACATCGGATGAGGTCTTCCATAGTGATCTCATTCCAGTGGTCCCGATTGAGCCTGTCACTATCATTGACAAACCCAGGGATTTTGAGGAAACTAGGAAACATCTAGAGGCTCTCAGGTCCCAGATAGAAAGGATCCGCAAAGAAAGGAGCCTAGATCTGGGACAAGATGGGTTATATACCGTGCCCATGGAAGTGAATACAATAGATAAAGATTTCACTGACCTTTTGGATTTATCAACACATGATGAATATATTCCCCTGCCAGATACACAGATTACTAATAACATCATCATTTCTTCACCTCCACAGGTAACCCCTGGGGAAGTTTCACAAGGTAATACAATTACCATCGACAACACACAGAAAGGCAACACCTGTGTGCCTTTTTTGTCGTTGGCAAAAAACACACAGAGCCACATCACAAACTTTCTGACACCCAGAATGGGAAAAAGAAAAAGTGCCACAGAGGGTCCAGAGCTGGGACTAGGGTCCAACAAAAAAGAGAAGAAAAATCCTACACAATAAACAAAAATATGGGTATTTTTAATCTTTCCAAATATACCCTCTCCAAAGGGGAAATAAAAATTCTCAATAAAGGACTATCCTTTTGTCCAGCAGCTAATGCCAATGACTTTGATGTGTACCTAGACTTCCAGAGGTTTATCAGGAAGCTCACCTTAACCAGACATTTCCAAATCCACAAATATGTCGCTGATAGAAACATGGAGGAGCCTGATGATTTTCATCACACAGACCTCAGATTAAGGTCTAATTTTTACCCCTTACAAAGCAAGGGTCACCATCTGAAGACCTTTAGCGACCTAGTGCTGGAGGACCTCAAAAAACTAGCGGGTCATAGGACCTCGGGTAGTTCTAACCTAAACACAGAGGAAAAGAAAGCTCTTTGTGCACTAAAAAATAATCCTGACCTGGTCATTAGGAATGCCGACAAAGGAGGTGGCATAGTGTTGCAGGACAAAGAGACCTATATCCAGGAGGCCCTAAGAAACCTCAATAATCCTTTACACTATGAGAGGGTGGACATGACACACTACAACCAGTCCATTGTCAATTATCACACCTTGATATCTAAAGCAGTTACAGCGGGCATACTCAATAAAGAGGAGAAAAAATTCCTCGAAGTAAAAAACCCCAAAATGGCTTTTTACTATCATTTGCCTAAAATTCATAAGAGCCTTCAAAATCCACCAGGGAGACCTATCATTTCGGGGATTGATTCCCTTACGGTGAATTTGGCCTCCTATATTGATCAGGTTATGCGGGTGCATGTAACCAACCTGAGTAGTTATCTACGGGACTCGACACATCTCATAAATTTGATCAAAGACATTAAATGGCAGGATTCTTTCTTATTCATATCCCTGGACATAGCAGCTCTGTATACGAACATCCAACATGACCTAGGTTTGGAATGTTTTAAACAATTCCTTCTGAGTGACGACCGATTACCTGAGGCCCAAAGATATTTTCTCCTGGAAGGGATGAAGTTCATATTGCATAATAATTACTTTACATTTCAAGATGTACTATACCATCAGTGCTGTGGGACTGCGATGGGGTCGAAGGTCGCACCCACTTTTGCAAACCTCTTTATGGGTATGTTTGAGCTACTATATATATACAACTCTGATTTCTTCAAACATGTAATTCTATACAAAAGATATATCGACGATCTGTTCCTCATCTGGGATAACTCAGATGACAACATCAATAGTTTTTTGGGACACATCAGTAAGAATAATTGGGGTCTCACTTTCTCGCCCATTATTAAAAAGAACATGATCGACTTTTTGGATCTTACCATCATGCATATAGAAGGGACCATTTATACGAAAACCTTTTTCAAAAAAGTTGACAGTAATGGTTACATTCACTTCTCTAGTAGCCATTACAACAAGTGGCTCAGGAATGTCCCGAGAAATCAGTTCCAAAGGATCCGTAAGAATTGCACACGGGATGCTGACTTTCTTGTACAGGCGAAGGTTTTGAAGGATAGGTTTCTGGATAAAGACTATCCATCCTCATTGATCAGAAGAGCTTTCAATGACAGCAGAACCATGACACAGACAGATCTGATCAAACTGAGCAAAGAGTCCGGCAATAAATCGGATCATAATTTTTCCTCCAATCTTTTGATTACTTTTAGCAAAGATGGGGATCTGATTAAGGGCATCATCCGCAAGCATTGGGGGATCCTCCTTAATGATCCCTTTCTAAAAGATGCTCTTCCAGGGGTACCAGGGGTCACTTACCGTAGGGCCTCCAGCTTGAAAAACATTTTGGCACCCAGTAGACTAAGAAATACTATTGGTACAGGGACCATTAGTAAAACTGTAGGTGCATTCAAATGTCTGGCAAAAAACTGCTTATGTTGTAAGTCCATCCGGCACCAAAGGGTTAATTTTAATTCCCCAGGAGGGGGTGAGGTTTTCTCCATTAAAACCCACCTGACATGTCAATCGGATTTTGTCATTTATCTGATTGAATGTGAGTGCAATAAACAATATATAGGGAGAACAACCCAGGCATTACACTGTAGACTGAATTCCCATAGACACAACATTAAGATAGGTTTTATGCTGCATGGTCTATCCAGGCATGTGACCATATGCCATAAAGGGAAATCGAATTTTAGTATCACTCCTATAGAGCAAATACCCCCTCTTGCTCACGACCGTACCAATTTATTGAAGAAAAAAGAGACTTATTGGATTTACAAATTAAATACCCTCAAACCTTGTGGGCTCAATGAGGTCACTGACCTTTTTTATTAATCCCTTATGGGACTATTGTCCTGCTACCTTTGCATAAATGGGGTTTTTTGTTTAGGACTTCTCCTGATTATGAATTTTCTTGGTTTTATTTATATTTTTTATATATTTTTATATATTTTATATATTGTGTATATGTTTTATGGGCTTTATGATCTTGTGCGTCCGTAGGATTGAATCCTTCTTGGTTTTTTATATTATTATCATTATTATATTTATTACATATGGGCATCGGCATATATTTATAATTTATAATCCATTACGGTCATATTAACCCCCTTCTTATTTAATTATTTATATACACATTTACTAAGATTGTTTTATATATGCCAGGGCATATTTGCGCTGGTGTAATACATGGACACCTATTTTTCCTATCACATATTTGCCCGTAAATGTCATAGGGAATTTGCAGGGATAGACCCGACTAGCCTTTGTCCCTAACCCTGTTTGGGGTTGAGATGAAGCTAGTCCCCTGCTATTGGGAGGGATTTTCCCTTCAGGTTTATAGTTCTTTCTCCTAAGATCCAAATGGTAGGAGGACTGACTTTCATGAATAGAATGAGACATGCGCACTAGTAAATTTTCCCACGCCTTTGAACTTCTTTCACCCCGGCTTCCCCTGATTAACTTTCTAGGAACACTAGCTATGCACCTTTCTGGGAGCATGCGTACTGCACTTTCCCTCACGCTCTTCAACTTAATTCACCTTGTCACAGAGTTACACTTCTTTCTCCCATTAAAGCCATCATGAATGCGGCACTAAGCGGCTACGGAATAGATATAGGTCCGGTCTCTACTATAATGAGTGGTTGAATAAACTTTACCCGACTTGTCCTCCGTCATGAATTTAGGGATAGTTTCTTCTCACCTTTTACTTTTTTCGGGGGTTGGCTAGCCCAGATTAACAGCACACTACACTTATTCACTCTTCACGCCTGTGGCGATAATTTCTTTTTCCTTTCGATAAGATTATGGCGGGTTTGAATTAACGCTATAGTCTCTGTTTTAACATAGAGGATTGTGTTGCATTAATTTGATACTCGGGGATTTTTCCTTTAAGCCCCAGCAAAGGTTAATAATGTATATATAAGTTTTTCACTTGCTCTCCTACGTGTCCCCAGGGTGGAACCGCAGGTCGGGCGTTTGATCACTAGATCGGTTACTTATTCACTGTATTTTTTTGGTTTAATTCACACATGGTTGTATATATAACTATTATTCCAAACCCTTCTTTTGGGCGATGAAAGGGATATTTATCCAATTTTTTATTTCCCCATTCCTTCCCCACCCTTGTTTTTCTGTTTCTGACTAAGGAGAATATATATTTTTGATAAGCTGATTTTGGGCAGGTTTTTCGTATTCATCTGTGGCACAGACGGCTAAATGCTTCTGGTGCTATGTTCCTGACACTTGGATCGTAGGCTGCAGACCATTTGTAATATGGTTCTAGGCAGGTTATGGAATAATGACATATCTGGGAACATATGTGTCTTTGCAATGTTTTTGGAAACAAGAACTACACCTGTGCACACTGTTATATACATCTTTTATTTTTCGTTCAATATTATTTTTATTCAGTTTTACCAATTATCTTGAAACCATGAATATATTCTCACAAAGGAATATTTTTGACAATTTTATGATTTACATTGTCTTGTTGTTTTTTAAATGTATGGATTCCCGCCGATTTTTTTCAAAAGGGGTGGATCAGGACTCCACCTCTAAGGTATATATTGCTGTATAGGTTGCCTTACAGCAGATTTGATGTTCTTTGCCAGCTTGTCCTGATGAAGAGAGCTAAGACTCTTGAAACGCGTTGACTTGACCTGTGCGTGAAATAAAGAAGCATTGATCTGAAATTTCAGGAGTTGTCGGTCATTGGCGCGGTGTAAAACCCCTCTCTACTGTTTTCCGTTAACGTATCATAGGTGGAAGAGATACTAGGGGTGAAAAGACCTTAGCAATTTCCAGATTCAGGCGATATGATGATCCTACACTCTTCTGTAATAATTATCTGGCTCTATACAGAACTGTTTACAATTGTCTAGATATGTCGCAGGATGATGCTAGTTTTCTGTATTCAATGGCAAATCGTTGTAATGTAGATTACACCACAAGAGTAACTCTAAGGAATACCAGCTCCTTTGAAAACTTTGTAAATATACTCAGGGACTGGTGTAATGAGTCAAAAGAGCAGTATGAAACATCAGAAAATGTATCTGCTTTGTATAGACCTAAGAGAAGAGGATATGTTAGATATTGTTATAAATGTGGCAGACCAGGACACATTAAACGTTATTGTAATACACCTGACATATACCCAGAGCCAAAAAGACATTCATTGCTCCAGGAGATTGATAGTGTTGAAGCTGAGGAAGAACTTGCCACCAACAATACACAATTTACAGAGATATGTGAAAAGATATGTGAGATAAAAGCCCAAGCTGATACCACTGCACCAAAGCCGCAGACAATGCAGAGCCCAAAGCCTGAGAAAGGAGAGACTGATAAACAGGAGGAGACACCATATTGTAGACCACAAAAGGAAGGTGCCAATATCCCTGTGTTCAGTCTATTGGAAAGTCAATTATTCTGTCTATTCTGGAGCTGGTCACAAATTGCTCTACCCCTTTTGTTAACTAACACAACACAATGTACCAATATGGTTGGGTAAACAGTGAGGTTTTATTTTTAGGCTGTCAAGTTAGTTGTGACCCTATTAACATATGGATAGGATAAAAGGTATGTCTTCTATTTGATTTGGACTTGATCTAATTATGTTTTGTGTTTATTTTTAGAACGGAGACCAATTGTCACCTGATATCAGAGCAAGGAGAATAACCAATGTGTTTTGTTCAACAGGTCTTTTACAACACAGTATCCATGGATGAATCTGATTATTTCTTTCTACAATTATTACTTTATGTAAATTCGTATGGCCAGTATGTTTTTTAAAGTCCACGTGGTTTAGACAATGAGCTCAAAATTAAACGTTTAATTAATTGTTTGCAAACAATTAAACAAGTAATCATCCCATTGTGATGATGGGGTACTGTATTAAGCTAATAGTCGTTTGTTTGTATTGTATGTATGTTCTTTATCTTGTTTCACAGGTAACCATTTTAAATCAGGACCTGAAGTTGGATATATAAATTATATGATAGTGCCAACCAATGCAAAGCTATGGTTTCTGTGTAAATCTGCAGAACCACCTGAACCCCTTTATTCACATATATTCATCATGAGACAGATAAAGTTGAGTTAACTCTAATTGTTCTATGTTTGTCTGTTTTGTGTTGTCCTGTGCAGTGCATTGTGTCACGGTTTTATTTTGTTCTTAATATTTTTGCTACTCAAGAATAGTATTTTTTTTTTTATATATACATACATATTTTTTTTTTTTATTTAATATTTTTCTTACCTCATTTTTTTTGTTTTCTGCCTTTATCTTTATTTGGTACAATCGTTAGTACCAAAGGGGCGTTTAGTATATGTCCATGGATGTTAATTATTTAAATAAAAAATTCTTTCAAGTTAGATTTTTGCTAACTGCACATACTTGCAAGTAAAAAGTGCTCAGGTTAATTTTTTTTCCTCTTGTAAAATAAACTCGATATGTAGATGACAACTGCTAAGAATATGATACTGCTCTTGTTCTTTATTTCCAGGATCTGTGATGGAGCAAAAGTTAACTTATCAAATTTGCATCCTGGATGAGCTATGATTTGAAGGCAATTGGATTAATAATCTTTAAGGAAGATTTCTTGCGATCTTGTGGCATGAATTAATTTATATCTGAAAGCTAATAAAAGACAATGTGTTCGAATGTAAACCAATCATATATATATGCAAGATGGAAGCATTGATAACACAGAGTGCCTAAGTTATCATAATAATCTACTAATTCCATCAGCCAGTGTGATCTATGTACAGTACATTCTAATAAGCAACAAAAAGGTGCTTTTAATGGGACACTAGACACGCTTTTACCAACTAATACCTTGTACGGTGGTACAATGTAAATGTGAGAAAATCACCAACAATATGCAATGTGATAAATCTACTCAAAAGCTAAGGGAATTGTTTTAAAGTATGACAAGTAAACATCATGATTGTCATTCCTTCTATATCATTAACTTGGAGGGCTTAAGACTACCTCTCAGTGCCAATTTAGTTTAAAATATATAGATTTTTAAATTTGTATATGTTAAATGGATGCACATTGTACTGGTAGAAATGTTGACATATATTGCTATATACATATAATAATGTAATCTTGTATTGTTGTTTTATATAGATACCTGTTGTATACTTGCAGTCATGTATATGCTATGTCTTGTATATGCTATTCACATAATTCAGGTGTAATTTACATAATTAATAAGATATAAATGCATCTCGATATGTGTGAATGAGAATGAATGTTGTGACTCCAGCAATTGCTATGCCTTGTCCTTGTTAGATACCTTGCAGTGATGAGGTCCTGATGCAGCTACCTATATGGAATAAGTGGACGATAATTCTATAGTGGAACGCTATTTTGTCATGCCCTGGCAGTAAGTGTGTGTGTCATTCAGACACAAAGGGGCGTATGTTGGAAGCCAACATGGACAATGTATGTATCATAACGAATTACTGGACTCCATATTGTATCTGTCAGCTACCAATATTACCAGGACTGTACATCAAAAGAATCGGCCATGTACAGTGAAGAGTTTCATGGCCATTGAAGAGGCAAGAAGGCCATTGTGTGTTCTGTGATGAACTGACCTTTGTCCTATCAACATGATAAAGGTTGCATCTTCACGTGAATTGAACATGGTGCCTTTAGCCTCTTGGAAGATACACAACACCTGTGGTATTCATGAATTGAATGTCCTGTTTATAGCCTATTAAAATGGATATTGGTAAACAATCCCTTGTTCAAGTGGAATACAAGCCATTGTACTGGAGATGGACATCAGGTCTCCAACCTGAATGGAGTGTAAGGGTACCTTCACACTTAGCGATGCAGCAGCGATCCGACCAGCGATCTGACCTGGTCAGGATCGCTGCTGCATCGCTACATGGTCGCTGGTGAGCTGTCAAACAGGCAGATCTCACCAGCGACCAGTGAACAGCCCCCAGCCAGCAGCGACGTGCAAGCGACGCTGCGCTTGCACGGAGCCGCCGTCTGGAAGCTGCGGAGACTGGTAACTAAGGTAAACATCGGGTATGGTTACCCGATGTTTACATTAGTTACCAGTGTGAGCAGGGAGCAGGGAGCCGCGCACACTGAGCGCTGGCTCCTTGCTCTCCTAGCTACAGTACACATCGGGTTAATTAACCCGATGTGTAATGCAGCTACATGTGCAGAGAGCAGGGAGCCGCGCACACTGCTTAGCGCTGGCTCCTTGCTCTCCTAGCTGCTGTACACATCGGGTTAATTAACCCGATGTGTACAGCAGCTACATGTGCAGAGAGCCGGAGCCGGCACTGGCAGCGTGAGAGCTGCAGAGGCTGGTAACTAAAGTAAATATCGGGTAACCACCTTGGTTACCCGATGTTTATCTTGGATACAGCTTACCTCAGCTGTCAGACGCCGGCTCCTGCTCCCTGCTCGCTTCATTTGTCGCTCTCTTGCTGTCACACACAGCGATCTGTGTGTCACAGCAGGAGAGCGGCTTTGAAGAAAACGAACCAGGGCTGTGTGTAACGAGCAGCGATCTCGCAGCAGGGGCCAGATCGCTGCTCATTGTCACACACAGCGAGATCGCTAATGAGGTCACTGCTGCGTCACAAAAAGCGTGACTCAGCAGCGATCTCGGCAGCGAGCTCGCTGTGTGTGAAGCACCCCTAAATCTGTCCTCAGGCTTTGTGATATGAAAGACCTTTGCTACATACCAGGACACTATCCACAGGATCCACAGGTTTGTCAAGACTCCTCTTAATCCTTTAACAAATTGACCTCGGAGAGCCACCTTCAGGAGAGCATTGACATCAACAGCCATATGCACGTTCCTGGACAACTCAAAAGACTGTGACCTGATTGGATGCTACTAATATGTGGAGGTGTTACTGGGATGGGCACTGTATGGGCCATGTGTGATTGTGTGTCTGATATAAAAGTATCCTACCAAGCTAGTCAGTCTATCCACTTCCCATCTTCCACCACCCTCTCCCAATACCTTTCCCCTTTCATTGTACCCTTTCCCTTAGTTAGGTTTCCCTTATGTATGTCATTGTAAATTCCCTATTTGTAATAAATCCCCTTTTAAAGATCCAGTAGCTCTTGTTAATTATGATTAACTGGCACCCTAAAACTCAGCAGATTTCTACAATTATTAAAAGTTATATTTTAGTTTCTATTGCTGTATTTGGTCTTTGATCATCTAGTTCACCAGTGGCTGCATTTCTCTGATTTCCGTGATATGACAGGTTTTCTAACCACAGGTATAGACACGAATAACTGGTTTTCAGAAGCCAAGGAAGTATTCTCAGAAAGAAATTTTGTGCAAAAAAATTATACTCCAACTCTCAACGGTGCTTTCAATGATCTTACTAGGATTTACAGGGAGCGAACCACTTCCTGGTGGGAAGTACAGTCGCTCGAGAACTATTTGAAGGATAAAATTGTTCCCAGGTATTTAAGAATCTCTCTCTTACCCGGCTACAGGTATAAAAGCCCAGAACTGGCTCTCAAATGGGAAAGGGAGGTTACTGACTGCTCACTTAGGCTGATGACATAACTATTGGAGGAGGAACGAAAGAACTTAGCTAATTTAGAACTAGCCTTAAAGGAACAGATTGATATAACAAAAAATTTTTCTGGTGATAGCGAGTTTGCAGCAAAAGAGGTGACTCTGCAGAACACCATAGAAAAATTTCAATATCATCTTAAAGAAAAGAAACATAAATTCTATATTAGAGATCTACAGGAATTTAGAGATAATAAAGCATATATTTCTTCTCCAATAGACCCGTCAGACTAAGTGAGCCAGAAAGCACCTCCACTGACACAGAAGCATCAGACCTGGAAGGTAGGAATACTGCCTCCCGTGGTAAAGGAGAAAATAGAGGAAGAGGACGAGGTAACTTCCGTTTTTTAGAACAAACACATTACTCCCTCCGAAACAAACAACGACAAAACAATATTCCACCACTGGGTCAACCCAAATAATTAACTTGTCAGGACATAATCTCACTGAGGCAGAAAAATCAGTTCTAAGTAAGGGCCTGGGATTCGTGCCTACATCAGATTTTGATAAATTTGAGGGGGTGAAGGACTTAAATCTTTTTATCCGTAAACTTAAGTGGAAGAAATATCATATTAGAGAGAATAGAAAGCAGAGTTCAGAGTTGGGTATTCCTGAGGACATTTTAGAGGACGTAAGATTATTGTACAGCATTGGTGAAGCCGATCCAAATTTGAGTGGCCTAGGTCCATTTACACGCCTTAAACAAAAGAGTGACAAAATGCCGCCGCCACTGAATGATGTGGGCTCAATTGAGATCTTTTGCAATCTTGTCACTCGCGATCTTGAAAATCTTCAGGTGGGTCGTTCCCGCGACTTCAACCTCTCCAAAAGTGAAATGGGGGGCTTGTTGTTGCTGGAGAGCTCCCCTGATTTAGTAATAAAAAAATCGGACAAAGGCGGTAATGTTGTACTAATGAACATTGATGACTATAGAGATATGTGCTTAAATATCCTAAATGATGTTGAGAGTTATGGCAAAATTGCCATCAACCCTACTAAGATTTTCATGGGTGAATTAAGAGATATTCTCTTGAGAGCAAAGGGAAATGGCCTGATAGACAGAGGAGAAATTGAGTTCCTACTCCCGCGATTCCCGGTGACCTCTACCTTTTATTGTCTCCCTAAGATACATAAAGGGACAAATCCACTTAAGGGAAGGCCGATAGTCTCGGGGGTGGGCTGTCTTACCCAGAATCTGGGAATATATCTAGACAAACTCCTCAAACCTTTCGTCATTTCCCTTAATTCATATCTAAGAGATACAACTGATCTTCTGAAGAAACTTGAAGACATCACCCTTGAAAAAGATGTCATACTGGGTAGTATTGACGTCGAATCATTGTATTCCTCGATCAGACACGATATAGGTCTTAAAGCTGTGGCACATTTTCTTAATGGTCGGGGGAGGCAATTTAATGAACATAATGCCTTCCTTTTGGAAATTCTGGAATTTTGTCTTACACGGAATGTGTTTACATTTGGAAACCAACTCTACCACCAGCTCAGGGGCACCGCGATGGACAGCCCTTGTGCGCCCTCGTATGCAAATTTGCTCCTGGGCTGGTGGGAGGAGACACAAGTATTTAGTGATGATTCTGGCCTCCCCACTGATAAAATTCTGCTATGGTGCAGATTTATCGACGACATCTTTATTCTGTGGAGGGGGTCAGAATTTGAATTATCACAAATGGTAGGGAGATTAAACATGAATGACTTAGGTCTGATTTTCACCTTTGAGGTAAACAATTCACAACTGCCCTTTTTGGATGTCCTAATCGAAAAATCTGATGGAGGAACATTATCACGAGTACCCATCGAAAAAAAACAGCTACCAACTCTTTATTATGATGGGAGAGTGGCCATCAATTAGCATTGAAAAAGGGCATTCCTAAGGGTCAGTTTTCCAGAATTAAGAGAAATTGTTCCAGTGAAGATAAATGTATGCTACAGTTCAACGACCTGGAAAGTAGATTCGTGAGAGGGGGTACCCAAGTAGGGTTGTTAAGAAAGCACGAGAAGAGATCAATGGTGTTGGAAGACCAGCTTTTCTGTATCCTCTGCCAAAAACGGGGGACGCAGCTGGGCTGGTGCGCTTCATTACTACATTCAATAATGGTTCCAAGGCCATGAGGGAGGTACTGGAGAGGAATTGGTCGATCCTTAAAATGGATTCAGACATTGGCAAATTCGTCCCTGATAAGCCTCAGATAACCTACAGAAAGGCTAGATCATTGCAAGACAGGCTGACGCACAGCCATTTTGTGGACAACAGAGTCACGGGTTGTGACTGGCTCAGGAGCGGCCTTAAAGGGTGCTTTCGATGTAATGGTTGTGTGGCCTGTAATGCGGTGCAAGTAGGGAAAAAATTCTGGAGTAAGAGCACAGGGAAGGAATACGAGATACGGTGTTTTGTCAATTGTCGGACGAAAGGGGTGATCTATAAAGCCACCTGTTCCTGTGGACAAGAATACATAGGCAAAACCAAGAGGGAGTTTAGAAGGAGAATAGGAGAACATCTCAGGGACATCAGGTTAGGGAATGATACCCCACTAGCAAAGCATGTGCACATGCTTCATGGGGGAGACACCGGTCATGTCACCTTCCAGGGGATTGACGTTGTCCCACCACTCAAGCGAGGAGGCGACTGGGACAAGAAGATCCTCCAGAAAGAATGTAGATGGATCTTCCGGCTTAACACAGTCTACCCGCATGATCTCAATAAATCCCTATCTTTTTCACCCTTTTTGTAGATGGAGGAGTACCGTTAGTTAGGAGGGAAAGTCATCGGACGAGCGGGGGCGCCAATCACCGTCTTTTGTAAGGCGCCGACCTCCGCAGGTAGGTAGGATGAGCCTTTTGAGTGAGTTTTTAGTTGGTGGTGGTATGTCAGGTTCCTTCCATTCCTTCCTCCCTTAGGGTACCGTCTAGCCTTTGTTCTGGCCAGTCCCCTCTCCCCCCCCTGATTTACCATAGGCCATTTCTTGCCTCTTCAGTATTTCTCTCAGGGCTATACACTTTTTTTTGGCTTTTTTTGCTATTTTATTCCAACCTCTTTTTTAATAATTTACTCCTATTAATCTTTTTCTGGGATTTAATCTTCCCTCTAAGACCGAGTTTTATTATCGTCCTGGGTCTATAAACTTGTGCATATCATCTGGTAATTTTGGGTCCGACCCCTGCTATCTGTTTCCTGTTGATAAGAGCAGATGAGCACTAAGCATAAAAAAAAAATAAAAAAATGTCCATTTAAATGGACTTAGCGCATGCGCGACAGACTGGGACATAGCGCGCTTTCTATATGCAGTGAAGGGGCGGACCTGATGGGCGCGGCAGCGTCCCACTCATACCTCCTATCTCTAAGGTGTCATGAGTGCGCCGGGCATCTATAACGTTACTTCCTGATGGACTTGCGTTCCACTTGTGCGCTCCACCGCTCAATGCGGAAGTGGTAAGCGCTTTTGCAGAAGTGACGTCAGATGCCGGGCGGGAGAGCGGCGACCATTTAAACGTGTTTGGTATAGACAGGGGTGTACAGCAGAGAGGATTCTTGCTGTCACCATCCGGTAAGTCGCCTACTTTTCCCTCTTTGCTTCTCTAAAGATTGGATGCATTTGGGGTGCTGTAATTTTGAGCTCCCCTTCTTATTATCCCATTTTTCTCTTTTATAGTGAACCCTCTAGAGGTTTTCTCATTAAAACCTGTGTCTCCTCATATAAACTCCCCTGAAGAATAGTATCTAGGAAACGCGTCGGGAGAAGGAGGATTTGGGAGATGGACAGTTTGCATTACTAGAAGGGATCCCGGTTCTAGAGCAAAAAGACCTGTGGATATGCCGTTAAATGATGGTGACAAACTGTTTATATGGAATAAGATACACCAACATGGGTGAGACCATTCCATTTATTTTATAAACAGACAAAGGCACAGCGGGGATGTGAATGTATTATTAATCCTGAAGCCTTGTCGATTTGTCCTGAATTACTGGGCACCTATTGGCTGATTTAATACCCTTTGGTTATTGTTGTGCCTAACCCCCTCATGAGGTATTTGACGATGTGGTGTGGTACAACATTATGGGCAGCACTATAGTGAAAAGGCCTGAGGTCTGAAGTTTTGCCTATATAATTTTAGCCATCTGTGCTTGGAGCAGTGGTAAAACCTATTTTGCCTTTGTGGTCTTTTGTGTCACGTGATAGGGTGTCCTGGCCCTCTTATATATTATCAGGGCTAGACAGTACCTTACCCTTCACTAGGCATTTATTTTAATTAAAGGCAAGGTTTTCCTTTCCTTTTTTTAGAGAATTCATTATTAAAAGTTATATTTTAGTTTCAATTGCTGTATTTGGTCTTTGATCATCTAGTTTACCAGTGGCTGCATTTCTTTAATTAAGACCCTCCCCAAACTTGTGAACAGCACTCATACTTGGTCAACATGGGAAAGACAAAGGAGCATTCCAAGGCCATCAGAGACAAGATCGTGGAGGGTCACAAGGCTGGCAAGGGGTACAAAACCCTTTCCAAGGAGTTGGGCCTACCTGTCTCCACTGTTGGGAGCATCATCCGGAAGTGGAAGGCTTATGGAACTACTGTTAGCCTTCCACGGCCTAAACAGCCTTTGAAGGTTTCCACCCGTGCCGAGGCCATGCTTGTCCGAAGAGTCAAGGCTAACCCAAGGACAACAAGGAAGGAGCTCCGGGAAGATCTCATGGCAATGGGGACATTGGTTTTAGTCAATACCATAAGTAACGTACACCACCGCAATGGTCTCCATTCCAGACGAGCCCGTAAGGTACCTTTACTTTCAAAGCGTCATGTCAAGGCTCATCTACAGTTTGCTCATGATCACTTGGAGGACTCTGAGACAGACTGGTTCAAGGTTCTCTGGTCTGATGAGACCAAGATCGAGATCTTTGGTGCCAACCACACACGTGACGTTTGGAGACTGGATGGCACTGCAAACGACCCCAACAATACCATCCCCACAGTCAAGCATGGTGGTGGCAGCATCATGCTGTGGGGCTGTTTCTCAGCCAAGAGTCCTGGCCATCTGGTCCGCATCCATGGGAAGATGCATATCACGGCCTACCTGGAGATTTTGGCCAAGAACCTCCGCTCCTCCATCAAGGATCTTAAGATGGGTCGTCATTTCATCTTCCAACAAGACAGCAACCCAAAGCACACAGCCAAGAAAACCAAGGCCTGGTTCAAGAGGGATAAAATCAAGGTGTTGCAGTGGCCTAGTCAGTCTCCTAACCTTAACCCAATTGAAAACTTGTGGAAGGAGCTGAAGATTAAAGTCCACATGAGACACCCAAATACCTAGATAACTTGGAGAAGATCTGCCTGGAGGAGTGGGCCAAGATAACTCCAGAGACCTGTGCCGGCCTGATCAGGTCTTATAAAAGACGATTATTAGCTGTAATTGCAAACAAGGGTTATTCCACAAAATATTAAACCTAGGGGTTGAATAATAATTGACCCACACTTTTATGTTGAAAATTTATTAAAATTTAACTGAGCAACATAACTTGTTGGTTTGTAAGATTTATGCATCTGTTAATAAATCCTGCTCTTGTTTGAAGTTTGCAGGCTCTAACTTATTTGCATCTTATCAAACCTGCTAAATCTGCAGGGGGTTGAATACTACTTGTAGGCACTGTATATATATATATATATATATATATATATATATTAGGTTTTTTATATATTAGGTCACTTATGAACAAAAGTATCTTTCTTGTTTAGACCTAACAGGTCAATATTCATATTTTATGTTTTATGGCATGAGTTTGATCACTGCTATATGTTCGTTTGTAGTCATTGAACACATTGCCATATCTATGCGCAATAAGAGCTTTGGATTTCTTCTACTTTTGGTATTTTTCGGGTATTTTTGCTGAGCTCTCACGCATGCAGTTTATGTGTCTCACGCATGCGCTTTAGCGCGGGATGATACTTCAGCATCCGGCTTTTTTCATGAATATTCCGATCAACTCACGCAGACTCAATCTGGTTAATTAGACTGTGACGTAGTTTGAGCGCCAGCTTTAAAACGGAGTCTTCCTGTTCCGGCGTCACATCAATCCTGAGCGCGGCGTTGCCCACATCGTTACATTGTCTCATTAAGGTAGGAACTTCGATTATGTAGCTATTAACATTGAGGTTTTCCTCTGCTTGTGGAACTATGGCTGCACTTTAATGGTCTCATTCTTTAGATCTATGCTTATAATATGGTTACTTATAATATGGTACCTTATGTTTTGAATGATTATATTGATCTTGCACGATGGATGAGTCACACATGTTGATATTTTCTTTTTTTATGTTTCTACAGTCATATGGACGGATTTTGTCTTTGTATCATCACATCAATGAATTTGTCTTCTGTGATTAATCACCTTTACACTCCCTGACAGAAGTCCTGTCGCTTATCCATGTTATGTAAATAAAAGCTTATAACCTGACTTTAAATTCATCCATTGGTTTTATAAATTATGCTTTTGAAAGCTGAAACGCTCCCAAATTTGGTTTAGGTTATAAAAGTAAAGTTTCTGCAAAGCTGAAATATTGATCATTTAATGAACACTGAAAGGTCAGATTTTGGCAAGACAAAAGTTTTGTCACCCACAGAAAGTAATGTGAAATTCAAAAAATAATTAACTTGGGGAATGTAGTGCAGATATTGACCAGGGCACAAGTAATGAAATTGGGGTGGTACGGGGGGAAGGGTTAGGACAGTTAATACAGTAAGCAGGAATAGAGTTACAGAGTCATACGTAACGTGCATGTACACTAATGCCCGAAGCCTTACAAATAAGGTGGAGGAATTAGAATTAATATTGTTGGAAAAAAATTATGATATAGTGGGGATATCAGAGACATGGCTGGATGAGAGCTATGACTGGGCTGTTAATTTACAGGGTTATAGCCTATTCAGGAATGACCGTACAAATAAGCGAGGGGGAGATGTGTTTCTATATGCAAAATCATCCTTAAAACCCATCCTGCGTGACAACATATGTGAAGGTACTGAGAATGTAAAGTCCCTATGGGTGGAGATAAGGGGGGGAGAATGAATAATAAAATACTGGTAGGGGTGTGTTATAAGACGCCGAATATTATGGAAGAGGTAGAGAATCTCCTCATAAAGCAAATTGATAAAGCAGCGAGTCTCGGAGAGGTAATTATTATGGGGGACTTTAACTATCCTGATATAAATTGGGTTACAGAAACTTGCAGTTCCAGCAAAGGAAATAGATTTTTGATAACAATGAAAGATAATTATCTTTCACAAATGGTACAGGACCCCACAAGAGGGGGAGCACTACTAGACCATGTACTAACCAATAGGCCAGACCACATTGCAAATATACAAGTTGGGGTTTACTTGGGGAATAGTGATTACAAAATAATAAGTTTTCATGTATTCTTTAGTAAGATGTATAGTAGAGGGGCTACAAGGACACTAGACTTCAGGAAAGCAAATTTTAAACGGTTGAGAGATGATCTTAGTGCAATAAACTGGGATGATGTACTAAGTAATAAAAGTACACAAAGCAAATGGGAGACATTTATGAGCATCCTGAATAGGGCTTGTGCAGAAAATACACCCTATGGGAACAAACATGCTAGAAATAGGAGGAAACCCCTATGGCTAAATAGAGCTGTAAGGGAAGCAATAACAGAAAAACAGAAAGCTTTAAAAGAATTAAAGAGGGTAGGTAGTGATGATGCATTATATAATTATAGAAAATTAAATAAAATATGTAAAAAGCAAATTAAGTTAGCTAAGTTTGAGACAGAGAGACTCATTGCGAGAGAAAGTAAAAATAATCCTAAAATATTCTTTAACTACATAAAGAGTAAAAAACTGAAAAGCGATAGTGTTGGCCCCCTTAAAAATAGTCTTGGTAAAATGGTGGAGGGGGATGAGGGTAAAGCCAACCTGCTGAATGACTTTTTTTCTACGGTTTTTATACAAGAAAATGCCATGGCAGATGACATGACCAGTGATACCATAAATTCACCCTTGAATATTACCTGCTTAACCCAGTAGGAAGCACGCCTCGAAATCACTAAGGTTGACAAATCTCCGGGCCCGGATGGCATACGCCCCAGAGTACTACAGGAATTGAGTTCTGTGATAGATAGACCATTATTTTTATTCTTCACAGATTCCGTAATAACAGGGTCGGTACCGCAGGACTGGCGCATAGCAAATGTGGTGCCAATATTCAAAAAGGGGACAAAAACTGAGCCGGGAAGTTATAGGCCGGTAAGTTTAACCTCTACGGTTGGTAAAATCCTTGAGGGTTTCTTGAGAGATGCTATACTGGAGTATCTCAAGAAAAATAACCTTATGACAGAGTATCAACATGGGTTTATGAGAAATCAATCCTGTCAAACTAATTTGATCAGCTTCTATGAAGAGGTAAGTTCAAGCCTGGACCAGGGAAATGCAGTGGATGTTGTGTATATGGACTTTTCAAAAGCTTTTGATACGGTGCCACACAAAAGGTTGGTACATAAAATGAGAATAATGGGGATAGGGGAAAATATGTGTAACTAGGTTAAAAACTGGCTCAGTGATAGGAAACAAAGGGTGGTTATTAATGGTACATACTTGGACTGGGTCTCAGTTCATAGTGGGGTACCACAGGAGTCAGTATTGGGTCCGCTTCTTTTGAACATATTTATTAATGAACATGTTGGGGGCATGCGGAGTAGAATTTCAATATTTGCAGATGATACTAAACTCTGCAGGGTAATCAATACAGAGGAGGATAATTTTATATTACAGGGAGATTTATGTAATTTGGAGGATTGGGCTGAGAAGTGGCAATTGAAGTTTAATGTAGATAAATGTAAGGTCATGCACTTGAGTAGAGGAAATAACATTTATGATTATGTACTTAATTGTAGAACACTGGGTAAAACAGACGCAGAAAAAGACTTGGGTGTATGGGTGGATGGTAAACTTCACTTTAGTGGACAGTGTCAGGTAACTGCTGCCAGGGCTAATAAAATAATGGGATGTATTAAAAGAGGTATAAGTGTTCATGAAAAAAATATAGTTCTACCTCTGTACAAGTCACTAGTGCGACCGCACTTAGAATACTGTGTACAATTCTGGTCACCGATATATAAGAAGTAGTGATGAGCGAGCATGCTTGTAACTACTCGGTACTCGCACAAGTATCGCTGTACTCGGGCTGCTCGGCGGGGACCGAGTAATCTCGCGATACTCGTGCTGTACTCGTGGTCTTCATTTCTGCATGTTGGCGCTCTTTTGAGAGCCAGCCCTCATGCAGGGATTGGCTGGCAGACCACTGCAATGCCACAGCCCTGTTAGTTGTGGAATTGCAGTGATTGGCCGGCCTGCACAGCGTGACCGAGCCTTTATACCGGCCGGCGCGCTGTGCTCTGCTCACAACTATCCAGACAGTCAGTGCAGGGAGAGTGTCGCTGATTCAGGGAAAGCTTTGCGGCCCTTTATAGTTAGTTCCGGAGCAGGGCTGCAAACAGTGTGACCAGAAGTCCTTCTCAGGACTATTCTAGTTGTATACAGGCAGGCAGGGTATAGCCAGGTCGGAGTACAGTAGCAGAGTCCTTCTCAGGACTATTGTTGCTATATACAGGCAGGGTATAGCCAGGTCGGAATACAGGCTAGTGACCAGAAGAGTCCTTGTCAGGACTATTGTAGCAGTATACAGGCAGGCAGGCAGGGTATATAGCCATTCCTAGTGGTGACCGTATACCAGCCTTCATCATATCTGGGGCTGGTGTACACAGTCTAAAACAGTCCAGATAGTGTCAGACTTCTCAGTAATTGTCGCTCCTAAAAACCAGTTAGGTTCTTATTGCGTCCGTGCTTGCATTTAAAAACAGCACGTGTGTGTCTGTCGGTGGCAGCGTACAGGTGCGCGTTTTGCACAAACTATTATATAACGCACAAGTCTAGTGTATAATACACGTCAGTCAGCAGTGTCTGATAGTGTCAGACTTCTCAGTAATTGTCGCTCCTAAAAACCAGTTAGGTTCTTATTGCGTCCGTGCTTGCATTTAAAAACAGCACGTGTGTGCCTGTCGGTGGCAGCGTACAGGTGCGCGTTTTGCACAAACTATTATATAACGCACAAGTCTAGTGTATAATACACGTCAGTCAGCAGTGTCTGATAGTGTCAGACTTCTCAGTAATTGTCGCTCCTAAAAACCAGTTAGGTTCTTATTGCGTCCGTGCTTGCATTTAAAAACAGCACGTGTGTCTGTCGGTGGCAGCGTACAGGTGCGCGTTTTGCACAAACTATTATATAACGCACAAGTCTAGTGTATAATACACGTCAGTCAGCATTGTCTGATTGTTTCAGACTTCTCAGTAATTGTCGCTCCTAAAAACCAGTTAGGTTCTTATTGCGTCCGTGCTTGCATTTAAAAACAGCACGTGTGTGTCTGTCGGTGGCAGCGTACAGGTGCGCGTTTTGCACAAACTATTATATAACGCACAAGTCTAGTGTATAATACACGTCAGTCAGCAGTGTCTGATAGTGTCAGACTTCTCAGTAATTGTCACTCCTAAAAACCAGTTAGGTTCTTATTGCGTCCGTGCTTGCATTTAAAAACAGCACGTGTGTGTCTGTCGGTGGCAGCGTCAGGCTCCATATTGTCCCTGGATAGAGACGTGCATGATGGCCTGTAAACATGAAGTGCCCATTGTAAGGAAGTGGGTCTATTGTAGTATAGCCCTTAGGCAGGGCAGCCAAAAATTTGGAGGCTCCACATTGTCCCTGGATAGAGATGTGCATGAGGGCCTCAAAACATTGTTCCCATTGCAAAGGAGCGGGTCTCCTGTCGTTGTAATGCCCATTCAGAAAGAATGGGCGAAAAAATTTACCACTGGGGGTATACCTGAAACAACGGCTTAACTATTGTAACGGTCACCATGATGGCGCATGAGGAGAAGGAGGAGCAGTCCAGCGATTAGCCAAAGTCCAGAAGTGTGTTACCATGGGTGAGTGGAGGTACATGGCAAATTCCCGTTACAAACTTTAAATTCCGCTGTCATTTGCTGTTGGTGTGTGGTGAAGTCTGGCCAAATCCAACCCTTGTTCATCTTGATCAGAGTCAGCCTGTCAGCATTTACAGTTGACAGGCGGGTGCGTTTATCTGTAATGATTCCACCTGCGGCACTAAAAACACGCTCTGACAAAACGCTAGCGGCAGGGCAGGCCAGGACTTCCAAGGCATAGAGACTAAGAGCCAATTCATGCCACGTGTCCAGCTTGGATACACATTAATTGTAAGGCACAGAGGAATGTCGGAGTACAGTTGTTTGATCTGCAAGGTACTCCTTGAGCATCTGGCCAAACTTAGGATTTCTTGTGGCACTACCCCTCACCTCAGGGGCTGTGGTATGTGAGGGGCTGAGAAAACTGTCCCACATCTTAAAGACTGTTCCCCTACCTCTGGCGGATTGGACTTGTGCCCCTCTCAGCTGTACGCCTTGGTTGTCCACTGATTCCTGACCTATGCCGCTAGCGTTTTGTGAGGGGAATGCTTTGCCTACTTCCGTGACTATGGCCTTCTGGAACTGCTGCATTTTGCCTGACCTCTCCGCCTCGGGAATAAGAGACATAAAGTTCTCCTTTTAGCGTGGGTCTAACAGTGTTACCAACCAGTAATGATTGTCGGCCAAGATGTTCTTAACGCGAGGGTCACGAGACAGGCAGCTTACCATAAAGTCAGCCATGTGTGCCAGACTCTTAACAGCCATCACTTCAGTATCCTGACCAACACGATGACTGAACATGCTGTCCTCCTCCTCCTCCTCCTCCTCATCTACCCTGTCCTCTGGCCAGCCACGCTGAACCGAGGATATGACTGCATGTCATATCCTCAATTTGGCCAGAGAGTTGCTCCATGTCTTCATCCTCCTCCTCGTCATAGTCCTCCACTGCACATTGTGATGAGACGAGGCTGGGCTGTGTGTTATCACCCACACCCACTACTGTTTCTTGCTCAAACTCATCGCGCTCCGCCTGCAATGCATCATGGTTGTTTTTTGAGCAGAGACCATTTTAGAAGGCAGAGAAGCGGTATGGTGACGCTAATAATGTCGTCATCGCCGCTCACCATCTTGGTGGAGTCCTCAAAGTTTTGGCGGATGGTGCATAGGTCGGACATCCATCTCCACTCCTCAGGTGTTATGTGTGGAGTTTGACCCATTTCCCGACGGCTTAGGTGATGCAGGTACTCAACAACTGCCCTCTTCTGCTCACATATCCTGACCAACTTGTGCAGAGTTGAATTCCAACGCGTGGGGACATCACACACCAGTCTGTGTGCCGGAAGATGCAAACGGCGTCTTAAGCCGGCAAGGCCGGCTGAAGCAGTAGGTGACTTTCGAAAATGTGCAGACAGGCGGCGAACTTTTACCAGCAGATCAGACAGCTCTGAGTATGACTTTAGAAACTGCTGAACCACGAGGTTGAGCACATGGGCCACGCATGGAACATGTGTCAGCTGGCCTCGCCTCAAAGCCGCCACCAGGTTCCGGCCATTGTCACACACGACCTTTCCTGGCTTTAGGTTCAGAGTTGTGAGCCAGTGATCTGCCTTCTGTTTCAGAGCTGTCCACACCTCTTCTGCATTGTGGGGTTTGTTGTCACCTATGCAGATTAGCTTCAGCACTGCCTGTTGCCGCTTCGCCGAGGCAGTGCTGCAGTGCTTCTGTGTCGCCCTGGACAAGCCAGGGGCCATAGAGCACAACACTTAAACAAACACCCCACACTCCCTGCAGGCATATCATAGTCAAAACACAAAATCCTTGTTGCCTTCCCCAGGGGCTGTTGTCCACACCAGGGTGTGGAGCCAGGCAGTTGGTCTCCACCCACCGAGGAGGAGGGAAAACACAGGCAGTGAGAGTTAAGCTAAGGAAGTGGAAGGAGGAAAGTAGTAGAGAGGAGAAAAGTGACAGCAAAGAGCCTGAAGTTGGTCCGGGTGTGTGGCCCGGACAGGACAGCAAGGTTGTCAGGATGTGGTGACCGTCTGCAGTGGAGGCCGATTGGAGTCTGCCGTAAGGACCGTGGACGGGTGGTGACCCGGCCGTACCGGACCGGTATACAAAGAGAAGCCAGCACCATTGGCAGAGGACTTTCGGATCCCGGCAAGGCTTGGTGTCGCCGTGAATTTGCCAAATCCGTTAGTGAAGGGGACCTCAGGGTTTCCAAACAGCCAAGTCCAGATAGAAGGCAACCGTCCAACCGTGAAGGGGAGACACCGCCACCGCCAAGGGCAACCGTCTCCCAGGGCCAGCGCCTGTGGGCAAAAGGGGCTCCTCCGGCCCATATCCAAGTCGGGGAGCGGGTTACCGTTGGGAAACCATCACTACCAACACTTAACTTAGGTGCAGGGAGAGACAGTCATCACTAACCTGCAGGGAGGAACAACCGCAGCCGTCCGAGTGACCCGTCCATCCAGCCACTTGTTTTACCGTGAACTGTGTCATCATCATTGGGCTGAGTGAGTACCTCCGTGCCGTGCGGCACAGCGCTGCCCCTGCGACCCTGCACCTCATCAGGCCCCGCAACCCGCCTGTCATCCATCTCTACCCCATCACCAGGCCCCGGGACAACCAACCCCCCTACCCACGGAGGGGAGAAATAACAACAAAGCTGGTCCCTGTCACAGGCTCCCGGGATCCCCGTCCAGAGCAGCGGTGGTGTCCACACAATCACCACAACCGTGGCTGGCGTCACGGACAATATCCCCAAAACCCAAACCACCCCTTTTCACTCACGGGCGAGTAGCGCCGCTCGAGTCCCCGGGATCCGGCCATCGCTCGAGCCAACAAGCAGCAGCAGCCGTAGAGCAGCGTCAGCCGGACCCGAGCAGTGGGAGAGCGCACCGTCCCCTCCTCCGCCCGCGACACTTCCAGCTTGGGACTGGTGTGGAGGGTAAAGTGGATCAGGATGCGCAAGAGGAGGAGGAGGCTGAGGAGCATGACATTCCGGAGCTGTAGAGTGTGTGTGAAACCCTGACTGAGGTAGGGCCTGCAAAACTTGGTGTGTGAAGGACGTGTTCCGTCCCTCGCTCAGACTGGGTCCCAGCTTGCACAATATTAACCCAGTGTGACGTCAACGAGATGTAGCGGCCTTGCCCACATGCACTTGTCCACGTGTCTGTGGTTAGGTGGACTTTGGCTGAAACAGCGTTGTTCAGGGCACGTGTGATGTTTTGTGACACGTGGTTATGCAATGCGGGGACGGCACACCGGGAGAAATAGTGGCGGCTGTGGACCGAGTAACGTGGGACAGCTGCCACCATCAGGTCGCGGAATGCTTCTGTCTCAACCAGCCTAAAAGGCAACATTTCCAGTGCAAGCAGTCGCGAAATGTTAGCATTTAGAACTGTGGCATGTGGGGTGTTGGCAGTGTATTTGCGCCTGCGTTCAAAGGTTTGCTGAATGGATAACTGAACGCTGCGCTGGGACAAGGACGTGCTTGATGATGGTGTTCTTTCTGCGTAGGCAACTGCAGGTGCAGGAGTGGAGGAGGCTTGTTCGCAGGCAGCATGGACAGGGGATTGGCTCGCATGCACAACCAGCGAAGACGTAGCAGTGACATCAGCAAGCACTGCTCCTGGACTCTGTTGTACTTCCCACAAAGTCGGGTGCTTGGCTGACATGTGCCTGATCATGCTGGTGGTGGTCAGGCTGCTAGTTTTGGTACCCCTGCTGATGCTGGCATGGCAGGTGTTGCAAATGGCCTTTTTAGAATCATCTGGAGCCAACTTAAAAAACTGCCAGTGTCAGAGTTCCGGGTTTTCCAGTTTTCTTTTGAAAGAGCTTGCCCTTTGTTAACATGGAGTTTTCTGTTCTGTTGCCCTACTTCCTGTCCATCTGTTTAAAAGCCGCCCCTAAAGCTTAGTCCAGTGCCTGAGTATACTGCTTCCTGTGTGCTCCTGCCCTGCAGCTTTTGGTTCCTGATTGTTATTCGGATCCTCTTGGAAAACAACCGACACCGACTCTGGACTTCATCTGGTATCATCTAGCTGTGCCCGGACTCCGTTTGCCGTCTTTGGTCGGCACTTCTGCCCGGTTCCTTCCGTTTAATACCACTCTGGATTATTGCCCTTTTGTGTCCCGGCTGCTGCGCATTTAGGGCTTCTGGGGTGATTGCCAGACAGTCCCTGTATAGGGGTTCGCTCTTGGTGGTCTCCCTGGGGGAGTCCGGTGCGCGGTCCCGGGAATTCCCTTTCGCTCCGTCCCTGGAAGGTATTTCCTGTATTTATGTTCTACTGTGTTTTTGTTCCGTTTATGTACATATTTGCTGGTTGCATATTATAAACGTCTTGCACCAAGAACTCGTCTCTGGTTGTCATTGCCCTAACGCAATCAAAATCCTCAATACATACAATAGTATTACAGCCAGACTTGGGAAGACCTAACATTTGTACAGGCACCTTGTGTCGTGTTGTTCCGGGGAACAGTTGCCTGACGTCTGCCTGGGGCCACCACTCTGCTTCTTACTGCCTGTTGGGATGCTACGCCTCCCTCCCCCTGTGCACTGCTGTCCTCGCTCTGCATATCCTCCTGCCAGGTTGGGTCAGTTACTGGATCATCCACCACGTCGTCTTCCTCTTCCGCACCCTGCTCCTCCTCCTGACTTCCTGACAATTGTGTCTCATCATCGTCCACCCCTTGTTGAGACACGTTGCCAACTTCGTGAGAACGTGGCTGCTCAAATATTTGGGCATCTGTACATACAATCTCGTCATGGCCCACTTCAACAGGAGCTGGCGAGAGGCCAGAATTTGTGAATGGAAACGTGAACGAACAGCTCTTCCGAGTGTCCAAGTGTGGGATCAGTAATGTCCGTGGACGTGTACTCGGCCTGGTGGTAGGAAGGAGGATCAGGTTCTGAAATGTGCGGTGCAGTATCACGGCTACTGACACTTGACCGTGTGGAAGACAGAGTGTTTGTGGTGGTGCCAATCTGACTGGAAGCATTATCCGCTATCCAACTAACAACCTGTTGACACTGGTCTTGGTTCAAGAGCGGTGTACTGCAGCGGTCCCCAAGAATTTGGGACAGGACGTGCGAGCGACTAGATGTGGCCCTTTGTTGTGGCGAAATTAGAGCTTGCACACAACCTCGGTCTCTGCCTGCACCACCATCACGTCCACTTCCTTGTTCGTTGACAACGCCCTTGCGCATTTTGCAATGCTGTGCTGATGTGTATTCATTAGACTTGTGCGTTATATCCAAGTTTTTGCAAAACTCACACAAATGCAGCGGAAAGCTGCCACCAACAGGCACACACGTGCGGTTTTTAAATGCAAGCACGGAGGCACTAAGAACCTAACAGGTCTCTATCCAGGGACAACGTGGAGCCTCCCAATTTTTGGCTGCCCTGCCTAAGGGCTATACTACAATAGACCCACTTCCTTCCAATGGGCACTTCAGGTTTACAGGCCCTCATGCACGTCTCTATCCAGGGACAACGTGGAGCCTCCCAATTTTTGGCTGCCCTGCCTAAGGGCTATACTACAATAGACCCACTTCCTTACAATGGGCACTTCAGGTTTACAGGCCATCATGCACGTCTCTATCCAGGGACAACGTGGAGCCTCCCAATTTTTGGCTGCCCTGCCTAAGGGCTATACTACAATAGACCCACTTCCTTCCAATGGGCACTTCAGGTTTACAGGCCCTCATGCACGTCTCTATCCAGGGACAACGTGGAGCCTCCCAATTTTTGGCTGCCCTGCCTAAGGGCTATACTACAATAGACCCACTTCCTTACAATGGGCACTTCAGGTTTACAGGCCATCATGCACGTCTCTATCCAGGGACAATGTGGAGCCTCCCAATTTTTGGCTGCCCTGCCTAAGGGCTATACTACAATAGACCCACTTCCTTACAATGGGCACTTCAGGTTTACAGGCCATCATGCACGTCTCTATCCAGGGACAATGTGGAGCCTCCCAATTTTTGGCTGCCCTGCCTAAGGGCTATACTACAATAGACCCACTTCCTTACAATGGGCACTTCAGGTTTACAGGCCCTCATGCACGTCTGTATGCAGGGACATTGGTGAACCTCACAATTTTGGACTGCCCTGGCAAAGGAAAATACTACAAAGACTCACTTCCTCAAAATGGGCACATTAGACTCAAGAGGCCTTCATGTACGTCTCTTCTCAGGGACATCGGAGTGCCACACAATGTTTTCACGTAAAATCTTTCATGTATTAATCTCAAAAAGTAACATACACCAGCTCTATCTCACTATTGGGTATGTGCCCTTAACATTTCCGCCATGAAAAATCATTTTGGGGTCATTTTGGAAGGTTTTCTGGTGAGTCCGTAAAAATGGCGTAAAACGCGGACAAAATTGTTCACAGCTGTGACTTTTCAGTGATAAATGCTTCAAGGGGTCTTCCCCATGCTGTTGCCATGTCATTTGAGCACTCTTCTGAGACTTTTGTGACATTTTTAGGGTTTCTCCATGCTGCCGGGGGGTCATTTCACAAAAATACTCGGGTCTCCCATAGGATAACATTGGGCTCGTTGCTCGGGCCGAGTACACGAGTATCTTGGGAGGCTCGGCCCGAGCTTCGAGCACCCGAGCTTTTTAGTACTCGCTCATCACTAATAAGAAGGACATAGCTGAACTGGAGAGGGTGCAGAGAAGAGCCACCAAGATTATTAGAGGACTGGGTGGGCTGCAATACCAAGCCAGGTTATTAAACTTGGGGTTAGTTAGTTTGGAAAAACGAAGGCTTAGGGGGGATCTAATCACAATGTATAAATATATGAGGGGACAGTACCGAGACCTTTCCAAAGATCTTTTTACACCTAGGTCTGCGACTGAAACACGGGGCATCCACTACGTCTTGAGGAAAGAAGGTTTAATCATAATCACAGATGAGGATTCTTTACTGTACGAGCAGTGAGACTATGGAACTCTCTGCCGCATTATGTTGTAATGAGTGATTCACTACTAACATTTAAGCAGAGCCTGGATGCCTTTCTTGAAAAATGTAATATTACCAGTTATGCATATTAGATTTTAAGACAGGGTGTTGATCCAGGGAACTAGTCTGATTGCCGTATGTGGAGTCAGGAAGGAATTTTTTCCCCCATTGGAGCTTGTTTTGCCACATTGTTTTTTTTAGTTTTTTTGCCTTCCTCTGGATCAACATGTTAGGCTACGGGTTGAATTGGATGGACTAAGGGGCACTTTGCACACTACGACATCACAAGCCGATGCTTGTGATGCCGAGCACGATAGTCCCCGCCCCCGTCGCAGCTGCGATATCTTGTGATAGCTGCCGTAGCGAACATTATTGCTACGGCAGCTTCACATGCACTCACCTGCCTTGTGACGTCGATCTGGCCGGCGACCCGCCTCCTTATTAAGGGGGCGGTTCGTGTGGCGTCATAGCGACGTCCCACGGCAGGCGGCCAATAGAAGCGGAGGGGCGGAGATGAGCGGACGTAAAGATCCCGCCCACCTCTGTCCTTCCGCATAGCCGGCGTGAGCCGCAGGACGCAGGTAGGAGATGTTCCTCGCTCCTGCGGCTTCACACACAGCGATGTGTGCTGCCACAGGAACGAGGAACAACATTGTACCATCGCAGCAGCGTTATGGAATTCCCCGACACTACACCGATGATACGATTACGACGATTTTGCGCTTGTTAATCATATCATCTAGGATTTACACACTACGATGTCGAGAGCGACCAGAAGTGCGTTACTTTCGACATGACCCCACCGACATCGCACCTGCGATGTCGTAGTGTGCAAACTGCCCCTAAAGGTCCAGTCACACTAAACAACTTACCAGCGATCCCAACAACGATAGGGATCGCTGGTAAGTTGCTAGGAGGTTGCTGGTGAGATGTCACACTGCAACGCTCCAGCGATCCCACCAGCAACCTGACCTGGCAGGGATCGCTGGAGCGTCGCTACACGAGTTGCTGGTGAGCTCACCAGCAACCAGTGACCAGCCCCCAGCGCCGCGTGGAAGATGCTGCGCTTGGTAACTAAGGTAAATATCGGGTAACCAACCCGATATTTACCTTGGTTACCAGCTCACGCAGCTACACGTGCAGAGAGCAGGGAGCAGCGCACACTGAGCGCTGGCTCCCTACTCTCCTAGTACAGCACACATGGGGTTAATTACCCGATGTGTGCTGCAGCTAAATGTGCAGGGAGCAGCGCACAATGCTTAGCGCTGGCTCCCTGCTCTCTTAGCTACAGCACACATCGGGTTAATTAACCCGATGTGTCCTGCAGCTACATGTGCACAGAGCAGGAGCCGGCACTGACAGCTGAGAGCGGCGGAGGCTGGTAACAAAGGTAAATATCGGGTAACCAAGGACAGGGCTTCTTGGTTACCCGATGTTTACTGTGGTTACCAGCCTCCGCAGAAGCCGGCTCCTGCTGCCTGCATATTTAGTTGTTGCTGTCTCGCTGTCACACACAGCGATCTGTACTTCACAGCGGGACAGCAACAACTAAAAAATGGCCCAGGACATTCAGCAACAACCAACGACCTCACAGCAGGGGCCAGGTTGTTGCTGGATGTCACACACAGCAACATCGCTAGCAACGTCACAAAAGTTGTTCGTTAGCAGCGATGTTGCTAGCGATGTTGCTTAGTGTGACGGGGCCTTTAGAGTCTCCGTTCAACCTTAAAAAACTATGATACTATGAACTATGATACTATGAACTTCTAATTCAAAGATACAGTATGTTGCATAACATTGGTGAATAAAGTTGTGGTGCTATTAGAGCCATATTTAATATTTTGTGTGACTTCCATGAGCTTAAAGGACTGCATCCTTGCGGTTCAATAATGATTCATAAAATTTGTTTATGAAGTCATCAGGAATAGCAAAGAATGCAGTCTTACATGCCTCCCAGAGTTCATCTAGATTCTTTGGTTTTGTCTTTCAAGCTCCTCTTTCATCCTACCCCAAACATGCTCAATGATGTTCATTTCTGGTGACTGGGCTGGCCAGTCCTTGAGCACCTTGATCTTCTTTGCTAGGAGGAACTTTGTTGTAGAGTTGGATGTATGAGATGGAGCACCATCGTGCTGCAGAATTTGACTCCTCTTATGAGTGGGAATATAAGAGGTAGCAAATACTTCTTGATATTTTAGGCTATTGATACTGCCTTCCACCTTGCAAATGTTTTGCACACCCCTATACTGAATGTAACCCCAGACCATGATCTTTCCACCACCAAACCAAACTGTTTTCTGTATCCATACAGGCTCCAGTAGGTCTCCTGCAGTATTTGCGGTGGCTGTGGTGTAATTCAACTGAAGATTCATCAGAGAAATCGACCATCTGCCACTTTTCCAGCAACCAACTGTTTAGCAGGCTGCATTACTTGGCAAATGCCACGTTTTTTTTATTGCCTTTTGTTTAGTGCTGGCTTTTAGGCACTGATTCGACCATTAAGGACATTTCGAGACAGAATCCTACAAACTGTTCTAGTTGACACAGGGACTTGAGGTGATAAGGCCTTTTGGAGCTCTGCTGCAGTGTCAGAGGGGCTGGCTTTGGATTTTCTAGCCAACAAATGTTCCTCCTGAGCAATTGTCTTGCGGGGTCTGCCGGACCTGGGCTTGTCAAAAAAATCTCCAGTCTCTTCAAATCTTTTTTTAATTCTTTGTACTTGATGCTGAAACACATTAAAGCTGCTAACCACCTCTGCAGTGGATCTGGTCTTCAGCCTCTTGATAATCAAGGCTTCGGTCGCAGGGTGGATTTTTGGCAAGTTGTCAGAGGTCAAGTTGCAGTTCAAGGTCTGGGGTGCTGGGTTTCTTTTTATACACACCCACTAATTAAAGGATCATTTAGTGAGCACAGCTGAGGATGTAAACTAGGGTTGGGTGCATTATATGACAAGGCGACAAAATATTTGTCTTGCCAAAATCTGACCTTCCTGTATTCATTAAATGATCAATATGTCAGCTTTGCAGCATCTTTATTTTCATAACCTAAACCAAATTTGGGAGGATTTCAGCTTTCAAAAGAGTAATTTATGAAACCTGTTACGGGGGGCTGTCTGATAAGAACCTAAAGGAGTATCAGACAGTCAGGGTCCACCGTGCAAAGACTCTGCTGCAGACTATGGCAGAGTGCAATACCTCTGTTAACTCACAGAAGGATATAATAAGTAAGTAAAGCAATTCCTCCCTTACTTGGAGGGTGTGTGGAATGATCTCTGTTAATAATCACAGAGACAAAGGCAATGTGTGCGAAATGGCACCTACCTAGGTCCGCTCTTCTAGTGGTGCAAAAGAGACGAACAGCAGCGTAAGCCACACAAAGCTCCTACCTGCGTTCGCTCCACTAGTGTGCGAGGACACGAACCACTAGATATGGCACCTGCCTAGGTCCGCTCTTCTAGTGGTGCAAAAGAGACGAACAGCAGCGTAAGCCGCACAAAGCTCCTACCTCTGTTCGCTCCCCTAGTGTGCGAGGATACGAACAACTGCCAGACGCAGTATAAGGAACGTTACCCTAGCGGCAACGTCCACCTACGAGTCGAACCACAAGGCCCAGCCAGACCATGTGCCTCAGGCACCTGCCTATGTCCGCTCCCCTAAGAGGTAAGGATACGGACAGCAGCCGAAGCTGTAAGGTATAAGAACGCTACCCTGCCGGTAGCGCTCACCTAGCATAGACAGAGGAATGCCTAGAGGAACGCGCACAGAGCGTCTACTCTTATGCATGAACCAAGAGGACTGAGCGCCATGCGGCGTGTGTCAGGGTCTTATATAGACTCTGTGCCTCATCCAAGATGGAGGACACCAGAGCCAATCCGCTGCCAGAACGACAGGACTGACGTCATGCTGGCCTATCACTGAGCAAGGCATCACAAGCACATGACCAGCGACCAATCGGCATAGAAGGTGTCAGAGACATGTGACCTCGTGTCAGCGATGATGTCACCCGCACATGTGCAATGGCTCCAAGATAGGACTTAGTCTCCAGCGCTCGCACATGTGCAGTAGCAAGAAATCTGGACTTAGTCTCCAGCGCTCGCACATGTGCAGTAGCAAGAAATCTGGACTTAGTCTCCAGCGCTCGCAGCAACCGTAACAAAACCAATGGATGAATTTTAAGTCAGGTTGTAAGTTTTTATTTACATAACATGGATAAGCGACAGAACTTCTGTCAGGGACTGTACATGGTGACTTACATTCTTAGGTAAAGAGTTTCTTTACATCATCTGTCCTGTATCTTATTTTTGTAGGTTTACCTTTTTTATTTGGAATTATAAACAATTATTGTGACACACGTTTTTTCTTTTTTTCTTTTCTGACATTTATATGAGAGATGTTCTCATTATTGTACTTATGGATGAATTTTTTTGTATACACAGATAAAAGCTTTGATAAAAGCAATCTGCTGAAAAGTCAGTTTCCTTTAAATGTGCCACAATATAACCAGTCTTCTTGGAACATTTTTTGGTCTATTGACTATTTAGCGTGAACAGGATTATATGTTATATGTTGAATTTTTCCTGAGCATACAAACTACATTTAGTAGGTAAAGAATAATTACTATATATCAAAAATAGGGGGTGCACCACATTATTTTTTTAAAAATGTTTTTCTTGTTGACAGCATCTTGTACAGGCTTCTTCTCCTTGCTGAAAAGATTGCTGATTGGCTGCACTGCAGCTTTTGAAAAACTTTACCAGCATATGAACTGAAAGCAAACTTCGAACTCAGATACAGACTTTTATTGTTTATAATCCATGTATGAGAGGAAGCTCCTGATACCAGGTGTTCGGTACGAACCACAAAGTTTACTCATCCATATTTGTGGGGCTTTCTGCCTTAGTTTTGTTTTAGGCATGTGAAATGCATGCTCAATTAGGTTGAGATCTGGTGATTGACTTAGCCATTAGAGAATATTCCACTTTTTTGCCTTAAAAAACTCCTGGGAAAAGCCTGTCTCTGCAACTTCTCTTCACTGACTCCACACACTAACTCACTTTCTAAGATGGCCGCTGCCTGCAGCCTCTGCTCTGGCTACACTTACATTATGGCCTTCATAACATACTCCCTTATGTTCCTATGCAAACATTACTAACTCTGTCACATTAATATATACATTCTTATGCTTTATAATCTTATCAATCTATGCAAGATATTAACAAAATAAGCGCGATTGGTGTATTGGAGCAGGAGCTTGTGGTACCGACCACCCCCGTACAGGTTGCTTTTGCTGTATGTTTTGGGTCATTGTCCCAAAACTGTCCCAGTACTTTCCAATCAACCTTGCTGCATTTGGTTGATCCTGAGCAGAAAGCAGCACCCTACACACTTAAAAGTTCATCCAACTGCGTCTGTGTTTAGTCACATAATCAATAAACACTAGTGACACAGGGTCAATAACAGTCATACATGCCTAAACCTTGTTTTACAAAGGATGTGCTGTGCTTTGGATCATGAGCCATTCCAAGCCATCTCCATATTTCCTTTTCCTCATCATTCTGGTGTGACGCCCTGGCCTATCAGGTCGTCACAGGGTATTGTGCAATCTGCCCTTCTGTGCAATATCCACCTCCTCCTTGGTTAGGGGTCCCTAACTAACGGTATTGCCAACAGCAGTCAATCAAAGTCCTAGGTACACTCTGCATCACACCTACCAGACACACCAGTGGACTGCCTGAGTGGAATAGGGTCGCCCACTTGGGGGATTGGTTAAGGCGAGGTCAGGAGTGTTAGGAAGAGGGCAGTTGAAGTTAGGGAGTTGAAGTAGGAGGTTGTAGTCAGGAGGTGAAGGAGAGAGGAGGTCAGGAGCTGGGCTCCTTGGAAGTAACTAGGTGACAGACGGTGGTATGAACCTAGTAGGAGATGGACCCCCGGTCGCAGGAGATCGTGGCAAGGGGCACGTAACTGTCAAGAATGACAGCCGACGGCCTTGCACCATCACTGGGCTGGGACCAGGGCACGACGGGGTATGTGGACCCTAGGTCAGGGAGTAGCTCCAGGCAACCTGACAATTGACATGACGAGAATGGAGCCTTCAAGATCCGTTCTCCACCTGCTCCACAATCGGAGTACTAGCGCAACGAGGGGGATAGGACTTTCCACAAATATGGTCCAGAAAATGTCAAGCGTGAAGCCTGAGAGCAAGCTCCCACAGTTATCCATAGTGGGGAGCGGGACCCGGCTAATTCCACACTACCGGGACCAACAAAGAAGTAACTTAGTGCAAGTAGGCAGGTCACGGATCACCAGGCAACATCATCAGGGACGGGACCCGAACTAGCTCCCCTCAGCTGCAGCAGTGTCCAGAACTTTGGTTTATCCAGTTGTCGGTGTCAGCTTTATGGACTGAGTGAGTACAAAAGTGGCCCCTGCGCTCCTCATGGCACCCCCCAATGCCATCACCGAGTCCCGGGGCATTCCCCCTACCCGTGGAGGGTCCTAACACCTGGCTGCCCCTTTCCATCACCCCGGGTACTCCCAACTGCAGAGGTGGTACTCCCAAATTACCACAAACCACGGGTGGCATCACAAACTCTAACATATTAAATAACCCCCTTCACTTGAGGAGCTGCACGATCCCCCGGGTCCAGAGATTCCCTCGAGCCACTGTGGATCCGGATCCGAGCAGCCCGGCTGCTGATGTGGGGGCAGCAAAATGGCACAGGTTAATCTTAGTTTCATCTTTACAATGACTGGTTTTGTAGAACTGGGGGCGGCTTCTTTAAGTGTTTATTGGCAAAGTTCAATCTGGCCTTTCTATTTTAAGGCTGATTAATGCTTTGCAACTTGTGATGAACATTCGGTATTTGCTCACATGAAGTCTTCTCTTCATGGTAGACAGTTCTAGAGACGCATAATTCTTGAAGAATGTCTATCCTGGAGAATCATCCACTTAGGTGGATGATGTGAAAGGGTTTTTCTTCACCTTGCAAAGAGTTCTGCAATCATCTACTACTTTGTCTTCTGTCACTGTCCAGGATTTTTTGAGTTCCCAAGCTCACCAGTATGCTCATTTTTTGCACAATGTACCAAACTGTTGATTTGTCCACTGCTAACATTTTGGCTATCTCTGTGATGGATTTCTTCTTTATTTTCAGCCTATTGATGGTCTGTGTTTCTTCCATTAAAGAGAATCCATCACCAGGTTTTTGCTATGTAAGCTGAAGCCAGCATGCTGCAATGGTTAACACAGATAGTTCAGGTTTCCCTGTTTTGCCACAGTCCCATCTTGTGTATATTTGCTCTGTTTGTTTAAGCAGTAGGACCATTATCATTACAGGGCTAGAAACTAGGGATGAGTGAGTAGTGAAATACTTGGACTCGCTATACTCGTAACAAGTAGGTCCAAATACTCGGATACTCATTACAAGTAGCGAGTCCAATGCAAGTCAATGGGAAATGCGAGTAATTGTATGCTGGATGCTACAAAGCAGTCTGGGGGCTGAGTAAAAGGCTGAAATGGATGCATGATTGTTTAAAAGCCGGGCGGGAAAAAGCTGCTGGCTTTTTTAAACAATCAGCTGATGCACGCTCCCTGCCCGGGTGCTTTGCTCCCCGCTCCCTGGTGCGGCTCTCCCCGCTCGGTCCTAACTTAGGATCAGGCGGGTAGGCAACGGGGGAGTGAAGCACCGGGCAGTGGGGAGGAAAGCATTAGCCGGGGGAGCGAGGCAGTGGAGCGAGGCAGTGGGGAGGAAAGCATCGGACAGGAAAGCCATCGGTGAAGTCTATCTCTCTCTGTCTGTCGGTCTCTCTCTCTCTGTCTGTCGGTCAGTCTCTCTCTCTCTCTGTTGGTCTCTCTCTCTGTCAATCTGTCTCTCCCTTTCTCTTTCATACTCACCGATTACCGGCACGGTGCTGCACGGCTGTCACACTGTACCAGCAGATTCTCCTCTTTTGAAAATGCCGGCCGCTCATTATTCCATCTTGTATTCACTGCTTCCCCCACCCACCGATGCCTTTGATTGGTTGCATTCAGACACGCCCCCATGCTGAATGACAGCTGTCTCACTGAAACCAATCATAGCTGCCGATGGGCAGGTCTATATAGTACAGTACAATAAATAAATAAATAATTTTTTAAAAAAATGACGTAGGGTCCCCAGCCAAGATGAAACAGACAGCTGGGGGTTGGTATTCTCCCCCTGGGGGGAGCACATAGTTATTGCCCCCCCCGGGTATGAATACCTGTAATTAAGCCCTGGATTGGTAATATTTAGGTTTGGGGGTAATAAGTGGGTTAAAGAGGGTGTCTGTGTGTTTATTTTTAAATAAAGGATTTTTATCTCTGTGTGTGTGTTTTATTAACTACAGTCATATGAAAAAGTTTGGGCACCCCTATTAATGTTAACCTTTTTTCTTTACAACAATTTGGGTTTTTGCAACAGCTATTTCAGTTTCATATATCTAATAACTGATGGACTCAGTATTATTTCTGGATTGAAATGAGGTTTATTGTACTAACAGAAAATGTGCAATCCGCATTTAAACAAAATTTGACCGGTGCAAAAGTATGGGCACCTCAACATAAAAGTGACATTAATATTTTGTAGATCCTCCTTTTGCAAAAATCACAGCCTCTAGTCGCTTCCTGTAGCTTTTTTTTTTAAATCAGGTTCATTTTTATTTAACATCAAAATTATACAACACATAAAATAATTCCCTCCATAGAAATATCACAGAAAGGGAAAAAACCTTTAGTCAATAAGAAAAACCACACAAATAACATAATAAACAATGCACCCGCAGTCCACGTCTCATTTCAATATGGGTCTCAAAGTGCATATTATTTCCCAATATATTCTCCATAGTATAGCTTACCCAGCATCATTATGACATTATATATATATACACATATACATACACGCACGCACGCACGCACGCACACACATATACATGCACACACATATACATGCACACACATATACATGCACACACCTTCCAGCAGTACGCATATCACCCTATTTGAGGAAATTTGTTAACCGGTCAGAAGGAGAAGGACCTGGTCGCTCGCACTGTCCTGCAATAACGCCGAGGAGGGAAGGCCTGGGGTATCCAACCATGCCCCCCAGATCTTATAGAACTTTTTCAATGCATTTCTTTTAAGGTATACTCCTCTCTCCAGTCGAAGTATAGCGTTTACTCTTTCCCTAAAATCCCCGATGACCGGAGGCGCTGGGTCCAACCAGTGGTAGGCCAACAGTTTCCTAGCCTGGTACAAGAGACGTGAAATACCGACCATTACCGGCGAACTCAAGTCCACCCCCCCCTCCAGTAGACCCAGGATACATATAATAGGTCTTGGCTGTAGACGGATATTGAAAACTTGTCTAACCAAATCTAGTACTGCCCTCCAGTAATCTTCAATGTTCCCACAGGACCACATCATATGCATCAGATTCGCACCTTCCTGTCCGCACCTAGGACACAGATCATCCATCCTAACTCCCATCTTATGCAATAGACTAGGTGTCCTATATACTCTATGTAACAGGAATAGCTGCGACAGTCGTTGGCCTTCAGATACAGCAAGGCTTGGAGTCTGAGACAGGACCTCACCCCACTGTTCCACTGTCATAGGGCCTAGGTCCCTCTCCCACTTCTCTCTAGCCTGCAAAGGGAATTTGTCGAGGTGTCTAGATAACATCACTGTATGCAACCTAGAAATAATACCATAGGAGCGATCAGATGTCAACAATTCAGTAAGAGTGTGATTCCGCTCTATCCTAATGTCCATACGACGTGTCTGTGTCTCATAGGCATGACGGAGCTGCAGGTATTGGTAAAAGGAACTGTGCGGTATCCCAAACTCAGCTTGAAGCTGGTCAAATCTTTTAAGTATATTATTCTGAAGAATCTGAGACACCTGATGCACCCCCCTGCTCACCCACATTCTCCAACCCGGGAGTCTCTGCAGCTCCGCCAGTCCACGATTATGCTTCCTGTAGCTTTTAATGACTTCCTGGATCCTGGATGAAGGTATATTTGACCATTCCTGTTTACAAAACAATTCCAGTTAAGTTTGATGGTCGCCGAGCATGGACAGCATGCTTCAAATCATCCCACAGATGTTCAATGATATTCAGGTCTGGGGACTTGGATGGCCATTCCAGGACATTGTAATTGTTCCTCTGCATGAATGCCTGAGTAGATTTGGAGCGGTGTTTTGGATCATTATCTTGCTGAAATATCCATCCCCTGCGTAACTTCAACTTTGTCACTGATTCTTGCACATTATTGTCAAGAATCTGCTGATATTGAGTTGAATCCATGCGACCCTCAACTTTAACAAGATTTCCGGTGCCGGCATTGGCCACACATCCCCAAAGCATGATGGAACCTTCACCAAATTTTACTGTGGGTAGCAAGTGCTTTTCTTGGAAAGCCGTGTTTTTTTGCCTCCATGCATAACGCCTTTTTGTATGACAAAACAACTCAACCTTTGTTTCATTAGTCCGCAGGACCTTCTTCCAAAATGTAACTGGCTTGTCCAAATGTGCTTTTGCATACCTCAGGTGACTCTGTTTATGGCGTGCTTGCAGAAACGGCTTCTTTCACATCACTCTCCCATACAGCTTCTCCTTGTGCAAAGTGCGCTGTATTGTTGACCGATGCACATTGACACCATCTGCAGCAAGATAATGCTGCAGGTCTTTGGAGGTGGTCTGTGGATTGTCCTTGACTGTTCTCACCATTCTTCTTCTCTGCCTTTCTGATATTTTTCTTGGCCTGCCACTTCTGGGCTTAACAAGAACTGTACCTGTGTTCATCCATTTCCTTACTATGTTCCTCACAGTGGAAACTGATAGTTTAAATCTCTGAGACAACTTTTTGTATCCTTCCCCTGAACAACTATGTTGAATAATCTTTGTTTTCAGATCATTTGAGAGTTGTTTTGAGGAGCCCATGATGCCACTCTTCAGAGGAGATTCAAATAGGAGACCAACTTGCAAGTGGCCACCTTAAATACCTTTTCTCATGATTGGATACACCTGCCTATGAAGTTCAAAGCTCAATGAGGTTACAAAATAAATTTAGTGCTTTAGTAAGTCAGTAAAAAGTAGTTCGGAGTGTTCAAATCAAGAAATTCATAAGGGTGCACATACTTTTGCACCGGTCAAATTTTGTTTAAATGCGGATTGCACATTTTCTGTTAGTACAATAAACCTCATTTTAATCCAGAAATATTACTGAGTCCATCAGTTATTAGATATATGAAACTGAAATAGCTGTTGCAAAAACCCAAATTGTTATAAAGAAAAAAAGTTAACATTAATAGGGGTGCCCAAACTTTTTCATATGACTGTATTTAATTTCAGGATTAGGAATATGGAGGTCTCATCGAAACCTATATATTACCAATTGGGATGAGCCGGGATAAACGCCAGATATGGCGCATCTAATGGATGCGCCAAATCTGGGGCAGCTGCCGGTTGTTATTCTTACCCTGAAGGGGCAATAACTATGTGCCCCCCCCAGGGGGAGGATACCAACCCCCAGCTGTCTGTTTTATCTTGGCTGGTATCAAAATTGGGGGGTACCCTAAGTCTTATTTTTTATTATTTCTTTCTTTATTTATTGTACTGTACAATATAGACCCGCCCACCGGCAGCTGTAATTGGTTGCAGTGAGCAGCTGTCACTCAGCGTGGGGGCGTGTCTGAATGCAACCAATTGTAGGTGCCGGTGGGCAGGGCAAGCAGGGAATACGAGATGGAATAATGAGCGGCCGGCATTTTCAAAAGAGGAGAAGCCACCAGAGTAGTGTGACAACAGTGCAGCGCCATGCTGGTGAGTATGAGAGAAGAGGTTAGAGGGGGAGATCGATTGGTGCTTCGCTCCCCTGCCACCTCCCCGCCCGATCCTAAGTTAGGACCAGGCAGGGAGTGCAACACCAGGGAGCAGGGATCAAAGCACCGAGCAGCGGGGAACGAAGCACTAGGGAGCGAAGGACTGGGCAGCGGGGAGCGCAGCACCAGGGAGTGAAGGACTGGGCAGCGGGGAGTGCAGCACCAGGGAGCACAGCACAAGGGAGCGAAGGACCTGGACGGGGAGCGTGCATCAGCTGATTAATTGTCTGCTAGACCCTACAAAGCGGCCTGGACCCTACAAAGCGGTATAGGCCCCAGGGAACAGGAAAATGTTACCTCTATATGCGGTTAAAACCTGCATAAAAACCAGGTTTTAACCGCATATAGAGGTAACATTTTGTTAGTGACCCCATAAATAAGAGTTTACCGTGAAGTGGTAATGGGGCAGTAATGAATTGATCCATACATTAGCTAAATATCTCTTTTTTTTCAAAATAATCCTCAGCAGTTATGCAATATCACCAAAACATTTTTTTCCATTTTTCATATAGCTAGTTGTATTTTTCATTCTTTATGTATCATGAAGCAGTTATGCTTGTTCATATTACTCTGAATTTGGTGTGCAGCTTTCCCTTCATATAGATTATGCATTTTTTGGCTAGCACCCTGTTCACATTTACAATGGTGTTTCAGCAGTCATTTTGATTGTTATGCAGTTTTTTTTCTGTCTGAGAACCCAGTCCCGCCCTTTAGCCATGATTATTCAACTTCCTATATAGCAAGGTCCCTTGCTTCCCATACACAGCAGGTTTCAGCCGCACATAGAGGTAACATTTGGTTAGGTACCCATGCACACAAGCAGGTTTTAACTGCATATAGAGGTAACATTTTGTTAGGGACCCCATAAATAAGAGATTACCATGAAGTGGTTATGGGGCAGTAATGAATTGATCAATACATTAGCTAAATATCTCTTTTTTCAAAATAATCCTCAGCAGTTATGCAATATCACCAAAAAAATGTTTTTCCATTTTTCATATGGCTAGTTGTATTTTTCATTCTTTATGTATCATAAAGCAGTTATGCTTGTTCATATTACTCTGAATTTGGTGTGCAGCTTTCCCTTCATATAGATTATGTATTTTTTGGCTAGCACCCTGTTCACATTTACAATGGTGTTTCAGCAGTCATTTTGATTGTTATGCAGTTTTTTTCTGTCTGAGAACCCAGTCCCGCCCTTTAGCCATGATTATTCAACTTCCTATATAGCAAGGTCCCTTGCTTCCTATACACAGCAGGTTTCAGCCGCACATAGAGGTAACATTTGGTTAGGTACCCATGCACACAAGCAGGTTTTAACTGCATATAGAGGTAACATTTTGTTAAGGACCCCATAAATAAGAGATTACCATGAAGTGGTTATGGGGCAGTAATAAATTGATCAATACATTAGCTAAATATCTCTTTTTTCAAAATAATCCTCAGCAGTTATGCAATATCACCAAAAAAATGTTTTTCCATTTTTCATATGGCTAGTTGTATTTTTCATTCTTTATGTATCATAAAGCAGTTATGCTTATTCATATTACTCTGAATTTAGTGTGCAGATTTCACTACATATAGATTATGTATTTTTTGGCTAGCACCCTGTTCACATTTACAATGGTGTTCCAGCAGTCATTTTGATTGTTTTCATTCCCTCGGTGTCCTGCCTATTGCGGCGGCAGACTCCTTGCTGATCGCTGCCGGCGCAGGAGCTGCTGCTGATAGCAGTTTATATCAGATGACAGATTCCCGAGAACTCTGCAGAGCCGAGCTCTGTATACACCTACTGCAATGATCCGCTGCTGGCTTCTGATTGGCAGGCGGCTGATCATCGCTGTATACAGTACTCCCATCTGTGCAGCACCCAGGAATCAGTCATCTGATATACAGCGTTGACTGCACGGGCCCCAGCATAGGCAGCGTTTAGCAAGGGGGCCACTGGCCTGCACGCCGCAAGCAGCATCAGGGGCTGCATACACTGTACAGGCAGCGAGACCCCTGCACTATGGGATGATACAGAGAAGGTGGCAGGGACGCTGTGAACTGTACCTACCAAGCAAGGTGGCTACATGGCGTCGGCTGTGATGCTCGTTTACAAGGCGGGCATAAGCTCCTGTGACGACCTGGACCCCGGGGTCACAGGTTATTACACTCACCCCCCCCACACTAGAAAGGTACCATCAGTCAACCACAAAGAACTGATTGCCTCCCTCAGAGTCAGACAGGCACACCAGGTGGGCTGAGTCAGGCAGAAAGACACGCCCCCTGAGGAGTCTGCTGGCCTGAGGCAGGAACACAGAAAACAAAACAGTTCAGTACAGTAGAGTGGAGAGTAGTGGAGTATGGTTCTGAGCGGGGCATGGGATGGAGCCTAGGACCCCCAACCTTCCGAACAGTCAGGCAGTCAGACGGCAGTGGCCGCCGGCAGGAGACCGGGAATACGACCGGTGGAACCGTAGGGACCGGGACAGGGTAGCAGCCCGCCGGAACCGAACCGGGGAGCCAACAGGATACCGGAGCACTAGGCAGGGTACTCAGTCCCCGAACTAGGCTATACGCCACCACCATAGTCAGTTTAACTGATTGCGGTCTGGACCTCAGGGGTTCATTCCCACCAAAGTCCCAATTGAAGGCAACAGCCCAACCTGTCTGGATAAGAGCCACCGCCAGAGGCCAGAGATCCAAGGGCCAGCGTCTACGGGCAAAAGAGGCTCCTACGACTAGAGTTAAGCGCGGTTCGCGGTTCGAGGTTCTCCAGTTCGCGGCTCGAGTGATTTTGGGGGCTGTTCTAGATCGAACTAGAACTAGAGCTTTTTTGCTAAAGCTCAATAGTTCTAGATACGTTCGAGAACGGTTCTAGCAGCAAAAAGCAGGGCTTTTTACAGCTACAGTGTGCAGGAGCCATCGCTGGCAGCCTGCCAGAAGCTGGTAACCAAGATAAACATCGAGTATCCAAGCAAAGCGCTTTGGTTAGTAACCCGATGCTTATCCTAGTTACGTGCAGGAAGCCCACACTTCCCCGCTCAGCTCACTCCGCCCCCTCCTGCACGCGGCATGTACCCACACACTCACACACACACATCCCCAGCCATGCAGTCCACGACACTGACGTCCTCCTGGCACTCTGCACACATGGTCCCGCTCGGCTTACCTGCGGTGATGAAGTCCCGACCTCAGCGCTGTCACTGTCCTCCATGGCCGCCGCTTGTCACATCACCTTCTCTCGCTTCCGACCCGAGACTGACTAGCAGTGACGTCACGGGCCTCTCGCGATACTTGGCTGTGAAGGCGGCGGTCATTGAACTCAGTGACAGGTGCTGTCAGAAGTGCAGGAGATCAGCGCAGGTAATGTACCTCGCTGACAGCAGCACTTGTCATCCCCTTGCAGTGACCTGGGCTGACCCATTGATGTTAGCTCAGGTCACTGCACTGCTCTCCCAGCCAATGGGGAACATCCTGCTCTTCATTGACTGGGACAGTGTGGATCATCATGGCAACCCCTTGGATTACACCAGACCTGGATTTGTTTTTCTTTCTAATAAATTGGTTAAAAAGGGAATGTATTGGGGAGTGTTTTTTCAAATAAAAATGTGTTTGTCGTCTATTTTTTTTTATTACTGACTGGGTTAGTGATGTCGGGTATCTGATAGACGCCTGACCTCACACACCCCAGGGCTTGATGCCAGGTGACATTACACATCTGGTATTAACCCCATATATTACCCCGTTTGCCACCGCACCAGGGCACGGGATGAGCTGGGGCAAAGCGGCTGCGGCCTGCTATTTTTAGGCTGGGGAGAGTCCAATAACCATGGACCTCCCCTGTCTGAGAATATCAGACCCCAGCTGTCTGCTTTACCTTGGCTGGTGATCCAATTTTGGGGGGACCCCTACGTGTTTTTTTTTTTTAATTATTTATTTAATTTAAAATAACAGCGTGGGGTGCCCTCAGTTTTGGATTACCAGCCATGGTGAGGCTGCCAGCTGTGGTCTGCAGGCTGCAGCCATCTGCTTTACCCTAGCTGGCTACAAAAATAGGGGGAACCCTACGTCATTTTATTTTTTCATTTTTTTTGGCTAAATACAAAGCTAAGCACCCCTTAGTGCCACATGAAAGGCACCAATGGGTGCAAAATTACAAAATGCAGGAGAGTGGGACATTATGTGTCTTTCTGCAATTCTAATGGCAGAAAAGACTGATATGAAGTGTACAAGCACAGGAAAATCACCAGAGCGCTCTACGCTGTGAAAAGCAGTATAAAATGGCACTGGAGTGAACATGTGACCGCCTCATGTAGGTTGAAGCTAAGGATCCTGGGTAAATTTATGTATTTTCCCTCCTTCAGTTTTTTTGCAGTACACAAAAAAAACGGAAGGCACACGGATGACAAACAGGTGACATACGGACCGCCTACGGAACAGAAACGGATGCCACATGGATGCACCCGTGAAAAAAAACGGACTGTTTTTTGCAGACCACAAAAATGGATCGGTCGTGTGAATGTAGCCTTATTCTGATCTGCCGTTTATAAACAGCAGGCAGAAATAAGTGAATAACGCCCCCCAGCGTCAGAAAATCTCCGGGGATTCAGGGCTAGCTGAGACCCTGGAGATCATGATTCAGGACGGTTTTTCCGGTCCCCGCTCACGTGATCACAGGTATACACCGTATACCGATGATCACGTTACAGTAAATGACAGCACCGGTAAAAAATTATTTATCTCCCATCTGGCATGAGCAAACATGATAAATCTCCTCCCCGGTCCCCTCCGGTCCCCCGGTGTCGCCAAAGTGCCCCCCCTGATGCCCTCCCAGAAATCCAAGATGGCCGCGCGCACAGCAGCGCGCCGGCCGCATTCACCCTACTCCTCTGATTTCTGTTGCATGTGCCATGACACATGCGACAGAAAACTCCTCCCCAGGCCCTGCCAGGTCACCCCCTATAACTCCACCGGTGTTCTTCAGTGTCCCACGGTACCTGTGCAGCGTTGATCATCCCACGGCCCTCTCCTTCACAATAGACGCTGTCGCATGCACAGAGCGGCTGTCAGCTCAGCTTCCTGTGTTCAGACACAGTGAGTGGTGGTTATGCATCTGTAAGCTAAATGAGCGGCACAGTGGCTCAGTGGTTAGCACTGCAGTCTTGCAGCGCTGAGGTCCTGGGTTCAGTTCTCACCAAGGGCACCATCTGCAAGAGTTTGTATGTTCTCCCCGTGTTTGCGAGGGTTTCCTCCGGGTACTCTGGTTTCCTCCCACACTCCAAAGACATACAGCGCTATGGAATTAATAACGCTATATAAATGAATAAATAATTATTATTACTGCAATGCCCTGCTCATGAGGTAAGGAACATAATTGACCAGGAGAGCTATATACTACATTTCCAAATGGAGGGATTTGCTTTTATAGTTTCCCTGCTGAACGACTACCAAACATGAGAGTCCGTTATACGCCACAATTAAACACATCTAAATAGCGAGCTCTGTTGTTAAGTATTCATTCAGCTGGATAACTGGACTTAAAGGGGTATTCCATCTCCAAGATCCTATCCCCAATATATAGTAGGTGGAATAGCAATAATATCAGCAAATACCAATATTTGGAAATGTAGAATAGTTCTCCTGATTAGGCATGCCCTTACCTCATGAGCAGGGCATTGCAGCTTTGGTAGCAACCATTACGACATGGACTCTGCTGCTGTGGACCCGGGGAGAGTAAGTGCAGATTCATTGCACCCACACTCCTCACATAAAGGGTCTGCACTCCTAGAAAATGGGGGATACGTTCCCTGAGTGTCTCCCCCCCATATTCTAGACGGTGCAGAGTCGTCGTGGGACCCCTTTATTTTTTTTCTTACAATAAATTGGTGAAAGAGGAAATGTTTTGGGGACTGTTTTTTCAAATAAATTTCTTTTGTCGATTTTTTTTTTTGTTAGTACTGACAGTTTATGATGTTGGGTATCTAATAGACGCCATGACATCACAAACTGCTGGGCTTGATGTCAGGTGACCTTACAGCTAGTATCAACCCGATTTATTACCCCGTTTGCCACTGCACCAGGGCACGGGATGAGCTGGGGTGAAGCGCCAGGATTGGCGCATCTAGTGGATGCGCCACGTCTGGGGTGCCTGCAGCCTGCTATTTTTAGGCTTTGAAGGCCCAATAACTATGGACCTTCCCACCCTGAGAATACCAGACCACAGCTGTCCGCTTTACCTTGGCTGGTGATCCAATTTGGGGGGGACCCTACTTTTTTTGTGTAATTATTAATATTTATAAAATAATTATAAAAAAAGAGCCTGGGGGGACCTCCACATTGGATCCCCAACCACGGTTTTTTTTAACTATTTTTTAAATAGAAAAAATTAATGGGCTTCCCTGTATTTTGATTGCCAACCAAGGTAACGGCAGGCAGATGGGGGTGGCAACCCATAGCTGTCTGCTTTATCTGCGCTGAGAATCAAAAATACCGCGGAGCGCTACCTCATTTTTTTTAAAGATTTATTTTTACAGCACTGTGATGTCCAGCAATCAAAATACAGGGAAGCCCATTTTGTTTTTAGTTATTTAAATAAATAATTAAAAAAATATATATATGGGCTCCCGCAGCATTTTTTGTATTGCTAGCTAAGGGTAATCCAAGCAGCTACTGGCTGCTAACCCCCACTGCTTGGTGTTACCTTCACTGGCAATGGAAAATCCAGGGAAGCATTTTTTATTTTTTTTGCCAAAAAACTACAAAAAAAGGACATGAGCTTCGCCATATTTTTGTATGCTAGCCAGGTATAGCAGGCAGGTGCTGGAAGAGTTGGACACAGCGCCAGAAGATGGCGCTTCTATGAAAGTGCCATTTTCTGAGGCGGCTGCAGACTGCAATTCGCAGCAGTGGGGCCCAGAAAGCTCAGGCCAACCTGTGCTGCGGATTCCAATCCCCAGCTGCCTAGTTGTACCTGGTTGGACACAAAAATAGGGCAAAGCCTACGTCATTTGTTTTCTAATTATTTCATGAAATTCATGAAATAATAAAAAAAGAGCTTCCCTTTATTTTCGGTTCCCAGCCGGGTACAAATAGGCAACTGGCGGTTGGGGGCAGCCATACTTGCCTGCTGTACCTGGCTAGCATACAAAAATATGGCGAAGCCCACATAATTTTTTCAGGGGGCAAAAAACTTCTGCATACAGTCCTGGATGGAGTATGCTGAGCCTTATAGTTCTGCAGCTGCTGTCTGTATGTATGGAGAAGAGCAGACAGCAGCTGCAGAACTATAAGGCTCAGCATACTCCATCCAGGACTGTATGCAGAAGTTTTTTGCCCACCAAAAAAGTGACGTGGGCTTCGCCATATTTTTGTATGCTAGCCAGGTACAGCAGGCAGCCACGGGCTGCCTCCAACCCCCAGTTGCCTATTTGTACCCGGCTGGGAACCAAAAATATAGGGAAGCCCGTTTTTTTAATTATTTCACTTATTTTATGAAATAATTAAAAAACAAATGACGTGGGCTTTGCCCCATTTTTGTGTCCAGCCAGGTACAACTAGGCAGCTGGGGATTGGAATCCGCAGCACAGGTTAGCCCGAGGTTTCTGGGTGCCTCTGCTGCGAATTGCAGTCCGCAGCCGCCCCAGAAAATGGCGCTCTCATAGAAGCGCCATCATCTGGCGCTGTATCCAACTCTTCCAACAGCCCTGGAGCCGGGTGGCTTGTTGGGTAATCATGAGTTAATACTGGCTTTGTTTTACTAGCTAGTATTAAGCCAGAGATTCTTAATGTCAGGCACGTTTGACCCGGCCATTAAGAATCTCCAATAAAGGGTTAAAAAAAAGACACCACACAGAGAAAAAATACTTTAATAGAAATAAATACACAGACACATTAGAGACTCCATCTTTATTACCCCCTGTCAGCCCTCCACGATCCATGGTCTTCTGTCTTTCTCGTTCAACAAATGCAGCTCTGCTCCATCACTGCTGCATGAGGGAAGACGCTGCTTCCCGTGCAGCCTTCACTCTGTGAAGGCTGCACGGGAAGCAGCGTGCAGCCTTCACTCCGTGAGAGATCAGTGCTGCTGACGGTGACAGACGCGTTACCATAGCAACAGGGCTCCAATCATGTGATTCCCGGAGCCACGGTTAGCGGTGACGTCACCGCTAACTGCGTTGCTATGGCAACGGTGATCTCCGTTAATGACCGGCTGTGTCAGCCGGTCCCTAACGGAATGGGGAGTCGACCATGTGCTAGAGCATGTCGCCGGTACACGGCGATACACAAATGTGCACCGTGTACCGGAGAGTGCAATGACAGGTCCTACATGACGCGTCATAGTCATGTGACCAGTCTGTAGCCAATGAGATAATAGCCACGTGACTGGTCACATGGCTATTTTGACGTCACGATAGGTACTGCATCACTGCTGGCAGTGCTGGTCACCGGGAGGATTCAGCGATCATCGGATGGAATAGCGGCAGGAGACAGAGTGCAGGAGGGATCGCGGGGACCGGTAAGTGTTATGGCAATGTTTATTAACTGTATGTGTACATTTATAATGCGTTTTTATGTGTTTGTGATTGCCTCCCATTATATCCTATTGGTTTGAGTTCGGTTCGTCGATCGTTCGCCGAACTGAACTCGAACGAGACCTCCGTTCGACAAACCGAACTCGAGCCGAACCACGGCTGGTTCGCTCATCTCTACCTACGACCCATACACACCGGGGAGCGGACTATCAGTGCCCAGGCACAGTGGTCACACTACAAACAAAGGTACAGGAGAAAGGCGGACATTGCCAACCCGACTAGGAAGCTGCAGCTGGCTGCGAGCCTCGTTCGTCCCTCCGTTTGGTTTACCAGTGACTCTGTGTGGTTTAATCGTGAGTACAACAGTGCCATCAGGCACCGCACCGCAACCTTGCCCCTGCACCCCGGTCTTCACCACCGGGCCCCGGGACCAACAACCCCTACCCACGGAGGGGTCAACACCTAGCTGCGCCCCCTACACCGCTCCCGGGTTACCCCGTACCTACACAGCAGTGGTGGTGTCCACCATCACCACAACCCGTGGGTGGCGTCAAGAACTTTCCCAAAACAACCACCCCACAACCCCTGTGTGCACCGCCACTACACCATTCCAGAGCAACGTGACCCCCGGATCCGGAGGTGATCGAGCCACCGACACACGCGAGCCCGGACCCGAGCAGCTCGGCGGTCGCAGCCGAGGCCGCGGGGCGGTACACATCAACTCTTCTGGCGTCACGAACAGGATAGAACCAGTCTACTTACCAGTGGAAGTGTGCCTTGTTGTTCCCATCAATGGCGTCCCGCTGAAAAATCTGAAGATCCGCCATCTTGGGCGCGAAAGTTTCCCGCTCGAGTCGTCTTCTCCGAGCAGTGGAGGCGCGAAAGCGAAGCCCCGCCCCCAAAGAGAGTAGTGCTGTAGAAAAATCAAGGGGGGCAGGTGAGGAGCTGGCCTCATGTGATCCCGGGGAAAAGAAGCAGGGACACCAGGATTCTGCACCCGTCTTGTTGCTGGATCCCGAGCAAGAAACATGTCCACCCCGTCTGGCAAGCCAGAAGCCCCGGAGCCCGCGCCCGGAACAGCGGCGTAGGTGGAAGTCCAGATGGCGCCATCTACAGGCCCAAGTCCAGCTCCTCATGGGAGGGTGGGTGGCTGAGATGCAAGAGGTAGCTGCGGCTGTGCGGGCACATGAGGTGGGGGCAGTGTTGGAGGAGCGGGTAGGCGAGCCACGTTCCTATGTCCCAGAGAGAACGGCTACTGCTGCCGAGGGGCCCGGTCTGCTCACGCTCACCCTGCTGCGTCTCCCACAGCCCGCGCCGGTCACCACTGCCCCGCCGATCGGTCCGTTGCCCCGACACCTGCAGCGGGTTCCACCGTACCTGCCCGCGAGGACAGGCCTGTAGACACGGCCCGCAGACGGCCACTTGCCCGGCCGCCACCGATCCCGTTGCCCTGAAAGGTGCCCATTCCCCATGAGGAACCATTGGTCCTGGAAGTGACCACGCCCGTAGATGCCCCGGCAGTCCGCCTGGCCAGAAGAATGATGGACGCTGACCTGAAGGTAAGGCTGGCCGCTACCAAGCTCCAGGCCTTGGCTGAGGCAGCAGAGGGTTGTCGCTGCAAGCAGCAAGACAGGCCGCGACACAGCGGGGCTCCTCAACACAGATGGTGCCGGTAGTAGCCAGCATCGGGGAGCACCGACTGGGCCCGACTCCCGCACAGAAAAAGCGTGTGGAAATCCCATTTTGGGAGCGGCAGCTGAACCAGACGAGCCGGGAGATTGAGGCTCGTGAAAAGGAGAAGGCCGCGGTACTGGCCATCACCATCCGGGAGAAGAAAAATCCCTGGAATGCAACATACCGGGTGCGGGGCCAGACCTACGAGGGCCAGGTCCGGCAGTTTTGCCCCCGGCATGGATGGGAGTTTATTTACGAACCGGGCCTGGAGGCCGAAGTCTTTTTCTCCAGGAGGGACGTTTACCATCACTTGCCCCTGGGTCACCCGGATCGTGACCTGAAGGCCGGGGAGCTGGTCACTTATACCCGCCACTGTGGGGAGAGGGGATGGTTCGCCCTTGATGTCAGAAGGAGGGCGAGCCGTGGCGTTCATGGGCAGCCCCAGTCCCCTCCCCCGCCATACAGTCCCGATGTGGAGCTGGAGGAGGAGTACGAGGAAGGTGACCTCAAGTAAGGCAGCGGATTCCCGTTGTCGACAGTGACAGTCCTCGTTGGGACCTACAGTGTTTGTGGTAGCCCATTGGCTGCTGAAGTGCCCATCCCATTGGGACTAATGTTGTCCCCTTTTCCCCCCAAAAGACAAGGCTGAGAACTCACAAGCCACCCAAAAATTATTGGGTTTGTAAATAGTCCCCAACTGCCCCTTCCTGCAATTGCCAGTCCTTGGAGAGGCTGGTTGGAGGAAGGACCCGCAGCAGAGCAGGCTGGGGTCCGGTCACCATCAGGACCGGTGACCATCCTCCGGGTCAGGGGTCCCCTTGGACGTGGGGCCTCTGACTGACTGTCGGGTGCGTATCACCGTACCCGTTCCCGCTTGGGTGGCCTGGGCCAGCTCCCATTTTCCGGACTGGGGAAAAGGGGTACTGCCTTTTTCTTAGGGGCAGCATCAAGGTTCAGGTTGCTTGGCTGGGAAAGCGGAAGGACCTGTTCCCGTTAATGTTATTAAAAATGTTTCCCGTTTGCAACGGTTCAAGCAATGTGTGTAAGGGAAGAAATGAAAAATGCTTTTTCTTGAATGTTTTCAATTATTTGTTTATCTTTTCAGAAAAAAATAAAAACCGGTGATAGACGGGCAGCCCGCGGACGGTCTGCATTAAACCAAGGGGGGATGTGACACCCTGGACCCCAGGGGTCACAGGTTACTAAACTCACCACACACCCTCCACACTAGAAAGGTACCATCAGTCAACCACAAAGACCTGATTGCCTCCCTCAGAGTCAGACAGGCACACCAGGTGGGTGGAGTCAGGCAGAAAGACACGCCCCCTAAGGAGTCTGCTGGCCTGAGGCAGAAACACAGAAAACAAAACAGTTCAGTTTAGTACAGTAGAGTGGAGAGTAGTGGAGTATGGTTATGAGCAGGGCCTGGGATGGAGCCTAGGACCCCCCAACCTTCCGAACAGTCAGGCAGGCAGACGGCAGTGGCCGCCTGCAGGAGACCGGGAATACGACCGGTGGAACCGTAGGGACTGGGACAGGGTAGCAGCCCGCCGGAACCGAACCGGGGAGCCAACAGGATACCGGAGCACCAGACAGGGTACTCAGACCCCGAACTAGGCTATATGCCACCACCATAGTCAGATTAACTGATTGTGGTCTGGACCTCAGAGGTTCATTCCCACCAAATTCCCGATTGAAGGCAAAAGCCCAACCCGTCCAGATAAGAGCCACCGCCAGAGGCCAGAGATCCAAGGGCCAGCATCTGCGGGCAAAAGGGGCTCCTACGACACATAAACACCGGGGAGCGGACTACCAGTGCCCAGGCAAAGTGGTCACACCACAAACACAGGTGCTGGAGAAAGTCGGACATTGCCAACCCGACTAGGAAGCTGCAGCCGGTTGTGGGCCCCGTTCATCCCTCCGTTTGACTCACCAGTGACTCTGTGTGGTTAATCGTGAGTACAATAGTGCCATCAAGCACCGCACCGTGCTGCACCACAACCCTGCCCCTGCACCCCGGCCTTCACCACCAGGCCCCGGGACCAACAACCCCTACCCACAGAGTGGTCAACACCTAGCTGCGCCCCTACACCGCTCCCGGGATACCCCGTACCTACACCGCAGCGGTGGTGTCCACCATCACCACAACCCGTGGGTGGCATCACGAACTTTCCCAAAACAACCACCCCACAACCCTTGCGTGCACCGTCACTACACCCTTCCAGAGCAACGTGACCACCGGGTCCGGAGGCACTCGAGCCACCGACACACGTGAGCCCGGACCCGAGAGGCTCGGCGGTCGCAGCCGAGGCCGTGGGGCGGTACACTCCTGCACTTGTCGACGTGATATCACAGGAAACAGCAAAATCACAGCAGGAGCAGTCATAGGACAGCTCTGAAGCGGGGGAGAGTGGCTGACCGCAGGGCAGGTAGGTAGTTATTATCTACTTATCTGCCCCAATGTAGCCCAATAGTGAAATGACAAGAAAAAGGCAAAATAAGCTGAATAACCCCTTTAACTTCCTACCAGTTTGTCATTTAACATCAATAAGTATACAATTTTTATTTTGCATTTTGGGAGTTTTCCCACACAAATTAAGTCAGAACTAAGCCTTAGATTGTTGCAAATATGAATGGCATGTACGACATCTTTTAGACTGAAGAGGAAAAACAATGGAATGCCAATCTGATGTAGGTCCATTTTTAAGGGTAGCCCTTGACATCACAGTCATTTGCCCTATGAAATGTGATTATGAAATATCTCTTACATACGTCCTATTGTTAAACATCATTGTTTAGAGAGATTATATAGACAAACAGTGGCTATGTTGAAAGTTATTTTATTTGCAATCTTCTTTCCTGGCAGATTTCTGTGAATTCTAATGTTATTTGAAGCCCTGTACTTCCATTTTTGTCTTGGGACAAGCACAGTCTCATCCATTGCATTGTTTGTTGTACATGTCAGCTAATCTGTGCCTGGCGGAAGAACGTCATTATGCCTGAGCCGACTGAACAGCAATGGTTGCAGATAGCAGAGGGATTCTACAGCAATTCACTCTTTCTGAGCTGCCTGGGTGCATTAGATGGGGAGCACATCTGTGTTATGAGGCCATCACACTCTGGATCCTATAATTACTGGCGTATAAAAAAGACAAGAGAAAAAGTCGCATTGCACTTCGACCAATGTTCATCAACGAAGCAGAGCAAATCTGCAAGTTTTTCCTCAGCTCAAATTGGATAGATGAAAAAATCACAGCATGCTGTGACTGTACTCGTCTATTGGACACACACGACTCATTAATGGAAGTCAATGTGTACGAGAGAAAAAGTGGAGCAGACCAGACTCACAACTACAGGATGACAAGAGCTACAAGATCTATGTAATGTGCCTTTGGGCTTCTCTGTGCCAAATAATGGGTATTGTTGAATGTGATTCAGCTTAATGAGCCTAATGTGAATTTGGTTATCCAAGCCTCTGTCATTCTCCATAACTTTGTCGGGACAAGTGACAAATCCTTGGATGAAGTCATGGATGTTCTTGAAGTTGGATCAGGAGCCTCTGGTCTAAGGGTCCAAAATGGGTATGCAAATTATTTTGTATCCCCTTAAGGCAGTGTGCCATCGCATCATGCCACTGTTTCCATTCATGCATAATTATCCTTTATTGTTTGTGTTAATCTATGCACATATCTAAATTGTATATGAGTATTTTTGTTATATCAGTTGAGTAGGATTTGGGCTACATTATAATAAAAATACACTGCAATCATCTGTTCATGTTTTTATATAGATCTTAAACCAAGAGATCAAGGTATGCCATATTATTGAAATATTTTGTGGAAAAATTAAAAGGACCATTTTTTTCTATTCCTGTTTGGCCAACAATGAATACACCATCCTCAACATAAATGCAACATAGTCCTTTACCATATCAAACAACTATAAAACAACAAATGGGACAAACACCCAGACAAATATTAATTATAATATCTATTTGGGAGAAGGGTTGGTTCACTTGGTGAGCTGGATCTTTTAGAGGCCTGATGTGTTTGTAAAATAATATACCCATCATAGGTAGATTGCATGGATGAGAGCCATCAGCTTTGATGGGTGGATGGAGGATGAAGAGTGGTATAAGAGGGATCCGGGTTTGGTTGACTAAAAGGTTGTTCCTGCTAATGAAGATGATAAGAATGTGCTCAATATATGGCTTGACATATACATTGATGGGATTGGCCCATAATAGCCCATGTGATGAGCAGGTGGGCCAGAAGCTGAAAGGCACAGTGCCAGAAATGGTGTGGCACCACTGAGTTTGGTGTAACACCAACACTCCAAAGTTGAAAAATAGTCTTTTGTATCAATGGGTGAGCTAATTAATTCCAACAATATGACAATTGCTGCTTGTGTGTACACTCTTAAACTTTTGGAGACCTTTTGTAAATATAGCATCAAACTATGGGCAGAGGTGACGGCTACATCTGCCTTTGCCTTGTAACAGAAATATTTCAACACATGTGTCGATATCATTGGCTGTACTCCCTTTGATTCTCCATTATCTCCAGTTTGCTGATGATGTTTTTTGTGACAGTGTGTTGTCTTTAACATCAGGTGTTTTACTTGGACCATCTGTAGGGTTTCGTGGAATGGTAGTATTGAATGAGGGTTGACCAGGACCAGATGAGGACTTAGAAGACCACTAGTGAATTTAAAACAAAAAGTCTTTGCTTAACAGTTCCTCAGCAACAACTTCACACATGAGATAGCGAACATATAACTTACACATTAATTCTTCTGTATAAAGCATTCAGAAACACAGTCTCAGTTCCCAGTGGGTTGCTTTCACTGCTACTGGTCCTGTGAAATCCAGTGCAACCCATTCCTTCATAATTGTAGAGTTCATAACAGTCAGTTCTCTTTCAATGGCTCCACAACTCTTCTCCTTGTAGAGGAGGAGGTAAGGGGGTTTTGTCACTGTGGCGGAACAGAGACTAGGCTCTGCAGTCACATGGGGGAGATTACGTCAGGGTAAGCTGACTAGAGTCACACGCCAGTTGGAATTAACTTGTTATCTTGATAATTATGGGCCTGGATACTAGAGTCTTGTCCTCCAGCTTCTTCAGCATGGGTCTGCTCTGTTCGAGAGTAAGGCACTATCCTCACTCTTGTTTCCGCTCGAGAATAATGCTATATCTGTTCTCACATCCTACCTCCTTGTGACACAAGTCACCCACTGCATACAGAATTAACAGCCTACAGACTATTTGTCAGTCTCTGTTACACACTATGTCTTCATATACTTTCTAGAAGGAGCTGTTTTTTTATCCTATCAACTAATCCCTCCCATTATATGTTAGGTCCAACACTTAACCCCTTCATGACCTTGGACACACTGGTATAGCCTGTGTTGTGTCCCTTGCTGATGACCCATGTTTCTTTCCTGTGAGCCCTAACTGGGAGCCATCATTCATAAGAGACCGTTATTTCTGCTGTACAAAGAAATGCAGATGGCCTGCTCTGTATAGCAGAAGCGATCGGACAATTGTAGCTTCAAGTTAGTCAATACAGTAAAAAGTGTAAAAAAAAGTTTTAAAAAATATGAAAAAAAATAAACAAAAGTTGAAATCACTTCCTTTTGCCTCATTAAAAATTAAACAATAATAATTTAAAAAAAAACAAACAACATATTTAGTATTGCTGCATTCAGAAATGCTCAATCTTTCAAAATCTAAACTAAATTAATCCGATCTGTACACAGCATAATGAAAAAAAAATTCAAAGCCCCAAAATTTTTTTTTTGGGCATTCGCAACATTGTAATAAAATACACCGTGTGCAGAATTAGGTAAATTGTATTTTAGAGGGTTTTTTTTATTATTGATCAACAACTATGTTCTCAATTAACCCAAAAGACTATATTACAGACAATAAATATCAAAGCTTAATATTTTTGGAAGTTGTAGTGGGTGTTTTTTAGATTTGGCCATCTTAGGAGGATATCTGTTTGTGCAGGTAACTATTACTGTGCAGAATTATTAGGCAACTTAATAAAAACCAAATATATTCCCATCTCACTTGTTAATTTTCACCAGGTAAACCATATCTGACATGCAAAAACAAAACCCAAAAAATTAGTGACCAATATAGCCACCTTTCTTTATGATGACACTCAACAGCCTACCAGCCATAGATTCTGTCAGTTGCTTGATCTGTTTGCAATCAAGATTGCGTGCAGCAGCCACCACAGCCTCCCAGATACTGTTCTGAGACGTGTTTTCCCTCCCCGTAGATCTCACATTTTATGAGGGACCAAACATTTTCTATGGGGTTCAGATCAGGTGAACAAGGGGGTCATGTCATTATTTTTTCATCTTTTAGACCTTTACTGGCCATCCACGCTGTGGAGTAGTTGGATGCATGCGATGAAGCATTGTCCTGCATGAAAATCATGTTTTTCATGAATGATACCGACTTCTTCCTGTACTGCTTGATGAAGTGGTTTTCCAGAAACTGGCAGTAGGTCTGGGAGTTGAGCTTTACTCCATCCTCAACCCAAAAAGGTCCCACAAGTTCATCTCTGATGATACCAGCCCATACCAGTACCCCACCTCCACCTTGCTGGCGTCTGAGTCGGAGAGGAGCCCTCTGCCCTTTACTGATCCAGCCTCTGTCCCATCAAGAGTCACTCTCATTTTATCAGTCCATAAAACCTTTGAAAAATCAGTCTTAAGATATTTCTTGGTCCAGTCTTGACGTTTTTTCTTATGTTTCTTGTTCAAAGGTGATCGATTTTCAGCCTTCCTTACCTTGGTCATGTACACGAGTTTGGCACACCTTGTGCTTTTTGATACTCCAGTAATGTTGCAGCTCTGAAATATGGCCAAACTGGTGGCAAATGGCATCTTGGCAGCTTCACACTTGATTTTCCTCAATTCATGGGCAGTTATTTTGCGCCTTTTTTGCCAACATGCTTCTTGCGACCCTGTTGGTTATTTGCCATGAAACGCTTGATTGTTCAGTGATCACGCTTCAAAGGTTTGGCAATTTCAAGACTGCTGCATCCCTCTGCAAGACATCTCACAATTTTGGACTTTTCAGATCCCGTCAAATCTCTCTTCTGACACATTTTGCCAAAGGAAAGGAAGTTGCCTAATAATTAAGCACACCTTATATAGGGTGTTGATGTCATTACACAACACCCCTCCTCATTACAGAGATGCCCATCACCTGATTTACTTAATTGGTAGTTGGCTCTCAAGCCTATACAGCTTGGAGTTGGACAACATATATAAAAATTATCATGTGATCAAAGTACTCATTTGCCTAATAATTCTGCACACAGTGTACAATAGAAGGTGATCAAAACATTATATATACCGAAAATGGTATAATTTAAAATGTTAGCCAAGCTGTAAAAAAATAAGGCATCACTTAGCCCCAAATACTAAAAAAAATAAAAATGTTATGGTTCTCGGAAATGGTGCCAAAAGCAAAAAAAAACAATTTCACAAGCTTCGGAATTTTTTTTATACCACTTAAAGAAAAGAAACTATATATATTTGGTATCTACATACTTGTACTGATCTGGAGAATCATATTGCTTAATCAATGTCACCATATTTTGAACATGGTAAATAAAGAACCCAGAACACAATTGTGAAATTGCACTTTTTTTTGCAATTTCACTGTATTTTTTTTCCCGTTTTCAGGTACATTATATGGTAAAATGAATTTTGTCATTCAAAAGTACAATTTGTTCCTCAAAAAAAAAAACAACTCTCGTACAGCTACAGTTAGGTCCAGAAATATTTGGACAGTGACACAATTTTTGCGAGTTGGGCTCTGCATGCCACCACATTGGATTTGAAATGAAACCTCTACAACAGAATTCAAGTGCAGATTGTAACGTTTAATTTGAAGGTTTGAACAAAAATATCTGATAGAAATTGTAGGAATTGTACACATTTCTTTACAAACACTCCACATTTTAGGAGGTCAAAAGTAATTGGAAAAATAAACCAAACCCAAAAAAAAATTTTTTATTTTCAATATTTTGTTGCGAATCCTTTGGAGGCAATCACTGCCTTAAGTCTGGAACCCATGGACATCATCAAACGCTGTGTTTCCTCCTTCTTAATGCTTTGCCAGGCCTTTACAGCCGCAGCCTTCAGGTCTTGCTTGTTTGTGAGTCTTTCCGTCTTAAGTCTGGATTTGAGCAAGTGAAATGCATGCTCAATTGGGTTAAGATCTGGTGATTGACTTGGCCATTGCAGAATGTTCCACTTTTTAGCACTCATGAACTCCTGGGTAGCTTTGGCTGTATGCTTGGGGTCATTGTCCATCTGTACTATGAAGCGCCGTCCGATCAACTTTGCGGCATTTGGCTGAATCTGGGCTGAAAGTATATCCCGGTACACTTCAGAATTCATCCGGCTACTCTTGTCTGCTGTTATGTCATCAATAAACACAAGTGACCCAGTGCCATTGAAAGCCATGCATACTCATGCCATCACGTTGCCTCCACCATGTTTTACAGGGGATGTGGTGTGCCTTGGATCATGTGCCGTTCCCTTTCTTCTCCAAACTTTTTTCTTCCCATCATTCTGGTACAGGTTGATCTTTGTCTCATCTGTCCATAGAATACTTTTCCAGAACTGAGCTGGCTTCATGAGGTGTTTTTCAGCAAATTTAACTCTGGCCTGTCTATTTTTGGAATTGATGAATGGTTTGCATCTAGATGTGAACCCTTTGTATTTACTTTCATGGAGTCTTCTCTTTACTGTTGACTTAGAGACAGATACACCTACTTCACTGAGAGTGTTCTGGACTTCAGTTGATGTTGTGAATGGGTTCTTCTTCACCAAAGAAAGTATGCGGCAATCATCCACCACTGTTGTCATCCGTGGACGCCCAGGCCTTTTTGAGTTCCCAAGCTCACCAGTCAATTCCTTTTTTCTCAGAATGTAACCGACTGTTGATTTTGCTACTCCAAGCATGTCTGCTATCTCTGATGGATTTTTTCTTTTTTTTCAGCCTCAGGATGTTCTGCTTCACCTCAATTGAGAGTTCCTTAGACCGCATGTTGTCTGGTCACAGCAACAGCTTCCAAATGCAAAACCACACACCTGTAATCAACCCCAGACCTTTTAACTACTTCATTGATTACAGGTTAACGAGGGAGACGCCTTCAGAGTTAATTGCAGCCCTTAGAGTCCCTTGTCCAATTACTTTTGGTCCCTTGAAAAAGAGGAGGCTATGCATTACAGAGCTATGATTCCTAAACCCTTTCTCCGATTTGGATGTGAAAACTCTCATATTGCAGCTGGGAGTCTGCACTTTCAGCCCATATTATATATATATAATTGTATTTCTGAACATGTTTTTGTAAACAGCTAAAATAACAAAACTTGTGTCACTGTCCAAATATTTCTGGACCTAACTGTATATTGACAGAAAAATTAGTTAAATTAATTAGTTAGTTAAAGCTCTTAGAAGAAGCGGAGGAAAAAAATGAAAGCACAAAAAAGGAGCATTGCAAGGTGGTAAAGGGGTTAACCATTACTAAGGGGCACTTTGCACACTACGACATCGCAGGTGCGATGTCGGTGGGGTCATGTCGAAAGTGACGCACTTCCAGCGTCGTTCTCAACATCGTAGTGTGTAAATCCTAGATGATACGATTAACGAGCGCAAAATCGTCGTAATCATATCATCGGTGTAGTGAAGGGGAATCCCATAATCACGCTGCTGCGACGGTACGATGTTGTTCCTCGCTCCTGCGGCAGCACACATCTCTGTGTGTGAAGCCATTGGAGCAAGGAACACCACCTTACCTGCTAACCACAGCTCATGCCGACTATGCTGAAGGAAGGAGGTGGGCGGGATGTTTAAGTCCTACTCTGCTCCGCCCCTCAGCTGCTATTTGCCGGCTGCCATGTGACGTCGCACGGCAGGTGAGTGCATGTGAAGCTGCCGTAGCGATAATGTTCGCTACGCCAGCAATCACAAGATATCGCAGCTGCGACGGGGGCGGGGAATATCGCACTCGGCATCGCAAGCATCGGCTTGCGATGTCGTAGTGTGCAAAGTGCCCCTTAGTGTATAGTTTGGTAAATTGCTAAAAGTGCTTAACACTACATAATATCACAGGTTACATTATACCTTACACAGTTCACACATCATAATATTTACAAAAGACGCAGGACATTATTTACATTATACTTCACAACAATAGAATAACGAGATTGGTATCTTCAGGGGTAGAACAGCAACAACGATAGTCCACTACTCTTACACAAGTATTGTAAACAATACAAAAAATGTAAATTTGTGAAAAACGAAAGGAAAAAAACAACTACAATGGAAGTACATAGAAGTCAGAGCAAACCCAAATTGGCTCAAACTAAGAAACTTACCCATGCATGTCAATCACTTGCCAAAGGAAACTCACCTACTTCATGTACATGAATGGACTCTTTCTGGGTGGTGAGGAACCACTTTTGGTGTGCATCTTCTCTTGGCAATTGAGACAACTACACTGAAATTTTGTAATATTACCATCTAAGCTTCGAAATTAAAAATAATATTAAAGACATGTAAAAAAAGGTTTAATCTTACAGATAAGAACATATAATCTGTTATGGCTAAGTCACACAGAGAAAAAAAGGAATCCATTACTAGATTTATCAATATAGATATTCATAGTTCAATAGTTGTTGATTTATGTAGAAACTAGAGATAAACAAAACTGATAAAGTTTCGCCAATTCCAAACTTGGTATGAGCCTTAGCCTGATCGGGCTCGGTAACATAAGCACTTTCGCCAAAAGTCAGCAATATTCATTTTTGTTTGATAAATAATTGCATTTTCCAAAATTGCTTTTCTAATAACATGTTATGCTTTTGGATAGGATTGTGGTGTTGTATGATAAACAGGGGGATGTATTTAACCTCATAACGACGGCCGTACGACTTAAAGCGGCGGCAAAACAGGGTACTTATTCTGTTCCGCCGCTTTAAAGCGGCGGCCCGAAAAAGCCCTGTAGCGCCCCCCAGCGACCGAAAATCTCGGGGGTTTCAGCTACCGGGGGTAGCTGAGACCCCCCAGATTATGAATCGGGGTGTTTTTTTTGGACCCCGATCATGTGATCGGCGGTATACACTGTATACCGACGAACACATGAAAAAAAAAGAAATGGCCGGTAAAACTGATTTCATTTTCATCTGACATGATCAAACATGTCAGATGAGAAAGAAATCTAACCGCCTAGTGCCCCCAAAGCCCCCGGTACCGGAGAGTCCCCCCACCCCCACCCCTACCCCCACCGGACATCCAAAATGGCGCAGATGCGCACAGAAAACTGCAGCCGCCGCCGGCTCTGCAGTCATTTCCCTCCGATCTGAAATGATCAAACATTTCAGATCGGAGGGAAATGTCCTCCCCCTGACCCCTCCTCCGGTCCACCGGAGTCCTCTGGTCACCGGAGCCCCCTCCGGTTCTCCAGAGCCACCACCCCCCTCCCCCCTCCGGAAGATGGCGGCGCACAGCGCGCGGCCGCATTCATTCTGCTCTTTCTGCCGCATGTGACACGTCACATGCGGCAGAAAGGTGTCCCCAGGTCCCACTAGGTCACCCCCCGTCACCCCGTCACCCCCCCCAAGCCCCCGGTTATACGTTACCTGTCTGCCGCTCCGTCCCGCGATCACGCCGCCTCCTTCTTCAATGCTGGCGGCGCATGCGCAGACAGCGGCTGTCAGCTGGATCCCTGCAAGCAGGGATCCTGCTGACGTCGCAACTGCACAGGCTACTCCACTGTGGACCGGGGGAGGGTGAGTGCGGTAATCTGCAGTCACACTCCTCACATGGAGAGACTGCTGTTCCAGAAAATGGGGGGTACGTTCTGTGAGCGTGCCCCTCATATTCTGGAATGAGGTTACTGCAGGTCACTCTGCCCTAGGTTGGACCGGGGCAGTGTGAGTGCAGTATTCTCAGATTACTGCACCCACACTGCTCATGGAGAGCTTGCTCTTCCAGAAAATGGGGGATACGTTCCCTGAACGTGCCCCCATATTCTAGAAGATCCAGAGTCGGCGTGGGACCTCCAAAATGGATTACAGCGACCGGAATTTCTTTATTTTCAATAAATTGGTAAAAGAGGAATGTTTCGGGGAGTGTTTTTTCAAATAAATTTTTTTTTGTCTTTTTTTTTTCTATTACTGACTGGGTTAGTGATGTCGGGTATCTGTTCAGATGCCGTGACATCACTAACCCCAGGGCTTGATGCCAGGTGACATTACAGCTGGTATCAACCCCATATATTACCCCGTCTGCCACCGCACCAGGGCGCGGGATGAGCTGGGGCGAAGCGCCAGGATTGGCGCATCTAATGGATGCGCCACTTCTGGGGCGGCTGCGGCCTGCTATTTTTAGGCTGGGAAGAGTCCAATAACCATGGCTCTTCCCACCCTGAGAATACCAGACCCCAGCTGTCCGCTTCACCTTGGCTGGTGATCTAATTTGGGGGGGACCCCACGTTTTTTTTTTTTTAAAAAAACGCCTGGGGAGCCCTCCAAATTGATCACCAGACAAGGTGAAGCTGTCAGCTGTGGTTTGCAGGCTACAGCTGTCTGCTTTACCCTAGCTGGCTATCAAAAATAGGGGGGACCCCACGTCGTTTATTTTAATTATTAATTTTTTGGGGGGCTAAATACAAGGCTAGGCACCCTTTAGTGCCACATGAAAGGCACTAAAGGGCGCCAGCTTAGAATATGCAGGGGGTGGGACGTTATATATGTTTGACATCTATCCATTCATCCATTGTAGCATTTTACGCTGTGTGCCCACAATCAGGGTTTGCAGCGTTTTGGGCGCAGAGTGTTTTCCCTGTGTCCATAACGCTGCATTGTGCAGTAGAAGCACAGTGGAAGGATTTTTAGAAATCCCATGCCCAATGTGCTTCTTTTCTCCGCAGCATAAACCGACCTGTGGCGCAGCTTCCCGAGCCTCAGCATGTCAATTTATGCTGCGGAGATGAGTGTTCTCTGCAGGTAGCATAGAGCTCCACAGCGGCCTGAACCCAAATCGTGGGCATGGGCAGCTGCGTTCTCCCGTGGACAACACTCACATCTCTGCAGGAGGCTGACACTGTGTACTAGACGCCGTGTCGCTGGATCATGGCCACATAGCCTAAAAGTGAGACATTTGTTGCTACAGCAACATTTTTGTGAAGTACCTGTGGATTCAAAATGCTTACTATACTCCTGAATAAAATCCAGTTTCCAAAATGGGGTCACTTGTGGGAGTTTTCTGACGTATAGGTACCCAAGGGGCCCTGCTAATGTGACATGGTGCGCGCAATTTATTTCAACTTTTCCAGAATTCAAATGGTGCTCCCTCCATTCCAAGCCCTCCCATTTATCCAAACAGAGGTTTTTGGCCACATGTGGGGTATCCCTGTGCTCATAAGACATTGGATAACAACCTGTGGGGTCCACGGTTTGTTGTTGTCTCTTCAAAAAGTGAGAAATTTGATGCTAAAGCAACAGTTTTGTGAAAAAAATGAACATTTTCAATATGGCAACCTAAGCTTATCAAATTCTGTGAAGTACTCGTGGATTCAAACTGCTCACTATACACCTAGATAAAAGCCTTGAGGTGTCTTGTTTCCAGAATGAAGTCACTTGTGGGGGACCGCCACTGTTTAGGCACCTCAGGGGCTCTCCAAATGCAACCTGGCGTCCGCTATTGATTCCAGCCAATTTTGCAGTCAAATGGCACTCCTTCCCTTCCGAGCCCTGCCATGCGCCCAAACAGTTGATTTCCACCACATATAAGGTATCGCCAAACTCAGGAGAAATTGCACAATAAATGTCATGCTGAATTTTTTCCTTTTACTCTTGTAAAAAAAAAAGCTACCTGGTTGAAATAACAATTTTGTGGTAAAATTTTATTTTTTTTTTTTCATGGCTCAACGTTATAAAATTCTGTGAAGCACCTGAGGGTTCAGGGTACTCACCAAACATCTAGATAAATTCCTTGAGGGGCCTAGTTTCCAAAATGGGGTCACTTGTGCGGGGTTTCTGCTGTTTAGGTACCTTAGGGGACCTCCAAATGCGACATGGTGCCCGCAATCTTTTTCAGGCAAATTTCCTTTCTAAAATTCAAATATTGCTCCTTTCGTTCCAAGCCCTCCCATTTGTTCAAACAAAGGTTTCAGACCACATGTCAGGTATCACCGCGCTCATAAAAAAGTGGTTAACAAACCTTGAGGTCAAATTTTTGGAATTACCTCTTGAAAAAGTGAGAAAATTGATGCTAAAGCAACATTTTTGAGAAAATTATTAAAATTTTCAATATGACAACGTAACGTTAACAAAATCTGTGAAGTACCTGTGGATCTAAAATGCTCACTATACCCCTAGATAAAGGCCTTGAGGGGTCTAGTTTCCAAAATGGTGTCACTTGTGAGGGGTTTCTTCTGTTTAGGTAACTTAGCGGACCTGTAAATGCAACATGGTGCCCGCAATCTATTTCAGCCAAATTTGCTTTCCAAAATTCAAATATTGCTCCTTCTGTTCCGAGCCCTCCCATTTGTCCAAACAGAGGTTTCTGACCACATGTGGGGTATCGGCGTGCTCATAAGAAAGTGGGGAACATGTTTTGGGGTCCATTTTGTTGTGTTATTTCTTCTAAAAGTGAATAAATTTGGGTTAGAGCAACATTTTTAGGTAAAATTTAATTTTTGCTTTTTTTCATTCCACATTGCTTTTGTTCATGTGAAGCACCTGAAGGGTTAATAAACTTCTTGAATGTGGTTTTGAGTACTTTGGGGGGGTGCAGTTTTTAGAATGGTGTCACTTTTGGGTATTTTCTGTCATCTAGGCCTATTGAAGTCACTTCAAATGTGATGTGGTCCCTAAAAAACTGGTTTTGTAAATTTTGATGTAAAAATGAGAAATTGCTGATAAACTTTGAACCCCTCTAACTTCCTAACAAAAAAAAATTTTGTTTCCAAAATTGTGCTGATGTAAAGTAGACAAGTGGGAAATGTTATTTATTAACTATTTTGTGTCACAGAAATCTCTGGTTTAACGGTATAAAAATTCTAAAGTTGAAAATTGCTAAATTTTCAAAATTTTTGCCAATATTCAATTTTTTTCATAAATAAACACAAAAAAATATTGTCCTAAATTTGGTACTAACATGAAGTCCAATATGTGACGAAAAAACAATCTCAGAATCACCGGGATCCGTTGAAGCGTTCCAGAGTTATAACCTCATGAAATGACACTGGTCAGAATTGCAAAATTTGGTCTGGTCATTAAGGTGAAAATTAGCTCCGTCACTAAAGGGTTAATCAGTACAGGAAGTAAATACTCGGGAGAAGCCAGAGGCGCGAGGCACTATTTTTTTCTTAACTGTATGTGCAGCTGTTCTGGCAGCCAATTACAGTGCAGCAAATATCCACAAGATTCTGACAAAAGGGCTTGTCTCATTGGCTGCCTAAAGGCCGCTTTACATGCTGCGATATCGTTTCCGATATCGCTAGCGTGGGTACCCGCCCCCATCGGTTGTGCAACATGGGCAAATCGCTGCCCGTGGTGTACAACATCGCCCAGACCTGTCACACTACTTACCTGCCCTGCAACGTCGCTGTGACCGGCGAACCGCCTCCTTTCTAAGGGGGCGGTTCGTTCAGCGTCACAGCGACGTCACAGCTGCGTCACTGAACCACCGCCCAATAGAAGCGGAGGGGCGGAGATGAGTGGGACGAACATCCCGCCCACCTCCTTCCTTCCGCATTGCGGGCGGGACGCAGGTAAGGAGAGGTTCCTCGTTCCTGCTGTGTCACACGTACCGATGTGTGCTGCCGCAGGAACAAGGAACAACTTCGTTACTGCTGCAGCAACGATATTAGAGAATGGACCCCCATGTCACCGATGAGCGATTTTGCACGTTTTTGCAACGATGCAAAATCGCTCAAAGGTGTCATACGCAACGGTATCGCTAAAGCGACCGGATCTGCGTCACTAATTCCGTGACCCCAACGAGATTGCTTGAGCGATGTCGCAGTGTGTAAAGCGGCCTTAAGTCACATGTCCCTCTGGATATAAAAAAAAAAGAGGACATGCGGCATTGGCACCATTTTGTGAATGTTCAACATTAGGAAATGTGCTGGCGCCACTGCTGCCATTGGCGATGCTAGGCAGCTAGCTTAGCAAGGGGTTTAATGACAGGTAGTTGAGATAGATAGAAGAGCGATAATATAGAATAGGGACGTGCAGTGTAGGGAAAGGTGTATGCCACAAATCGGAATTTCATGATAGAAACAGGGATTGATATTTGTGAGTGCCTGCTAAAGAATTGCTAGTGAACCATCTAAATAGGTATTGCTACTTATTTCTTCCTGCTTCAAATTAGCCAGTGAACCACTTTTCTAGGTATTGTTAGTTAGTAGTGCCTATTCTAAATTTGGTACTGAACGAGCTAAATAGGTTTAGCACTTTTCAGTGCCTGCTCAAAATTATGCAGGGAACCACATTTCTACTTATTGGTACTTTTTAGTGTTTTCACAATATTCTCAGGCAAGAAATAAAAAGTGTTTCTTTTGTGTTGGGTGTCTGACAGGTGTAGACGTAGGGTTGCAAAACATCAATTTCAAAGGGAAGGGTACATCAGCCATGAATGGTAAATCACGGCGATATTGTGGTGGAAGGGGGAATAATTGGGGTGTTCTAGATGTACGCGTGTGACGTTCTAATGTTAAGGCCCAGTCACACTAAACAACTTACCAGCGATCCCAACAACGATACAACCTGATAGGGATCGCTGGTAAGTTGCTAGGAGGTTGCTGGTGAGATGTCACACCAAGCGACGCTCCAGCGATCCCACCAGCAACCTGACCTGGCAGGGATCGCTGGAGCGTCGCTACACGTGGAAGCATGCTGAGCTGGTAACTAAGGTAAATATCGGGTAACCAACCCGATATTTACCTTGGTTACCAGCACACACCGCTTAGCGCTGGCTCCTTGCACACCTAGCCACAGTACACATCGGGTTAATTACCCGATGTGTACTCTGCTACGTGTACAGGCAGCAGGAGCCAGCTTCTGCGGACGCTGGTAACCACGGTAAACATCGGGTAACCAAGAAGCCCTTCCCTTGGTTACCCGATATTTACCTTCATTACCAGCGTCCGCCGCTCTCACACTACCAGTGCCGGCTCCCTGCACACATAGCCACAGTACCCATCGGGTTAATTACCCGATGTGTACTCTGCTACGTGTACAGGCAGCAGGAGCCGGCTTCTGCGGACGCTGGTAACCACGGTAAACATCGGGTAACCAAGAAGCCCTTCCCTTGGTTACCCGATATTTACCTTTGTTACCAGCGTCCGCCGCTCTCACACTGCCAGTGCCGGCTCCCTGCACACATAGCCACAATACACATCGGGTTAATTACCCGATGTGTACTCCAGCTACGTGTGCAGAGAGCAGGGAGCCAGCACTGACAGCGTGAGAGCGGCGGACGCTGGTAATGAAGGTAAATATCGGGTAACCAAGGTAAGGGCTTCTTGGTTACCCGATATTTACATTGGTTACCAGCGTCCGCAGAAGCCGGCTCCTGCTGCCTGCACATTCAGTTGTTGCTCTGTCGCTGTCACACACAGCGATGTGTGCTTCACAGCGGGAGAGCAACAACTAAAAAATGGTCCAGGACATTCAGCAACAACCAAAGACCTCACAGCAGGGGCCAGGTTGTTGCTGGATGTCATACACAGCAACATCGCTAGCAAGTTGTGCCTCAGCAGCGATATTGCTAGCGATGTTGCTTAGTGTGACGGTACCTTAAGTCAAATCTCTACTGAGCAAACACCAACTCATCCTATTCCAAGAGAAATGACAACAACTTCCGTTACTAGACAGCCTACTCCACTAAATTTCTTTGGCAGCTGCACATCGCTTCAACTTTGAAATCAGGGTGACAAACAGCATGTGCTATAGTGGATGGCAAGTGCTGCATCAATTGGCCTTTAGGCCTCTTCCTGCACCTCAACATCAAACACAGTTCATTCCTCAGAGGTGCCACCGCAATTATATTTGTTTTCTCCCGCATCACAAATCTCCATCCAGCAAACTGACAGTGGGGAACCACACATGGATGAGTTTGCAGAACTGTTCACACATTCTATCCATTGAACATCAAAGGTCTGCTCAAAAGATTCCCAGACTCAAGAGGAGGAAAGCATCTGCACCAATGCCCAAAATGTTTGTCATTTGGATTCTGGCCTGGATGAAGTAGGGTCCGAGCAGGATCCCGACTCTTATCAACTGACGATATCCCCCAGAAGTGGAGGCAATGATCAAGAGATTCAGATACCTGAGGCGCATGATGCGTACTGTTTATTGATGTCAGGTCAGGAAGACAAGGAGTGGGACAACATAGAGCCTGATGATGACTTTGTAGATCCCAATTCATGTGAACCTAGAGACATGCAGCTGAGTAGCTCACCAGATGATGAGGAGGAGGAAGACGAGGAGGTTATATTGGCGATTCCACAAAAACCTAGTGATGCAACCATGAGAAGCACTGCATCCTCAGCCACAACGCTGGCTGTGGTCAGCTGCGGTTGCATGACTACAGTTCACAGGAAGTGTTGCCTGGCCTGGGCTTTTTTGAGACAACAAAGAATGACTTAACTTTCATTATCTGCAAACATTGTAAACAACGAGTCATTGGAGGCAAAAATTAAAATAATTTGACTACTACATGCATGAACCACTACATGCGTAACCAACATGCATTACTATGGGAATCTTACTGAGCTAAAATGCGGACTACCGGATCTACCAAACCAAAAGCAGACAAATCAACCATGTCTGCTACTTCTTCCTCCTCCTATTTCACCGTCAAAACTATACTCACACAGACCTCCGACTGCAGAACCTCCACTTGTTTATAATGCTACAGTTGGGGTAAGTGAGAGTCTGTCTGTTACATTTTTTAGACAATGAGGCCACTTCCTGTGTGTTGCATGGAGCATACCTTTCTGCTGTGCAAAGACACTATGAGGAAATAGGGGGGCAATTGATGCCACAGTCCTGCTGTCTGCCTGAAATGATTTTAAATATCAAGACTCCAAGATAGGTCTCAAAGTTGTATCTTGTCTGTACAGGCAGGGGTGTGGGAGCAAGAGGCCTAATGCTATCACTCATTCCCCTTTTTATTTTTAAAATGGATATGCCAGGTTGCATCCTGTGTGTTGCATGGACCATGCCTCCTTGCTGTGCAAAACACTATAGGAAAATGGAGGGGGGCAAATGATGCCACTGCCATGCTGTCTATCTGAAATGCTTTTAAATCTAAAGACCCCAAGATGAGACTCCAAGGTGTGTCTTGTGTCTACTGGCAGAGGTGTGAAAGCAAGAGGCCTAATACTGTTACTCATACCACCTTTTGATTTTTAAAGCTGAAATGCCAGGCCTCATCCTGTGTATTGCATGGACCATACCTCCCTGCTGTGCAAAGACACTATAGGGAAATTGGTGGGGTGTAACGGGTGTGTCACGGGTGACAGACAGTCTTGTGGTTTCTTGCTATAGAAGGTCACAATATTTGCAGTGCAAATTTCTCCATGGCTTTCCATTGTTCCTGCAGACAGTATTCATTATAATTGGTAGCTTTAATGCTGGATTTCCATCTCTCCCCCTTTTGGACCCAGAAGGAGCTCACCTTCCACTTACCTGCTGATCATCAGTATTCTCTTGGTTCTTAAATACTCCTTTCTTGTTTGAACTGATGCTGGTGATATTATTCAGTTTATTCTAGCTGTTACGGGTGAACTGGCAAATCTCGATAAGGTTGTAAATATCCCAATCGCCAGTCAGGGCCCACTGTGCTCCAGATGACAAAAGTGCTGCTGGCAACCCGAATGTTAGGTGGAGAATACAGAGTTGGGTAGCTCTGAGATAACCCAGGAGGCCTGGGAACCGGTCACGTGTGTATGGACATGTCAGAGCGGACGACAACCAATTAGCGTTTCAGTGTACCTATGGCGCTACACCAACCACGTGTGCAGGGAACACGTCAGGCCAGGTGGTGACCAGATAGCGTTGACCGGAACACCACCACAAAAGCGCCCTGTCGGCCATGTGTGTACGACCTGTCAGACCGAGCGGTCCCCCAATTAGTGTTTCTGGCCACCATGGCTCTCAACTAGCCATGTGTGTACAGGACACATCAGGCCAGGTTGTCACACTGGTAGCGTTGATTGGGAAGCAGATACGAATGGAACATAATCCACAAACCTACCCCAGGAACTCCCTGTTAATGCCATATGGGTCCTGGGGTACGCTGTCCATGTGCGTAGGGGGCAGAACCGGACAGATGTTGCAGCAGCCGTAGCCCAGTTAACTCCACTGGGCTGCACAAGCAGGACTGGATGGTAGGAGGTGGAAGCCTGGCACCTGACCCTAATGTGCTGAGCCACGGGTGTCTTGGCATGACAACCCTACCTACTGCTTCCAAACAAAGGCTTATGTCGCAATGGGCTCTGTTTCTGGAGGTGTGCTCACAACAAGCATATGAGAAGACTGTGCACCTCCATGTTGTCTCCAGCTCCTTTTATAACCTGGGTCTACCCCAAACCCAGGGTGGACCAGAATGGCACTTCCAGAGTCCAATAGCAGAGTGCCATGTCATCAGCGACATCACCAGCGGCCTATCCGGAACTGCCACGTCATTGATGACCTCATGGCAGCCAAGCCCCAAACACCTCACCAGTCATTGTCTGATGACCAATGGTGAGGTGCCAGGTCATAGGGGCGGGCCTCAACGAGCCAGTCCGGAGGGGCCACATCATCAGGACACCTGATGCCCTCTGTCCTATCAGGGCCTGCCACCTCACAGACATGCCCAGTGAAGTCTCTGATGCACTAAGTGCCTGAGCATGTTCAGTAGCCTGAACAACAGTCTCAGAAATCAGACTATCTGCCTGAGCATGCTCAGTAGGCACAACACAGGACTTTGACACAGCACGATGTCCAGGTACCTGTGCAAAGAGGCTTTTCGCATAAAGTGTAGGAGCATGCTCAGTAGCCTGAACCGAGGACTTTGCCTCAGAAATGGCAATCAGGCTGAGCATGCTCACTAGGTTAAATACTGGACTTAGGCTCTGGCTCTTTTTAATGCAAAAATGCATGCGTTTTGATTTCCAGGAAAAGTCTATGGGAAATAGGGCTTTCTTGTGCGCACTATGCATAAAAAAACGCTGCATTTTTGGTGTCAAAAATTTGTCAAAATTTCTGCATTTCGCCTCTTTCACACGTCCGTTAAAAACCACGCACGTTTTTCACGGACGTGTCAAAGGTGCGTTTTGCCCTCCGTGAGCCGTATTTATGTCACATGTGTGTTCTCCGTGTGTAATCTGTGATAACACACGGAGAACGGAAACTTTCTAATCACCTATCCCTGGCGTCGCTGTCCATGGTGCTGATCCTCGGTCTCCGTCCTGCCGACTCCCCGCTGCTGCTGCTTCTGGCCGCAGTGAAGTGAATATGCAATGAGCATAATGAGCGGTGGTCGGCAGCAAGTGACAGCAGCGGCAGAGACAGGAGGGCTGGAGAAGGTGAGTAAAGTTTTTTTTTTTCCCTCAAAGACACATGTCTTCTCTCCAGTGCGTGTCACACGGAATACACCCGTGTGGTCCGTGTGTGTTACGTGTGACACGTTTGCGTTCCATGTGACACCCATGATGCCGGAGAGAAAACGGACATGTCGATGTGAGAAACATACGGACAACATAAGTACGGAATGGACACACGTTCCGTGCGCAAATACTTACGTGTGTACAAAACCATAGCAATACCTAGGTTTACGTGTGTATGTGTCTCCGGTACGTGAGAAAACTGCCAAAGACGTACCGGAGGCACGTGCGTGTGAAAGAGGCCTTTGAAGAAGCAACATGTCAAATGTTTTTGCCATTTTGGCTGCGTTTTGCTAACATTGAAGTCAATGAGAATTATCAAAACACATCATAAATCAAAATTCCTAATGTGACGCCCTCGCCTATCAGGTCATCACAAGGGTGCTGTGCAATCTGCCCTTCTGCATGGTACCCGCTCCTCCTTGGTTATGGGTCCTGTCAATTTGGTCTTTCTACTAACAGGTGTATCAAAATCCTAAAGGAACAATCTGCACCACACCCACCAACCACCCATTGGGCAGCCTGAGGGGAATAGGGCCACCCAGATGGAGGGATGGAAGAGGGAGGGCAGAGATGTCAGTTGTACAGTTGTAGAGTGGAAGTGGAGCAACGAGCAGCAGTGACAGGACAGGTCACGCTGTGGAGCTGGGCTCCTGTACCCGTGCCAGGTGCCAGACGTTGGTCTGGCCACAAGGAGCTGGAACCCCGGTCGCAGGGGGTAGTGACAGGGGGCACGGTGCTGCTACAGAGAGCAGGCAGGCTGCCTTGTGCTACAACCGGGCAGGGGCCACGGGCACGACGGGGTATGCGGACCCTAGGCTGGTAAGTAGCTTCATGCAGCCCAGTAATTTACCCGACGGGAATGGAATCTTCAGGAACCGTTCCCCACCCGCTCCAGAATCGGGGTACTAGTCAATGAGGGGGATAGGACTTCCCACAACTGTCCAGAAGATGCCAAGCGTGAACCCTGAGAGCAGGCTCACCCTGCTAGCCACGCAGGTGAGCGGGACCTGAATCGCTTCATGTGAGAGGGATCCACAAATAGGACACACAGTGCCAAGGGACAAGGCTTCAGACCAACCTGCAACACCAAAAGGGCACGGACCCAGCATACTCGCCCAAAGAGAGCAGGATACTCAAGAGTTTGGTTTACCTGGTGTCAGCATCAGTGACTTTGGACTGTGAGAGTACCCGATATTCCTGTTCCCCCGACGGGTCCCCCACTCCATCCATCACCGGGTCCCGGGACACCACTCCCCCTTCCCACGGAGGGGTTAACATCTCTAGCTGCCACACACCATCGTCCCCGGGCTCCCCCCCCAAACGGCAGCGGTGGCCCCTCACATTACTACACACCGAGGGTGCCGTCCCGAACATTATCCCATCCATCACCCAAAACAACAACATCCCCCTTTTTATTTCCGAGGTAGTCCCGCGACCCCGCCTTGGATCCGGAGACTCCTCGAGCCACTGCGGATCTGGGTCCGAGCAGCCCGTCGGCTGTGGCGGGGGCAGCACACCTACAGGAAAAACTTGGCATCACGAACAGGATGCGAGCAGGACCCACTAATCTTGGTGACGTGCACCTTGAGAAGTGAAAATCGCAGTCCAAAATCCCGTTTTCTGCAACATCTGCCATTTTTCCGCTATTTTCGCGCCAAAAATACCATCTTCTTGGAAAAGGGGGCGAAGCCCTTCGTCTTCAGCCTGAGGCCGGAACCGAAACTTCCCAGAGTGCCACAGCGCTCGAGAGAGTGCTGGGAGAAAACCGAGGGGGCGTGCCTGAATGTAGCGAAAGCGGAAAAGAAGCAGGGACGCCAGGACTCTGCCATACTGTTCCTGGACAACACAGAGGCAAGATGGCGTAGTGGAGCTGGTCACTGGAACGTGCTGTTCCCGGGACCGCGACCTGGATTGAAGAAGAGACCGAGCACATGTGCAGGAGAATGCGGACGCAGTTCGCCTTCATACTGAATCACTGGAGGGAAGAGATGAGGAGTCTGGCGGTAGCGGTGCAATCCCGTGAGATCGAAATCCCATGTGAAGAAAGGGTAAGCGGTTTCCCAGTCCCTGATGATTACCTTAATCTAACCATGGCGGCTGAGGGATCTGGTACGCCCCCGCTTGTGGCAACCACTCCACCGTCACCTACCCCGTCCTCGGGGGATGCTGAGCTTCCATCGCCCATCCTGGCAGCGGAACCTGCAGCCTTTTTATATGCAACTCCAGCAGCAGCCCTAAAGTCTCCTGTTGTCCCGGACACGTCAGCAGTCCCCCGGAGCCCAGCCAGATCAGACCTGGCCGCATCACCGGGCCTGTCCTTAGAGGCAGAGCACCCAAGCCCTGCCACCCTGGCTGCGGAGCAGTCGGGCCCACTACCTCCAGTAGAGGGAGTGGAGCCTTTCAAGTTTCCGGTTCCATCACCGCACGGCATCCCGATGGCTGTTGGGGCCGCCCGAGTCCATCTAAAGCCAAGGCCAGTTAGGGAGCTGAGGCCAGACGCCGACGCCCCCTACTGGGAGCAACACAATCAGGAATTGCAGCAGGAGATCGCTACCAGAGAAAGCCGATGGCAGGAGCTAGCCGCTCGCAAGAGAGTGGAGAAGGAGCAGGTGAGGAGCGCTGCTTCACGTGTAAGAGGGCCACGGTGCCGCGGTTTGGGGGATCGCTTTGACCCCGAGCAGGAATGGGGTTTCATCCGTGAAGCAGGCCTCACAGCAGGGGTATTTGTGTTCCGGCTGGACATATCCCCACACCTTTCCTGGAAGCAACCTGCACGTAATCTGAAGCGTGAAGAAATGGTCACCTATACCCGACACTGAGGGGAACGGGGCTCGTACGCCCTAGAAGTGGCCAAGCACGTTATGTTTGAGGAAGGGTATGTGTCGGCAGAGGTAGCACACAGCCTCAAAGAAGCGTGGCTACGGGACCCCACCATCTACTACTAAGAAAAATGATATAAGCAAAAATGTGATACCATAAAATTATTAGGTATCTGAGTTTTCTGTTTGTTATTTTCCACAGCTTGTTATTTTCCATATATAAAATGCCAGAAAATGAAAGAATTAATGAAAAGCTAATTGCATGGGAAAGTAACCTGATTTTCTCTAGATTGATAGCAGTTGTACTACGGTACAGGGACTCTTGTTAAAGTTTTACAAAGACTTCCACGTTTTATAGTTGATTAAAAATGGACCATGGTCACAGGACTGGCATGACCAACACAAACTTGTGTCTTGTAAAAAGACTGCGCCCGTTGTGCCTAACAGAGTCGTCTAACCTACCCAGGGACCTTAACCCGGCCCAAGGACCCATTTAGGTTTCCAGGGGAATTAGGTTGTCTGGGAGGGGGGTTATTGGGATCCGGGAAGTTGGGACTGGACTGTCGCAGGGAGAGACCGCAACGTGGAAGGTTGAGTCCCTGCTGCCATCAAAACCGGTGGCGTCCCCTTTGGCAGACGAACTCAAAAGGAAAAAGGTTAGTAATGGTTTAAGAAAAACACCTCCCTAATGTGGGATGAACCTGTTTAAAATAAAAATGTTTGTTAACCCTTTTCTTCCTTAAAAATAAATGCTTGGTGTTCTGTAGCTCGCGGACGAGCTACGTTTAACCAAGGGGGAATGTGATGCCCTGGCCTATCAGGACGTCACAAGGGTGCCGTGCAATCTGCCCTTCTGCATGGTACCCGCTCCTCCTTGGTTATGGGTCCTGTCAATTTGGTCTTGCTACCAACAGGTGTATCAAAATCTTGAGGAACAATCTGCACCACACCAACCAACCACCCATTGGGCAGCCTGAAGGGAATAGGGCCACCCAGATGGAGCGATGGAAGAGGGAGGGCAGAGATGTCAGTTGTACAGTTGTACAGTTGGAGAGTCGAAGTGGAGCAGTGAGCAGCGGTGACAGGACAGGTCACGCTGTGGAGCTTGGCTCCTGTACCCGTCCCAGGTGCCAGACGTTGGTCTGGTCAGAAGGAGCTGGAACCCCAGTCGCAGGGGGTAGTGACAGGGGGCACGGTGCTGCTACACAGGGCAGGCCAGCTGCTTTGTGCTACAACCGGGAGTGGGTCAGGGCACGACGGGGTACGCGGACCCTAGGTTGGGAAGTAGCTTCATGCAGCCCAGTAATTTACCCGACGGGAATGGAATCTTCAGGAACCGTTCCCCACCCGCTCCAGAATCGGGGTACTAGGGAAACGAGGGGATAGGACTTCCCACAACCGTCCAGAAAATCCCAAGCGTGAACCCTGAGAGCAGGATCACCCTGCTAGCCACGCAGGTGAGTGGGACCCGAATCACTTCATGTGAAAGGGATCCACAAGTAGGACTCACAGTGCCAAGGGACAAGGCTTCAGACCAACCTGCAACACCAAAAGGGCACGGACCCAGCGTACTCGCCCAAAGAGAGCAGGATACTCAAGAGTTTGGTTTACCTGGTGTCAGTGTCAGTGACTTTGGACTGTGTGAGTACCCGATATTCCTGTTCACCCGACGGGTCCCCCACTACATCCATCACCTGCCCACGGAGGGGTTAACATCTCAAGCTGCCACACACCATCGTCCCTGGGCTCCCCCCCAAACAGCAGCGATGGTCCCTCATGTTACCACACACCGTGGGTGGCGTCACAAACAATATTCCATCCACCACCCAAAACAACAATATCCCCCTTTTTATTTCCGTGGTAGTGGTGCGACACCGCCTCAGATCCGGAGACCCCTCGAGCCACTGCGGATCTGGGTCCGAGCAGCCCGTCGGCTGCTGTGAGGGCGGCACACTAGCGTTTTAAATGCATTTTTGATGCAAAACGTATGCTTTTTTTGTCATAATCAAAGCATGCGTTTTTGGCATTATAGTGAGGTCATGACGTTTCCTTTTGCCCACACATCTAGCCCGACTATAAAAAAGAGTAAAACAATAATTTAACGTTATTTTATACATAAATATCAAATCACAATAATCTTTTTATTAAAATTAGCTATTTTGTGTATGATTTAAAGCATGACATTTTTTTTTCTTTTTTTTAAATTTTTTTCTTTGTGTTTGAATGTTTAAACTTTATTTAGTAGTGCATTTGTATTTGACTTTAAGCACAGAAAATGCATGTAAAACGCGGTCAAAATGCGGCAAAAATGCTAGAAAAACACATGCGTATTTCCTGCGTTTTTTTGGTCAAAACAAAATTTGACATTGACAAATTCTGCCAGATGATGTGTTCATTTCTGCAAGGTAATGGACGCAACGTGCGCACATGGCCTCAGGTCTCATCTGTGATGATCCTGACTGAGACTCCTTGGCTGAGTCTAGTCTGTGTTATCCCCAGCAGGTGTATCAGTCAGCATAGACTTTATAGATCCGAATTTCGTAGATGCGCAACCAACACTAAATGGAATGACCTGGCTCTCGGAATCTAATTCTATTAAGGCCTTTCAGAGAAATTGAAAGATGCCTTGATGATTTATGAAATTCCTAAGTCCTTGAAGGCTGCAAAGTCCTTGGCAGTACATGTATACACAATGTTAGACTGGTTAGACCATTCTCCCTGGAGACCCTTTCTCGGTGCTTTACCCCATTGTCAGGGGAGCAATCTGGGGGTGAACCATTACTCATGGGTTGGAGGAGCCCATGCAGCTAGGTAGAGCCACTACTATGCACGTTCCCACTAAAATCCGCAATAAGAAAAAAGATGGTTTGTTTTCTTTGTAGTAGAGAGTAGAGTTGAGCGATGTTCGATGTTTGCCAATTTCATGTTCGAGTGATTTTGGGGGGTATTCGAGCTCGAACTAAAAGCTCGACAGTTCGAGTTAGGTTCGAGAACGGTTTGATCAACAAAAACGTGGCTTTTCACAGTAAGGCTATGTGCACACGTTGCTATCTGCATGCGTCCTGCATCCCCAGCACAATCCCTCTCTCTTTCCTACTCACCAATGACGGGCGTCTCGCTGCACGGCTGTCACAAATCTGCGGTGTATTTTCCTCTTTAGAAAATGGCTGCCGCTTCATTATTCAATCAGGTATTTTGTGCTTTCCCCGCATACCGGCGCCCATGATTGGTTGCAGTCAGACACGCCACCACGATGAGTGACAGCTGTCTCACTGCAACCAATCACAGCCGCCGGCGGGCAGCTTTATATCGTGCAATAAAATAAATAAATAAATATTTAAAAAAATGCGGTTCCCCCATATTTGATACCAGCCAGGATAAAGCCACGCGGCTAGAGGCTGGTATTGTCAGGAATAGAGGCTGGTATTATCATTAAAGGCACTAGCTAAGTGGATAGCGCACCCGCCTAAGAAGCATAATTTCAAGAGTTCTAGTCCTGGTCCTGGTAAAGAATTTATCTATTTTTTATTTTTTTTTATTTTTAATTTTAAATTAAAATCATTATAAATTTATAATTATAATTTAATTTAATTTTGCACTGAGGGGAGGAGCCAACCAAAGCTGTGAGCCGTGGGACACACCTTTAAAATCGGAGCAGTTCACGGAATGAGGCTGCATTGCTCTCTCCTCTCTCTTCTCTCTCTCTCTCTCTCTCTTCTCTCTCTCTCCCTCTCTCCCTCCCTCTCTCTTTTTCTCTCTCTCTGTCTCTCTATTTCTCTCTCTCTTTCGGTCTCTCTTTCTCTTTCTCTCTTTCTCACTCTCTTTCTCTCTTTCTCTCCCTCTCTCTCCTCTCTCTCTCTTTTTCTCTCTCTTTCTCACTCTCTCTCTTTCTCACTTTCTCTCTCTCTCTCCCTCTCTCTCCTCTCTCTCTCTTTTTCTCTCTTTTTATCGGTCTCTCTTTTTCCCTCTCTGTCCCCTCTCTCTCTCTTCTCTCTCTCTTCTCTCTCTTCTCTCTCTCTTCTCTCTCTCACTCTCTTTCTCTCTCTGTCTCTCTCTTGCTCTCTCTCTTTATCTCTCTCTCTTTCTCTCTCTTTCTCTCTCTTTCTTTCTCTTTCTCTCTTTCTCTCTCTCTGTCTCTCTCTTGCTCTCTCGCTTTATCTCTCTCTCTTTCTCTCTCTTTCTCTTTCTCTCTTTCTCTCTCTCTTTTTCTCTCTTTTTCTCTCTCTCTCTTTTCTCAGTCTCTCTTTTTCTCTTTTTCCCTCAATCTCTCACTCTCTCTCCTCTCTCCTCTTTCTCTCCTCTCTCTCTTCTCTCTCTTAATCATCTCTCTCTTCTCTCCTCTTCTTTCTCTCTTCTCTCTCCTCTCTCTCTTCTCTCTCTTCTCTCCTTTCTCTCCTCTCTCTCTCTTTCTCTCTCTTCTCTCTCTTCTCTCTCTCCTCTCTCTCTCCTCTCTCTCTTCTCTCTCCTCTCTCTCTTCTCTCACTCCTCTCTCTTTTCTCTCTCTTTTCTCTATCTTCTCCCTCTTCTTTCTCTCTCTCTCTTTCTCAGACCTGGCGATGATCAGCTGATGCGGTCACCTTACGGAATCAGCTGACACTATAAGTCGAGCGGTGAAGCCAGGTTTATACCGACCGGTCGGCTAAACTATCAGCTGATGTTGTCGGACAGGAGTCTGCACTGAAGTGTGTAGTTTTTTTGGAGTTTTTGCACTGATGCATCAGTTGATTGTAAAAAAGCCGTTTATACAATCAACTGTTGTGTCATGTGATTCAGGCCCTTGAACCTGACACCTACATAGTTACATAGTTACATAGTTACTTAGGTTGAAAAAAGACTTAGGTCCATCTAGTTCAACCTTCCTCCACCAGTTCTACATTTAGTCACTAAGTCATTTATAACCAACAATGTTTTGTGTACTGAGGAAATCATCCAGCCCTTTTTTAAAAGCTGTTATAGTATCTGCCATTACTACCTCTTGTGGTAGGGTATTCCACAGTCTGACTGCTCTAACTGTAAAGAACCCTTTCCTATTTAGCTGTTGGAATCGCTTTTCTTCCACTCGCAGTGAGTGCCCCCTGGTCCTTAGTACTGTCTTTGGAAGAAATAAGTCATGTGCCAGTCCTTTATATTGACCACACATGTATTTATACATATAAATGAGATCTCCTCTGAGACGTCTTTTTTCTAAGCTAAACATATCTAACTTTTTCAACCTGTCATCATATGGGAGGCCTTCCATTCCTTGTAGTAGTCTAGTTGCACGCCTTTGAACTGACTCTAATTTCTGAATGTCCTTTTTAAAATGTGGAGCCCAAAACTGGATCCCGTATTCCAGATGTGGCCTTACAAGTGATTTATAGAGGGGTAACAATACGTTGGGATCACGGGATCTAATCTCTCTTTTTATACACCCTAAAATCTTGTTTGCTTTAGCAGCTGCTGCTTGACATTGAGTGCTGCTCAGCTTATTTGTAATGAGAATACCCAAGTCCTTCTCCTGTTCTGTAGTCCCGAGTTTACTTCCATTTAATGTATACGCAGCTATAGGATTACTCCGTCCTAGGTGCATTACTTTACATTTATCAACATTAAATCTCATTTGCCAAGTATCTGCCCATTCTGACATCTTATCCAGATCTTTTTGTAGTATTGTACTATCTAGGTCAGTTTTTAATATCCTACCTCATCTGATCGCTTTGCCTTCCAGCAAACCGATCAGATGATATTGGATCCGGATTGCAAGGCGTGGGACCCTTGACCCAGGATTACTGCGGAGGGGGTTCTTTATTTCAATAAAGATGGAGTCACTAATTGTGTTGTGTTTTATTTCTAATAAAAATATTTTTCTGTGTGTTGTGGTTTTTTTTATCTGTACTAGAAATTCATGGTGGCCATGTCTAATATTGGCGTGACACCATGAATTTCGGGCTTAGGGCCAGTTGATAATATACAGCTAGCCCTAACCCCATTATTACCCAGCGAGCCACCCATCACCAGAGCAGCTGGAAGAGTTGGATACAGCGCCAGAAGATGACGCTTCTATGAAAGCGCCATTTTCTGGGGCGGCTGCAGAATGCAATTCACAGCATGGGTGCCCAGAAAGCTTGGGCACCCTGAGCTGCGGAATCCAATCCCCAGCTGCCTAGTTGTACCTGGCTGGACACAAAAATTGAGCGAAGCCCACGTCATTTTTTTTTTTAATTATTTCATGAAATTCATGAAATAATTAAAAAAAAGGGCGTGCCTATATTTTTGGTTCCCAGCCAGGTACAATTAGGCAGCTGGGGGTAGGGGGCAGCCGTAGCTGCCTGCTGTACCTGGCTAGTATACAAAAACATGGTAAAGCCCACATAATTTTTTGGGGGGGCAAAAAAGTCCTGCATACAGTCCTGGATGGAGTATGCTGAACCTTGCAGTTCTGCAGCTGCTGTCTGTCTGTATGGAGGAGAGCAGACAGCATCTGCAGAATGACAAGGCTCAGCATGCTCCATTCACTAGTGTATGCAGGAGAGCAGACAGCAGCTGCAGAACTACAAGGTTCAGCATACTCCATCCAGGGCTGTATGAAGGAGTTTTTTGCCCACCAAAAAAATGACGTGGGCTTCGCCATATTTTTGTATGCTAGCCAGGTACAGCAGGCAGGTACGGCTGCCCCCAATCCCCAGCTGCCTATTTGTACCCGGCTGGGAACTAAAAAAAATAGGGAAGCCCTTTTTTTAATTATTTAATGAATTTCATGAAATAATTAAAATCGACATGAGCTTCGCTCCATTTTTGTGTCCAGCCAGGTACAACTAGGCAGCTGGGGATTGGAGTCCACAGCACAGGTTGGCCTGAGATTTCTGGGCCCGTCTGCTGCGAATTGAAGTCCGCAGCCGCCCCAGAAAATGGCGCTTTCATAGAAGCGCCATCTTCTGGCGCTGTATCCAACTCTTCCAGCTGCCCTGAAGCCGGGTGGCTCGCTGGGCAATAATGAGTTAATACTAGCTTTGTTTTACTAGCTATTATTAAGTCAGAGCTTCTTAATGTCAGGCAAGTTTGACCCGGCCATTAAGAATCTCCAATAAAGGGTTAAAAAAAGACACCACACAGAGAAAAAATACTTTAATAGAAATAAATGCACAGACCCACTTAGAGACTCCATGTTTATTACTCCCTCGCATCCCTCCACGATCCATGGTCTTCTGTCTTCTTTCTCCTGCAACGCATGCAGCTCTGCTACATCAGACAGCGCTGCATAGGAGAGGAAAACGCTGCTGCTTCCTGTGCAATCTATATCAGTCAGTGAGTGATCAGCATATGCGTGCTGTAAGCGGTGACATCACCGATGACAGGCATGTTACTATAGCAACAGTGATCTCCGTTATTGACCAGCTGTGGCAGCCGGTGAATAACGAAATGGGGAAGCAGAACGGGGAGCCGACCATGTGTCAGAGCATATCGACGGTACACGGGGATGCACAAATGAGCACCGCATACCGGAGAGATGTACTGACAGGACCTAGCAATGACGTCTAGCCATGTGACCAGTCTGTAGCCAATGAGATAATAGACACGTGACTGGTCACATGGCTATTTTGACGTCACGATAGGTCCTATGCTGGTGCTCGTCACCGGGAGGATGCAGCGATTATCGGAAGGAAAAGTGGCGGGAGACAAAGTGGAGGACGAATCGCAGGGACCTGTAACTGTTATGGCAATGTTTATTAACTGCATGTGTACATTTATAATGTGTTTTTATGTGTTTGTGTTTGCCTCCCATTGGTTTCAATGGGGTTTGAGAGGTTCGTAGAACGATTCGCCGAACCGAACTCAATCGCGGCCTCCGTTCGACGAACCGAACCAAACTCAAGCCTTTAGGGTGTGGCTCATCTCTAGTAGAGAGGGTCATTTTGTTAGAGTCTGTCCCTCAGTTCCAAAGCAGAAAGTAACATCTGGCACTCGGTGGTAAGGGGATTGACAATCAGAGTGTGTGTTTGTCTTCCACATGCAATTCTCACTGACTCCTGACAGCAGAGGTGTTGTAATGACCAGGACTGAGAGAGATTCTGTGTTTGTGGACAGTGTAGCAGGAGTCAGCATAGTGGATGCTCTGTTTGTTTGAACTTATGGGCTTACCTGCAGTATGTTAACAAATACCATATCCAGCTATGCCATTGACTCAGCACCACTTGCTCAGTGATTCCTGGCACAGATGGTACATGGTATAAAACTGAAGATAGGACCCCTGCATTATGAAGTCATTTCTTGCTATGTCCTGGAAGGCTTTCTCACTCCCATTGTACTAGGTCTACCCTGGTTGATAAAGCATAATCCCATACCTCCCAACTTTTAAAGAAGGGAAAGAGGAATAAAGTTTGCGGCGCGCAACGCGCGGCAATTTTTAGGTCACTCCCCCTAACCACACCCATTTTACAAACAGCCACACCCATATCCACTCCCCATCTACACCCATCCAGCAAACTGAAACTGCAGAAGTTGTCCGTGATCGCTCTGAGCCGCCACAGATCAGCAATGTGCAGAACAGGCAGGGAGTTAACTACAGGGTGTGCAGGAGGCTAGGACCCAGGAGGAGAGCTGAACAGGGTGTGCAGGCAGCTAGGACCCAGGAGGAAAGCTGAACAGGGTGTGCAGGCAGCTAACACCCAGGAGGAGAGCTGAACAGGGTGTGAAGGCAGCTAGGACCCAGGAGGAGAGCTGAACAGGGTGAGCAGGCAGCTAGGACCCAGGAGAAGAGCTGAACAGGGTGTGCAGACAGCTAGGACCTAGGAGAAAAGCTGAACAGGGTCTGCAGGCACCTAGGACCCAGGAGGAGAGCTGAACAGGGTGTGCAGGCAGCTAGGACCCAGGAGGAGAGCTGAACAGGGTGTGAAGGCAGCTAGGACCCAGGAGGAGAGCTGAACAGGGTGTGCAGGCAGCTAGGACCCAGGAGAAGAGCTTAACAGGGTGTGCAGGCAGCTAGGAACCAGGAGGAGAGTTGAACAGGGTGTGCAGGAAGCTAGGACCCAGGAGTAGAGCTGAACTAGGTGTGCAGGCAGCTAGGACCCAGGAAGAGAGCTGAACAGGTTGTGCAGGCAGCTAGGACCCAGGAGGAGGGCTGAACAGGGTGTGCAGGCAGCTAGGACCTAGGAGGAGAGCTGAACATGGTGTGCAGCTAAGGGTATGTTCACACATCAGGTTTTTGCTGTGCGGCACAATCCGGCGCTTTGCGGGAAAAACGCATCTGGGTTTTTTTTGCCGCCGGGTGCGGTTTTTCCTCATAGACTTTTATTGGCGCCGGATTGTGCCGCATATACTTACGTTTGATCTGGTTTTTGCCGGATGCGGCAAAAATCGTCACTCTGGCAGCCGCACAGGACGCAGAGAGGAACGTTTTTTGCCAGCGGCAAAAAAATGCATAGCGCCAGGTGCGGCGCTGTGCGGCATGGTGCATAATGAAAGTCTATGCGGGCCGGATACGGTGTCATGCTTCAAACGCCGGAAGCATGTACCGTATCCGATTTTTACTTCTGAGCATGCCCAGAAGTGATATAAATTCATTGCTTGTCAGAAAATCAATCAATCAATCACTCACTCTATCTCAAACTCTCTCACTCACTGACTGACTCAGTGACTCATTCACTCACTCTCACCCACTCACCGATCTCCGGCGTGGGGCTGCACGGCTTTCACACTGCTCCGGTGGCTTCTCCTGATTTGAAAATGCCGGCCGCCCATTATTCAATCTCGTATTTACACCGGCGCCTATGATTAGTTGCAGTCAGACACACCCCCACGCTGAGTGACAGCTGTCTCACTGCAACCAATCACAGCCGCCGGTGGGCGGGTCTATATTATGCAGTAAAATAAATAACTAAAAGAAAAACGGCATGCGGTCCCCCCCCAATTTTGATACCAGCCAAAATAAAGCCAAACGGCTGAAGGCTGGTATTCTCAGGATGGGGAGCTCTACTTTATGGGGAGCCCCCCAGCCTAAAAATATCAGCCAGCAGCCGTCCAGAATTGCCGCATCCATTAGATGCGACAGTCCCAGGACTCTACCCGGCTCTTCCCGAATTGCCCTGGTGTGGTGGCAATCGGAGTAATAAGGGGTTAATCATGGCAGGCGTCTATGAGACACCCCCTATGATTAACCTGTAAGTGAAAGTAAATAAACACATACACCCAAAAAAATCCTTTATTTGGAATAAAAGACAAAAAAACACCCTCTTTCACCATTTTATTAAAATCCCCAAATACCCCTCCAGGTCCGACGTAATCCACAGAGGTCCCGCGACGCTCTCAGCTCTACTACATGAAGCTGACAGGAACGGCAGTAGAACACCGCCTCTCTTTATCAGCTCTATGCAACAACTGAAGGGAGTCGCACTGTCAGCGGTGACGTCACTGAGGTAATGCCAGGTTGTGTGCGGTGAAGATGCGTGCAGGGTAGTGCCTGCATGTGCGGTGATGTTGCGTGCGGTAGTGCAGGGGTGTGCGGTGATGATGCATGCTGGGTAGTGCCTGCATGTGCGGTGATGATGCGTGCTGGGTAGTGCCTGCGTGTGCAGTGATGATGTGTGCTGGGTAGTGCCTGCATTTGCGGTGATGATGCGTGCTGGGTAGTGTCGGCGTCTGCGGTGATGATGTGTGCGGTAGTACAGGGGTGTGTGGTGATGATGCATGCTGGGTAGTGCAGGGGTGTGCGGTGATGATGCGTGCGGTAGTGCAGGGGTGTGCGGTGATGATGCGTGCGGTAGTGCCGGGGTGTGCGGTGATGATGCGTGCGGTAGTGCAGGGGTGTGCGGTGATAATGCGTGCTGGGTAGTGCCGGCGTGTGCAGTGATGGATGATGCGTGCTGGGTAGTGCTGGCGTGTGCGGTGATGATACGTGCTGGGTAGTGCAGGGGTGTGCGGTGATGATGCGTGCGGTAGTGCAGGGGTGTGCGGTGATGATGCGTGCGGTAGTGCAGGGGTGTGCGGTGATGATGCGTGCTGGGTAGTGCCTGCATGTGCGGTGATGATGCGTGCTGGGTAGTACCTGCGTGTGCGGTGATGATGCGTGCTGGGTAGTGCCGGCGTGTGCGGTGATGATGCGTGCTGGGTAGTGTCGGCGTGTGCGGTGATGATGTGTGCGGTAGTGCAGGGGTGTATGGTGATGATGCGTGCTGGGTATTGCAGGGGTGTGCGGTGATGATGCGTGCGGTAGTGCAGGGGTGTGCGGTGGTGATGCGTGCGGTAGTGCAGGGGTGTGCGGTGATGATGCGTGCGGTAGTGCAGGGGTGTGCGGTAATGATGCATGCTGGGTAGTGCCTGCGTGTGCGGTGATGATGCGTGCTGGGTAGTGCCGGCGTGTGCGGTGATGATGCGCGCGAGGTAGTGCCTGTGTGTATGCGTGTGGGGTCTCTCTCTCAGCATAAAAAAAAACAAAAAAAAAAGGATCCGTCGCATCAGTTTTTTCACAATCTGAGACGGATCCGTTGCATCAGGCACAAACCAGATTGTGCCTGATTGGAAAAAAAACTGATGTATGAACAGCAGCTCTGCCAGGCAGGGGATCATGTGGTCGGTAGCTGATAGAAGCATTTGCAATGCTTCTATCTTTGCATATTACCGGCCAGTGCTGTGCACCTGCAGGAGAGGACACAAGTGGTAAGTACACACTGTCCTCTCGCCAATGTCCTGATCTACCGTGGTGTGCCTGCAGCATTGAGAAGCAAACACTGTTTGATTCTCAATGCTGCAGGGCAGGCACACACGATAGATAAGGACACACGGGAGTCAGAGAAACAGCTAGAGGATCCCACGCTCCGGCCGGGGGCGGGGGGGGGATTCAGCACTGGGGAGATTCAGTTTTCATACCTTAGCAGCAGCACAGACCACAGAGCAGACAGAGACTAGTTTCGGGTAGCGTGCTCTGCTGTCATGCTCATGTCACGTGTTAGGATGGTAGGAGGGAAAAGCAGCGAGGCGGGGAGAGAGTGGGAGGGCGGAGCCACGGATACGGACCTCCCGCCCGGGGCAATGGGACAAACAATGCAAATCATGATAGTCACGCTGTATCCGGGACGGTTGGGAGGTATGCATAATCCTTTAGTGGCTTGGCAATCCAGGGAAATCATGGAATGGGGAAATTACTGTATTGATATTGTTTAAGCACTTCTCTCTCCTTACCTTCATTTTTTCTGGATTTGTGGATGTTTTTTCTGAGAGGGGGTGTCAGGATTTGCCTCCCCATTGTGTATATGACTGTTCCATTTCCTGGAGCAAAACTTCCCAAGTCCAGACTGTATAATTTTTCTGGCCCAGAGAAACCGGCCATGAAAGATTACATTGCTGAGAGTCTGCAGAAGGGACATATCACACCCTTTTCTTTGCCCGTGGTGGCAGGGTTTTTTTTCATTAAGAAAAAAGATGGGAGTCTCTGCCATTGTTTGGATTTTTGGGAATTGAATCAGATTACCGCCCGAGACCCTAATCCTCTCCCTCTGAGGGCTCCGCCACACATTCGTGAAAACCACGTCCGTGTAAAACGGGCCGTTTTTCGGGTCCGTTTTCCGTTTTTTAGGTCCGTTTTTATGGTATGTGTGGCCTGCGTGTGTATCCCGTATGCTAGCCGTATGTGCGTGTGGAATGTCTGTGTGTGCGTGAGTGAAATAACTGACATGTGTATGCGTTGTCCATGTGAAATGTACGTGTGTGATGCAAAATGTCGTTACTACATGTCGGAAGACAGAGTAGCGGGATGAGAATGAACTCGGGTGAACTTCACCCGACTTCATTGTCATGCTGCGGCTCTGTCTGTGTGCCGTGCACTGATTAGCGGTCACCTGTGAAGGACTCACTGGTGACCGCTAATCCCCCGAGTGACTGAAGTGTCCCCCCCTCTCTCATACTCACCGTTCCCCGATCACCGGAGCGGCGCTGCACGGCATTCACACTGCTCCGGCGGCTTTTACTATTTTGAAAAAGCCGGCCGCTCATTAATCAATCTCGTATTCCCTGCTTTCCCCGCCCACCGGCACCTGTGATTGGTTGCAGTCACACACGCCCACCACGCTGAGTGACAGCTGTCTAACTGTACCCAATCACAGCAGCCGGTGGGCGTGTCTATACTGTGCAGTGAAATAAATAAATAAATAATTAAAAAAAACGGCGTGCAGTCCCCCCCTATTTTAATACCAGCCAGATAAAGCCATACGGCTGAAGGCTGGTATTCTCAGGATGGGGAGCTGCACGTTATGGGGAGCCCCCCAGCCTAACAATATCAATCAAACCACAAACAAATTCCCTCATTACCAATTTATTAACCCCGACAAACCCTCCATGTCCGGCGTAATCCACGAACTCCAGCGTCACTTCCAGCTCTGCTGCATGGAGGTGACAGGAGCTGCAGAATACACCCCCGCTCCGGTCACCTCCACGCAGCTAATGAGATGAGTAGCGCGATCAGCTGCTGCTGTCAGTCAGGTTACCCGCGGCCACCGCTGGATCCAACGGTGGCCGCGGGTAACCTCAGTGGGCGTGTGTGACTGCAACCAATCACAGGCGCCGGTGGGCGGGTAAAGCAGGGAATACGAGATTGATTAATGAGCAGCCGGCTTTTTCAAAATAGTAAAAGCCGCCGGAGTTTTTATAACAGCCGTGTAGCGCCGCGCCGGAGATCGGGGAACGGTAAGTATGAGATAGGGGGGGAACTGACCGACAGACAGCTAGAGGGACAGATAAGACAGAGAGACCGACCGACGGACTGAGGGAGAGAGCGAAACAGAAAAAGAAAAAAGACCGACATCACATGAAAAAAGCACAAAACGTACAGGGAGCAAACAGAGATGCGTCCATGTCACTCGGACGTGCGCACAGACCCATTGACTTTCATTGGGTCCGCGCTGCGTGTTGCGTGCAGAAAACGGACATGCTGCGTGAGACACGGACCAAAAAACGCATCACGGAGACGGACTCACGGACATAACCAAAAACGCAATTGTAACCGCAGAGATATAGTAACATTGGTGCAGGTTTGGCCGTGTCTCCAGTATACACGGAAACGGACCAAACACGCACGTGTTTCACGGATGTGTGTTTCAGGCCTGATTCCGGATATATTCAACCAGATTGTGAGAGCTGAGTGGTTCTCCAAGTTGGATTTAAGGGGGCCTACAATCTGGTTAGAATCAGAGAAAGGGAGGGATGGAAAACGGCTTTCAATATACCTGAGGAACATTTTGAAAGTCTGGTCATGCCATTTGGTCTCACTAAATGCTCCTGCCATTATCCAACATTTTGACAAATATATTTTTCATAATTTGGTGGGCAGGTTTGTCGTGGTTGATTTGGACGATATCCTGATCTACTCACCCGATATGGAGACACATCAGATAAATGTTAAACAGGTATTACAGATATTAAGAGATACCAAACTGTATGCCAAACTGGAGAAGTGTGTTTTTGCTGTCTAAGAGGTACAATTTTAGGGGTACCTATTGTCTTCTTCAGGTTCTCGGATGGATTTTGAGAAGGTCCATGCTGTACTTGACTGGGATCGTCCAGAAAACCTGATAGCATTGCAGTTCTTTATAAGATTTACCAATTTTTACCAGAAATTTATTCAGAACTATTTGTTAATTATTAGAGTTGATCGCGGTTCGCGGTTCTCCAGATCGCGGTTCGAGTGATTTTGGGGGGTGTTCTAGATCGAACTAGAACTCGAGCTTTTTTGCTAAAAGCTCAACAGTTCGAGTTACGTTCGAGAACGGTTCTAGCAGCAAAACCAGGGCTTTTTACAGCTACAGTGTGCTGTCCAAGCTCCCTGACAAAGGCTTGGACAGCCGAAACGGCCGTCGGGTGACGCAGGTCATGGTATACTCCAAGGGTTTGTTCCTCCAGGTATGTTCGTACTCGCCACATGCGGTTAACTACAACTTTAGATAACGCCCTTTACTTCACAACTCTTATGGGTGTCCTATTGCTGGTAGCGTTATACTATGGTTTGTCCATTCTACCGCTTTGTTTTCTTCCTGGTTGACTACTTGTACCACCCCATTAATTATAGGATGGTAATTAAATAATATATGTGCACGGTCTTTAACTACATTTAGTACCTTGGACTTCCTGTTTCCTGCATTTCACTTGTAAATTGTGCCGCCATTCACCTCCCCTGGCTTTAATAAACATATCACTTTTTGCACTTTCAGGCATTGTGGTTGCGTCTTTTTTCTCTTCTTTATTCATACTAATTAGCGACCGGTCTGGGTCCTATATTCCACCATGTATTTTGAATTCTCATTCTATTATATACCAACTTGTTAAATCATGGTGTGGCTGTGGTCCGTATTTACCACCTGGAACTCTGCACACATAGTCCCACTAGGCTCCGCCCACCTGGCACTCTGCACACATGGCCCCACTAGGCTCCGCCCACCTGGCACTCTGCACACATTACCCCGCTAGGTTCCACCCACCTGGCACTCTGCACACATTACCCCGCTAGGCTCCGCCCACCTGGAACTCTGCACACATTACCCGGCTAGGCTCCACCCACCTGGCACTCTGCACACATGGCCCCGCTAGGCTCCACCCACCTGGCACTCTGCACACACAGTCCCGCTAGGCTCCACCCACCTGACACTCTACACACATTACCCCGCTAGGCTCCGCCGACCTGGTACTCTGTACACATGGCCCCACTAGGCTCCTCCCACCTGTCACTCTGCACACATTACCCCGCTAGGCTCCGCCCACCTGGCACTCTGCACACATTACCCTGCTAGGCTCCACCCACCTGGCACTCTGCACACATGGTCCCGCTAGGCTCTGCCCACCTGGCACTCTGCACACATGACCCCGCTAGGCTCCACCCACCTGGCACTCTGCACACATTACCCCGCTAGGCTCCGCCCACCTGTCATTCTGCTCACATTACCCCGCTAAGATCCGCCCACCTTGCACTCGGCACACATGGCCCCACTCGGCTTACCTGCAGTGATAAAGTCCCGCCCTCCCGACCTCAGCGCTGTCACTATCCTCCATGGCCACCGATTGTCACATCACCTCTCGCTTCCGACCCGAGACTATCACTAGCGGTGACGTCACGGGCCGCTCGCGATACTTGGCTGTGAAGGTCATTGAACTCAGTGACAGGTGCTGTCAGCAGTGCAGGAGATCAGCGCAGGGAATGTACCTCGCTGACAGCAGCACTTGTCATCCCCTGCAGTGACCAAGGCTGACCTCATGATGTTAGCTCAGGTCACTACATTGCTCTCCCAGCCAGTGGGGAACATCCTGCTCATCATTGACTTAGACACTGTGGATCGTCATGGGAACCCCTTGGATTACAGCAGACCTGGATTTGTTTTTCTTTCTAATAAATTGGTGAAAGAGGCAATGTGTTGGGCAGTGTTTTTTCAAATAAAAATGTGTTTGTCTTCTATTTTTTTTTATTACTGACTGGGTTGGTGATGTCGGGTATCTGATAGACGCGTTACATCACTAACCCCAGGGCTTGATGCCAGGTGACATTACACATCTGGTATTAGTCCCATATATTACCCCGTTTGCCACCGCACCAGGGCACGGGATGAGCTGGGGCGAAGCACCAGGATTGGCGCATCTAATGGATGCGCCACTTCTGGGGCGGCTGCGGCCTGCTATTTTTATGCTGGGGAGAATCCAATAACCATGGACCTCCCTAGTCTGAGAATATCAGACCCCAGCTGTCTGCTTTACCTTGCTGGTGGTCCAATTTTGGGGGGACACCCACGTGTTTTTTTTAAAAAATTATTTATTTTATTTAAAATAACAACATGAGGTGCCCTCAGTTTTGGATTACCAGCCAAGGTGAAGCTGCCAGCTGTGGTCTGCAGGCTGCAGCCGTCTGCTTTACCCTAGCTGGCTACAAAAATAGGGGGAATCCCACGTCATTTTTTTTTCATTTTTTTGGCTAAATACAAGGCTAGGCACCCCTTAGTGCCACATGAAAGGCACCAAAGGGTGCAAAATTACAAAATGCAGGAGAGTGGGACATTATGTGTCTTTCTGCCATTATAATAACAGAAAAGACTGATATGAGGTGTACAAGCACAAGAAAATCACCAGAGCGCTCTACGCTGTGAAAAGAAGTAGAAAATGGCACTGGAGTGAACATGTGACCGCCTCACGTAGGTTGAAGCTATGGATCTGTACCACCCTGGGCGCTCGGCTGCTCTCCGCCGAGCCGCTCAGATCCGGGCTTGGGTTGTTGGTGGCTCGAGCGCCTCTGGACCAGAGGCCACGTCGCTCTGGAAAGGGGGGAGGTTTGGTTGTTTGGTTTGAGGTGGACCAGTTTTACGGCCGGAGCCGCGGTGACCGGAAACAATTCGTGACGCCACCCACGGGTCCTGGTGAGGTGATGGGCACCACCGCTGCGGTGAAGGTGCGGGGGCTCGTCGGGGATCGGTGGTGGGTCGCAGCTAGGTGTTGACCCCTCCGTGGGTAGGGGGTTTGTTGGTCCCGGGGCCAGATGGCATGAGCGGGGGGTTGCAGGACGCAGGGGCTCGCTTGCAGCGCGGTCCCTAATGGCACTGGTGTACTCACGATTAAACCACACAGAGTCAATGGTAAACCAAGTTTGTTATAGATCGGTGCCCGCAGCCGGCTGTGTGTGTCCCCAGTGAGGATGGTGATGTCGCCTTTCTCCTGCACCTTTAAATTTGCTATAGTGACTCCTATGCTTCAGCAACGGTAGTCCGCTCCCTGGCTTTTGGGTATCGGAGGAGCCCTTTTGCCCGCAGACGCTGGCCTTTTGGATCTCTGGCTCTTGGCGGTAGCTCTTATCCGGAATCGGTGGGCAGTTGCCGTCTATCGGGACTTTGGGTGGGAATGAACCTCTGAGGTCCAGACCGCAATTAGTAGATTTGTCTGAGCCCGGTTGCTTCTGGGCTAGAACGGGGTCTGAGTACCCTGCCTGGTGCTCTGGTTGACTTGTTAGCTCCCCGGTTCAGGTCCGAAGGGTCACCACCCTCTTCTTAATCCCTACGGTTCCGCAGTTCAGTCCCTGACCAGAGTCCTGCAGACGGCCACCACTGTCTGCCTGCCTGACCGTTCCAAGGGGTCCTAGGCTCCGTCCTAGGCCCCTGACTCTCAGCTCGCCACTTTTACTTCTCTCCTTACTCGACTCACGTGTCCTTTCCCTGCCTCAGCCCAGCAGACTCCTCGGAGGGCATGCCTATCCGCCTGGCTCCGCCCACCTGGTGTGCCTTGCTAGACCTGAGGGAGGCGGTCAGGACTTGTTGGCTGCTGGTGCCTCACTGGGGTGGGGGTGTGTGTGGTGTGTGTTGTTACCTGTGACCCCTGGGGGTCCAGGGCATCACAGATCCTGGGTAAATTTATGTATTTTCCCTCCTTCAGTTTTTTTGCAGTACGCAAACAAACGGAAGGCACACGGATGACAGATGGACCGTATATGGAACAGAAACGGATGCCACATGGATGCACCCATAAAAAAACGAACCGTTTTTTGTGGACCGCAAAAACGGATCGGTCGTGTGAATGTAGCCTTATTTTGATCTGCCGTTTATAAACAGCAGGCAGAAATAAGTGAATAGCGCCCCCCAGCGTCAGAAAATCTCCGGGGTTTCAGGGGATAGCTGAGACCCTGGAGATCATGATTTAGGCCGTTTTTTCCGGTCCCCGCTCACGTGATCACCGGTATACACCGTATACCGATGATCACGTTACAGTAAATGACAGCGTCGGTAAAAAATTATTTATCTCCCATCTGGCATGAACAAACATGATAAATCTCCTCCCCAGTCCCCTCTGGTCCCCCGGTGTCGCCAAAGTGCCCCCCCTGACCCCTCCCGGAAATCCAAGATGGCCACGCGCACAGCAGCGCGCCGGCCACATTTACCCTACTCCTCTGATTTCTGTCGCATGTGCTATGACACATGCAACAGAAAACTCCTCCCCAGGCCCTGCCAAGTCACCCCCTATAACCCCACCAGTGTTCCCCGGTGTCCCACGGTACCTGTGCAGCGTTGATCCCCCGCGGCCCTCTCCTTCGCAATAGACGCTGCCGCATGCAGAGAGCGGCTGTCAGCTCAGCTTCCTGTGTTCAGACACAGTGATTGGTGGTTATGCATCTGTAAGCTAAATTGGCAGCACGGTGGCTCAGCGGTTAGCACTGCAGTGTTGCAGCGCTGAAGTCCTGGGTTCATTTCCCACCATCTGCAATGAGTTTGTATGTTCTCCCCGTGTTTGCGTGGGTTTCCTCCGGGTACTCTGGTTTCCTCCCACACTCCAAACACATACAGATAGGGAATTTAGATTGTGAGCCCCAATGGGGACAGTATTCCCAATGTATGCGAAGCGCTATGCAATTAATAGCGCTATATAAATGAATAAATTATTATTATTACTGCAATGCCCTGCTCATGAGGTAAGGAACATAGTTGATCAGGAGAACTATATACTACATTTCCAAATGGAGGTATTTGATTTTATAGTTGCCCTGCTGAACGACTACCAAACATGAGAGTCCGTTATACACCACAAGGAAACACATCTAAATAGCGAGCTCTGTTGTTAAGTATTCATTCAGCTGGATAACTGGACTTAAAGGGGTATTCCATCTCCAAGATCCTATCCTCAATATATAGTAGGTGGAATAGCAATAATATCAGCAAATACCAATATTTGGAAATGTAGAATAGTTCTCCTGATTAGGCATGCCCTTACCTCATGAGCAGGGCATTGCAGCTTTGGTAGCAACCGTTACGACATGGACTCTGCTGTTGTGCACCCGGGGAGTGTGAGTGCAGATTCATTGCACCCACACTCCTCACATGGAGGGACTGCACTCCTAGAAAATGGGGGATACGTTCCCTGAGTGTCTCCCCCCATATTCTAGACGGTCCAGAGTCGTCGTGGGACCCCTTATTTTTTTTCTTACAATAAATTGGTGAAAGAGGAAATGTTTTGGGAAATGTTTTTTCAAATAAATTTCTTTTGTCGATTTTTTTGTTAGTACTGACAGTTTATGATGTCGAGTATCTGATAGACGCCATGACATCACAAACTGCTGGACTTGATGTCAGGTGACTTTACAGCTAGTATCAACCCCATTTATTACCCCCGTTTGCCACTGCACCAGGGCACGGGATGAGCTGGGGTGAAGCGCCAGAATTGGCGCATCTAGTGGATGCGCCATGTCTGGGGTGCCTGTGGCCTGCTATTTTTAGGCTGTGAAGGCCCAATAACTATGGACCTTCCCACCCTGAGAATACCAGACCATAGCTGTCCGCTTTACCTTAGCTGGTGATCCAATTTGGGGGGGACCCTACTTTTTTTTGGTAATTATTATTATTCATAAAATAGTTATAAAAAAAGAGCCTGGGGTGACCACCACATTGGATCCCCAACCACGGTAAAGCTGCCAGCTGTGGTTTTCAGGCTACAGCCGTCTGCTTTACCCTAGCTGGCTATCAAAAATGGGGGGACCCAACGTCATTTTTTTTTTAACTATTTTTTAAATATAAAAAATTAATGGGCTTCCCTGTTTTTTGATTGCCAGCCAAGGTAACGCCAGGCAGATGGGGTGGCAACCCATAGCTGTCTGCTTCATCTGCACTGAGAATAAAAAATACCGCGGAGCGCTACGTCATTTTTTTTAAAGATTTATTTTTGCAGCACTGTGATGTCAGGCAATCAAAATACAGGTAAGCCCTTTTTGTATTTAGTTATTTAAATAAATAATTAAAATATATATGGCTCCCGCTGCATTTTTTGTATTGCTAGCTAAGGGTAATCCAAGCAGCTACTGGCTGCTAACCCCCACTGCTTGGTGTTACCTTCACTGGCAATGGAAAATCCACGGAAGCATTTTTTTTTGCCAAACAACTCCAAAAAAAATGACGTGCGCTTCGCCATATTTTTGTATGCTAGCCAGGTACAGCAGGCAGCTACGGGCTGCCCCCAACCCCCAACTGCCTATTTGTACCCGGCTGGGAACTACAAATATAGGGAAGCCCTTTTTTTACTTAATTCATGAATTTTATGAAATAATTCAAAAAAAAACATAACGACGTGGGCTTCACTCCATTTTTGTGTCCAGCCGGGTACAACTAGGCAGCTGGGGATTGGAATCCACAGCACAGGTTAGCCCGAGGTTTCTGGGCCCCTCTGCTGCAAATTGTAGTCCGCAGCCGCCACAGAAAATGGCGCTCTCATAGAAGCGCCATCATCTGGCGCTGTATCCAACTCTTCCACCAGCCCTGAAGCCGGGTGACTTGTTGGGTAATCATGAATTAATACTGGCTTTGTTTTACTAGCTAGTATTAAGTCAGAGATTCTTAATGTCAGGCATGTTTGACCCGTCCATTAAGAATCTCCAATAAAGGGTTAAAAAATAACACCACACAGAAAAAAATACATTAATAGAAATACACAGACACACTTAGAGACTCCATGTTTATTATACCTTGTCATCCCTCCACGATCCCATGGTCTTCTGTCTTCTATCCCCTTCAACACATGCAGCTCTGTCTGCTCCATCAGACAGCACTGCATGGGGGAAGACGCTGTGCTCCGTGCAGAAATCACTCTGTGAGAGTGACCACAGGCTCCCGGCTGTAAGCGGTGGCACAGGTTGCCATAGCAACGCTGCTCCGATTACGTGATTCCGCTACCGCTGTGTGCTGGTAGCGGGACGTCCCGTCACCGGTACCAAGCGCATTGCTATGGCAATGGTGATCTCCGTTATTGACCGGCTGTGTCAGCTGGTCAGGAGCCGGCTTCTGCGGACGCTGGTAACTACGGTAAACATCGGGTAACCAAGAAGCCCTTTCCTTGGTTACCCGATGTTTACCGTAGTTACCAGCGTCCACCGCTCTCACGCTGCCAGTGCCAGCTCCCTGCTCCCTGCACACATAGCCGGACTACACATCGGGTTAAATTAACCCGATGTGTACTCTGGCTAGGAGTGCAGGTAGCCAGCGCTAAGCGGTGTGTGCTGGTACCAAGGTAAATATCGGGTTGGTTACCCGATATTTACCTTAGTTACCAGGTGCAACATTGCTTCCACGCGTGCTGCTGGCTGGGGGCTGGTCACTGGTTGCTGGTGAGATCTGCCTGTGTGACAGCTCACCAGCAACCCGTGTAGTGACGCTCCAGTGATCCCTGCCAGGTCAGGTTGCTGGTGGGATCGCTGGAGCATCGCTTAGTGTGATGGTACCTTAAGGGAATGGGGAAGCAGAGCGGGGATTTGACCGTGTGCTAGAACATGTCGCCGGTACACGGCGATACACAAACGTGCACCGTGTAACAGAGAGATGCAATGACAGGTCCTACATGACGCGTCATAGTCATGTGACCAGTCTGTAGCCAATGAGATAACAGACATGTGACTGGTCACATGCTATTTTGATGACGTCACGTAGGTCCTGCATCACTGCTGGTTAACAGGAGGATGCAGCGATTACCGGGAGGAATAGCGGCAGGAGACAGAGTGCAGGACGCATCCCGGGGACAGGTAAGTGGTATGGCAATGTTTACTAACTGTATGTGTACATTTATAATGTGTTTTTATGTGTTTGTGATTGCCTCCCATTGTTTCCTATGGGTTCGAGTGGTTCACCGAACCGGTTCTCCGAACCGAACTCGAACCAGACCTCGGTTCGGCGAGCCGAACCGCGACCAGTTCGCTCATCTCTAGTAATTATAAAGCCTGTCACTGACATGACAAACAATGGACAGATTTCTCTAAATGGTCAGACTCTTGCCAGCAGGTTTTTTACTCTTTAAAAAAATGCCCAGCACATATACTCAGTCAGGCTGATGTTTTGCAGCCTTTTATCATGGAGGTTACATCTAAAGTGGGGATTGGGGCTGTGTTGTCCCAAGGTCTGTCTCCTAGTAAATGGTGTACTTGTGCTTTCTTTATAAAGAAATTGTCCTCATCCGAGAGAAACTATGATATTGGCAACAGATAGCTCTTGGTAATTAAAGGGGTGGTTCATCCATATTTTTTATTGTCTAGTTCGATATTATATTGAGAAACAATGTTTCTCTCAAATACCTTGTGTTGGGAATAGTGCCTGTGAGAGGTGCTATTGAAGACCGCTGTTCCCGCTCCAATGACGTCACCGTCAAGTGCTGCACACATCACATCTGTGCAGCCGGCTGCATTCTTCCAGACTCACTGAGCTGTGGGCTGTGTTTCACCGCTGTCACAGCCCATCTGCTCCCTGCTCCCCCCTTCGTCCTCCCTCACAGCACAGAGTGTCGCGTCTCATGCTTGCAGCATTCTGCTGTGAGGGAGGAGGGAGCAGGGAGCAGATGGGCTGTGACAGCGGTGAAACACCGCTCACAGCTCAGTGAGTCTGGAAAAATGCAGCCAGCTGCACGGATATGACATGTGCGGCACTTGACGGTGACGTCACTGGAGCGGGAACAGCGGTCTACAATAGCGCCTCTCTCAGGCACTATTGCCAACACAAGGTATTTGAGAGAAACATTGTTTCTCAATATAATATCGAACTAGACAATAAAAAATATGGGTGAATCACCCTTTTAAGTTAGCTTTCGAGGAATGGCAGCATTGGCTGGAGGGGGCAGTTAATCCCATTACGGTAATTACAGACCATAAAAATCTGTCATATCTGAAGTCTGCCAAACATCTCAATCCCAGACAGGCTAGATGGTCTTTGTGTTTTAAAATATTTAATTTTACTGTCACTTGCCATCCAGGGATACAACCATCAAAACAGTTGCTTTATCCCAGAGATTACCTGGTGGTAGTTATCATGTGTATCCGGTTCCCATTTTTCAGAAAGGGGTGGTCATCTCAGCCTTGTGGATAGACTTAGAGGGGGAGTTGTTGAAAGATCAGAGGGATGCCTTGGCCACTTGGCCTTCAGGGAAGTTCTTTGTGGAACCCAATTTGCTGCATAAACTAATTGGGGAACATCACAATTCTATCCTTGAGGGTCATCCATTGTGGACATCCTCTGGCATAATGTCCGGGTCGCTTGCAATGACAGTAAACAGGAATGAGAAGACTGGTGGGGTCAGCAACAGAGTCCCCCTCCGGAATGATGCTCAAGCGACCTCCCGGAACCCCTGGTTTAAAGGGTAGGATCATTACTACCTCACCCTCAGTCCCATCATGAGGTTCCGTGCGATGAATCTGCCAGCACTGCACCCCACCAGCACCCAAGTAGACTGATCGGGTCAGTGTGTAAGTCTCAGCTGGGCGAGGAACACTGGTCAGGTTGCTGGGTCCATCTCTGCCAACACTCGGTGGTTGTAATTTTTCTGCACACTGCGGAGCCTCATCTATTCCAAGGTGCCAGATTTTAAGTCCTGCTTTTCAAGGGTCACAGGTGCGGTAACTGGTGCGCCCCTGCCCTCTTCCTGAATAAACAAGTCCTTTTCCTCCTCCTTCAACTGGTCATATAGGATGGTGGTGTCTGCCTCTAGCAGTGGGGCCTTGATTCACGCGCTTTTCAGGGAACCACTCCTCATGACGTGACTAGAGATGAGCGATGTTCGAGGTTCACCAATTTCATGTTCGAGTGATTTTGGGGGGTGTTCGAGTCGTTCGACGAACTCTAACGATTTGCTAAAAGTTCGGCAGTTCAAGTTACGTTCGAGAATGGATCGATCACCAAAAGCATGGCTTTTTACAGCTACGTGTGCAGGGAGCCATCGCTAGCAGCCTTGGTAAGCTGGTAACCAGGGTAAATATCGGGTATCCAAGCAAAGCGCTTTGCTAAGTAACCCCTATGTGTACCCTGGCTACGTGTGCAAAAATCCCCGAAAGAAACCCAGAAGCACTTCCGTGTGACTTCTGTCAGCTGCCGCTGCAGTCTGTGTCCCGCTCCAGTCCCAGCCCCAGCCCCGCGGCTGCCCGCTCAGCAGTGTCCGCATCTGCCCGCACTGTACGGTGTCCGCAGCTGCCCACACTGCAGTGTCAGCATATGCCCACACTGTAGTGTGTCCGCAGCTGCTCGCTCAGCAGTGTTCACAGCTGCCTGCACTGTATGGTGTCCGCAGCTGCCCACACTGCAGTGTCAGCATATGCCCTCACTGTAGTGTGTCCACAGCTGCTCGCTCAGCATTGTCCGCAGCTGCCCGCACTGTACGGTACCCGCAGCTGCCCACACTGCAGTGTCAGCATATGCACGCACTGTAGTGTGTCCGCAGCTGCCCCCTTAGCAGTGTCCACAGCTGCCTGCACTGTACGGTGTCCGCAGCTGCCCACACTGCAGTGTCAGCATATGCCCGCTGTAGTGCGTCCGCAGCTGCCCACTCAGCAGTGTCCGCAGCTGCCCGCACTGTACGGTGTCCGCAGCTGCCCACACTGCAGTGTCAGCATATGCACGCACTGTAGTGTGTGCGCAGCTGCCCGCTCAGCAGTGTCCACAGCTGCCCGCACTGTGTGGTGTCTGCAGCTGTCCACACTGCAGTGTCAGCATATGCACGCACTGTAGTGTGTCCGCAACTGCCCGCACTGTACGGTGTCCGCAGCTGCCCGCACTCTACGGTGTCCGCAGCTGCCCACACTGCAGTGTCAGCATAGGCCCGCACTGTACTGTGTCTGCAGCTGCCCACACTGCAGTGTCAGTGTGGCGCCCCAGGACCTGGTCGCCACAACAGTATTGACCCTCCAAAGGGTTAATGCTGAGCCTGGAGGTAATTAGGGGAATCATTGGCCAGTAAGTTCAACATCCAACGTAGTTTCTCCCTCAGGCCAGCAGGGGGAGCTCTGAACCTGGAGTTCCAGGGAGCATTCCTTAAGTCTGACCTGAGGGAGGAGTTAGGGTTCAGTCTGTAGAGAGAAAGCAGAGAAAGCAGACGCAGAGTAGTACTGTCCTGCGGACTGGGGCCTGGAGCTGGAGTATCTTGTCCCAGTGAAGCAGGAGAAGCAGAGAGGCACAGAAGAGACTCGGACATCGGAGTCTGTGGTTGCCAGGGTGTAAAATCCTTCCATGGTAGCCGAATCCGGAAGGCAGGAGAGCTGCAAGCCCCCTGGCCTAGAAGCAATCTGAAGGTACAGCTGCATCCCAAGGGCCCGGTGTGGACTCCAGCAGAGAAGCACAAGAGAGGGCCTGCGCAGCCTACCACACAGAAAAAGGGATGAACCACAGGTCCCAGCAGAAAGAGGGCCATTGCCAATCCAGAGAGCAGGGTCCTATAACAGTAAGGAAAGAACAGGAGTAGGCCTCATACTCATCTGGCCAAAAAGATACCTCAGTTACTTCCAGGCCGGCCGGAGCCCTCTACCACCTGTAACGGTCTCCCAGGACTAACCGTTTGCCAAGTAAAAGAGGAGACTACTGTTTTTGCCTGTTTCTTTCACTGCCTGTCGGCCCTGCACCGTATTATTCACACAACATCACACCATAGACTCTCACGAGCACCAACTGTTGCCCGGGGTACCGCTCCACCTGTGGGGAGCAGGACCATCCAAGCTGCCATACCATCAGCCCCGGAGGCCCCATACAGCAGCGGCGGCTTTATAGCCGCAAACCACAGGTGGCGTCACGACAACCATAAACTTTATTCACCAGCCATATTAAATTTACACCCACCAGGGCCACGGAGTCGGGCCCCGCCACCACTGACAACCCCCGGATTAGTCCGGCCCGGCACCGGGTGTCCCATAGCCCTGGGGTGGGCGAGTCAACTTTGGCGTCACGAACAGGATTTCGTGCCCAGTCCCACCGGGTACTGTGCGCCTGCAGAAACTGTGCTTAAAAGACTGTTACTGTCTGAAAACTGCCGCCGCCATTAGCCTCGCTGAGCGCAGGAAGAAGGGGGGCGTGCCTGAAAAAGAGCGCAAAGGGAGCGCGCCATCAGAGCAGAGAGCCGTTAACCCCGCGCGACCCAGAAGGGAATTTGAAAAGAAAGCGGAGCCTGGTAAGGTCCACTAAGGGGGAGGAAGATGTCCGATTCAGAGGGAGAACAGGTGGCTTTGATAGCTCAAGACGCAGCATCACCGGCCGATGTAATCCCAGTCGCCGTCGCCCCAGCCCCCGCTGTAGCGCCGGTAATGCCGATCACAATGCCGAACATCCCGGGAGCAGAATGGCTACCGCAGTACTCCGGGGAGTCACATACCCTGAGCGACTTCAGAGAAAGGCTGCACAGCTTGTTTAGAGTGTATCCGCTGACTGAGAGCCAGAAGGTGGGCATATTAATGGGGCAGCTAGCCGGCGCGGCCCAGCGTGAAGTGAAGTCCTGGCCTGATACAGATAACGGGACAGCAACCCAGATACTGGCCAAGTTAAAGAGTACTTTTGACACCCGCACCGCAGCAGAAATAAAAATGAGATTCTTCGGGTGCAAACAACGGGCCACAGACAGCATACGGGACTATGCCTTAAACCTGCAAGAGGCCCTGAGAGCAATTAAACAGGTGGACCCAGAGAGTGTACGTGAAGAAGACAAAATCCTAACTCAGCAGTTCATAGAAGGGCTCCTGTCAGATGCCCACAGGACACAGCTGCGTATCATGGTCCTGCAGAACCCTGCTCTGGACTTTGCAAAGTTTAAGGACCAGGCCATCCGGGTACTGAGAGAATCTACACCGAATGACCCAGTACCCCTCCGGCCTCTTGCTATCACGTACCCAGGGGTGGTGCCTGGAACACGAGCCGCTGCGGGGGCCGAGGCGCAGTCCCTGGATAAGGATCCCGCTGCAGAGCTCAGACAGCAGGTCCAGGAGCTGACCAAGACTGTAGCTGCCCTTGCCAAGACCGTGCAGTCTCTACAAGTGACCCCATCGCCTGTAAGAATCGAGTTGGCCTCCAGCCCAGATGACGTCCCATGGATGCGACAGAGGAGGATTCCGCCGACCCGAGGAAAAGACACAGACCGGTATGATTCAACGGGACAACCGATCTGCCGCTGCTGCAGCCAGGCGGGCCATCTTGCAAGACACTGTCCTTTAAATGGGCCGAACCTGGGGCCAGGAGCCAACCCCCAGGTGTAAGGAAGCCTGGCTCAAACCCTAGTCACAGCTAGTATGTGGGAGGACGCCCGGTCCTTCCTATTGTGCTGGATGTGATCCCTTTGAATGCCCTCCTGGATATGGGGTCCCAGGTAACAACCATCCCTTATAAACTGTACAAAAGATATTGGGCTGATTCAGACATTGACCATGGCCCAGATGATGATTTAACAATTGTGGCCAGTAATGGTCAGCCCTTGCCTCAAATTGGGTACAAGGAAGTAACCATTAAAGTGGGGTGGGTAGAATTGCCGTGTCAGGGGATGATAATTGTAGATATTGATCGCAAAGAATCTAACCCACTGCTAACCATTGGTACAAATGTGATGGAAAATTGTATTGCCGAAGTGATAATTTTGTTGCAGCAGGCATCTGAAACTGCCAGCTCCGGGCAGCAGCGTGCCCTACAGAGGGAGATCAGAGCCCTGATGAGGAGGCAGCAGGTAGAGCTGGCCGGAGGAGAAATTGGCAGTGTGAGGGTAAGTGACCCCCTCCCCATTACAATACCCCCAAGAAGTGAAATGTTGATATGGTGTCGGGCAGCAATAGGCCTCAAGGGTCAAGATTACCAGGCCCTGGTGGAACCTGTGTATTCAGAAAGTAGGCCTGGAGTCCTGATAGCCAGAGGGGTAGCAGATGTCCGCAAGGGAAGAGTGCCCGTCCGCGTCCTGAATTGTGGGGAGGAGGAAGCCAAATTGCCCCGGTACGCCACTGTAGCAAAACTGTACACTGTCAGTAACAATACCATCAAAGCAGTGGAACCCTTGATCCCATCCGACCAGGCGGAAAACAATGGCTCCAAGGGACAGCTGGAGGACTGGTGCCAAAAATTACATGTGGGCACCGACTCCACCCCCTCACACCAAAAGCATGGGGTTTACCGGGTGGTACAGGAATACGAGCGGGTCTTCAGCAAACACCCCCTAGATTTTGGGCAGGTAAAAGGGGTTAAACATCAAATCTCCACGGGTGACCATCATCCCATTAAAGAGAGATACTGCCCTGTATCCCCAGCACAGTATCAGCGTGCCAAAGAAATGTTACGGGAAATGAAGGAGGCTGGGGTTATCCGAGATAGTTGTAGCCCCTGGGCAGCTCCACTAGTGCTCGTAAAGAAAAAAGATGGTACAATGAGAATGTGCATAGATTACAGACAAATTAACCGCATTACACATAAAGATGCTTATCCACTACCCAGAATAGAAGAGTCACTAACAGCCTTAAAATCAGCTAATTATTTCTCCACCCTGGATCTCAGCAGTGGGTATTGGCAGGTTCCCGTGGCAGAGGTGGACAAGGAGAAGACTGCATTCACGGCACCAATGGGTCTCTGCGAGTTCAATTGTATGCCGTTCGGGCTCTCCAACGCCCCAGGGACATTTCAGAGATTGATGGAGTGCTGCTTGGGCCATCACAACTTTGAAACCGTGCTATTGTACCTGGATGACATCATAGTCTACTCCAAGACCTACGAAGACCACCTGAGGCACTTAGCAGAAGTGTTTGAGTCCTTGTCGGAGTATGGCCTGAAGATAAAGCCGTCCAAATGTCACCTCTTGAAGCCAAAGGTACAGTACTTGGGTCATGTGGTCAGCGCAGAAGGTGTGGCACCTGATCCGGAGAAAGTCACCGTAATCAAGGACTGGCCAAGACCCACCATGGTAAAGGAGGTGCGGCAGTTCCTTGGGCTGGTGGGCTACTACTGAAGGTTCATTGATGGTTTTACAAAGATAGCAGCACCTCTTCAAGATCTCCTGGTGGGCCAGCCAAAGACGGCTAAGAAGTAAAGCCCTCCATTTGAATGGAACAGCCAAATAGAAACATCTTTTGTCCGGCTGAAAGGGGCTCTCACGGGAGAAGAAATTCTGGCCTACCCTGACTACAGCCAGCCGTTTGTACTGTACACAGATGCCAGCAACGTGGGACTGGGAGCAGTTCTGTTCCAGGTGCAGGGAGGCAGAGAGAAGGTGATAGCTTACGCCAGTAGGAAGCTTCGTCCCACAGAAAGGAATCCAGAAAACTACAGTTCCTTCAAGCTGGAGTTCCTCGCTATTGTTTGGGCAGTGACTGAATGCTTCAAGCAATATCTGGCATCGGCCAAGTTCACCATCTTCATGGACAACAATCCGTTGACACATCTGGCAACAGCCAAGCTAGGTGCGTTGGAGCAGCGATGGATGGCCCGGCTGTCTAACTTTGACTTTACCATCAAGTACCGGGCTGGCAAGAAGAATAACAATGCTGATGCGCTGTCCAGAATGCCTCACTTACCCAAGTCTGGTAAAGACCTGGATGAACTCGAAGAGATAGAGTTACCGGCTTTCCATCACCAAGGTGTTTCCCAGTGTGAGCATGCTGTAGGAGAGAAGCGCTCGAGCCAGCACGAGGTCTCGGTCAACCCATTACTCCACCATAATTGGGAAGAGACACAGAACGGTGACCCAGCCATACGATTTGTCAAAAAAAAGCTAGCACAAGCTGAGACCCATCTCGGTCCAGATGCTCCAAAAGAAGCCCAGCATCTGTGGAAGGAGAGGGGACGACTGTTCACCTACCAAGGCAAGCTATGCAAGAGATATGTCAACTGGCAAACGAATGAACTCGTCTGGCAGATAGTGGTCCCACAGAGGGATGCTCCAATGGTCCTAGCAGCTTACCATGATAAAGCAGGACACTTCGGGTGGAAGAAGTTGGAGACCCTACTCCGCGATCGGTTCTACTGGGTACACATGAGAAAGACAGTCGAGAAGTGGTGCCGAGACTGTGGTCCGTGTAACCTGAGGCGGAAGGATGATGCCAGCCAGAGGTCCCCCCTACAGCCAATTGTCACGAAGCAGCCCCTAGAGTTGGTGGCCCTGGACCCCGTGAAGTTAACACCAAGCCGGTCAGGCTATGTTTACGCCCTCAACATTGTGGACCATTACTCTCGTTTCCTGGTAGTAGTGCCTGTGAAAGACCAGACAGCCAGAACAGCAGCTAGAGCATTTCAGGCATACTTTTGTCAACCTCACGGCTATCCGGAAAGGGTACTGACTGATCAAGGTCCTGCATTCGAAGCAGAAGTGTTTCAAGAGTTCTGTAACATGTACGGCTGTAGGAAAATCAGAACAACACCGTACCACCCCCAAACCAATGGATTGTGCGACAAGATGAACCATGTGGTTATTGATATGCTCAAGACTCTACCTCTGGAAGAAAGAAACCAATGGCCAGAGAAGCTACCAGATCTGGTAGACCTGTATAACCATATCCCAGTAAACTCGACCAACTGCAGCCCTGCTTACTTGATGCGAGCAAGACCTGGCAAGTTACCTGTAGACTTTGAGATGGGAACTGTGTCACCTGAAGCGGTTCAAGAGATAGAAGATTTGGATACAGAGCGACAACAGCAGTACCGCAAAGTCCAGGAATGCATAGAAAAGAGCCTGTCCCAAGCAAGAACGAGACAAGAGCAGAACTATAATCAAAAAGCCCCAGCAACTCCTTTAGCACCTGGAGAACAGGTCCTCAAGAAAAAGCGGAGGGTGCATAAATTAGGTGATCAGTGGGAGAATGAACCCTACACCATTATTCCCTCCAATTTTGATAACAGTAAAGTGTGTCTCATAAGCAAAGATGAAGGAAAGACCTATCAAGCAGTTTCTAGAGACCGCCTGAAAGCGTGCCCTGAACGGTGCAAAATCCAAAAGGAAATAGAGGAAGTACAAGAAAGTCCCCAAATTCAAGAAAAAGAGGAAGAGATGATCCAAACAATACTTGGAAAATTCCCCAAAACTTGGACTCGAATAAATAATGCTATAGTGGTACCAGTCTTGACGTTCCCGCAATTGGTCGAGCCAGAGACAGAAGAGGTTCCAGATCCACCTAAGGAACTGTCCGCTCCAACACAAGATGACACGCCAGCAGTGGAACAGGAGAATCAACCCCCTGTCAGTGGTGAACCTGTCGTACCCTTGGCGACTCTCAGACCACGTAGGCAATCATCACGCATACCTATCAGGGTTAGGCCTACCCATAGAGCTGAGGTAGCAGACGCTCCAAATAGTCAGGGACAAACATCAGAGCTACGCAGGTCCCAACGTAGCACTCGGGGACGGCCCCCTCCAAGGTATAGAGAGTAAAAAGAAAGCGTACCTATTAGAATTTAAATAGTTATTTAAAATGTCTGTAATGTTGTGTATAAAATGCTTTTTATTTAAATGATTGAGTATATGGACAACTGGGTCACTGGACTATGAGTGGCCAACACTTTAATTGTTCATAGTTAGCACCAGTGTGCTCAGCACCCCTGAAGAAAAACCCGTCCGGCGTGCATAGAGTGGGGTCATCAATGCTCTGACGCACGCCCAGAGCCTACGTTGGGGGTTTTATCGTGGCGGGTCCCCCATGGAGCAGTGTAATGGACACCCGGCAGGGAGCCACACTGGACTCTTATAGTATTGTTTAAGTTTGTAACGTTTAAGAAAATGTGCCTCCCATAATGGGATGAAATGTTCTAACATGTTATGTTTTGTTTCTTCAGTCCGGGAGAACTGAGTTTAACTAAGGGGGAGTGTGGCGCCTCAGGACCTGGTCGCCACAACAGCATTGCCCCTCCAAAGGGTTAATGCTGAGCCTGGAGGTAATTGGGGGAATCATTGGCCAGTAAGTTCAACATCCAATGCAGTTTCTCCCTCAGGCCAGCAGGGGGAGCTCTGAACCTGGAGTTCCAGGGAGCATTCCTTAAGTCTGACCTGAGGGAGGAGTTAGGGTTCAGTCTGTAGAGAGAAAGCAGAGAAAGCAGACGCAGAGTAGTGCTGTCCTGCGGACTGGGGCCTGGAGCTGGAGTAGCTTGGCCCAGTGAAGCAGGAGGAGCAGAGAGGCACAGAAGAGACTCGGACATCGGAGTCTGTGGTTGCCAGGGTGTAAAATCCTTCCCTGGTAGCCAAATCCAGAAGGCAGGAGAGCTGCAAGCCCCCTGGCCCAGAAGCAATCTGAAGGTACAGCTGCATCCCAAGGGCCCGGTGTGGACTCCAGCAGAGAAGCACCAGAGAGGGCCTGCGCAGCCTATCACACAGTAAAATGGATGAACCACAGGTCCCAGCAGCAAGAGGGCCATTGCCAATCCAGAGAGCAGGGTCCTATAACAGTAAGGAAAGAACAGGAGTAGGCCTCATACTCATCTGGCCAAAAAGATACCTCAGTTACTTCCAGGCCGGCCGGAGCCCTCTACCACCTGTAATGGTCTCCCAGGACTAACCGTTTGCCAAGTAAAAGAGGAGAAGGTAAATAGACTACTGTTTGTGCCTGTTTCTTTCACTGCTTGTTGGCCCTGCACCATATTATTCACACAACATCACACCATAGACTATCACAAGCACCAACTGTTGCCCCGGGGTACCGCTCCACCTGTGGGGAGCAGGACCATCCAAGCTTCCATATGATCAGCCCCGGAGGCCCCATACAGCAGCGGCGGCTTAATAGCCGCAAACCACAGGTGGCGTCACGACAACCATAAACTTTATTCACCAGCTGATCATCGCCAGGTCTGAGAGAGAGAGAGAGAGAGAGAAGAAGAGAGAGAAGAGAGAGAGAGAAAAAAGAGAAAGAAAAGAGAGAGAAAAGAGAGAGAAGAGAGAGGAGAGAGAAGAGAGAGAGGAGAGAGAGAGAGAAAAGAGAGATAGGAGAGAGAGAAGAGAGAGAGAGAGAAGAGAGAGAAAAGAGAGAGAGGAGAGGGAGACTGAGAGAGACTGAGACTGAGAAACTGAGAGAGACAAAGAGAGAGAGAGAGCCATGCTGCCTCATTCCGTGAACTGCTTCGATTTTAGAGATGTGGCTCACAGCTGGTGTCCGGCTCCTCCCCTCAGTGCATAATTAAATTAAATTATAAATATAAATAAATAATTCTAATTTAAAATTAAAAATAAATTACATTTTTTACTGGGGCTAGAACTTGTTAACTAATGCTACTGAGTCAGGCGCTCTAACCATTGAGCTACTGGCTCTGATGAAAAACATAGGCAGATTTGGTAATCTTGTCTTCTGCATTGCAGACTGAAGTCTCTGATTACAGCGAGGCTCAGTTCAAGTGCTACGTGGAGAGGACACAGATCGCTGCCTGCATCTTCATGTAGCAGTGCTGACAATGTCGTGTGGATTAATTCCGACCTGGATTGTTGTTTTGGGATTAATAAAGAGGTAAATGAGGTGTTTTTTGTCTTTTATTCCAAATAAAGAATTTTTCGTTGTGTGTGTTTATTTACTTTCACTTACAGTTTAACCATGGAAGGTATCTCAGGGAGACGCCTGGCATGATTAACTCATTATTACCCCGATTGCCACTGCACCAGGGAAATTTGGGATGAGCTGGGTGGAGTCCCGGGACTGTCGCATCTAATGGATGTGGTAATTCTGAGCGGCTGCTGGGTGATATTGTTAGGGTGGTAAGCTCCCCATAACGTGGAGCTCCCCATCCTGATAGTACCAGCCTCCAGCCATGCGGCTTTAGCCTGGCTGGTATCAAATTTGGAGGAACCGTATTTTGAAAAGAGGAAATGCCGCTGGAGATTTGTGACAGCTGTGCAGCGAGACGCCTGTGATCGGTGAGTAGGAAAGAGAGAGGGATTGTGCTGGGGACGCAGGACGCATGCAGACAGCAACGTGTGCACATAGCATTACTGTGAAAAGCCACGTTTTTGGTGCTCGAACCATTCTCAAACGTAACTTGAACTGTCAAGCTTTTAGCAAAAAGCTCGAGTTCGTCGACAATCTCGAACACCCCCCAAAATCACTTGAACATGAAATTGGCGAACCTCGAGCCTGGAACATCGCTGATATCTACTCCTGACGTCAGCGCTGTCACCATCTTCCATTGCCGACGCTTATCACATCACCTCTCCCTGGCAACCCGAGACTGTCACTAGCGGTGACGTCACAGGCTCCCGCGATACTTGGTTTGAGAAGGCGGCGGTCATTGAATTTAGTGACAGCTCTGCTATCAGGAGTGCAGCGATCACCGCAGGTAATGTACCTCGCTAACCTCCTGACAGCAGCGCTCATCATCCCCTGCAGTGACCTAGGCTGACCTATTGATGTTAGCTCAGGTCACTGCATTGCTCTCCCAGCCAATATGGAACATTCTGTTCTTCATTGACTGGGACATTGACTATGGTATGGATCGTCATGGGACCCCACTGAATTACACCAGACCTGGATTTGTTTTTCTTTCTAATAAACTGGTGAAAGAGGGAATGTTTTGGGGAGTGTTTTTCCAAATAAAAATGTGTTTGTCGTCTATTTTTTTTTTATTACTGACTGGGTTGGTGATGTCGGGTATCTGAGAGACGCCTGACATTACGAACCCCAGGGCTTGATGCCAGGTGACATTACACATCTGGTATTAACCCCATATATTACCCCGTTTGCCACCACACCAGGGCAACGGGATGAGTTGGAGCGAAGCACCAGGATTGGGGCATGTAATAGATGCGCCACTTCTGGGGCGGCTGCGGCCTTCTATTTTTAGGCTGGGGAGAGTCCAATAACCATGGACCCCCCCTAGTCTGAGAATATCAGACCCTAGCTGTCCGCTTTACCTTGGCTGGTGATACAAATTTGGGGGGACCCCCACGTGGTTTTCATTTTAATTATTTATTTAATTTAAAATAACAGCGTGGGGTGCCCTCAGTTTTGAATTACCAGCCAAGGTGAAGCTGCCAGCTGTGGTCTGCAGGCTGCAGCCGTCTGCTCTACCCTAACTGGCTATCAAAAATAGGGGGAACCCCATGTCATTTTTTTTTAAATGTATTTATTTTTTGGCTAAATACAAGGCTAAGCACCCTTTAGTGCCACATGAAATGCACCAAAGGGTGCAAAATTACAAAATGCAGGAGAGTGGGACATTACGTGTCTTTCTGCCATTATAATAACAGAAAAGACTGATATAAAGTGTACAAGCACAAGAAAATCACCAGAGCGCTCTACGCTGTGAAAAGCAGTAGAAAATGGCACTGGAGTGAACATGTGACCGCTTCATGTAGGTTGATGCTATGGATCCTGGGTAAATTTATGTATTTTCTCTCCTTCAGTTTTTTTACGGTACGCAAAAAAACGGAAGGCACATGGATGACAAACGGACTGTATACGGAACGGAAAGGAAACGAATGCCACACGGATGCATCCGTGAAAAAAACGGACTGTTTTTTTGCAGACCGCAAAAACGGATCGGTCGTGTGAATGTAGCCTTATTCTGATCTGCCGTTTATAAACAGCAGGCAGAAATAAGTGAATAGCGCCCCCCAGCGTCAGAAAAGCTCCAGGGTTTGAAGGGATAGCTGAGACCCTGGAGATCATGATTCAGGCCGGTTTTTTCGGTCCCCGCTCACGTGATCACTGGTATACACCGTATACCAATGATCACGTTACAGTACGTGACAGCGCCGGTAAAAAAAATATTTAAATATTTATCTCCCATCTGGCATGAACAAATATGTCAGATGCGAGATAAATCTCCTCCCCAGTCCCCTCCGGTCAGCCGGTGTCGCCAAAGTGCCCCCTTCCTGACTCCCTCCCGGAAATCCAAGATGACCGCACGCACAGCAGCGCGCTGGCCGCAATCACCCTACTCCTCTGATTTCTGTCGCATGTGCCATGATACATGTGAGAGAAAACTCCTCCCCAGGCCCTGCCAGGTCACCCCCTATAACCCCACCGGTGTTCCCCGGTGTCCCATGGTACCTGTGCAGTGTTGATCCCCTGCCGCCCCCTCCTTCACAATAGACGCTGCCGCATGCACAGAGCGGCTGTCAGCTCTGCTTCCTGTGTTCAGACACAGTGAGTGGTGGTAACCATGCATCTGTAAGCTACTGCAATGCCCTGCTCATGAGGTAAGGAACATAGTTTATCAGGAGAGCTATACTACATTTCCAAATGGAGGTATTTGATTTTATAGTTGCCCTGCTGAACGACTACCAAACATGACAGTCCGTTATACACCACAAGGAAACACATCTAAATAGCGAGCTCTGTTGTTAAGTATTCATTCAGCTGGATAACTGGACTTAAAGGGGTATTCCATCTCCAAGATCCTATCCCCAATATATAGTAGGTGGAATAGCAATAATATCAGCAAATACCAATATTTGGAAATGTAGAATAGTTCTCTTGATTAGGCATGCCCTTACCTCATGAGCAGGGCATTGCAGCTTTAGTAGCAACCGTTACGACATGGACTCTGCTGCTGTGGACCCGGGGAGTGTGAGTGCAGATTCATTGCACCCACACTCCTCACATGGAGGGTCTGCACTCTTAGAAAATGGGGGATACGTTCCCTGAGTGTCTCCCCCCATATTCTAGACGGTCCAGAGTCGTCGTGGGACCCCCTTATTTTTTTTCTTACCATAAATTGGTGAAAGAGGAAATGTTTTGGGGATTGTTTTTTCAAATAAATTTCTTTTGTCGATTTTTTTGTTAGTACTGACAGTTTATGATGTCGAGTATCTGATAGACGCCATGACATCACAAACTGCTGGGCTCTGCTTCCTGTGTTCAGACACAGTGAGTGGTGGTAACCATGCATCTGTAAGCTACTGCAATGCCCTGCTCATGAGGTAAGGAACATAGTTGATCAGGAGAGCTATATACTACATTTCCAAATGGAGGTATTTGATTTTATAGTTGCCCTGCTGAACGACTACCAAACATGAGAGTCCGTTATACACCACAAGAAAACATGTCTAGATAGCGAGCTCTGTTGTTTAGTATTCATTCAGCTGGATAACTGGACTTAAAGGGGTATTCCATCTCCAAGATTTTATCCCCAATATATAGTAGGTGGAATAGTAATAATATTAGGACATACCTTTATTAGCAAATTTAGTATAGTTCTCCTGATTAGGCATGCCCTTACCTCATGAGCAGGGCATTGCAGCTTTGGTAGCAACAGTTACGACATGGACTCTGCTGCTGTGGACCCGGGGAGAGTGGGTGCAGATTCATTGCACCCACACTCCTCACATGGAGGGTCTGCACTCCTAGAAAATGGGGGATATGTTCCCTGAGCGTGTCCCCCCATATTCTAGACGGTCCAGAGTTGTCGTGGGACCCCCTTATTTTTTTTCCTTACAATAAGTTGGTGAAAGAGGGATTGTTTTAGGGAGTATTTTTTCAAATAAATTTTTTTGTCTATTTTTTTTCTGATAGAGGCTATGACATCACAAACTGCTGGGCTTGATGTCAGGTGACCTTACAGCTAGTATCAACCCCATTTATTACTCCGTTTGCCACTGCACCAGGGCACGGGATGAGCTGGGGTGAAGCGCCAGGATTGGCACATCTAGTGGATGCGCCACGTCTGGGGCTCCTGCGGCCTGCTATTTTTAGGCTGTGAAGGGCCAATAACTATGGACTTTCCCACCCAGAGAATACCAGACCACAGCTGTCCGCTTTACCTTGGCTGGTGATCCAATTTGGGGGGACCCTACTTTTTTTTAGTAATTATTATTATTATTTATAAATTAATTATAAAAAAGAGCCTGGGGTGACCTCTTCATTGGATCACTAACCACGGTAAAGCTGCCAGCTGTGGTTTTCAGGGTACAGTCGTCTGCTTTACCCTAGCTGGCTATCAAAAATGGGGAGACCCCACGTCATTTTTTTTTAAACTATTTTTTTAAATCAAAAAAATTAATGGGCTTCCCTGTATTGTGATTGCCAGCCAAGGTGAAGCCAGGCAGATGGGGGTGGCAACCCGTAGCTGTATAATTTATCTGCGCTGATAATCAAAAATACCACGGAGCGCTAAGTCAATTTTTTTAATGATTTATTTTTACAGTACCGTGATGTCAGGCAATCAAAATACAGGGAAGCCCATTTTTTTTTTTAGTTTTTTAAATAAATAATTTAAAAAAAATATATGGGCTCCCGCTGCATTTTTTTGTATTGCTAGCTAAGGGTAATCCAAGCAGCTACTGGTTGCTAACCTCCACTTCTTGGTGTTACCTTCACTGGCAATGGAAAATCAAGGGAAGCATTTTTTATTTTTTTGCCAAAAAACTAAAAAAAACCTGGGGATTGGAATCCGCAGCACAGGTTAGCCTGAGCTTTCTGGGCCCCTCTGCTGCGAATTGCAGTCCGCAGCCGCCCCAGAAAATGGTGCTTTCATAGAAGCGCTATCATCTGGCGCTGTATCCAACTCTTCCAGCAGCCCTGAAGCCGGGTGGCTTGCTGGGTAATAATGAGTTAATACCAGCTTTATTTTACTAGCTAGTATATCAGGCAAGTTTAACCCTGTCATTAAGAATCTCCAATAAAAGGTTAAAAAAAAAGACACCACACAGAGAAAAAATACTTTAATAGAAATAAATATACAGACCCACTTAGAGACTCCATGTTTATTACTCCCTGTCAGCCCTCCACGATCCATGGTCTTCTGTCTTCTTTCTCCTTCAACCCATGCAGATCTGCCACATCAGACAGCACAGCATGGGAGGAAGAACGCTGCTGCTCCCGTGCAGTCTATTCACTCAGTGAGTGAGCAGAAGCTTTGTGCTGTAAGCGGTGATGTCACCACTGACAGGCGGGTTGCTATAGCAACGGTAATCTCCGTTATTCACCAGCTGTGGCATCCAGTCCTTGCATGTGGGCTGACTCTGTAAAGAGCGCCGACATGCATGGACAGGGAAGCCGACCATGTGCCAGAGCATCTCGCCGGTAAAAGGATATGCTCAAACGAGCACCACTTACCAGAGAGATGCACTGACAGGACCTAGCATGACGTCTGTATGGTCACGCATGTGACCAGTCTGTAGCCAATGAGATAATAGACACGTGACTGGTCACGCGCTATTTTGACGTCACAATAGGTCCTATCATCAGTGCTGGTTACCGGGAGGACGCAGTGATTATCGGATGGAAAAGCAGCGGGAGACAGTGCAGAACGCGTCGTGGGGACCTGTAAGTGTTATGGCAATGTTTATTAACTGTATGTGTACATGTATAATGTGTTTATATGTGTTTGTGGTTGCCTGCCATTGTTTTCAATGGGTTCGAGTGGTTCGTCGAACGGTTCGTTGAACGTTCGACGAACCGAACCGTACTCAAACTCTAGGGGGGTGGCTCATCTCTAGACGTGACCCCTTTTCTTCCCACGTCGAATGGTGAAGGGTGACCAACAGTACTCTTTCACACTTTCCTCCTGGGTTCCTCCCATGAAGGACACCCTGTCTTTTCCAGCGCGGAATAATAAATGGCGACTGTTCTTTTTGCAAATGTATCACACAGGTAGAAGAGAAGACCGGGTTTATGCCACGCTAAAAACCACTGATGCATGTAAATTAAAAGATTTCCTTTTTATTTGACAGTTCCTATGCGTTTCAGAGACATCCGTCTCCTCTCAAATGCTGAAAGAACAGCATTTGAGAGGAGACGGTTGTCTCTGAAACGCATAGGAACTGTCAAATAAAAAGGAAATCTTTTAATTTACATGCATCAGTGTTTTTTAGCGCGGCATAAACCCAGTCTTCTCTTCTACCTGTGTGATACAAAATTCCTCTACCGGGGCTGCAGCTAAACCACCCAGCACTCACAGGCTATCATAAGGGGTTGTGACTGGCACAACCTCACCAGGTGAGTGCTTCTTTGTCTTGTCTGTCTACCCTCATACCGGGTAAGACCCTATTGCACTTTTTTCCCCCCTACAGTTTTACAAACTTTTTGCAAATGAACGTTTCAACACCAAATTATCCGGTTTAAAGGGTGCTTTCCACGCTATAATATATCTTACGATGTGTCAGCGGGGTCACGTCGTAAGTGACGCACATCAGGCATCGTAAGTTACATTGTAGCATGTAACATCTACGTGCGATTGCGATTGAACAGTAAAACGTTCATCGCATGCACGTTGTTCATTTCCTAAAAATTGAACGTCAGGTTGTTCATCGTACCCGGGGTAGCATACATTCGTTATTCGTTATTCGTTTGTGCAACACGTTCAACAAATTGAACTTGCCTCACATACGATGGAGGCGGGTACGATCGCATATGATATCGTATGCTTAATTGCAAGGTGTAAAGCAGGCTTAATACAGTTCTGTAGGTGCACAGTACCCGGTTGAATGGCCATGATATCCTGTTCGTGACACCAAATATAGCGCCCCACGGGGCAGGTGGTTAACCTACTCATTGCCGGGCAGTCGCGGGTCGGGTCAGGCGATGTCATGAGTGGCCTTGCCCGATTCTGTTGCCACAAGGCGTACAGTAAATGGTGGGGGAAGCGGGGTATTTGGGAAAGTTTGTCGTGACACCACCTGTGGTATGCAGTCAGGGAGTAGTCGCCATTGCAGAATTCCAGGTGTTATGGCAGCCAAGAGGGTATCGCTCCCCACAGGCGAAGCGGGCCCTGGGTGGATATCGGTGGGTTGAGAGAGGAATAGAGAGAATATCTTATTCCTAGGTACCCTGGCTGAGCTCTGTTCCAAGCCCCGGGCGTAGTAAAAGTTCAAGAGTTCCAGAGGTGTCTTGTCAGAACTATGGTCCCGACTGATTTGTTTTCGATGTAAGTGTGTTGCGCCTATTTCTATCTCCAGGTGGAACCCGCCACTCAGATGGCTGGCTTCAGTGACTGGGGAAGTCCCATGATCGTGATGGCCATTCCACTGCCTACCCTGAGCCATCCCACCGTGTGTGAAGGCTCCTAAGCTGTATGTAGTGTGTGAATGTGGAACACCGGTGATTAACCACCCTTACCTGAGATAGATACCACACCTTAGTTGAGGTGCAGTACCGTGTGGCGACCTGAGCCTTAGGGGTGCAACACATTCATTCCCTGTGCAATATGTAATCTATACTGTAGTGCAGCAGCTGCTGTTGCTGGCTCTATACTTCTTGACATCTCTCTACCTGGCTGTTCATACTTTTCCACCATGTGGATTCTCCCACTATCACTGCCACTGCATGACCATACCAGTCACATGTCCTGGCTGCACACTGTGTCTTATAGTGTTATACTGAACTGTTGTTGGGAAATGTAACCTTTTTAGAGTACCCAAACATGAAATAGTTTTCAAAAAAGGGATAATTCTACAGACAAGCCATTGCTTCTTCACTATGAAAACAGCTAATCTTTTTCTTTTCACTAAATTAGGGGAGATTTTTGGGATGGATTGATAAAAATTAATTTTAATAGTTTAGTCATTTTAAAAATAGCAAACCTATTACAGATCCCAACCAAAAATAATTACTTCACTCTTACGTAGTTCAGAAGCCATTGCTTTCAAACATACCTGTTTCTGCTCCCTAAATTAAGTGATACTTTTAGGATGGTTTGTCAAACAGCTATCATTGCTCAATTTAACTAAGATAAAAACTCTAGATACCACCAAACTTTTGCACCACTCCTATTACAAAATTATGTTTTATACTTTTTACACTGCCTGTAATTAATCAACAGCAAGGTAGACATTTGTCCTCCAAAATGGATAATTTTTTAACAGTTTTTTTAAATGTAAGTAGCCTAAAAAGTTGGAAATTGCAGTGTTGTTAAATAGGCTGTTGATTGCCAATGGTTAAAGGCTACTTTACACACTGCGATATCGGTCCCGATATCGCTAGTGTGGGTACTCGCCTCCATCTGTTGCGCGACACGGGCAAATCGCTGCCCGTGTCGCACAACAGCCGTCACACATACTTACCTGTCCGGCGACGTCGCTGTGACGGGCGAACCGCCTCCTTTCTAAGGGGGCGGTCCGTGCGGCGTCACAGCGACGTCACTGAAGCGTCACTGAACCGCCGCCCAATAGCAGCGGAGGGGCGGAGATGAGCGGGACGTAACATCCCGCCCACCTCCTTCCTTCCGCATAGCGGCCGGGAGGCAGGTAAGGGGAGCTTCCTCGTTCCTGCGGCGTCACACGCAGCGATGTGTGCTGCCGCAGGAACGAGGAACAACTTCGTTACTGCTGCAGTAACGATTTTTAAGAATGGACCCCCATGTCGCCGATTAGCGATTTTGCACGTTTTTGCAACGATGCAAAATCGCTTATCGGTGTCACACGCAGCAACATCGCTAATGCGGCCGGATGTGCGTCACAAATTCCGTGACCCCAACGACTCCGCATTAGTGATGTCGCAGCGTGTAAAGCTCGCTTAAGGCACCGTTACATGCAGCGACATCGCTAACGAGATATCCCTGGGGTCACAGAATTTGTGACGCACATCCGACCTCGTTAGCGACATCGTTGCATGTGACACTTACCAGCGACCGCTAACGATCCGAAATACTCACCAAATTGTTGATTGTTGACACATCGTTCCTTTCCCAAATATTGTTCCTCGTTTAGTATGCAGGTTGTTCGTTGTTCCTGAGGCAGCACACATCGCTACGTGTGACACCCCAGGAACGATGAACAACAGCGTTCCTGCGTCCTCCGGCAACAAGGTGGGAGTGACATTCATGCGGCTGCTCTCCGCCCCTCTGCTTCCATTGGTGGCCCACTGTGTGACGTCGCTGTGACGCCGAATGAACTGCCCCCTTAAAAAAGAATTTTTTCGGAGGCAACAGCGACGTCATTAGGAAGGTAAGTTGTTGTGACGCGTACCAGCGATATTGTTCGCCACGGGCAGCGATTTGCCCATGACACACAAACGACAAGGGCGGGTGCTATCGCTAGCGTCATCGCTAGCGATGTTGCTGCGTGTAAAGCAGCCTTTAAGCCAAAGCCACATGGCGAGAAAAATGGTGCGAGTGGAGTGCGATAAAACATCACATTCCACTCGGACCAATTTTAGCCTGTGTGTCAGCGCACATGTACGATTATTTTCTCAGCCCTAATTGGACCGAGAAAACAATCGCAGCATGCTGCGACTGTAATGCGAGACTCTTTCTATCGCACCCATTCAAGTGTATGGGGCGAGAGAAAAATAACACTGCACTCGCGGTACACCGGTGTTCCGCGCGTGCAGAGCGAGAATCGCTATAGCCGGCTATGGAGGAGAGAGGGAGAGAAATCCCTCCCTCCCATCCTCAGAGCCGGATCACCCCTCCTCAGCACTGGCCCGCCCCCCACAGCTGAGGTCCGTTAGTACAGTCGGACCTCAGTCGCAGGGACACTCGCATGACACTCGGCTCCTGCTATGCTGCTAGCGTGAGCCGAGTTTCATGCGAGGATCACACTAGTGCCCCGTGTGGCCCCGGCCTTACCCTCCTTTTACAAACTCTAAAACGCTCCATCTCTACAAACCATATTATAAGAGCCCAGATTCCCACAAAAAGCAGCCATATGATAAACACCTATTTAAAATATGTTTTTCACCTCCAAAGCACAATTTAAACTAAGCAAATAGTCATATAGACGACATAGCCCCTATATAAAATCATACCTTCACTGCCTAAATGTGTACCTCCATTGTGCAAAAAAAATCTTCGTTTCCATATGCTAATAAGGGTGCTTGGTACACACTTGGCTCGAACAAGCAGCTTTAGTGCACCATTCAAATCCAAATTTGGATACCTGAACTCTAGTGAATGTCAGAATTTCAAGAGAAAGCTAGTATCTGCTGCTTTGGCGATTGACAGTGCTGGCTTGCTGACAGCCCACACTGCGTCAGGGCTCCGCCACACATCCATGAAAACCACGTCCGTGTAAAACGGGCCGTTTTTCGGGTCCGTTTTCCGTTTTTTAGGTCCGTTTTTATGGTATGTGTGGCCTGCGTGTGTATCCCGTATGCTAGCCGTATGTGCGCGTGGAATGTCCGTGTGTGCGTGAGTGAAATAACTGACATGTGTATGCGTTGTCCGTGTGAAATGTACGTGTGTGATGCAAAATGTCGTTACTACATGTCGGAAGACAGAGTAGCCCACCGGCTGCTGTGATTGGGTACAGTTAGACAGCTGTCACTCAGCGTGGTGGGCGTGTGTGACTGCAACCAATCACAGGCGCCGGTGGGCGGGTAAAGCAGGGAATACGAGATTGATTAAAGGGCGGCCGGCTTTTTCAAAATAGTAAAAGCCGCCGGAGTTTTTATAACAGCCGTGCAGCGCCGCGCCGGAGATCGGGGAACGGTAAGTATGAGAGAGGGGGGGGAACTGACCGACAGACAGCTAGAGAGACAGATAAGACAGAGAGACCGACCGACAGACATAGAGACCGACCGACGGACTGAGGGAGAGAACGAAACAGAAAAAGAAAAAAGACCGACATCACATGAAAAAAGCACAAAACGTAAAGGGAGCAAACAGAGATGCGTCCGTGTAACTCGGACGTGCGCCCAGACCCATTGACTTTCATTGGGTCCATGCTGCGTGTTGCGTGCAGAAAACGGACATGCTGGCGTGAGACACGGACCAAAAAACGCATCACGGAGACGGACTCACGGACATAACCAAAAACGCAATTGTAACCGCAGAGATATAGTAACATTGGTGCACGTTTGGCCGTGTCTCCAGTATACACGGAAACGGACCAAACACGCACGTGTTTCACTGATGTGTGTTTCAGGCCTCAGGAGAAAGCTCATAGTTGCTGATCTTGTGATTGACTGCACTGGCTTGCTGAGAGTCAACAATGTCTTAGTAGAACCCAAGAGCCAGTGCTCACCTACTGTTGGAGATCCTACATCAGAGTGTGGACACAGCTCAATCCCTTCTCTGCTACAGCGACTCCACTACAGCTGCACCAAAGAGAAGAGAGTTCTGTGCACATGTTCAGAGTAAGGAAAATCACATCCATGAATAAGACAGTACAACTACAAGTTATGTCGAAATGCGTCGGTGACTCGATGTGGAACATCTGTGACCTGAAATTATATTTTTAATGGAACAATAAGCAGTGAGTTTTAATGAATTTACCCATACCTGGATCCGCTGGATTTTGTATTCTTTCCTAACCATGTTCAGAGTAGGTACAGGCAGGGGCGTAACTACCGCGGTCGCAGAGGTCGCGACTGCAACCGGGACGGCAGCTTAGGGGCCCGCTCTGCAGATCAGCCAGCAGCTCCGTTCTCTGAGAGGAGTTGTGCTGATCTGGCGCAGACCAAGCGGCTGCTATATAACCAGGTGCTGCCGCCGCTGACAGCAGGCCCCCCTGTCTATTGTCAGCGGCGGCGGCATCAGGACCCCCCTCCACCGTCATCATGCACAGCAACACTAAAGAAGTGTGGAGTGGCCCATGCAGCTCCACGCTCCTTCATTCTCCCTCTGTGCCTGCGCGGTGACGTCACTCCTGTTCGTCTGCTGTCCTCGGAGCTCAGAGCGCAAGGCGGGAGGACGCCGACCGCAGCTGCAGGGGAACGGAGGAGAGATGACGGAGAAGCGGGGGAACGAGGACACGTGAGTTCAGAAGCGGGGGAATGAGGAGAGAGCTAAGAACTTGTTTGTTTTTTTAAAAATCAGTGCATACCTAGGGGCCAGGGAAAGAAAGCATGGGGGGTTGCCAGCAGTACACATGGAGCAAGGGGGGATGCCAGCAGTATACATGGAGCATGAGGGGCTGCCATCAGTATACATTGAGCATGGGGGGCTGCCAGCATTATACATGGAGCATGGGAGGCTGCCAGCAGTATATATGGAGCATGGGGGGCTGCCAGCAGTATACGTTGAGCATGGGGGGCTGCCAGCAGTATAGATGGAGCATGGGGGGGCTGCCAGCAGTATACATGGAGCATGGGGGGCTGCCAGCAGTATACATGGAGCATGGGAGGCTACCTGCAGTATACATGGAGCATGGGGGGCTGCCAGCAGTACACATTGAGCATGGGGTGCTGCCAGCAGTAAACATGGAGCATAGGAGGCTGCCAGCAGTACACATTGAGCATGGGGGCTGCCAGCATTATACATGGAACATGGGGGGCTGCCAGCAGTATACATGGAGCATGGGGGGGGGCTGCCAGCAGTATACATGGAGCATGGGGGGCTGCCATCAGTATACATGGAGCATGAGGGGCTGCCAGCAGTATACATGGAGCATAAGGGGGGCTGCCAGCAGTATACATGGAGCAAGGGGGGCTGCCAGAAGAATATATTGAGCATGGGGGGCTGTCAGCAGTATACATGGAACATGAGGGGCTGCCAGCATTATACATGGAGCATGGGGGGCTGCCAGCAGTATACATGGAGCAAGGGGGGCTGCCAGCTGTATACATAGTGCATGGGGAGCTGCCAGCAGTATACATGGAGAATGGGGGACTGCCAGGAGTGTACATGGAACATGTGGGGGCTGCCAGCAGTATACATTGAGCATGGGGGGCTGCCAGCAGTAAACATGGGGAATGGGGGGCTGTCTGCATTTTACATGGAGCAATGGGGGGCTGCCAGCAGCACACATTGAGCATGGGGGGTTGCCAGCATTATACATGGAACATGGGGGGGCTGCCTGCATTATACATGTAGCATAGGGGGCTGCCAGCAGTATACATGGAGCATGGGGGGCTGCCAGCATTATACATGGAGCATGGGGGGCTGCCAGCAGTATACATGGAGCATGGGGGTCTGCCAGCAGTAAACATTAAGCATGGGGGACTGCCAGCAGTATACATGGAGTATGGGGGGCTGCCAGCAGAATACATTGAGCATGGGGGGCTGCCAGCAGTAAACATGGGGAATGGGGGGCTGCCTGCATTATACATGGAGCATGGGGGGCTGCCAGCAGAATACATTGAGCATGGGGGGTTGCCAGCAGTAGACATGGAGCATGGGGGGCTGCCAGGGTCGCGGGCAGAGGGGTGGGAACACCGCTCGCCTGGAATCGCTGGCGCTCGGGTCCAGTCCTTCTGCTCCTCGCTGGCTCGAGCGCGGGGCCAGACACGGGGCTCGAGCAGCGCCTCCTCGCCCACGAGTGAAAAGGGGAGGTTTTTGGTGGATATTTGGGATGTCGATCGTAACGCCACCCACGGGTTGTGGTGATGGTGGGCACCACCGCTGCTGGTGACGGGGAATCCCGGGAGCGATGGCGGAGAGCAGCTAAGGTGTTGACTCTTCCGTGGGTAGGGGCTGTTGGTCCCGGGGCCCGATTGGGAAGTAGGGAGGAGGTATAGGTACAGGTGTAGGTGCCGGTTACGGGGAGGCGGTGTGGGCGCGGGTGCAACGTTGCGTTGCAGCGTGGTGCGATGTTCTCACTCTCCCCCGGTCCTGCGGTTCCGCTGACCTACACCAACTCCTGCAGACGGCCACCACCGTCTGCCGACCTTGCTGAATATGCCTGGGCTCCAACCCAGACAGTTTTTTCACTCCTCTCACTTTCACTGTCCAGCACAATCTACTGTCTTTTCCCGCCTCAAAGCCTGTGAACTCCTTGGTGGGTGGGGTCAACCGCCTGGCTCCGCTCCACCTGGTGTGGACATCAAGCCTGGAGGGTGGCAACAAGGATTTGATTGACCGGTGTCGCCTACCCAGGGGAGGGTGTGTGTGTGATGTTAGTGTACTGTGACCCCTGGGGGTCCAGGGCGTCACATTCCCCCTTGGTTAAATGCAGACCGTCCGTGGGCTGCCCGTCCATCACCGGTTTTATTTTCTTAAAAATATAAATAACAGGGAAACAAACAAATGGTATGCATATTTTTTCAGATCTTCCCTTACGGGAGGCACATTACTTCAAATGTTGCAAAACTGTAATAAAACATTTTTAATAACAACGGACAAGTCCCAGTTCTTCCACTTTCCCACCCAAACAACCTAAACCTTGATGCTGCCCCTAAGAAGTGGGCAGCACCCCTTTTCCCCAGTTCAGAAACAGGAACCTGGTTCAGGTCGCCCAAACGGGAACGGGTACGGTGTCTCGCACCCGGTTGTCATTCAGGGGGCCCCACGTCCAGGGGGACCCCTGACCCCGGAGGATGGTCACCGGTCCTGGTGGTGACCGGACCCCAGCCTGCTCTGCTGCGGGTCCTTCCTCCAACCTGCCTCTCCGGAGGCGGTTAACGGAACTCCAGCCCGGAATTATTTACAAGCCCACCAGTTTGTGGGTGGTCTGCGAGTTCTCGGCATTGTTCATGATTTCTCATGTGGGAGGGGGCTTTTAGGGGTTAACGGTGACAAAGATGGCAACATCAGTCCCAACTGGGACGGGCGCTTCACAGCTCAGCACTGCCTGAAGAATAACACAACTTAGGGTCCCAACGGGGGACAACAGTTCTGCTGCAACGGGGATCCGCTGCCTTTACTTGAGGTCGCCTTTCTCATACTCCTCCAGCTCCACATCTAGACGGTACGGTGGGGGAGGGGACTGGGACCGCCTAGGGACACTGCGGCTTTTTCTCCCCTTCACATCAAGGGCGAACCAGCCCCTCTCCCTGCAGTGTCGGGTGTACGTCACCAGGTCACCCGGTTGCAGGTCATGGCAAGGGTGGCCCGTCGGGAGATGGGAGTTCACGTCTCTGCGAGACACAAAGATTTTGGCCTCCAGGCCCGGCTCGTAAATGAACCCCCATCCCCGAGGGGATTGAACCGCCTGAACTGGCCCTCGTAGATCGGTAGGTGATGCTCCGGAGATTGTCTTTTTCCCAGATTGTGCGAGCCAGCACTTCAGCTCCCTGCTGCTCCCTGGCGGCAATCTCGCGGCCCAGCTGGCTCGGCTGCCATTCCCAAAAGGGAGCATCTGCGTGCCCCTGCTGCGCGCAGGTCGGGCCCCGCCGGATCTCCCCCGTACTGGCTACGACCGATACTCTTGCTGGGAAGTCCTGCGGTGACGCAGCCTGGGATGCTGCCTTACAGTGGCGACCCGGCGCTGCCTCAATCGAGGCGTGGGGTTCATGGATGACAGGCCTCACCTGCTGGGCCCTCTTGCTGGCGGCTTCCACTTCTTCCGTGGCCGGGCGGACTGCCGGGGCCGGGACTCTCTTGGAAGCGGTCACTTCCGGGACCGGTGGCTTCACCTTAAGGCCGGACACTTACCGATGGACCTTCCACGGCAGCGGGATTGGTGCAGGTTGTTCATAGGGTCATCCGCGGGCAGCGCCTACAGGCTTGTCCTCTCGGGCCGACGAGTTGGACTCCGCTGCTGGTGTTGGGGGCAGATTGGCGGGGCAGCGACAACCGGTACGGGTGGCTGGGGAGGCAGCAGGGTGAGCGGGCACAGACCAGGCCCCTCAGCCGCAGCGACCGGTCCCTCTGGGACACAGGGGCGTGGGTCGCTTACCCGCTCCTCCAGCACTGCTTCCGCCTCGCGTTTCCGCACGGTCGCCGCCACCTCCTCCATTTCGGCCACCCATCCCTCCATCAGGAACCGGACTTGGGCCTGTAGACGGCAGCACATCTGTGCTGTCCAGGCCTCCACCGACGCCGCTGTTCCCGGCGCGGGTTCCGGGATCTTAGGGTTGACGGACGGGACGGACATCTTGCACGTGTGCTTCCAGGAACCGGATGGATGGCAGAGTCCTGGCGTCCCTGCCCTTTATCCCCTCGGTTACATGAGGCAGGACTTCACCCGCCCCCCCTTGGTTCTCTCTCGCACCTCCTTTCCCAGGGGGGGGCTTCACCTTCGCGCCTTCCCTGCCACAGTAAACATGGGGAATGGGGGGCTGCCTGCATTATACATGGAGCATGGGGGCTGCCAGCAGTATACATTGAGCAAGGGGGGTTGCCAGCAGTATACATGGAACATGCGGGGCTGCCTGCATTATACATGGAGCATTGGGGGCTGCCAGCAGTATACATGGAGCATGGGGGGGCTGCCAGCAGTATACATTGAGCATGGGGGCTGCCAGCAGTATACATGGAGCATGGGGGCTGCCAGCAGTAAACATGGGGAATGGGGGGCTGTCTGCATTATAAATGGAGCATGGGGGGCTGCCAGCAGAATACATTGAAGATGGGGGCCTGCCAGCAGAATACATGGAACATGTGGCGCTGCCCGCATTATACATGGAGCATTGAGGGCTGCCAGCAGTATACATGGAGCATTGAGGGCTGCCAGCAGCAGTATACATGGAGCATGGGGGGCTGCCAGCAGTATACATGGAACATGGGGGGCTGCCTGCATTATACATGGAGCATGGGGGGCTGCCAGCAGTATACATGGAGTATGGGGGGCTGCCAGCAGTATACATGGAGCATTGGGGGGCTGCCAGCAGTATACATGGAGCATGGGGGGCTGCCATCAGTATACGTGAAGCATGTTGGGCTGCCAGCAGTATAGATGGAGCATGGGGGGCTGCCAGCAGTACACATGGAGCATGGGGGGCTGCCAGAAGTATACATGGAGCATGGGTGCTGCCAGCAGTATACATGGAGCATGGGGGGCTGCCAGCAGTATACATGGAGCATTGGGGGCTGCCAGCAATATACATGGAGAATGGGGGGCTGCCAGCAGTATACATGGAGCATGTGGGGGGCTGCCAGCAGTATACATTGAGCATGGGGGGGCTGCCTGCATTATACATGGAGCATGGGGAGGCAGCCTGCATTATACATGGAGCATGGGGGGGGCTTGCATTATACATGGAGTGGGGGGGGCTTGCATTATACATGGAACATGGGGGGCTGGCTGCATTATACAAGGAACATGGGGGCTGGCTGCATTATATATGGAACATGGGGGGCTGGCTGCATTATACCTGAAGGCCTGGGGGGCTGGCTGCATTATACATGGCGCATGGGGGGCTGGCTGCATTATACATGGGGGGCTGGCTGCATTATACATGGAGGCCTGGGGTGAATTATAATACATGGAGGACTATGGGGTGAATTATAATGCATGGAGAACTATGGGAAATGCATTATAATACATGCAGGACTATGTAGCTGCATTATAATATATGAAGGGTTATGTGGGACCCTTTATACTATATGGAAGGCTATGTGGGGGCCATTATAGTATTTGAGAAAACTATATACAAGGGGCGTCAAAGATACAAGCAGGGGATGGGAACGTTTTGTGCTGAGGGAAAAGGGCTCTTTCCCTCAGCACCCAGCTTTCCCATGCTCTGCTGTATATTTCTCAGCACCCAGATTTCTCATGCTCTGATATGGGAAAGCTGGGTGCTGAGGGAAAGATGTATAGCAGAGCATGGGGAAGCTGGGTGCCGAGGACAAGATGGATATCAGAACATAGGAAAGCTGGGTGCTGAGGGAAAGAGCCAAGTGTCAGCGTCATTATCCTATATCCCAAGTGTCGGTGTACGTAGGAGGGGGGCCCAGGTCTGAACTTTGCGCCGGGGCCCATCAAACTCTACTTACGCCATTGGGTACAGGTATAAGGGGTACTTTGCACACTACGACATCGCAGGTGCGATGTCGGTGGGGTCAAATCGAAAGTGACGCACATCTGGCGTCGCTGTCGACATCGGAGTATGTGAATCGTTTTTACTACGATTAACGAGCGCAAAAGCGTCGAAATCATATGATCGGTGTAGCGTAAGTCATTTCCATAATTTCGGAAGGACCGATGTTACGATGTTGTTCCTCGTTCCTGCGGCAGCACACATCGCTGTGTGTGAATCCACAGGAGCGATTAACATCTCCTTACCTGCGTCCCAGCTGCAATGAGGAAGGAAGGAGGTGGGTGGGATGTTTACGTCCCGCTCATCTCCGTCCCCCTGCTTCTATTGGCTGCCTGCCGTGTGACGTCGCTGTGACGCCGCACGACCCGCACCCTTAGGAAGGAGGTGGTTCACCAGCCAGAGCGACGTCGCAGGGCAGGTAAGTGCATGTGAAGCTGCCGTAGCGATAAGTTTCGCTACGGCAGCTATCACCATGATATCGCAACTGCGACGGGGGCGGGACTATCGCGCTCGGCATTGCTACCATCGGCTTGCGATGTCGTAGTGTGCAAAGTACCCCTTAGCTTTCAGCAAGCCATTGCTGTCAATCACCAGAGCGACAGACACTAGATTTTTCCTGAGATAGTATTGATTTGCACTTTCAATCACCATAGATGAAAGCATAAGTATCCATGTTAAAAGATCGTAACAGTGCTTTGAAGCTGCTTGGCCACACCAGGGGTGCTTGATATAAGCAGAAGGGAATAAAGACATTTTTTTTCCACATTGGGGAGTTTGATATACAGTGGCACAACTAGAGTCTGATATATTCTGGTGGAAACTTTGGATCTGCCCCTCTCTGCATGTTGGTCAGATTTATGCGCCCTTGTAAAATTCCAAATCTTATAAAAACATATGTGTTACTTCCCCATTCAATTTGAAGTGAGGTACTCCATCCTGTAATAATGCACTAATCCTTGGCCCCTAATGTCCCCCATCCTGGGCCCCTACCAGGTATATATGTCCTCCATTTGTGGCCTCTTTAAGGCATATATATTCTCCATCCTGGTATATACGTATGTCCCCCTTCCTGGAACCATTCCTGGTATAAATGTTCCCCATCCTTGAATATATATCTCCCATCATGGGTCACTTCCAGGTATATAGTTCTCCCCATTCTAGATCCCTTCTAGATACATATGTGCCCCATCCTGGGGCCTTTCCTGGTATATATGCCTCCCATCTTGGTATTTATGTGACCATCCTGGTATATATCTCCAACAATCTAGACCCACTTTAGTACATATATATTCCATCTTGGTATATATGTTCCGCAGTCTGGTATAAATGTATCACATCCTGGGCCCCTTCCAGGGTATATATGTCTCCCGTCCAGGCTTATATGTTCTTCTTCCTGGGACTATTCTTGGAATACATTACTCCCATCTTAATTGAAATGTCACCCATCCTAGGCCCTTTTCCTGGTATATATGCCCCATCCTTAGACCATTCTGGCATACAGTTTATGTTCCCTATTAGTGATGAGCGAGTACTAAAAAGCTCGGGTGCTCGAAGCTCGGGCCGAGCCTCCCAAGATACTCGTGTACTCGGCCCGAGCAACGAGCCCAATGTTATCCTATGGGAGACCCGAGTATTTTTGTGAAATGACCCACCGGCAGCATGGAGAAACCCTAAAAATGTCACAAAAGTCTCAGAAGAGTGCTCAAATGACATGGCAACAGCATGGGGAAGACCCCTTGAAGCATTTATCACTGAAAAGTCACAGCTGTGAACAATTTTGTCCGCGTTTTACGCTATTTTTACGGACTCACCAGAAAACCTTCCAAAATGACCCCAAAATGATTTTTCATGGCGGAAATGTTAAGGGCACATACCCAATAGTGAGATAGAGCTGGTGTATGTTACTTTTTGAGATTAATACATGAAAGATTTTACGTGAAAACATTGTGTGGCACTCCGATGTCCCTGAGAAGAGACGTACATGAAGGCCTCTTGAGTCTAATGTGCCCATTTTGAGGAAGTGAGTCTTTGTAGTATTTTCCTTTGCCAGGGCAGTCCAAAATTGTGAGGTTCACCAATGCCCCTGCATACAGACGTGCATGAGGGCCTGTAAACCTGAAGTGCCCATTGTAAGGAAGTGGGTCTATTGTAGTATAGCCCTTAGGCAGGGCAGCCAAAAATTGGGAGGCTCCACATTGTCCCTGGATAGAGACGTGCATGATGGCCTGTAAACCTGAAGTGCCCATTGTAAGGAAGTGGGTCTATTGTAGTATAGCCCTTAGGCAGGGCAGCCAAAAATTGGGAGGCTCCACGTTGTCCCTGGGTAGAGACGTGCATGAGGGCCTCAAAACATTAAGTGTCCATTGTCAGGAAGTGGGTGTATTATAGTATAGCCCTTAGGCAGGGCAGCCAAAAATTGGGAGGCTCCACGTTGTCCCTGGGTAGAGACGTGCATGAGGGCCTCAAAACATTAAGTGTCCATTGTCAGGAAATGGGTGTATTATAGTATAGCCCTTAGGCAGGGCAGCCAAAAATTGGGAGGCTCCACATTGTCCCTGGATAGAGACGTGCATGATGGCCTGTAAACCTGAAGTGCCCATTGTAAGGAAGTGGGTCTATTGTAGTATAGCCCTTAGGCAGGGCAGCCAAAAATTGGGAGGCTCCACGTTGTCCCTGGGTAGAGACGTGCATGAGGGCCTCAAAACATTAAGTGTCCATTGTCAGGAAGTGGGTGTATTATAGTATAGCCCTTAGGCAGGGCAGCCAAAAATTGGGAGGCTCCACATTGTCCCTGGATAGAGACGTGCATGATGGCCTGTAAACCTGAAGTGCCCATTGTAAGGAAGTGGGTCTATTGTAGTATAGCCCTTAGGCAGGGCAGCCAAAAATTGGGAGGCTCCACGTTGTCCCTGGATAGAGACGTGCATGAGGGCCTGTAAACCTGAAGTGCCCATTGGAAGGAAGTGGGTCTATTGTAGTATAGCCCTTAAGCTGGTGTCACACACAGCGACAACGACAACGACGTCGCTGCTACGTCACCATTTTCTGTGACGTTGCAGCGACGTCCCGTCGCTGTCGCTGTGTGTGACATCCAGCAACGACCTGGCCCCTGCTGTGAGGTCGCCGGTCGTTGCTGAATGTCCAGCTTCATTTTTTGGTCGTCACTCTCCCGCTGTGACACACACATCGCTGTGTGTGACAGCGAGAGAGCGACGAAATGAAGCGATCAGGAGCCGGCACTGGCAGCTGCGGTAAGCTGTAACCAGCGTAAACATCGGGTAACCAAGGGAAGACCTTTCCCTGGTTACCCGATGTTTACGCTGGTTACCAGCCTCCGCTCTTGCTGCCAGTGCCGGCTCCTGCACTGTGACATGTGGCTGCAGTATGCATCGGGTAATTAACCCGATGTATACTGTAGCAAGGAGAGCAAGGAGCCAGCACTAAGCAGTGTGCGCGGCTCCCTGCTCTCTGAACTGTGACATGTAGCTGCAGCACACATCAGGTTAATTAACCCGATGTGTACTGTAGGAGAGCAAGGAGCCAGCGCTAAGCGCGGCTCCCTGCTCTCTGCACATGTAGCACAGCGACGTTATGATCGCTGCTTCTGCTGTGTTTGACAGCTAAGCAGCGATCATAACAGCGACTTACAAGGTCGCTGTTACGTCACCGAAAATGGTGACGTAACAGCGACGTCGTTGTCGCTGTCGTTTAGTGTGAACGCAGCTTTAGGCAGGGCAGCCAAAAATTGGGAGGCTCCACGTTGTCCCTGGGTAGAGACGTGCATGAGGGCCTCAAAACATTAAGTGTCCATTGTCAGGAAGTGGGTGTATTATAGTATAGCCCTTAGGCAGGGCAGCCAAAAATTGGGAGGCTCCACGTTGTCCCTGGGTAGAGACGTGCATGAGGGCCTCAAAACATTAAGTGTCCATTGTCAGGAAGTGGGTGTATTATAGTATAGCCCTTAGGCAGGGCAGCCAAAAATTGGGAGGCTCCACGTTGTCCCTGAGTAGAGACGTGCATGAGGGCCTCAAAACATTGTTCCCATTGCAGAGGAGCGGGTCTCCTGTCGTTGTAATGTCCATTCTGCAAAGAATGGGCGAAAAAATTTACCACTGGGGGTATACCTGAAACAAAGGCCTAAGTATTGCAATTTGTAACGGTCATCATCATGGTGGCGCATGAGGAGAAGGAGGAGCAGTCCAGCGATTATCCAAAGTCCAGAAGTGTGTACCCATGGGTGAGTGGAGGTACATGGCAAACTTTAAATTCCGCTCTCATTTGCTGGTGGTGTGGTGAAGTCTGGCCCAATCCAACCCTTGTTCATCTTGATCAGAGTCAGCCTGTCAGCATTTTCAGTTGACAGGCGGGTGCGTTTATCTGTAATGATTCCACCTGCGGCACTAAAAACACGCTCTGACAAAACGCTAGCAGCAGGGCAGGCCAGGACTTCCAAGGCGTAGAGAGCCAATTCATGCCACGTGTCCAGCTTGGATACCCAATAATTGTAAGGCACAGAGGAATGTCGGAGTACAGTTGTTCGATCTGCAAGGTACTCCTTCAGCATCTGGGCAAACTTAGGATTTCTTGTGGCACTACCCCACACCTCAGGGGCTGTGGTACGTGAGGGGCTGAGAAAACTGTCCCACATCTTAAAAACTGTTCCCCTACCTCTGGCGGATTGGACTTGTGCCTCTCTCGGCTGTACGCCTCGGTTGTCCACTGATTCATGACCTATGCCGCTAGCGTTTTGTGAGGGGAATGCTTTGCCTACTTCCGTGACTATGGCCTTCCGGAACTGCTGCATTTTGGTTGACCTCTCCTCCACGGGAATAAGAGACAAAAAGTTCTCCTTGTAGCGTGGGTCTAACAGTGTTACCAACCAGTAATGATTGTCGGCCAAGATGTTCTTAACGCGAGGGTCACGAGACAGGCAGCTTACCATAAAGTCAGCCATGTGCGCCAGACTCTTAACAGCCAGGACTTCAGTAGCCTGACCAACAAGATGACTGAACATGCTGTCCTCCTCCTCCTCCTCCTCCTCATCTACCCTGTCCTCTGGCCAGCCACGCTGAACCGAGGATATGACTGGTGTGCATGTCATATCCTCAATTTGGCCGGAGAGTTGCTCCATGTCTTCATCCTCCTCCTCGTCATAGTCCTCCACTGCACGTTGTGATGAGACGAGGCTGGGCTGTGTGTTATCATCACCCACACCCACTACTGTTTCTTGCTGCAACTCATCGCGCTCCGCCTGCAATGCATCATGTTTGTTTTTCAGCAGAGACCGTTTTAGAAGGCAGAGTAGCGGTATGGTGACGCTAATAATGGCGTCATCACCACTCACCATCTTGGTGGAGTCCTCAAAGTTTTGGAGGATGGTACATAGGTCTGACATCCATCTCCACTCCTCAGGTGTTATGTGTGGAGTTTGACCCATTTCCCGACGGCTTAGGTGATGCAGGTACTCAACAACTGCCCTCTTCTGCTCACATATCCTGACCAACATGTGCAGAGTTGAATTCCAACGCGTGGGGACATCACACACCAGTCTGTGAGCCGGAAGATGCAAACTGCGCTGAAAGCCGGCAAGGCCGGCTGAAGCAGTAGGTGACTTTCGAAAATGTGCAGACAGGCGGCGAACTTTTACCAGCAGATCAGACAGCTCTGGGTATGACTTTATAAACCGCTGAACCACGAGGTTGAGCACATGGGCCACGCATGGAACATGTGTCAGCTGGCCTCGCCTCAAAGCCGCCACCAGGTTCCGGCCATTGTCACACACGACCTTTCCTGGCTTTAGGTTCAGAGGTGTGAGCCAGGGATCTGCCTGCTGTTTCAGAGCTGTCCACAGCTCTTCTGCATTGTGGGGTTTGTCACCTATGCAGATTAGCTTCAGCACAGCCTGTTGCCGCTTCGCCGAGGCAGTGCTGCAGTGCTTCCAGCTTGTGACTGGTGTGAAGGGTACAGTGGATGAGGATGCGCAGGAGGAGGAGGAGGCTGAAGAGCATGACATTCCGGAGCTGTAGAGTGTGGGTGAAACACTGACTGAGGTAGGGCCTGCAAACCTTGGTGTGGGAAGGACGTGTTCCGTCCCTCGCTCAGACTGGGTCCCAGCTTCCACAATATTAACCCAGTGTGCCGTCAACGAGATGTAGCGGCCTTGCCCACAAGCACTTGTCCACGTGTCTGTGGTTAGGTGGACCTTGGGTGAAACAGCGTTGTTCAGGGCACGTGTGATGTTTTGTGACACGTGGTTATGCAACGCGGGGACGGCACACCGGGAGAAATAGTGGCGGCTGGGGACCGAGTAACGTGGGACAGCTGCCGCCATCAGGTCACGGAATGCTTCTGTCTCCACCAGCCTAAAAGGCAACATTTCCAGCGCAAGCAGTCGCGAAATGTTAGCATTTAGAACTGTGGCATGTGGGGTGTTGGCAGTGTATTTGCGCCTGCGTTCAAAGGTTTGCTGAATGGATAACTGAACGCTGCGCTGGGACAAGGACGTGCTTGATGATGGTGTTCTTTCTGCGTAGGCAACTGCAGGTGCAGGAGTGGAGGAGGCTTGTTCGCAGGCAGCATGGACAGGGGATTGGCTTGCATGCACAACCAGCGAAGACGTAGCAGTGACATCAGCAAGCACTGCTCCTCGACTCTGTTGTACTTCCCACAAAGTCGGGTGCTTGGCTGACATGTGCCTGATCATGCTGGTGGTGGTCAGGCTGCTAGTTTTGGTACCCCTGCTGATGCTGGCACGGCAGGTGTTGCAAATGGCCTTTTTTGAATCATCTGGATCCAACTTAAAAAACTGCCAGACTCGGGAAGACCTAACATTTGTACAGGCACCTTGTGTCGTCGTGTTGTTCCGGGGAACGGTTGCCTGACTTCTGCCTGGGGCCACCACCCTGCTTCTTACTGCCTGTTGTGATGCTACGCCTCCCTCCCCCTGTGCACTGCTGTCCTCGCTCTGCATATCCTCCTTCCAGGTTGGGTCAGTTACTGGATCATCCACCACGTCGTCTTCCTCTTCCGCACCCTGCTCCTCCTCCTGACTTCCTGACAATTGTGTCTCATCATCGTCCACCACTTGTTGAGACACGTTGCCAACTTCGTGAGAACGTGGCTGCTCAAATATTTGGCCATCTTTACAGACGATCTCCTCATGACCCACTTCAATATGAGCTGGCGAGAGGCCAGAATGTGTGAATGGAAACGTGAACAGCTCTTCCGAGTGTCCAAGTGTGGGATCATTAATGTCCGAGGAGGACGTGTACTCAGCCTGGTGGTAGGAAGGAGGATCAGGTTCAGAAATGTGCGGTGCAGTATCACGGCTACTGACACTTGACCGTGTGGAAGACAGAGTGTTTGTGGTGGTGCCAATCTGACTGGAAGCATTATCTGCTATCCAACTAACAACCTGTTGACACTGGTCTTGGTTCAAGAGCGGTGTACTGCTGCGGTCCCCAAGAATTTGGGACAGGACGTGCAAGCGACTAGATGTGGCCCTTTGTTGTGGCGAAATTAGAGCTTGCCCACGACCTCGGCCTCTGCCTGCACCACCATCACGTCCACTTCCTTGTTCCTTGCCAATGCCCTTGCGCATTTTGCAATGCTGTGCACTGCTGACGTGTATATTCACTACTTGTGCGTTATATCAAAGTTTGTGGAAATTGCACACAAGTGCACCTGTACGCTGCCACCAACAGGCACACACGTGCGGTTTTAAAAACCAAGCACGGACGCAATAAGAACCTAACAGGTTTTTTTGGGGAGCGACAACTACAGACAAGTCAGACACTATCTGGACTGTTTTACACTGTGTACACCAGCCCCAGATATGATGAAGGCTGGTATACGGTCACCACTACCCTGCCTGCCTGCCTGCCTGTATACTGGTACAATAGTCCTGACAAGGACTCTTCTGGTCACTAGCCTGTATTCAGACCTGGCTATACCCTGCCTGTATATAGCAACAATAGTCCTGAGAAGGACTCTGCTACTGTACTCCGACCTGGCTATACCCTGCCTGCCTGTATACAACTAGAATAGTCCTGAGAAGGACTTTTGGTCACACTGTTTGCAGCCCTGCAACTGAAAAAGCTATAAAGGGCCGCAAAGCTTTCCCTGAATCAGCGACACTCTCCCTGCACTGACTGTCTGGATAGCTGTGAGCAGAGCACAGCGCGCCGGCCGGTATAAAGGCTCGGTCACGCTGTGCAGGCCGGCCAATCACTGCAATTCCACAACTAACAGGGCTGTGGCATTGCAGTGGTCTGCCAGCCAATCCCTGCATGAGGGCTGGCTCTCAAAAGAGCGCCAACATGCAGAAATGAAGACCACGAGTACAGCACGAGTATCGCGAGATTACTCGGTCCCCGCCGAGCAGCCCGAGTACAGCGATACTCGTGCGAGTACCGAGTAGTTACAAGCATGCTCGCTCATCACTATTCCCTATCATTTTATATATGTCCCTCATCGTTGGCCTCTTCCTGTTATATGTGTCCTTTATCCTGCTATATATGTCCCGCATTATGATAAATATGTCCCTTATTCTGAGTCCCTTCATAGTATATATTTCCGCCATCCTGGTATATATGTCTTCCATCCTGGTATATACTGTATTTCCCCCTTCCGGGTATATACTGTATTTCCCCATCCTGGGCATCTGGTATATACTGTATGTGACCATCCTGGTATATCTGTCCCACAACTTAGGCACATCCTTGTACTTATGTCCCTTTTCATGATATATACAGTACAGACCAAAAGTTTGGACACACCTTGTCACTCAAAGAGTTTTCTTTATTTTCATGACTCTGAAAATTGTAGATTCACATTGAAGGCATCAAAACTATGAATTAGCACATGTGGAATGAAATACAGTGCCTTGCGAAAGTATTCGGCCCCATTGAATTTTTCAACCTTTTCCCACATTTCAGGCTTCAAGCAAAAAGATAAAAATGTTAATGTTATGGTGAAAAATCAACAATAAGTGGGATACAATTATGAAGTTGAACGATATTTATTGCTTATTTTAAATTTTTGAAAAAATAAAAAACTGAAAATTGGGGCATGCAATACTATTCGGCCCCTTTAAGTTACTACTTTGTAGCGCCACCTTTTGCTGCGATTACAGCTGCAAGTCGCTTTGGATATGTCTCCATCAGTTTTGCTCATCGAGAGACTGAAATTCTTGCCCATTCGTCCTTTGCAAACAGCTGGAGCTGAGTGAGGTTGGATGGAGAGCGTTTGTGAACAGCAGTTTTCAGCTCTTTCCACAGATTCTCGATTGGATTCAGGTCTGGACTATGACTTGGCCATTATAACACCAGCATATGTTTGTTTGTGAACCATTCCATTGTAGATTTTGCTTTATGTTTGGGATCATTGTCTTGTTGGAAGACAAACCTGCGTCCCAGTCTCAGGTCTTTTGCAGACTCCAACAGGTTTTCTTCAAGAATGGTCCTGTATTTGGCTCCATCCATCTTCCCATTAATTTTAACCAACTTACCTGTCCCTGTTGAAGAAAAGAAAGTCCAAACCATGATGCTGCCACCACCATGTTTGATGGTGTGTTCAGGGTGTTGAGCTGTGTTGCTTTTACGCCAAATATATCATTTGGCATTGTGCCCAAAAAGTTCGATTTTGGCTTCATCTGACCAGAGCATCTTCTTCCACATGTTTGGTGTGTTTCCCAGGTGGCTTGTGGCAAACATTAAACCACACTTTTATGGATATCTTTGAGAAATGGCTTTCTTCTTGCCACACTTCCATAAAGGCCAGATTTGTGCAGTGCACAACTAATTGTTGTCCTATGAACAGACTCTCCCACCTCAGCTGTAGATCTCTGCAGTTCATCCAGAGTGATTATGGGCCTCTTGGCTGCATCTCTGATCAGTCTTCTCCTTGTTTGACATTTTAATTTTTGAGGGAAGGCCGGGTTTTGGTAGATTTGCAGTGGTATGATACTCCTTCCATTTCAATATGATCGCTTGCACAGTGCTTCTTGGGATGTTTAAAGTTTTGGAAATCTTTTTGTAACTAAATCCGGCTTTAAACTTCTCCAAAAAAGTATCACGGACCTGCCTGTTGTGTTCCTTGGTCTTCATGATGCTATCTGTGCTTTAAACAGAACACTGAGACTATCTCAGAGCAAGTGCATTTATACAGAGACTTGATTACACACAGGTGGATTATATTTATCACTATCAGTCATTTAGGACAACATTGGATCATTCAGAGATAATCAATGAACTTTTGGAGTGAGTTTGCTGCACTGAAAGTAAAGGGGCCGAATAATACTGCGCGCCCCAATTTTCAGCTATTGATTTTTTACAAAAGTTTAAAATAATCAATAAATATCATTCACCTTCACAATTGTGTCCCATTTGTTGTTGATCCTTCACCATACAATTTAAATTTTTTATCTTTATGTTTGAACCCTGAATTGTGGGAAAAGGTTGAAAAATTCAAGGGGGCCGAATACTTTCGCAAGGCACTGTACTTAACAAAATGGTGTGAAACAACTGAAAATATGTCTTATATTCTAGGTACTTCAAAGTAGCCACTTTTTGCTTTTATTACTGCTTTGCACATTCTTGACATTCTCTTGATGAGCTTCAAGAGGTAGTCACCGGAACTGGTCTTCCCACAGTCTTGAAGGAGTTCTCAGAGATGCTTAGCACTTATTGGCCCATTTGCCTTCACCCTGCGGTCCAGCTCACCCCAAAACATCTCAATTGGGTTCAGGTCTGGTGACTGGCACAGCACCCCATCACTCTCCTTCTTAGTCAAATAGCCCTTACACAGCCTGGAGGTGTGTTTCGGGTCATTGTCCTGTTGAAAAACAAATGCTGGTCCAACTAAACGCAAACCGGATGGAATAGCATGCCGCTGCAAGATGCTGTGATAGCCATCCTGGTTCAGTATGCCTTCAATTTTGAAAAAATTTCCAACAGTGTTACCAGCAAAGCACCCCCACACCATCACACCTCCTCCTCCATGCATGTAGAGTCCATCCGTTCACTTTTTCTGCTTCGCACAAAGACACAGTGGTTGGATACAAAGATCTCAAATTTGGACTCATCATACCAAAGCACAGATTTCCACTTGTCTAATGTCCATTCCTTGTGTTCTTTAGCCCAAACAAGTCTCTTCTGCTTGTGGCCTGTCCTTAGCAGTGATTTCCTAGCAGCTATTTTACCATAAAGACCTTCTGCACAAAGTCTCTTCTTAACAGTTGTTCTAAAGATGTGTCTGCTGCTAGAATTCTGTGTGGCATTGACCTGGTCTCAAATCTGAGCTGCTAATAACCTAAGATTTCTGAGGCTGGTGACTCTGATAAACGTATCCTCCGCAGCAGAGGTGACTCTTGGTCTCCTTTTTCTGGAGCAGTCCTCATGTGAGACAGTTTCTTTGTAGCGGTTGATGTTTTTTGTCACTGCAGTTGGGGACACTTTCAAAGTTCTCCCAATTTTTCGGACTGACTGACCTTCATTTCTTAAAGTAATGATGGCGACTCATTTTTCTTTACTTAGCTGCTTTTCTCTTGCCATAATACAAATTCTAACAGTCTATTCAGTAGGACTATCAGCTGTGTATCCATCAGACTTCTGCACAACACAAGTGATTGTCCCAACCCCATTTATAAGGCAAGAAATCCCACTTATTAAATCTGACAGGGCACACCTGTGAAATGAAAACCATTTCCGGTGACTACCTCTTGAAGCTCATCAAGAGAATGCCAAGAAAGTGCAAAGCAGTAATCAAAGCAGAAGGTGGCTACTTTGAAGAACCTAGAATATAAGACATATTTTCAGTTGTTTCACAATTTTTTGTTAAGTATTTCATTCCACATGTGTTAATTCATAGTTTTGATGCCTTCAATGTGAATCTACAATTTTCAGAGTCATGAAAATAAAGAAAACTCTTTGAATGAGAAGATGTGTCCAAACCGTTGGTCTGTACTGTACGTCCCACACTCTTGTATATATGCCCCATATCCTAGGCTCATCCTGGTATATATGTCTCCCATCCTGGTATATATGTCTCCCATCCTGGTTTATATGTCCCCCATATTGGTTTAAATGTCACCCATCCTTGGCCCCTTCCAGGTATATATGTATCCCATTCTGGTATATAAATTACAACCTGTGCTCACATTCCCTAATAGCTCAGTGTGTTTATTAGGTTGATTCCCAAGCGAAAGGTCACTGGTTTGAATGGAGGAAGCATAGTGAAGATTTTCCAAGAAAAGATAAACAGTATCATCCAGCTCATCAATAGCTGTATCTCGGTCAAGAGAATTGCCAAAGTGTATCATGTGAGTGCCATGACTGTTGAAAGATTATGAAATTAAGTCTTTACATCGATTTTAAAGCCAAGAGGTGGACGTCCAGGCAAAATATCTGAGTCAACAAGTTGGCTCATCATAAGTTCTATCAGTTCTGGCGTGACAAACACGGCAGTGGAGGTGGCTCATATGCTGCTTAATAGTGAGATTACAGCCATCCATGCAAGCATTATTATTATTATTACAATTCTGGAACAGTGGCGCAAAAAAGGGCGAAGAAGCCTTGACTTCAATATCATCAATAAGAAGCGTTGTCTCAAATTTGCAAAAAAGTGTGAAAAGTGGACAATAGAAGATCGGAAAAGGGTGATTTAAAGAGATGAGAAAAAATGTCAGTAGACTAGGTTCTGATGGGTGCAAGTGGGTCTGGACATTACAAGGGATAATGGGGCAAATGAATAGAGAAATTGAAGGAACTGTCAAGTTTGGAGGAAGCCTAATGATATGAGGTTATTTCACAGCCAAAGGTGTTGGATACTTGACCAGGATTGATGGTGGTCTCAATGCTGAGGTATGGATATCCTACAAGATCATTTACCTTGCACACTCAAGCGCTTTGGGAATGCAAAGGACAACAAAGCATTCCAGCAGGACAAAGATCCAAAGCATGCTTCAAGATTGTCATAGAAATGGTTCAATGGCGACGAAATAGAGATGCTGGATTGGCCCTCACAGTACCCGGATTTCAACTCAATCAAACATCTGTGGGTATAGTTGAAGGGAATTCTATATACAGTACATACCCAAGTTGACCAGTCTGTACCAACATTAAGAACATGTAGAAGAGACCTGAAATCAGATTTTTGAGACATGCTTGGATCTGATAGATAGGATGCCCAGAAGGATTCCAAAAGGGTTGAAAGCTGAAAGGTGGATTTACAAAATACTATGAAAATAATAATAGGAGTAAGACAGTAACAATGCAGTTATTTGACAAGAATCTGCATAACTAATCATATACTAAATAGTTGCAAGTCAAATTTATGTATGAGTTAGCCAAGATGACTGTCTATAAAATGATGGTAGCCTCATACTTAAACCTGTAGTGGATAGTGAAATATGGAGTCTGAAAGTCAAAATATTGTTACCCTTTCACTTGATAGTGTATATGTCCCCTATCCTGGTATATACGTACCTCATTCTACTGTATATGTCCCCCTTCCTGATATATATGTTTGCCATCCTGGTATATACATATGTGACCATCCTAATATATTTGTCCCGCAAACTAGGTCAATCCTAGTATTTATGTTCCTCATCCTGGTATATATGTCCCCCATCCTAGTCCCATCTTGGTATATGTCACCCATCCATAGGCAATCTTGGTATACATATCCACCTATCCCATGCCTCTTCCTGGTATATTTATTTGTCATTCTGTTATATATGTGATCATCCTGATATACATATTCTACATCTTAGGCCCATCCTGGTATATGTTACCCATCCTGGGCCAATTCTATTATATATGAGCATAATCCTGGGACACTTCCTGATATACATGTTTCCCACTTTGGTATATATGTCCTCCATCCTGGTGTATATGTCCCCCCACCAAGGGCCACTTCCTGATATATATGTCCTAGATAGTGGTATGTAAGTCTCCAATCCCGGGCCTCTTCCTGGTATATATATATATATATATATATATATATATATATATATATTGTAGGTACACAGTGCCTTGCAAAAGTATTCGGCCCCCTTGAATCTTTCAACCTTTTCCCACATTTCAGGATTTAACCATACAGGTAAAAATTTTAAATTTTATGGTGAAGAATCAACAACAAGTGGGACACAATTGTGACGATGAACAAAATTTATTGCATATTTTAAATTTTTGTAAAAAACAAAAAAACTGAAAATTGGGGCGTGAACTATTATTCGGCTCCTTTACTTTCAGTGCAGCACACTCACTCCAGAACTTCATTGAGGATCTCTGAATGATCCAATGTTGTCCTAAATGACTGATGATGATAAATATTAGCCATCGGTGTGTAATGAAGTCTCCGTATAAATGCACCTGCTCTGTGATAGTCTCAGTGTTTATAGCACAGAGATTATCATGAAGACTAAGGAACACAACAGGCAGGTTCAAGATACTGTTGTGGAGAAGTTTAAAGCCAGATTTTGTTGCAAACAGATTTCCAAAACTTTAAACATCCCAAGGAGCACTGTGCAAGCGATCATATTGAAAAGGAAGGAGTGTCATTCCACTGCAAATCTACCAAAACCCGGCCTTCCCTCAAAAATTTCATGTCAAACAAGAAGAAGACTGATCAGATATGCAGCCAACAGGCCCATAATCACACTGGATGAACTGCAGAGATCTACAGCTGAGGTGGGAGAGTCTGTCTATAGGACTACAATCAGTTGTACACTGCACAAATCTGGCCTTTATGGAAGTGTGTATAGAAGAGAAGAATACAATACAAGAATAAAGCCATTTCTCAACGATATCCATAAAAAGTGTTGTTTAAAGTTAACCACAAGCCACCTGGGAGACACACTAAACATGTGGAAGAAGGTGCTCTGGTCAGATGAAACCAAAATCGAACTTTTTGGATACAATGCCAAACGATATGTTTGGCGTAAAAGCAACACAGCTCATCACCCTGAACACACCATCCTGCATTGAAAAAAAATAACGTGGGCTTTGCCCAGTTTTTGTATCCAGCCAGGTAGAGCTAGGCATGTGGAGATTGGAATTCGCAGTGCAGGTTGGACCAAGCTTTTTGCCCCGCCCCCGCTATGAATTGCAGTCCACAGCCACCACAGAAAATGGCGCTTTCATAGAAGCGCCATCTTCTGGTGCTGTATCCAACTCTTCCAGCGGCCCTGGTGCCGGGTGTGCATGCTAAGTAATAAGGGGTTAATACCAGCTTTGTTTTACCAGCTGGTATTAAGCCTGAGATTCTTAATGTCAGGCCAAGTTTGACACGGCCATTAAGAATCTCCAATAAAGGGTTAAAAAAAAGACACCACACAGAGAAAAAATACTTTATTATAAATAGATAAACAGACACACTTAGGGATTCCATCTTTACTACTCTCTCTCACCCCTCCACGATCCTGGTCTTCTGTTTTCTTCTACCCATGCAGCTCTGCTATATCACACAGCACAGGGAGGAAGAACGCTGCTCCTCCCCATGCTGTGTAATCGCGCAGAGGCTACGGCGGGTTGGTAAGCGCTGATGTCACTGCTGCCACCATTGCCATAGTAACCTACTGAGCCGGGTACTACAGCAATGGTGATCTCCGATCAGCTGATTCCCAGCGCCGCTATTAAGTGACAGCTGCATAAGCGGCGTCGGTAAACAGGGAGTTTAAGCTCCCGATACGACTATGTGCTTAGTTTGAATCGTGATTTGGGGTGACAGACTCTATTTAACAAATTTACGAAATCCTTCTCTAACACATTAATCTGTATTTCTTCATCCCATCTACTTGCAGTCATTAGTTTCCAATGCATCAGAAAAAAAAGCAATCGAGTGTCCTCTGCTGTTCGTACAGACCCAGAGGCATGTAATGTAACAAGGATAACAAGGAAAGCACTTTGACAAGTCTGTGCACACAGCAGTCCCTAGCAGCTACGTTATTGCTTATGTGTAAACACTATCTGATTAAATCCCTTTGTCTCAGCTCTAAATAAGGTTTTCTTTATTCCCAAAGCGATGAGTTTTTCTTCAGTAAAGTTAGCTAAAGGAGAGGAAAAACACACTACAAGTAAATATATTTGTGTCCAAAGTAAACTTAACAGTGCCAGATAGAGAAAAGGCTTAAACTGGGTCAATACAGTGAATTTGCATCATTATGATTGATATATACAGTGAGGATTGACTGAGGGACAAGCTGGAAATTAATAATTTATGTCTGTAACTGATTTTAAACTTAAGCCTATGTGCAAGTGTCGTATATTTCTTTAATAGACTTTACTCAGTATTCTACACATGGGATTGCAGACGCCATAGACACCCCTTATACAACTAAATATATCTTAACAATAAAACCGCAAAAACATGTCTTGGTGAATTAAGGCCGTGGTGTTTATTAACCCCTTCAGCCCACGGGCATTTTGCGTTTTTCCAGGGGTTTTTTCCTCTCCTCTCTTTCTTCCGAAAGCCGTAACATTTTTATTTTTCCATCAATCTTGCCATATAAAAGCTTGTTTTTTGTGGGACGAGTTGTAGTTTTAAATGAAACCATAAGTTTTACCATATAGTGTACTGGAAAATGGCAAAAAAATTCCAAGTGCGGAAAAATTCCAAAAAAAGTGTGTTCGCACAATAGTTTTTAGGATATTTTATTCACCGTGTTCAATATATGGAAAAAGGATGTGTTGGTGTGATGCCTGAGGTCGGTGCAAGTTTGTAAACACCAAACATGAATAGGTTGACTTGTACCTAAGGGATTAAAAAAAAATTAACAAGCTTGTCCAAAAAAAGTGGCACACATTTTGCGCAATTTTCTGAACCCCATAGCATTCTCATTTTTTTGGATCTATGGTTCAGCGACGGCTTATTTTTTGCGTCTCGAGCTGACATTTTTAAATGTACCATTTTTGCGAAGATGATACGTTTTGATTGCCTGTTATTGCATTTTGTGCAAAATTTGCGGCGACCAAAAAATGTAATCTCGGCGTTTGGAATTTTTTTACTGCTATGCCATTTACCAATCAGATTAATTGATTTTATATTTTGATAGATCGGGCATTTCTCAAAGTGGCAATACCAAATATGTGTAAAGTTCTTATTTTTTTAACCCTTTAATTTTCAACGGGGTGAAAGGGGGTGATTGGTTGCATTCAGACGTGCCCCCACACTGAGTGATAGCTGTCACACTGCAATCAATCACAGCCGCCGGTGGGCGGGTCTATGTAGTGCAGTAAAATAAATAAATAATTAATTAAAAAACAGGCATGCAGTCCCCCCAATTTTGATACCAGCCAAGATAAAGCCACACGGCTGAAGGTTGGTATTCTCATAATGGAGAGCCCCACATTATGGGGAGCCCCCCAGCCTAAAAATATCAGCCAGCAGCCGCCCGGAATTGCCGCATCCATTAGATGCAATAGTCACGGGACTGTACCTGGCTCATCCCAAATTGCCCTGGTGCGGTGGCAATCAGGGTAATTAGGAGTTAATTGCAGCCCATAGCTGCCACTAAGTCCTAGGTTAATCATGGCAACTGTCTATGAGACACTCCCAATGATTAACCTGTAAGTGAAAGTAAATAAACACATACACCCGAAAAATCCTTTTATTTGGAAGAAAAGACAAAAAAAACCCTCTTTCACCACTTTATTAAAATCCCCAAATACCCCTCCAGGTCCGGCGTAATCCACAGAGGTCCCACGATGCATCCAGCTCTGCTACATGAAGCTGACAGGAGCGGCCGTAGAACATCGCATCCATGGCAGTAATGCAGATTCCATTTTTCATACTTTCATTCTTACATATAGCTATTGGATTTTTCATGTCAGTATTCACACAGCAGTTTCTGCTTTTCATATATTCCCCTTACATAGTCACTGGTGTGCATACCTTCTCTTCATATAGTGTAGATATTTTTAGGTTTTTGCACCCAGTTTAGACTCAGAATTGATGTTCCAGACGTTATTTCTTAATTGGTTTGTAGTCTTTCGTTTGTGAACCCAGCCCCACCACACCTATTGCCAGTCCACATTATACGCATATATAGCCTGGATCTCAGCTTCCCAACATGGTAAGTTTTTTAACTACCTGAGAGGAGACACACTAGCTAGGGACCCCAACGTAGAGAAATACTTTGGCGTAGTGTTGGGGCTCTGTTGCATTGATCAATTCAATTGCTAAATTTCTCTTTATTCATATGTTCCTGGCAGTAATGCAGATTCCATTTTTCATACTTTCACTCTTACATATAGCTATTGGATTTTTCATGTCAGTATTCACACAGCAGTTACTACTTTTCATATATTCCCCTTACATAGTCACTGGTGTGCATAGCTTCTCTCCATATAGTGTAGATTTTTTTAGGTTTTTGCACCCAGTTCAGACTCAGAATTGGTGTTCCAGACGTTATTTCTTAAATTAAATCTTTTGAGACATATTGTACTGGTATGCCTTCATTTACCAGGATGACATCTTGATCTTTTAAAAAGATCTGGATACTTACCATTTTCATGTTTCATGTCAAATAAGTATTTGATCACCTACCAACCAGCAAGATGTCTAGCTCTCTAGCTATTTTTCTTTAAGAAGCCCTCCTACTCTGTTACCTGTATAAAAGATACCTGTCCACATACTCAATCAGTTACACTCCAACCTCTCCACCATGGCTAAGACCAAAGAGCTGTCTGTGGAAACTCGGGACAAAATTCAAGACTAAAACAATGCTGGGATGGGATACAGGACAATAGGCATGCAGCTTGGTGAGAAGGTAACAACTTCGCGCAATGATTAGAAAATAAAAGAAACACAAGATGACTGTCATTCTTACTCAATCTGGGGCTCCATGCAGGATCTTGCCTCATGGTGTAAGTATGATTCTGAGAAAGGTCAGGAATCATCCAAGAACTACATGAGAGGATCTGGTCAATGACCTGAAGAGAGCTTGAACCAGTCTCAAAAATTACCATTAGTTACACACTACACCATCATGGATGAAAATCCTGCAGGGTACGCGATGTCCCCCTGCTCATTCCAGCACATGTCCAGGCCCATTTAAAGTTCACCAATGACCATCTTGATGATCCAGAGGAGTCATGGGAGAAAGTCAGGAAGTCAGATGAGACCAAAATAGAACTTTTTGGTATCAACTCTACTTGCCGTGTTTGGAGGAAGAAGAAGGATGAGTACAACCCCAAGAACACCGTTCCAACTGTAAAGCATGGGGGGTGGAAACACCATTTTTTGGGGTGCTTTTCTGCAAAGGGGAAAGGACAACTGCACTGTATTAAAGGATGGATGTGTAGCACCCACTGGACAGAGGTTGAATTCTCAAAAAAAAAATAGCAGAATAGCGTTAGGTACCCAGTTACGAGATATGCCGTGAAGGGGCAACTGGGCAGATATACAAATGGCCATTTCTATATGCTAAATATCTCATTTTTCTTAGATTTTCCTTAGCGGTAATGCAGGTCCATGTTCACACATTCATGGTTTCCATGCTTTAGCATTATCAGAGCGCAAACTGTCTTTTTTTGTATTTTACGTCATGTTCAGTTATGTGCCTGTTCACACGTCAGGTTGATGAGGCTGAGTGCAGGCAGTCTTTTTTGTCTATCTCAAGAGGGTCATACCTTCTGACCGTGCACCCCTCCCCCAGTTGCCACAGGTAATCTCATTCTCTATAGCAGGTTCCTACGTGCCCATACACAGGAGGTTTTTAACCCAGAGAGAGGCTTCAGCATAGCGTTAGGTACCCAGTTACGAGATATGCCATGAAGGGGCAACTGGGCAGATATATAAATGGCCATTTCTATATGCTAAATATCTCATTTTTCTTAGATTTTCCTTAGCGGTAATGCAGGTCCATGTTCACACATTCATGGTTTCCATGCTTTAGCATTATCAGAGCGCAAACTGTCTTTTTTTGTATTTTAGAGGTTGAATTCTTGTCGCTGGGCCGGTGATGTCAGGTCAGGGGGATGTCACAGGTGTCCCTTGCCCGGTTTCGTGGCCCCAAGGTGTACACAAAAGGAGAAGATTAAGATGGCATGAGGATGAGTGATGATGAGGATGATAGAAGTTGTAGTAGTTGTCTCGTGATGATTAGCCGCTGCTGCGGTTGCTATCCTCTGGGGTGGGTGGAATCACAGCCATGATAGTTTAGCTTCCCACAGGTAAAGCTAGGCCCCAGCAATGATCGGCTGACTCAGTGGTTACGGTTCAAGGTGTTTACTCACTTTCTGTAAGGTGCCCGGAGGTGCTTGTCTTTGCCGTGATGGGCCCCAGTCGATCCCGGATAATTCGGAGGTCACCGCCGGTGTTCCCACTGTGTGTCCTTTCTGGTCGGGGTCCCTCCAATCCCGTGGTTGTAATGTGGAAAGGGCTGTGGGTGTCTTCTGCACTCTCCACAGACCCTTGAATTCCCGGTGGCTGTTGGCTGTGGAGAACCCGAGCTCAGCTGCATGCTCCAAGCAGCGGGTCCTGTGGTGCTCCCAGAAGTGTCAGGTAGAGAAAATGCCTGGACCGATGTCTCAACTGTACTCCTCACCCCAAGCTGTGTCTGGGGTTAAACGAATATGTGTGAAGATGCTCCTTCCTTTTCCCCAAGTGGTGCCCGCCCCCCAGGTGGTTGTCTTGTTGACCGGGAAAGTCCCATGCCTCATCATGGCCACCAACTTGTCTAGCTTAGGCCAACCCTGGTGGGAAAGAACCTAATTGTGTATGGTTTGTGAATGTGAGAAACACCAGCCGTTAACCTCTTCCTTACCCGGGATGAGTACTGCACCTTAAAAGGAACCAAACATCAGGATTTTGGTATATAACGTAAAACCAGTGCAGTACTGGCACTATCAGGCACAGGCTGTACATACCATTAGTGGGCTCGGATGTTTAGGCTGTGAAATCCAACTTTATGAAGTTTGAAAATTCATCCATTTTTTGACTGACGTGCACTTCTCCAGATAATATCCGGGCGGGTTATGCACATGATTCCCGCTGCCCCCCAACTGCCTGTTCCTCCCTCTCTCTGGCTGTATGCAAATTTCTCTATTCAGTAACACGGCGTCGAAGTTGGCGCTTGCGCATAGCGCTTATCTCCGGCGCCATGTTAATGAAGCCCACATTACCCAGTTTTGTGCCTGAGAGGGCGGCACATGCACCCTCGCTTCTTCAGATCTCGTTATGATGGCGGGAGTGCGCGTGGTCACAACAGGACTAGAGAACAGCTGATCTTACCTCGATTAGCTGCAGCTACGATATCGTCTGCTGCAGCTAATCGGTAAGATCAGTTGTTCTCCAGTCCTGTTGTGACCGCGCGCGCTACCGCGGTCATAACGAGATCTGAAGAAGTGAGGGCGCATGTGCCACCCTCTCAGGCACAAAACTGGGTAATTGTTAGGTCCTGGTGGTGGATTCTCTGGACCGTGCACCGGACTCCCCTGGAGAGGCAACCAAGAGCTAACCCCTATACAGGGACTGCCTGGTCGCCCCACCAGAGGACCTAAATGCATGGCAGCCGGAACACAGGGAGTCCGGGGTACGGGTCCTTCAGAGAGAGGCACGGGAGAGGAGTAGGAGTCCAATGGTAACTGGAGGCAGGCCAACTGGCGGGAACCGGGTACAGGTGCCGAGTAGTCCCAGCCGATGGAATCTGAAACCAGCGAGACGTGCAGGCTGAAGTATCCAGGTGAACTCCAGGTGACGGGTTCAGATGACAGGAGTTGGTGGGGTCCTCAGTACACAGTCACCGGGACACTTACTGGGAGATCGGCACTCTGGAACCAGGTCAGGACAGCAGACGGGCTCTGCGGAAGACAGAGGGTTAAGTGCGTTGCAAGGCACAGAGAGACCTGACATCTAGCTCTAAGGAACACGTTGGTCAGGCACCACCCACATGGAAAAGGAAGCCCTAAATACCCTGTCCCAGCATCATGTCATATCCTGCTTCAGGAGTGCTGGGCCTATAAGTTAAGGTGAGTGGGCGCGGCCCCACCCTATACACATGCATGGGCCTCAGAATCAGAGCCAGACAACTCAGAGTCAGACCACTCAAAGTCAGGCACAGGGGACCAGGACACAGGGGAACACGAGCGGCAGCACGTGGAACGAATCAGTGGGTAAGGAGTGATGCCGTGACGGTGAGACTGGATCAGTGGGTAAGGAACGGTCCCATGATGGTGTGACTGGATCAGTGGGTAAGGGGCGGTGCCGGGACACCGGGAGCGGGACAGTACCCCCCCTTTACAGCCCCCCTCCGCGCAAAGTACCCCCAGGGTACCTTGGACCGGGCCACCGGGCCACGAATCACCCCATAAACTGGGAAGGACCGCCTACCCCGTACCGTTTTCATGGCCATGATACCCCTTACCGGATAACCCTTCTCAGTGGCAAGAGAAAGAGAAGGAGCACAGGTAATAGAAGAGAGGGAATCGAGGACGACCGTCTCGGGTGGCTCGGACCGGGCACAGGATGGACAAGCAGAGACAAAGGAGGAGACATCCTGAGGAAGAGACGGCCACCAATGGCCCCGACCAATGGCGCTCAGGGTGTCCTCCTGACTGGCCTGTTCGGTCGTCTCAGAAGAATGCCCCCACTGAAGGACCTCTGGTCTGTCGGACTCCATGACGAAGGACTTCCCAGGAGGAACCTGTGCAAGGGGGGACGTAGTCACCGGAACGACTTCATAAGGACCGGGGCCGGACTGAGTTGTCTCATCAACTGGATCCAGGGGCACAAAAGACTCTAGGGCCAAAGACTGAGGAACGATGCTGGACTGCGTCATCTCTTCTTCTTGTTCCTGCGGCATGACAGACTCCGGTGCCAGAGACTGAGGAACGGGCGGCAGACAGTTGTCGATGCACAACGGGCCCCACCAAGTGATCGCGCCAGAGCGCCAACTGACAACAGGATCATGAAGTCGCAACCAGGGCAGACCCAGCAGGAGTGCATGGGGCATTCTTGGGATTATGTATGGAGTAATTGTCTTAATATGCTGAGCGCCCACACGGAGTCTCACGGGTTTGGTTATAAACAATACAGGTTCGTGTAAAGGTCTTCCGTCCACGGAGGCGAACCTGAGGGGTTTAGCAAGCGGGATGAGGGGTATGCAATGTCGGTCCACAACAGGCTGGTGGATGAAATTGCCCGCTGCCCCCGAATCAATGTAAGCCTCTGCCGTGAACCGGGTTTTCTCGGTTGTCACCTGGACAGTCTGTGTAGCTGGAACTGAGAGGGTTCCGGTACCAAGGGTGGCGGTTCCCACCAACCCTTGTGCTTGGGGTCTTGCTGGTCTCTCAGGGCAAGAGCAGAGCAGGTGTGTACCATCTCCGCAGTAGAAACACAGGCCTTTAGCGAGCCATTCTGCTCGGCGTTGCTCGGATTGGCTCAGTCGGTCCACTTGCATAGGTTCGGAAGTAAAATCGTGGGATGGCGGTGGCGGAGGAACGGTAGGCCTCTGCAGAATGGAGGTGTGACGGATTGGTCGCTTCTCCCGGGATACTTCCTTGGTTCGTTCCTGAAAACGTAGATCAATCCAGGTATCTAGAGAGATCAGTGCATCCAAGGTACGAGGAACGTCGTGACCGGCTAATTCATCCTTGATGCGGCCAGAGAGGCCCTCCCAAAAGGCTGCTGTCAGAGCCTCGTTGTTCCATCCTAACTCAGAAGCGAGGGTACGGAACTAGATGGCGTACTGACCCACCATTAGGGTTCCTTGGCGTAGCCGGAGTAACAAAGAGGTAACCGTGGTGGTACATCCCAGTTCATCGAAGGTGCTACGAAAGGCCAGAAGAAATTCCGAGATGTCGGTAGTCACTGGGTCCTCATTCTCCCACAAAGGATTTATCCAGGTCAATGCTTCACCTTCCAGGTGGGACATCATAAAAGCCACCTTTGCTCAGTCAGAGGCAAAGAGGTGTGGACGCAATTCAAAATGCAGGGAGCATTGATTCTGGAAACCTCTACAAATCTTGGGGTCCCCAGCATATCGAGGCGGAGCGGCTAGGCGAAGTTTCGACACCGAGAAGGAAACGGATGCAGATGCAGTCGCTGTTTGCGTCGAAGAGGACGCAGCTGCGGTCTGTAACGTATACAAACGGCTGTCCACAGACATCAGGAAATTCAGTATGCGGGTGACGGTCTCGCGCTGGCGCACCAGTTCCTGGCGCAGTTCAGCCAGTTCAGACGTTTGTGCTCTGGTGGAATCCATGGCCTGATCAATCTGTTAGGTCCTGGTGGTGGATTCTCTGGACCGTGCACCGGACTCCCCTGGAGAAGCAACCAAGAGCTAACCCCTATACAGGGACTGTCTGGTCACCCCACCAGAGGGCCTAAATGCACGGCAGCCGGAACACAGGGAGTCCGGGGTACGGGTCCTTCAGAGAGTGGCACGGGAGAGGAGTAGGAGTCCAATGTTAACCGGAGGCAGGCCAACTGGCGGGAGCTGGGTATAGGTGCCAAGTAGTTCCAGCCGACGGAATTCGGATCCAGCGGGCTGTGCAGGCTGAAGTATCCAGGTGAAGTCCAGGATACGTGTTCAGACTGACAGGAGTTGGCGGGATGCTCAGTACACAGTCATCGGGACACTTCCTGGGAGATCGGCACTCTGGGACCAGGTCAGGACAGCAGAAGGGCTCTGCGGAAGACAGAGGGTTAATTGCGTTGCAAGGCACAGAGAGACCTGACATCTAGCTCCAAGGAACACGTTGATCAGGCGCCGCCCGCATGGAAAAGGAAGCCCAATATACCCTGTCTCAGCATCATGTCATATCCTGCTTCAGGAGTGCTGGGCCTATAAGTTAAGGTGAGTGGGCGCGGCCCCGCCTTATACACATGCATGGGCCTCAGAGTCAGAGCCAGACAACTCAGAGTCAGACCACTCAGAGTCAGACACAGGGGACCAGGACGCAGGGGAACATGAGCGGGAGCGGCAGCCATGACCGGTGGGCATGTGGACCGGATCAGTGGGTAAGGAGTGATGCCGTGATGGCGTGACCGGATCAGTGGGTAAGGGGCGGTGCCGGGACAGTAATGTGGGCTTCAAAAACATGGCGCCGGAGATAAGTGCTATGCGCAGGTGCCAACTCTGACGCCGTGTTACTGAATAGAGAAATTTGCATACAGCCAGAGAGAGGGAGGAACAGGCGTGGGGGAGGGGGGGTGGGAATCATGTGCATAACCCGCCCGGATATTATCTGGAGAAATGCACACGTCAGTCAAAAAGTGAATGAATTTTCAAACTTCATAAACTTGGATTTCACAGCCTAAACATCCGAGCTGCCCACTAATGGAATGTACAGCCTGTGCCTGATAGTGCCAGTACTGCACTGGCTTTACCTTATATACCAAAATCCTGATGTTTGGTTCCCTTTAAGTGAGATGTAGTACCATGTGGCGACTGAAGCCTCCAGGGTGCCACATATGTATGAAGTCATGTATTGCAAGATTTTGGCCAACAACTTTCTTCCCTCAGTACTAGAATTGAAGATGAGTCATGGCTAGTTTTTCCAGCATGTCAATGACACAAAATATGCAGCCAGTGCAACTAAACAGTGGATACTTAAAAAGCATTTCGAGGTCCTGGAGTGTTCTAGCCAGTCTCCAGACCTGAACCCAATAGAAAATCTTTGGAGGGAAATGAAAGCTAATGTTGTAAAGCCACAGCCCCGAAACCTGAAAAATCTGGAGATCTGTATGGAGCAGTGGGCCAAAATCCTTGCTGCAGTTTGTGCAAACTTGGGCAAGAATTACAGGAAATGTATGACCTCTGTAATTGCAAACAAAGGTTTCTGTACAAAATATTAAGTTCTGTTTTTCTATTGTACCCAATAATTAATTTTGTGCAATAAAATGCTAATTTATTATTTAAAAATCATACAATGTGATAATCAGGATTATTTATTTTTTTATTCTGTCTGTCGCAGTCGAAGTGTACCTACAATAAAAATACGGTCCTCTCCATTCTTTATAGATGGGAAAACTTACAAAATCAGCTATGTATCAAATACTTATTTCCCTCCCCTGTATAGCAATGTTACCAATGATAACATTTACTTGAACTACAATAAGAAGACAGAAAGGGAAGCAGAAGACCCACGTAAATGTGCTACATTTTTAATTAAAAAGATATAGATCAAAATGTTCTTTCAGTTAAATTGAACTTCTCATTGTGTTCAGTCCATGCTTAGAAAGAAAGTCTCCAAACCAATTGAACTATTACGTGAAAAAATAAAACCTTTCTAGGCAGCTGTAGAAGCGTTAGTCTTTAAAGCACGCAGTCATTGCTGTCATTCAAAATGCATTGCCTGTGATGTATAAAGAGGGTCAGTGCAGGTGGTGAGCCGTCTCTCCTACCGCTCCGAGCATCTTGACACAAACATCTCAATAATAATGCAGAGAGATTGCCTTTTGCCCGGTCAGCCCCTCAGAGTAGAAGAGTCATTTCAGGACAGTGACTGGGATAATCACTGAAATGGAGCTGATTGACAGATCTAGACATTGAAAAAATATTACTCTAAGTTGTTTAAAACAATTTTCTTGACCCGCATCAATAGGACGACCTTGCAGAATAGAGATGTAAGAATCTGGCCCAAATCAATTTGTCACAACTATTCTCTTGTTGCCACTGTATTTCTGCTGAGTAGAATAGCGTTGGATTATCTTACAGTGAAACTCACATCCTACCAGCTTATCTGATTTATTTTATTGCATTTCATTAGTTTTTCTCATATTGTTGATAAGGGCTCACACTAAAGGCCAAATAATGGATCCGTGTGCGTATTCAATTCTTATTCTTACAAAATCCAAAGAAAACAATTATGGAATATCCAATAACATGTATTTTTTTTCCTAGAAGCATTAAAGGGCATGTCACGGACTTTAACATTGATGGCCTATTCTGAGGATAATTCACCAATATCTGATCTGCGTGGGTGAGACACCAGCACCCCCATCAATCAGCAGTTCCCAGTGAAGGTGGTAGTCAAAATTGCTCAGTTACATAGCTGCATAGCAGAGCTCTATCAACTATATAGTGGCAACAGTTGGGTACTGTATATACATATCAATGTGGCGGATCTGCAGTACCCAGTCTTGTCCACTATTCTGTTGATGGAGCTGTGCTGTGTACTTCCATAATGGAGGAGTTTCAGCCTCCATCATCACCCGGAACAGCTGATCAGTTTGGGTGCTGGGTGTCGCAACACACTTTTCGCTTGGCTTTATATAAAGCTGTGTCAAAGCCCAGCAAAACGCACCTTGGGTCCTCCTTCTGGCACACCTGGTTTAATACTTTCCTTAATATTTACTTTGCAGTTTCTGTGTAATTGTATATATGCTTCGAATAATCTTTTTCTATGACCAACTATCATTACTTTCTCTACTTTTGTGACTTACATAATTACTAGTGATACAATATATACGGTCACCCTCAATACTTATGGTTTTGGCCTATTAACTTCCTTTCCATATATAAATACAATTTATCTATCTACTACTTAGTAACATACATGGGATTTTGTTTACATCTATGCAATATTTCTTATTATATATATTCCCTCATTTAACACTTTAGCTATGATCTTTACATTTATGGGTGATTTATGTACATTGATACATATCAATATATATACACATACATATATATATATATATATATATATATATATATACAGTATATGTCCTACAAGTAGTAATAGACCAGCTGACCAGTCTGAGCTCATGCCTTGTCGATACCTGGTTTTCCTTGATTGCACAGGTCCGGACTGGGGAAACGTCTAAGTAATAGTAGAAACCATGTAAGTGGACCCAGCAAAATGAATGAATATATATGGAGTAGGGTTATTTTAGATTTGGCTATCTTAGGGGGATATCTGTTTGTGCAGGTAACTATTACTGTGCAGAATTATTAGGCAGCTTTATAAAAACCAAATATATTCCCATCTCACTTGTTTATTTTCACCAGGTAAACAAATATAACTGCACAAAATTTGGAAATAAACCTTTCTGACATGCAAAAACAAAACCCCAAAAAATTAGTAACCAATATAGCCACCTTTCTTTATGATGACACTCAACAGCCTACCATCCATAGATTCTGTCAGTTGATTGATCTGTTTACAATCAACATTGCGTGCAACAGCCTCCCAGACACTGTTCCGATAGGTGTACTGTTTTCCCTCCCTGTAGATCTTACATTTTATGAGGGACCAAAGTTTCTCTATGGGGTTCAGATCAGGTGAACAAGGGGGCTGTGTCATTATTTTTTCATCTTTTAGACCTTTACTGGCCAGCCATGCCGTGGAGTAGTTGGATGCATCTGATGGAGCACTGTCCTGCATGAAAATCATGTTTTTCTTGAACAATACCGACTTCTTCCTGTACCACTGCTAGAAGAAGTTGACTTCCAGAAACTGGCAGTAGGTCTGGGAGTTGAGCTTCACTCCATCCTCAACCCGAAAAGGTCCAACAAGTTCATCTTTGATGATACCAGCCCATACCAGTACCCAACCTCCACCTTGCTGGCATCTGAGTCGGAGAGGAGCCCTGTGCCCTTTAATGATCCAGCGTCTGGCCCATCAAGAGTCACTCTCATTTCATCAGTCCATAAAACGTTTGAAAAATCAGTCTTAAGATATTTCTTGGCCCAGTCTTGACGTTTTATCTTATGTTTCTTGTTCAAAGGTGGTTGTTTTTCAGCCTTCCTTATCTTGGCCACGTCCCTGAGTATGGCACACCGTGTGTTTTTTGATACTCCAGTAACGTTGCAGCTCTGAAATATGGCCACACTGATGGCAAATGACATCTTGGCAGCTTCACGCTTGATTTTCCTGAATTTATGGTCAGTTATTTTGCGACTTTTTTGCCCAACACGCTTCTTGCGACCATATTAGCTATTTGCCATGAAACGCTTGATTGTTTGGTGATCACACTTCAAAAGTTTGGCAAATTCAAGACTGCTGCATCCCTCTGCAAGACATCTCCCAATTTTGGACTTTTCAGAGCCCGTCAAATCTCTCTTCTGACCCATTTTGCCAAAGGAAAGGAAGTTGACTAATAATTATGCACACCTTATATAGGGCGTTGATGTCATTACACCACACCCCTGCTCATTACCGAGATGCACATCACGTGATTTACTTAATTGGTAGTTGGCTCTGAAGCCTATACAGCTTGGAGTTGGACAACATGTATAAAAAGTATCATGCGATCGAAATACTCATTTGCCTAATAATTCTGCACACAGTGTATATGTATATATATCCTATATCTAAATACAGTACAGAGCAAAAGTTTGGACACACCTTCTCATTCAAAGATTTTTCTTTATTTTCATGATTCTGAAAATTGTAGATTCACATTGAAGGCATCAAAACTATGAATTAACACATGTGGAATGAAATACTTAACAAAAAAGTGTAAAACAACTGAAAATATGTCTTATAATCTAGGTTCTTCAAAGTAGCGACTTTTTGCTCTGATTACTGATTTGCACACCCATGGCATTCTCTTGATGAGCTTCAAGAGGTAGTCACCAGAAATGGTCTTCCAACAGTCTTGAAGGCATTCCCATAGATGCTTAGCACTTGTTGGCCCTTTTGCCTTCACTCTGCGGTCCAGCTCACTCCATACCATCTCGATTGAGTTCAGGTCTGGTGACTGTGGAGGCCAGGTCATCTGGCGTAGCACCCCATCCATCTCCTTCTTAGTCAAATAGCCCTTACACAGCCTGGAGGTGTGTTTCGGGTCATTGTCCTGTTGAAAAATTAATGATGGTCCAACTAAACGGAAACCGGATGGAATAGCATGACGCTGCAAGATGCTATGGTAGCCATGCTGGTTCAGTATGCCTTCAATTTTGAATAAATCCCCAACAGTGTCACCAGCAAAGCACCCCCACACAATCACACCTCCTCCTCCATGCTTCACAGTGGGAACCAGGCATGTAGAGTCCATCCGTTCACCTTTTCTACGTTGCACAAAGACACGATGATTGGATCCAAAGATCTCAAATTTGAACTCATCAGACTTTCACTTCAGATTTCCATTGGTCTAATTTCCATTTCTTTTGTTCTTTAGCCCAAGCAAGTCTCTTCTGCTCGTTGCCTGTCTTTAGCAGTGGTTTCCTAGAAGCTATTTTACCATGAAGGCCTGCTGCACAAAGTCTCCTCTTAACAATTGTTCTAGAGATGTGGTTGCTGCTAGAACTCTTTGTGGCATTGACCTGGTCTCTAATCTGAGCTGCTGTTAACCTGCGATTTTTGAGGCTGGTGACTCGGGTAAACTTATCCTCTGCAGCAGAGGTAACTCTTGGTCTTCCTTTCCTGGGGCGGTCCTCATGTGAGACAGTTTCTTTGCAGCGTTTGATAGTTTTTGCCACTGCACTTGGGGACACTTTCAAAGTTTTCCCAATTTTTCAGACTGATTGACCTTCATGTGTTAAAGTAATGATGGCCACTCGTTTTTCTTTATTTAGCTGCTTTTGTCTTGCCATAATACAAATTCCAACAGTCTATTCAGTAGGACTATCAGCTGTGTACCCTGGATACCAGACTTCTGCACAACACAACTGATGGTCCAAACCCCATTTATAAGGCAAGAAATCCCACTTATTAAACCTGACAGGACACACCTGTGAAGTGAAAACCATTTCCGGTGACTACCTCTAGAAGTTCATCAAGAGAATGCCAAGAGTGTGTGTGACACCCCTGGACTATCAGGTCGTCACAGGGTATTGCACAATCTGCCCTCCCGTGCAATATCCACCTCCTTCTTGGTTGTGGGTCCCCAACTACATGGTGTTTCTTACATCAGCTAAACAAATTCTAGGTACCCTCTGCACCACACCCACCAGACACACCAGTGGACGGCCTGAGTGGAATAGGGTCGCCCACTTGGGGGGTTGGCTAGGGGAGGTCAGGGGTGTCAGGAGTGTCAGAGAAGAGAGAAGTGTGTTGGAAGTGAAGGAGAGAGGAGGTCAGGAGCAGGGCTCCTAGGAAGCAATCTAGGTAGCAGACGGTGGTCTGTTCCTAGAGGAGCTGGACCCCCAGTCGCAGGGGATCGTGGCAAGGGGCACAGAACTGTTGAGTAGGACAGCCGGTGGCCTTGCACCATCACCGGGCTGGGACCAGGGCAATATGGGGTACGTGGACCCTAGGTCAGGGAGTAGCTTTAGGCAACCTGACAATTTACCCAATGAGAATGGAGCCTTAAAGATCCCCTCTCCACCAGCTCCAAAATCGGGGTACTAGCGCAACGAGGGGGATAGGACTTTCCACTCAAATGGTCCAGAAAATCCCAAGCGTGAACCCTGAGAGCAAACACCCACACTTAGCCATAGTGGGGAGCGGGACCCGGCAAGTTCCATACTACCGGGACCAACAGAGAAGTAAACCTAGTGCCAGGAGGCAGGCCACGGATCACCAGGCAGCCCCATTGGGAACAGGACCCGAACTAGCTCCCCTCAGCTGCAGCGGTATCCAGAACTTTGGTTTATGTAGTTGTCGGTGTCAGCTTAATGGACTAAGTGACTACGCAAGTGACCCCTTTGCTTCCCCACGGCACTCCCTGAACACCATCACCAAGTCCCGGGGCCTTTCACCTACCCGTGGAGAGTTTTAACACCTGGCTGCCCCACTCCATCAACTCTGGGTACTCCACACTGCAGCGGTGGTACTCCGCATTACCACACACCACGGTTGGTGTCACGAACCCTAACACAATCCCCTGTAAATACCCCCTTCATTTGAGTGGCCGCACGACCCCCGGGTCCGGAGACCCCTCGAGCCACCGTGGATCTGGATCCGAGCAGCCCGGCTGCTGACACGGGGGCGGCACACCTCAAATTCTTGGTGTCACAAAAAGGATACGAGCAGTACTGTCACGCTCCCCGGGTCCTCACCCCCGCTCCCCGGCTCACCTGCCACGCTGCCCGCTCCTCAGCCCCCGGATTCCGTCCGTCCCAGGCCCCCGGGTCCCCGATCCCGGCGCCCGACGGCTTCCCAGGACCTGGCCGGCTCCCCTGCGTCCTCCCCTCAGCCTCCTTCCCTGGCTTCTGGCACCCGGGCGGCGCGCATGCGCGTTAGGGCGCGCGCGCGGTCACTGACCCTTTCTTAAAGGGCCAGCGTCCATTAACAGGAAATGAGGTGGAACAGGTACTGGGTATAAAGGGGGTTAGTGTCCAAGGGGGCGGGGCCTGATCTTCGTGTTCCCTGAGCTAGGAGTCAGGTCTCCTGGTGTTTATGTGCCTGTACTCACCTATCTCTCTTTGTAGAGCCGTACCTGCCTCGCCATCCAGTCAGCCGTATCCTGAACCCCGCACACTGTCCGTCTGCCATCTGACAGTCCGTACCATCTCGGATCCCTGCGGTGACCCGTCATCTCGCTCCTGAGGTTCCGGACCCCGCCTGATATCATCTCGGCTTCCGAACCTGAGCTACGTCACCAGGACTACCATCTGTGACACCGTGGTCCCAGGGACTCCTCCGCTGCCTTCACTTGCACGGACTGTTCTGCTGCCCATCAGTGCTTCAGCTGCCGGACTCCCTACCACCATCTTAAGAGTTCGGTCCAGTGGATCCACCTCCTGGGTCGGCCCGACCGCCCGGCCGTGACAGTAAGATCAGGCCATGGATCCCGCTGCAGCACTAGCGGCCTTGCAAGAGGAACTCCGACGTCAGCATGAAGTCCAGACCCGCATGTTGCAATTTATGACCTCCGTGGACACCCGCCTGTACACGTTACAAGCATCAATGACGCCTGCGGCACCCAGGTCCCCAGCTATGCAAGCCATGGCTCCCGCACCAGTGGCAGCCTCTTCAGATGCTTCCCGTCTCCGTTTGGCGTCACCACCTCGTTATGCTGGAGATCCCAAGACCTGCAGGGGCTTCATAAACCAGTGTTCCCTTCATTTCACGCAGCTGCCACATCTGTTCGCCTCTGACCAAGCCAAGGTCGCCTTTATAATGTCTCATCTGGAGGGCGAGGCGCTGGCGTGGATGAACCCCTTGTGGGAGAAGGAGGACCCCATGACCAAGAACCTTCAAGAGTTCCTGCAGGCCTTTCGCAGCACCTTCGACGAGCCGGGACGCGCCTCTGCGTCTGCTTCATCCCTCCTCCGCCTACGTCAAGGAACACTGACGGTGGGTCAATATGCCATCCGTTTCCGTACTTTGGCTTCTGAACTCGGGTGGAATAATCAGGCCCTGACAGCCGCCTTCTGGGAAGGACTCTCGAGTCGCATCAAGGATGAGTTGGCGGGTCGTGACGTGCCCTCCACCCTAGATGCCCTGATTGCCCTAGCCACTCGAGTGGACATTCGTTTCCAGGAACGCTCCAAAGAGCTGTATCGTGAGAGACGTGCAGTACGGCACTCCCCTCCTCCACAGAAGTCCTCTGTGCCTCACTCTTCAACAGCTGGGATTCCTGTCCACGAGCCCATGCAGGTTGACCGAGTACGACAGTCTGACCAACGTAGAGCAGAGCGGCTCGCCAAAGGCCTCTGCTTTTACTGCGGAGAGGGCACACATCTCTTACGCTCCTGTCCGGAAAGGCCGGGAAACTCCAAAGCCTAGGGTTGGTAGGAGAGGCCACCCTAGGTGCTGGGACTCTCTCAGACCCAGTTATGTGGACGGTACAAGTGTCAACAGGAGAGACGCGCTTCACGGCTGAGGCATACCTCGACTCCGGAGCAGCAGGCAATTTTATCCAGCAGGCCACGGTGGACAAGTACCAGCTGCCTGTTACTCCACTCGATAAGCCCCTAATGATTGCCTCGGTGGATGGGAGACCCCTCTCTGATACCATCTCCTGGATCACCAAGCCGGTGGAATTGCGTATAGGTGCTCTGCACACCGAGAACATCGCTCTCTACGTCCTTCCACACATGTCCCATCAAATCCTGCTGGGACTTCCTTGGTTGCGGACACACGAACCATCAGTCAGCTGGGGTACTGGCGAAATCACTCGTTGGGGCTCTGCCTGTCATGAGAGATGTCTAAAGTCCCTACAACCAATCCGACGTCCCCCGGCTCCAGAGAACCTACCGGAACTGCCCTCGGCCTATTGGTCCTTCGCGGACGTTTTTGACAAAAAGGAGTCTGAGGTACTTCCGCCACACCGTCCCTACGATTGCGCCATCGACCTGCTCCCAGGAACAACACCACCTCGAGGACGGATATATCCGTTGTCTCCAGCGGAAACCAGGGCCATGTCCACATACATCACGGAAAGCCTGGCAAAGGGATTCATCCGGAGATCCTCCTCTCCTGCGGGAGCAGGCTTCTTCTTCGTTAAGAAGAAAGAGGGTGACCTACGCCCATGCATTGACTACCGGGGCTTGAATCAGATCACCATAAAAAACAAGTACCCCCTACCGCTCATCCCCGAATTGTTCGACCGGCTCAGAGGAGCCCGTGTGTTCACCAAACTGGATCTTCGGGGTGCCTACAACCTAGTTCGTATCCGCTCTGGGGACGAATGGAAGACCGCATTTAATACTCGCGACGGGCACTACGAATACTGCGTGATGCCCTTCGGTCTGTGTAACGCTCCTGCCGTATTCCAAGAACTGGTGAACGACATATTCCGGGACCTCCTCTACCTCTGTGTAGTAGTTTATCTGGATGACATCCTTGTCTTCTCTCCGGACCTCCAGACCCACAGAGAGAACGTAAAGCTGGTCCTACAAAGACTGAGAGAGAATCGTCTCTACGCCAAATATGAGAAGTGCGTCTTTGAGCAGTCTTCTCTCCCTTTCCTGGGATACATCATCTCGGGTACTGGGTTGCAGATGGATCCAAAGAAGGTCTCCTCCATACTCAACTGGCCTCCTCCTTCGGGACTGAAGGCAATCCAACGGTTCCTGGGATTCGCCAACTACTACCGCCAGTTTATCCCGCACTTCTCCGCCCTGACTGCCCCTCTCTCCGCTTTGACCAAAAAGGAGGCTAAACCAAAGGACTGGTCACCTGCGGCCGACGCCGCGTTTTGCTCTTTGAAGCGAGCTTTCGCCTCCTCTCCTGTACTCCACCGACCGGAGTTAAACCGCCAGTTCACCTTGGAGGTGGATGCCTCCTCCTCAGGAGCCGGAGCAGTGCTCATGCAGAAGTCCTCCTCCGGGAAGATGGTGACTTGCGGTTTCTTTTCTAAGAGCTTCTCAGCACCAGAACGGAATTACACCATCGGTGACCGAGAATTATTGGCGGTCAAACTAGCTCTGGAGGAGTGGCGCTACCTCCTGGAAGGAGCAGTGTACCCCGTGACCATCTACACGGACCACAAGAACCTGGAATACCTGCGGTCCGCTCAGCGACTGAACCCGCGGCAAGCCAGGTGGTCCTTATTCTTTGCCAGGTTTGACTTCCAGCTCCACTTCCGACCCGCGGACAAGAATGTACGCGCCGATGCCTTGTCTAGGTCCCTCATGTCCATGGAGCAGGAGGAAGAGACTACCCAACCTATCATCCCTCCTAGCAAGATTGTTCCGGTGGCTCCCGTCACTCTGGCCCAAATACCACCCGGGAAGACCTATGTCTCGGAGACCGACAGGCAAAAAGTGTTACACTGGGGTCATGCCTCAAAAACAGCCGGCCATGCAGGCCAGAAGAGAACATGGGGTGCGATTGTACGCCATTACTGGTGGCCATCCCTTCGCACTGACGTCGCCGCCTTTGTCTCTGCCTGCTCCTCTTGTGCCAGGAACAAGACGCCCAAACACCTGCCCTATGGCCGTCTTCTGCCTCTACCGATACCCTCAGTTCCCTGGCAACACATTGCGATGGACTTTATTACGGACTTGCCATTATCCTCTGGACACACAGTCATATGGGTCGTGGTGGACCGGTTCTCCAAAATGGCCCACTTCATCCCCATGGCTGGACTGCCCTCTGCTCAGGAACTCGCGGAAGCCTATATCCATCACATCTTCCGCTTGCATGGCTTTCCATCCCACATCGTGTCCGACAGAGGAACTCAGTTCACCTCCCGCTTCTGGAGGGCGCTCTGCAAACACCTGGGAGTAACTCTGGACTTTTCTTCCGCATACCATCCTCAGTCTAATGGCCAAGTGGAGAGGGTCAATCAAATCTTGACATCCTTCTTACGTCACTATGTCAACACCCATCACGACGACTGGTCCACGCTTCTGCCTTGGGCTGAGTTCTCACATAACCACCACATCAGTGAGTCGTCCTCCAAATCTCCCTTCCATGTCGTTTACGGACTTCAGCCCTCCGTTCCATTGCCTATATCCCCTTCTTCGGATGTCCCTGCGGCTGATACTGTAGCCCGTGACTTCGCTACCATTTGGGACTCTGTCAAGGCGTCCCTTGGACGCGCTTCCCAGCGGATGAAGAAACACGCTGACAAAAGGCGTCTAGACCCTCCGTGTTTCTCTCCTGGAGACCTCGTCTGGCTTGCTTCCCAGTACGTCCGCCTGAAGATACCGTCATACAAGCTGGGTCCTCGCTACATTGGGCCGTTTAAGGTCCTCAGCAAGATCAATGAGGTTTCCTACAAGCTACAGCTCCCGGCCACGATGAGGATACCCAACTCATTCCACGTCTCCCTGCTCAAGCCGGTTGTCCTTGGTCCCTTCTCCAATGCTGCCAGTCCGGCCCCTCCACCTATTGCCGATGACGACATCTATGCGGTAAGGGATATCGTGGCCATGAAGACCGTACGAGGTCGGCAGTTCTTCCTGGTGGACTGGGAGGGGTATGGTCCTGAGGATAGGTCTTGGGAGCCCAGGGAGAACGTGGGCACTCCTCTTATCCGTGCCTTCATGTCCCGGTTGCGGGGTGGGGGGCGTGGGGGCGGGGTACTGTCACGCTCCCCGGGTCCTCACCCCCGCTCCCCGGCTCACCTGCCACGCTGCCCGCTCCTCAGCCCCCGGATTCCGTCCGTCCCAGGCCCCCGGGTCCCCGATCCCGGCGCCCGACGGCTTCCCAGGACCTGGCCGGCTCCCCTGCGTCCTCCCCTCAGCCTCCTTCCCTGGCTTCTGGCACCCGGGCGGCGCGCATGCGCGTTAGGGCGCGCGCGCGGTCACTGACCCTTTCTTAAAGGGCCAGCGTCCATTAACAGGAAATGAGGTGGAACAGGTACTGGGTATAAAGGGGGTTAGTGTCCAAGGGGGCGGGGCCTGATCTTCGTGTTCCCTGAGCTAGGAGTCAGGTCTCCTGGTGTTTATGTGCCTGTACTCACCTATCTCTCTTTGTAGAGCCGTACCTGCCTCGCCATCCAGTCAGCCGTATCCTGAACCCCGCACACTGTCCGTCTGCCATCTGACAGTCCGTACCATCTCGGATCCCTGCGGTGACCCGTCATCTCGCTCCTGAGGTTCCGGACCCCGCCTGATATCATCTCGGCTTCCGAACCTGAGCTACGTCACCAGGACTACCATCTGTGACACCGTGGTCCCAGGGACTCCTCCGCTGCCTTCACTTGCACGGACTGTTCTGCTGCCCATCAGTGCTTCAGCTGCCGGACTCCCTACCACCATCTTAAGAGTTCGGTCCAGTGGATCCACCTCCTGGGTCGGCCCGACCGCCCGGCCGTGACAAGTACACACTTACCTGGGTGACGTGCACCTTAGAAGTCGAAACCACGAGTCAAGATTACCGTTTTTCGCCATTTCCGCCATCTTCTGCCATCTTTTGGTGCCAAAATGCCATCTTCTTAATCGAAAGTGCGCAAATCCGAAGCCCCGCCCTTCGTCCTGAGAGTCAGCCCGGAACTGGAAGTTCCCAGAGGGCCACAGCATTGAAGAGAGAGCTGAGTGAAAACCGAGGGGGAGCGTGAGAATGTCCACGCCAGACAATGGAAGTAAGGCGGCGCTGCCCCCACCCGACCAGGGTAACATCAGTGCGGCAGATGCTGCTCCGGCTGCAGGAGCATCACCGGGACCCACGGTGGTTGCGGCCATAATGCCGATAACCTTGCCCTATATGCCGGGCGCCGCCTGCCTCCCACAGTATGATGGCCGACCAGACACGCTGCAGGGATTAAAGAGGAAGATATGTAACATCCTTGATACAGTATGTATGCCCTGACCGGACGGCAGTGGGCATCTGTGGTACTAAGGCAGTTGACCGGCGCTGCCGAATTGGAAGTGGAGACATGGACTGAGGAGGATCAGGTCTCGGTACCCGCCAAATTTAAGAGACTGGTAGCTGCATGTGAGACCCGCACTGAAGCTGAGCTGAGGATGAGATTCTATAGCTGTAAACAGCGGCACCAAGACAGCATTAGGGATTATGGCCTAAAGTTACAAGCGGCGCTACGGACCCTGAGACTGACCAATGATATTGGAGAGCTAGAGGGGAACAAAATGCTGGTGGAGCAGTTCCCCCAGGGCCTGGAATCAATGGAGGACCGTAAGCATCTCCGGCTGTGTGCCCTGGAACATCCTGCTTTGGACTTCACCACTTTAAAGGAGTGGGCAATCAAAGTCCTGCAGCCCCCGGAGGCTCCTGACTCTTCATTCCCGTCCTGGCAAGCTGGTACATCCCTGTTACATGTGAAGCCCCCTGCCTTGGCACTGCCAGAGCCAACTCCCCCGGTAGTGCATGGAGACGGAATTAGCGATTTGTCCTCCCAGGTGCAGCAGCTAAGTAGCGACGTCGCAAGGATCTTGGAGGCGATGCAACTCAAGCCCAAGGCCATCACGACGAGGGAAATCCAACTAGCCGACTGCCCGGAGGACGTCCCATGGATGAGGAAGAGGACCCCGGCATACAAAGGACAAAACAATGACCGGTATGGACCACCTGTTTGTTGTAAGTGTAACAAGACTGGCCATTACGCACAGAGCTGTCCTTTAAACGGGCAACCCCTGGGGCCAAGGGCCAATCCCCAGGAATAAACTCTCAAGGCCCAGCAGACTGGCGAGAGTGGTATTTATGGAGATGGCCCATCGTTTCCATTACCCTGGATGGGATCCTGACCTCTGCACTTCTTGATACCGGCTCCCAGGTAACAACTATTCTCTATGTACTGTATAAGAAATTTTGGCTTGATGATGAACTCACTCCACTAGATGACAGCATTACTATCTATGCCGTCAACAGGTTACCAGTGACTCAAATCGGGTTTAAGGAGGTGACCATTAAGGTGGGCCGGGTAGAGTTGGAGAGGCAAGGCCTCATAGTCGTAGAAAATGACCCTAGTGATCGGAACCCTAAGATCATTTTAGGCACAAATGTCATTGAAAACTGTATGGGAAAAGTATTGTTTTTGCTTCAACAGCTGTCTGAAACTGCAGGAGCAGGGCACCAGAGAGTCTTGCAACGTGAAATCCGAGCCCTCCTGCAGCGGCAACAGGTAAATCTCTCCGGAGGTGAGATAGGTTGTGTGCAGGTAATGGATTTGGCCCCTCTTGTAGTGCCCCCGTGAAGCGAGATTATAATATGGTGCAAGGCAGCCATAGGCTCCTGTGGACAGGATTACCAGGCAGTGGTAGAGCCCCTGTCTTCAGAGCATTGGCCCACCGTGTTTATGGCCAGGGGGGTAGTCAATGTCCGAAAGGGGAGAGTGCCCATGCGAGTGTTGAACTGTGGGGAGGAGAAGATTACACTACCCAGGTATGCCACTATTGCCAAGCTGTTTGTAGTCAATGCAGATGCCATCCACGCAGCAGGTTCCCTGAACCGGTCTAATCAGTTCACCAGTGATAGCCCCAGGGGCAGTTAGAGAAGTGGTGTCAGGAGCTACACGTGGGCACCGACTCTACACCTGCACATCATAAACAAGGGGTGTACAGGGTTGTCCAGGAGTATGAGCAAGTCTTTAGTAAACATCTACTGGATTTTGGGTGGATAAAAGGGGTACAAACATCACATACCCACAGGCACTCACCCACCTATCAAAGAGAGGTATAGGCCCATACCACCTGCCCATTACCAATGTGCCAAAGATATGTTTAGGAGCATAAAGGAAGCTGGAGTAATCTGTGACAGTTGCAGTCCCTGGGCCGCCCCTCTGGTACTCGTGAAAAAGAAGGATCTTAGCATGAGAATGTGTGTAGACTACCTACAAATTAATAAGATCATGCATAAGGATGCCTACCCCTTGCCCCGCATTGAGGAATTGTTGGCTGCCCTGAAATCTGCTACTTACTTTTCTACCCTTCATCTCACTAGCGGATACTGGCAGGTGGCTGTTGCCGAGGAAGACCGGGAGAAAACTGCGTTCGCTACCCCGATGGGACTGTGTGAATTAAATAGTATGCCATTCGGGCTGTGCAACGCACCAGGGACGTTCCAGAGGCTCATGGAGTGCTGCTTGGACCACTGCAATTTTGAGACGGTCTTGCTGTATCTGGACGACGTCATTGTATACTCCAAGACGTACGAGGCGCACCTGGAACACCTGTCAGAGGTATTCGAGGCACTGTCCAAGTATGGGATGAAGCTTAAGCCATCCAAGTGCCACCTGCTGAAGCCGAAGGTACAGTACTTGGGGGCATGTGGTCAGTGCTGAAGGTGTGGCACCAGATCCAGAGAAAATTACAGCTATCCAGAACTGGCCAAGGCCCAACACCGTCAGAGAAGTGCGGCAGTTCCTGGGTCTGATGGGGTACTATCGGAGGTTTGTCAAGGGGTACACGCAGATGGCGGCCCCCTTGCAAGACCTTCTGGTGGGACAACCCGTGCACTCTGCACCACACCCACCAGACACACCAGTGGATGGCCTGAGTGGAATAGGGACGCCCACTTGGGGGGTTGGTTAGGGGAGGTCAGGAGTGTCAGGAGTGTCAGAGAAGAGAGAAGTGTGTTGGGGTGAAGGAGAGAGGAGGTAAGGAGCAGGGCTCCTAGGAAGCTATCTAGGTAGCAGACGGTGGTCTGGGCCTAGAGCAGCTGGACCCCCGGTCGCAGGGTGTGATACCAATGTGATATGACTGAAGAATGAATGTGATTAGATAGGGACCATAATCAAAAGATAGGAGTGATCCCTGATATTATTTGACCTATCAATAATTCAGTATCAAAGAGATGTCCTCTGGATAACCAATTTCACTATGACCAAAGAATACATGTCAAACAGATCTTAAGATAATGAGGAAGTAACATTTACAGTTCCACTTACCGGAAACTTGTGGTTGGCTTAAAGACAGGTGTAAGGAAGCTTGCATATAAAATTTACGGCTCATTGCAATATTTCACTAAAACTATGGTCAACTGTGGTCGGTCAGTTGTCAACTGGCAGGATGTACAAGTAAATGTGCAGGAAGCTGCTGGTGCCCACAGCAGTTTGTGGTCAAGTTACATGAACATGACTCAGCTGTCACATGCTGGTGACCATTTAAATGCAACCTACAAAGTTTTCCTATAAAAATACACCGGACTCGCTTAATGTTAGGGAAACCTTCCAGGACATTGAAGTGTACACACTGCTCCTGTGATGCAAGACGCCATGTTGTTTCCTACTCATTAATCGAGTCCCTCCGATGAGGATTGCTACAACATACGGTAATGTTGATGCATATTTCTGTTATTGTATAAGATTCTATGACTATAGTTCTAATGCCTATGTACCATTGACTATTCATATGCTATTAAAATAAATAGTATCTTGCTATAAAGAATATTAGTATTCATGCCTGATTAGGATATCAGTGAGTGCTTCGTAAGTATGGGCTTTCAGCCCCCTTTTTAGTAGAATTTAGCAAGACATAAATTGACGTAGTTGGCAGGATTACTTCTATAAGAAGTAATTTAACGAATTTTTGTAATTTAGAAATTAAAAACATATATTCTAGATATTTTTTTTTTCTTTTTCAATCTTTTTGCATACTGTCAAAATGTTCAGAAAACGTAAGGATAACGTTAAGGAGGTTGTTGTGGAAATCCCCGGCTGGACTGAGGCTCCCTACAATCTTATAGCACATGAATTGGTCAATTGTGGATTGGCAGAACAATAGCAGAATAAGCTCAAGGGTAGCGAGATTACTGATGTTGTTAATGTACTCAGTAGTGTCCCTGTGAAAGCAGGTGATGTAGTGTCTTTAGGACGGCGCATCTGGATTTTGGCAAGTGCATATCGGGAGATGCATGAGCGTAATCTAAAGATGCAGAAGAAATGTTCCCAAATGGAACAAAAGATGATAGAATTAGGTGGCCAGAAAACAGTTCTGGAATGTAATACCAGACTGTTGAAGGATAAATTGGAACATTATCAGAATGTGGCAGAAAAAGCTGCCGTAAAAATTGCTCAAAATAAGTACAAGAAAAGAAGAGGAAAAGTAAATAAAACCAAAGTACATAAAAGTATCGCCTCAGCTTCTGTAAACTGGGATCCCGATACTTGGGATGGGGATGTGTGGGATTCATCTTCATCATCTGATGAGGAAGATTACCATAAAGGGAAGATTCAGGCTAACCCAGTAAGGAGGCGCCTAGAGAGGACAGAGAATGAGATCGGGACCTCTAAAGCACGATCTACACTTATTGAATATTATGGGACCTCCTTTGAATAAGCCTCTTTTTCATTTTCTGTGAATTGTTTACTGTGGTCCTGTGGTGTATGATCCCTATGCTCTGCTCTTTATTGCTTTGAAAAATATATGTTCTCTCTACGCGTGTTTTTTTTTTTTTTTTGGCAGACATTGTATAGAGGGGATATAGGTACCAGCATATGTGGCTCGTCAGATACATCACTTCAAATATTGCTATGGCACTTGTCTCCTATATTTGGATGGATTACTATCCTTTTGGATGTTAGTTGATTTATAGTTCGGAATTCAATCAATTATAATCCATTCTTGGACCCAGATAAACATTTAGGGCTGCATGGAAACTTGCATCATGGATAAATCCGCACGAATGTGTGTGGTATGTAGATACTCATTTATATTCATGGATAATGACAGTTAGGGTGATCTGCGCCGTAAATACTTCATATATCTTTACATAATCTGTTTATATATCTGGAGGAAATTATATTTCCTTATAGGTAGGGTATGATCTGATGTGCCAATCACATGTTGTGGTGACAAGTCTCCTATCCTTGAACTATGGAACCTTCTTCTGATGAAGTAAGGATCCCCCTTTATGATCCATTCGGGTTCTATACTTTATATTCTGATTGAGTACCTTTTGGAAATATTTGTGGGCTTTGATTTATATATGGGACCCTGTCTATTGTGGCTTATGGGATTCAAACCATATATGCATTAAAGGGAGTTCCTCATTAATACATCTATACTCTGCATAAATTAGCGTAAACTTTATATCATACATCCTTGATTGTGTATATAGAGCATGGACAATAACGTCCTCCATATAGGATCTTGATTCAGTCCCTCTTGATGAACCTCTAAATATGTATTTTGTGCAAATTAGTGCATGTGCTGTGCAAAAGTGTGGTTCATAAACATTCATGGCTATATTTTCTATAAATATGGGATGTGCTATACCTCTGTCTGGAAAAAACCCTAGAAAATGTGCTTTATGCTGTTAATATAAGCGCCTTAGGAAATCCTATATATCTAATATAGCTTAGTCTATTGTGACTATGCTGCTTCTCCTCCTGTATTCTAATATTCTCTAATGTAGGTTGCAACGTATTGTTCTATTTGCAGAACCTTCCTAACATGTATTTTGCGCAAGCGTTGTTTTTTTTTTTCTCTGTTCAATGCTGCTCCAAGACTGTTTTGGGAAATTCACAGCTTAAACGCTATTTGCGTAAGTTGCACTATTTTTTGGTGTTCACTAAACATCCTAAGTAAGTACTTTGCGTAAACTTACGCAGGTGCTGCATGAGCTGTTAGAAATGACTTCCTGTTTCATCGAGCATTTCCTGATTGCAATGCCATGAGGGATCATGCACCACACTGGTAGGCAATATGGTTTTAATAGTTTATTGGCACGTGTATAAATGTTTGTCTGTGTGATTATTTCCTGTGACACCCACTGCCCCTGATGAAGCTAATATAGCGACACGCGTTGGGCCAGGTTCTCCACCTCTATTTTCAGATAGGGAATCACCATGATAGGGATTTTCTGCCTATGAGGCATTGCAGTTGCTGTTCTGACTATTTGGTCACAATGCTGCTTGAAAGATAGAATGTCTGTCTCAATGTATACCTATTTATAAGATGGTTAAATCTCTGATTCATTATCTGTATTGTTATACATTTTGAACTATCTATGGTGATTCTGGTACAATATTTATCTTTGAGAGGACTTATTCTGGATTGGGTCTCATTATTATAGTCCTTGGTGTTTTTTAATATGTCTGCACTGTGTTGTATTTTGTATGTGTGTTTTTAAACTTTTTGATACACAAATAAAAATCGTATTATAATCTAATTATGGAGTGAGTGACTTTTGGTCAAGCACTTTTCTTGTGATTGATATAGTTGGTTTTGCTTGACAGATGCACCCCCCCCCTCTATTACTGATAAATTTACCGTATAAACTATGGCTGTGCACTTCTAATTGTTTTTTCTTGTATGTACAGTACAGACCAAAAGTTTGGACACACCTTCTCATTCAAAGAATTTTCTTTATTTTCAGGACTCGGAAAATTGTAGATTCACATTGAAGGCATCAAAACTATGAATTAAAACATGTGGAAAGAAATACTTAAAGTGTGAAATAACTAAAATATGTCTTATATTCTTGGTTCTTCAAAGTAGCCACCTTTTGCTTTGATTACTGCTTTGCACACTCTTGGCATTCTCTTGATGAGCTTCAAAAGGTAGTCACCGGAAATGATTTTTCAACAGTCTTGAAGGAGTTCCCAGAGATGCTTAGCACTTGTTGGCCCTTTTGCCTTCACTCTGCGGTCCACCTCACCCTAAACCATCTCGAATGGGTTCAGGTCTGGTGACTGTGGAGACCAGGTCATCTGGCGTAGCACCCCATCACTCTCCTTCTTAGTCAAATAGCCCTTACATAGCCTGGAGGTGTGTTTGGGGTCATTGTACTGTTGAAAAATAAATGATGGTCCAACTAAACGCAAACCGGATGGAACAGCATGCCGCTGCAAGATCCTGTGGTAGCCATGCTGGTTCTGTATGCCTTCAATTTTGAATAAATCCCCAACAGTGTCACCAGCAAAGCACCACCACACAATCACACCTCCTCCTCCATGCTTCACGGTGGGAACCAGCCATGTAGAGTCTATCCGTTCACCTTTTCTACAAAGACACGGTGGTTGGATCCAAAGATCTCAAATTTGGACTCATCAGACCAAAGCACAGATTTCCACTGGTCCAATGTCCATTCCTTGTGTTCTTTATCCCAAACAAGAATCTTCTGCTTGATGCCTGTCCTTAGCAGTAGTTTCCTAGCAGCTATTTTACTATGAAGGCCTGTTGCACAAAGTCTCCTCTTAACAGTTGTTCTAGAGATGAGAAGGTGTGTCCAAACTTTTAGTCTGTACTGTACATTTAAAATGTATATCTGTGTCTTGGGTGCTAGTAACAGACAATTGTTTTAATTGATGAGAGCAGTTTCTTACACAGAGACATCTTTGGCACAGTCTTAAGGATGACATATTTATCATGACAAAATGACTTCAACATCATTATGGTGATACTTAATAGTAACAGCTTGAACTTGAAACTTCTCTAGAAATAGATCATGGCAAAGTGGATTTATTTGATGAGTGCAGATAAGAACTTAGAACTCTGGCACTTGACAACTTCAGTAAGATAAAAACCATTAATAACACATCATAGCTCTAATATTCATTCACAGGACTCAGTACAACCTGACCTAAGAGTTTTTTGACTTGCAGGAACAACATGTATAAAAAATCTAATTCTGAATAAATACTCTGAATATACAGAATTTATTCAAGGTTTAGCAATGAAAAACAGCTACTCTGACAAACATAAAGATCATGGGCAAAACCCATTGATACCAGGTAGAATAAAAAATATATTGGTAACAAGAATAATTAAGCAGTTGTATTTGTTTACACCATTTGCAAAATTATTAGGCAAATGAGTATGTTGATCACATGATAATTTTTATACATGTTGTCCTACTCCAAGCTTTATAGGCTTGAGAGCCAACTACCAATTAAGTAATTCAGGTGATGTGCATCTCTGTAATGAGGAGGGGTGTGGTGTAATAACATCAACACCCTATATAAGGTGTGCTTAATTATTAGGCAACTTCCTTTCCTTTGGGAAAATGTATCAGAAGAGAGATTTGACGGGCTTTGAAAAGTCCAAAATTGTGGGATGTCTTGCAGCGGGATGCAGCAGTCTTGAAATTGGCAAACTTTTGAAGTTTGATCACCGAACAATCAAGTGTTTCATGGCAAATAGCCAACAGGGTCACAAGAAGTTTGTTGGGTAAAAAAGGTGCAAAATAACTGCCCATGAATTGATGAAAATCAAGCGTGAAACTGCCAAGATGCCATTTGCCACCAGTTTGGCCATATTTCAGAGCTGCAACGTTACTGGAGTATCAAAAAGGAGAAGGTGTGCCATACTCAGGGACATGGCCATGGTAAGGAAGGCTGAAAAACAACCACCTTTGAACAAGAAACATAAGATAAAACATCAAGACTGGGCCAAGAAATATCTTAAGACTGATTTTTCAAAGGTTTTATGGACTGATGAAATAAGAGTGACTCTTGATGGGCCAGATGGATGGGCCAGATGCTGGATCAATAAAGGGCAGAGAGCTCCACTCCGACTCAGACGCCAGCAAGGTGGAGGTGGGGTACTTGTATGGGCTGGTATCATCAAAGATGAACTTGTGGGACCTTTTCGGGTTGAGGATGGGGTGAAGCTCAACTCCCAGACCTACTGCCAGTTTCTGCAAGACAACTTCTTCAAGCAGTGGTACAGGAAGAAGTCGGTATCGTTCAAGAAAAACACGATTTTCATGCCGGACAATGCTCCATCACATGCATCCAACTACTCCACAGAGTGTCTGGCAAGTAAAGGTCTAACAGATGAAAAAATAATGACATGGGAGGGAAAACAATACACTTCTCGGAACAGTGTCTAGGAGGCTGTGGTGGCTGCTGCACGCAATGTTGATCGTAAACAGATTAAACAACTGACAGAATCTATGGATGGTAGGCTGTTGAGTGTCATCATAAAGAAAGGTGGCTATATTGGTCACTAATTTTTTGCGGTTTTGTTTTTGCATGTCAGAAAGGTTTATTTCTAAATTTTGTGCAGTTATATTGGTTTACCTGGTGAAAATATACAAGTGAGATGGGAATATATTTGGTTATTATTAAGTTGTCTAATAATTCTGCACAATAATAGTTACCTGCACAAACCGATATCCTCCTAAGATAGCCAAATCTAAAAAAAAAACACTCCAACTTCCAAAAATATTAAGATTTGATATTTATGAGTCGTTTGGGTTGATTGAGAACATAGTTGTTGATCAATAATAAAAAAAATCCTCTAAAATACAACTTGCCTAATAATTCTGCACACGGTGTATACTAACCAGAACACACCAATGGAAAGGAAACAGTGTTAGTTTCTTGAAGCCGAAAGGAATGCTGATAAGTCTTTCATCGCATATTTTAATCACGGCTAAGTTGCACAAATTACAAGTTTGATTCTTTAACAGATAATGTAAACTTATACTAATTTGAGAATCATATTGACAAGAAGTGGACCAAATATTTGGAAAAAATAATCATTAGGAAAGAATAGTTGTGCTTCATCAGAGATCCAGATACAACACAACCAGGACCTACCTCTTTTTTTCTGATCCTGAAGAAGAGTTGACAATTTACACCAGTTAGTTTGAGTACACTGCTTAACTTCATTTTCGTTTTTCCTCTATTTGTTCCAAAAGCCATAACTTTTTTACTTTTCCACCAATATAGCTTGCTTTTTGCAGGACGAGTTGTTTTTTTTTAAATGACACCATTCATTCTGCCCCATATTTTACTGGATTACTGGAAAATGGGGAAAAAATCAACTGCGGAGAAATTGCAAAAGAATGCAATTGCACAATGTTTTTTGTTTTTTTTTCTTTATTTACCATGTTCACTATATGGTAAATCAGACCCAGCATTATGATTCTCAGGTTGCAGATATCAAATATGTATAGTTTTAATTTTATCTAAGAGCTGAGAAAAATCAAAAGTTTGTGAAAAAAAATATTGCCATTTTCTGAGACCCATAACGTTCTCATTTTTGGGGCTCTGAGGCTCAAAGGTCACTTATTTTTTGCATCTTGACCTTACTTTTTAAATTATACTATTTTTGGGTAGATGAGATGTTTAGATCACCTGCTATTGCCTTTTAATGCAATATTTTGGGGACCAAAACCGTAATTCTGGTGGTTTAATTTCTTTTGTCGCTATGCCCTTTACTGAACAGATTAATTTATTTTATTCTTATGTTTTGATAGATTGGGCATTACTGAATGCAGCAATGCCAAATATATGTATATTTTTACTGCTTTAATTTCAATGGGGCTAAAGTGGTGTGATTTGATTTCTTTTAATTTTTACAAATTTTTAAAAACTTCCTTTACATTTTTTTTAATTGATTTTACAGAAATGCTGATCTTTTGTGAATTCTGATGCTCTGCCGGCATTTCCAGGAGGCACACCATGACAGCAACAAAGGTCATCAGCTGACCCCATGCTGTCATGGCAACCTATTGACGCACTGTTATTGAATCATGGGGCCACTAATGGTGACGGGGAATAGTGCAATCCTTGCAAGAGCGTGTTAAATTCCGCTGTCAGAGTTTGAAAGCGCGATCTATCTGGTTAACACGAGTGGTGGTTCTCCGATGCACCCACGCCTGTTAGCAGCACATGTTGACTGATCAGATCAGCCGACATGTGTGAAGAAAAATGTGGGCTCACCATGTCAGCCCACATCAAAGGGAGTGCGGTGGCGTTGGATATATATATATATATAGAATTGGACTGGCTACCAGAGAAACCTCCAGAAATACCAGTCCTGTGCGCGGTTACCTTCATTGAACTCCGTAGCTCTCACCTGAGCTCTGGAGTGCAGCCAGGACTGAACCGTGAGCGCCGAATGATTCCACGGTGATTGCGGTTCAGTTCATGTCACAGCTGCGGACAGGACGGGCTGAACTCCGGAGCTCAGGGGACAGCTTCGGAGTTCAGTTCGGCCTGTCCGCAGCTGCCATAAATTGAACTGCAATCGCCGGGGAGTCAGTCGGCGCTCGCAGTTCAGTCCTGCAAACTCTGAGTTCAGTCCAGGTTGCACTCCGGTGAGAACTCCGGAGTTCAATCCAGGTAACCACGGCCAGGATTGGTATTAATAATAATATTTATTCATTTATATAGCGCTGTTAATTCTACAGCACTTTACATACAATGGCAACATTGTCCCCATTGGGGCTCACAATCTAGGTTCCCTATGAGTATATTTTTGGAGTGTGGGAGGAAACCGAACATACAAACTCTTTGCAGATGGTGTCCTTAGTGGGATTTGAACCCTGGACCCCAGCGCTGCAAGGCACTGAACCACCGTGCCACCCGTTACTGGATGTTCCTCCAGTAGCCAGTTTGATACTGTATGTATGCGTCCTAGGTGATTAACAGGTTACATAGTTACTTAGGTTAAAAAAAAAACCTAGGTCCATCTAGTTCAACCTTCCTCCACCAGTTCTACATTTAGTCACTAAGTCATTTATAACCAACAATGTTTTGTGTACTGAGGAAATCATCCAGCCCCTTTTTAAAAGCTGTTATAGTATCTGCCATTACTACCTCTTGTGGTAGGGTATTCCACAGTCTAACTGCTCTAACTGTAAAGAACCCTTTCCTATTTAGCTGTTGGAATCGCTTTTCTTCCACTCGCAGTGAGTGCCCCCTGGTCCTTAGTATTGTCTTCGGAAGAAATAAGTCATGTGCCAGTCCTTTACATTGACCACACAAGTATTTATACATATAAATGAGATCTCCTCTGAGACGTCTTTTTTCTAAGCTAAACATATATAATTTTTTCAACCTGTCATCATATGGGAGGCCTTCCTTTCCTTGTAGTAGTCTAGTTGCCCGCCTTTGAACTGACGCTAACTTCTGAATGTCCTTGGATCCCATATTCCAGATGTGGCCTTACAATTGATTTATAGAGGGGTAACAATACGTTGGGATCACGGGATCTAATCTCTCTTTTTATACACCCTAAAATCTTGTTTGCTTTAGCAGCTGCTGCTTGACATTGAGTGCTGCTGCCCAGCTCAGGTTAATACTGACCAGTTAAAATGAACAAATATATTCAAATTAAATAGAATTCTACTTAAATTTACCAAAAATCCACAACTGACAAAATGTGGATTTTATATGTAAATTGGTTGTGCTATCCTTCCTGCTTACTGTGGCCCCTTTGCTATTTTTCCATCCATCGCCTGGTCCTCATTGAATCTTCTTAGTTCCATGGACAAATACTAAATTCCACGCTAAGCTAAGGTGGGTTTGCACACTACGACATCGCAGGTGCGATGTCGGTGGGGTCAAATTGAAAATGACGCACTTCCGGCATCGCATGCGACATCGTAGTGTGTAAAGGCTCGATGATACGATTAACGAGCGCAAAATCGTCGTAATCGTATCATCGGTGCAGCGTCGGTGTAATCCATAATTACGCTGACACGACAGTCCGATGTTGTTCCTCGCTCCTGTGGCAGCGCACATCGCTGTGTGTGAAGCCGCAGGAGCGAGGAACATCTCCTACCGGCGTCACTGCGGCTTCCGTAGAATATGCGGAAGGAAGGAGGTGGGCGGGATGTTTACAACCTGCTCATCTCCGCCCCTCCGCTCCTATTGGCCGCCTGCCATGTGACGTCGCAGTGACGCCGCACGACCCGCCCCCTTAACAAGGAGGCGGGTCGCTGGCCAGAGCGACGATCGCAGGACAGGTGAGTCCATGTGAAGCTGCCGTAGTGATAATGTTCGCTACGGCAGCTATCACAAGGATATCGCTGCTGCGACGGGGGCGGGGACTATCGCGCTTGGCATCGCAGCATCGGCCTGCGATGTCGCAGCGTGCAAAGTACCCCTTAGACTTCCAGCTCTAATGAGGCCTTGGACGTTTCCACATATGTTGGTGCACCTAGTAACATCATACCCTTTCGCTTAACACCATACCAAGTCTTATCAAAACTGGAAGCCTTGGCCTAGCATGAAGAGGCCATTCCAGAGATATGGGCTTTTCAATTATATATGGAAATTTTCCCTTTAAACCCAGGGAGTGTTAACAGAGATTCTTCTCTGGGGTCGTTTACTTTTTTACCTGTATGTTGTTTTCAAATCACATGTGGGCAGTGTCAAACAAGCGAAAAAAAAGCAAATATCCACAGCGATTTTAGCCACTAAAATCTAAAAAATAGCCTTCAGTATTCCCATACTATTTTAATCATACTGGCCAGAAGATTAATTTCGTCAGTTCATTTTTACAGCACAATGTGTGTCATGAAAACAAAACTAATAAAAGATTGTGGAATTTTTTCACCTTTTCACCTTCCAATTTTTCACTAAATGTTATGGGAAAATTATTCATGTATTTCAAAAAATATAAATCGCCCACAAATACAAGCCCTCATATGGCAGAAAAATTCAAATGGTATGGCTCCTTGAAGAAGGGGGGAACTAAGCACAACAATGAAAAAGTGTTGGGTCCTTAGAGAGAATAGGTCAGCAGGTTATTGCTCCCCTACCAGATAGCAGCATGATGTAGGGGCACAGACCCTGATTGCAGCGATGTGTCACTTACTAGAATCTTCAGCTGAGACACTTCATATCATTTTAATAACATTATTGTTTTATCTGCTGCAGATCTAGCAGTTCTCTGAATCCTGTTCTCTGTATATCTCCAGTGATTGGCAGCATTCGGCCCATGTATAGTGTACACAGAAAGCTGCTAATCAGTGGTGGGATATGGATTATACAGAGCTCATGAATACGATTGACGACATGCCTGAAGGTTACTAGCCCCCTGATTATAATCTACTGCTGATAAATCCATGAATGTATCAAAACTACACTAAGCAGCATATTAAGTGACCACTGGAATCAGGGTCTCTGTCTCTATATTATGATGGTCTCACATTAGGTGCTAAAAGCCTGGTGACAGATTCATTTTGTAATAATTAAAGTGCTTATGTAAAGAAGACAGGCCATGTCTAAAGTCTCTATTGTATCTGAATGGACATATATTTAACTTAACCCCTTCATCACTCGTCGTTTTTGCGGGGGTTTTTTCGTCTTTTCCTCCCCTTCTTCGAAAGAGTATAACTCTTTTTTACCATCAGTATAGCTGTATGAAGGATTGCTGGATTATTGTCTGCAGCATAAGTTTTACTTTTGAAAGAAGCCATTCATTTTACCATATATTGTACTGAAAAATGGGAAAAAAATTCCAAGTGAAGTGAGATTGAAAAAAAGTGCATTTCCACAATTGTTTTTTATATCATCATCACCATAAAATTGACCTGGTAATATGATTCTCAGATCAATATGAGTAGCTAGATACCAAACATGTATAGTTTTCTTTCAATTTAAGTAGTGGGGAAAAAATCAAAAGTTTAAAAGGCCATTAACCCCTTAACGACCCATGACGTACTGGGTACGTCATGGTGACATGGTGCTTAATGACCCATGGTGAAATGGCAGCCCCGGTAAGTGTGATAGGTTCACACAAACCTTAGATTCGGGGAGGAGGGGACCTCTGCCTGACCTCAGGAGGGGTGGTGCATCCTCCCCGGGCCTACAGAGTGTAGTGCCACTCAGCCAATTACAGCCACTGTAATGTTTCAGCCATTGAAAATGATTGAAACATTGAAATCCAGCCATGATCAGTGCAGCTATAGCAAAGATCATTGGCTGGAGCTGGGTGATTGCTGCTTCACCCGCCCCCAGCTCTGATTGGAGAGACCGGCCTTGTGACCAATTTCCAATCACCGTGGATATGGGGCCACAGACCGCTCCCCTCAGCTTCACTCTGGCGTCTGTGGAAGGTGAGGAGAGTGATCCCTGCAAGTGCTCTGGTAAGCCCCTGCCCCCCCAATCGGCTGCCCTGCCCCCGATCCCCTGCCACCGCCGCCAATCCACCACCGATCTCCTCTATCTGCTGCAGCCCCCTCCATCTGCCACCGCTTTCCCCTATCAGCCGCTGCCCCCCTCTGTGAGCTGCTGCCCGCTCTCTCCCATCCTCATCTGCTGCCCCCTCCACTATCTCTCACCCTCCCCGATCTGCTGCCCGCTCTCTCCCATCTCACCCTCCTCGATCTGCTGCCACTCTCCCATCTCTCCCTCCCCAATCTGCTGCCCGCTCTCTGCCATCTCACCCTTCCCGATTAGCTGCCCGCTCTCTCCCATCTTGCCCTCCCTGATCTGCTACCCGCTTTCTCCTAGCTCACCCTCCCCGATCAGCTGCCCGCTCTCTCGCAGCTCACCCCCCCGATCTGCTGCTCGCTCTCCTTCATCAGCCGCTGCCCCCCCTGCCTGATCTGCTGCCCCTCCACCATCTCTCACCCTCCCTGATCTGCTGCCCGCTCTCTCATCTCTCACCCTCCCCGATCTGCTGCCCGCTCTCTCCCAGCTCACCCTTCCCGATCTGCTGTCCGCTCTCCCTCAACAGCCACTGCCCCCCTCCCTGATCTGCTGCCCACTCTCACCCTCCCTGATCTGCTGCCTGCTCTCTCCCATCCTCTTCAACTGCTGCCCCCTCCCCCATCTCTCACCCTCCCTGATCTGTTGCCCCCTCCACCACCTCTCACCCTGATCTGCTGCCCGCCCTCTCCCATCCTCCACCACTCCCCCATCCTCCGCCACCCTCTCTCCCATCCTCCACCGCCCTCTCTCCCATCCTCCGCCGCCCTCTCTCTCATCCTCCGCTGCCCTCTCTCCCATCCTCCGCCATCCTCTCTCCCATCCTCCATCCATGTTTTTTTCCATCCCACCTAGCCCTCCCCCCCTTTTTGCAGCACATCCGTGCGTGCTGATTTTCTTTTTAATGTAAACTAAGAAATAAGTACAAATAAACTTAGTTTAGGGCCAGTAAAATTATACTGTAGTAATCGTCAAGTACAGTATTTTTTATTGAATATTGTAAGGGTCAGCCCAGTGCCACACATGAGAGCGATGCACGAGTCTCCCATCGCATCATCTGGCACGGTCGCTCTCTTCCAGACAGGAGTGTGCGGCTGCGCCGGATGATGCGATGCGAGATTTGTGCATTGCTCTCACGTGTGGCATATTGCCTTAGTGTCAGTTGCAGGCGCTCATATTATTTTTTTATTTTTTTTTTACTGCCGTCCGTATTTTTTATTTCGCCAAACTATTTTTTTTTTTTGTATGGCGGGGTCTAGTTTCCAAAATGGGGTCACATGTGGGGGAACTCCATTGTTAAGGTACCTCGGGGGGTCTCTAAATGCAACATGGCGTCCGTTAATAATTCCAACCAATTTTGCTGTGAAATGGCGCTCCTTCTCTTCTGAGCCCCGCCGTGAGCCCAAACAATTGATTTCCACCACATATGAGGTATCGGTGTACTCAAGAGAAATTGCACAATACATTTTATGATGCATTTTTTCCTGATACCCTTGTGAAAAAAAAGCTACCTGGTTAAAATACCAATTTCGTGGTAAAAAAAAAATATATATTTTCACGGCTGAACATTATAAACTTTTGTGAAGCCTCCAGGGGTTAAAAGTGCTCACTAAACATCTAGATAAATTCCATGAGGGGTCTAGTTTCCAAAATGGGGTCATTTGTGGGGAAGCTCCATTGTTTAGGCACCTCAGGGGGTCTCCAAATGCAACATCGCATCCGCTAATGATTCCAGACAATTTTGCTTTCAAAAAATCAAATGATGCTCCTTCTTTCCGAGTCCTGCCGTGCGCCCAAACAATTGATTTCCACCACATATGAGATGTCGGTGTACTCAGGAGAAATTGCACAATTAATTTTATGGTGCATTTTTTCCTGATACCCTTGTGAAAATGCTGAATTTCTTGGTTAAACATTAACATTTTTGTGTAAAAAAGTACAATTTTCATTTTTTCCTTCTACATTGCTTTGGTTGCTGTGAAGCTCCTAAAGGGTTAATAAACTTCTTGGATGTGGTTTTGAGCATAGTGAGGGGTGCAGATTTTAGAATGGGGTCACTTTTGGGTATTTTCTGTCGCCTAGGTTTCTGAAATCACTCTAAATGTGATGTGGTACCCCAAAATTATTTTTTTTGTACATTTTGTTGGAAAAATTAGAAATTGCTGATGAACTTTGAACCCTTCTAACTTCCTAACAAAAAGATAATGTGTTTAGAAAATTGTGCTGGTGTAACGTAGACATGTGGGAAATGTTACTTAGTAACTATTTTGCGTGACATATCTCTCCAGATTTATGGGCATAAAATATAAAATTTTGAAAATTGCGTTTTGCCAAATTTCTGAAATTTTCACAAATAAACGCAAAAAATATTGGCCTAAATTTACCACTGACATGAAGTACAATATGTCACTAAAAAACAATGTCAGAATTGCTAGGATCCGTTGAAGCGTTCCAGAGTTATAACCTCATAAAGTGACACTGGTCAAAATTGCAAAAAATGGCCGGGTCTTTAAGGTGAAACAAGCAGGGGGCTGAAGGGGTTAACATTTTTATTTTTCGGGATTTTGGGCTAAGTTATGGCTTTTTTTTGCAGTCTAAGCTGATATTTTTAGTGATACCATTTTTACTGATACTCTTTTTGAGTAGTACTTATGTTTGTATTGCCTCTTATTGTATGTTATTGGAATGTTGCGGCTGCCAAAAAGCCGTGATTCTGGCGTTTTGAATTTTTTTATAAATTACGCTGTTTACTAATCCAATTCTTTCATTTTATATTTTGATAGATCGGACACTTCTGAACACAGAGATACCAAATGTGTATTTTTTTTTATTTTTTACTTATTGTTTTATTTTCAGTAGGGCAAAATGGGGTGATATCACCTTTTATTTCATATTTTTAAAACTTATTTTTAAACTTTTTTGCAGCCGGCATTCACAGGAAGCTCATCATGACAGACACAAAAGTCATCAGCTTACCCCCGACTGTCATGACTAGTGATGGGCGATTACTAATGTTTACCGAATACTGAGTACTATTCCAGTATTCATCAAGACAAGAAAAATGCTCTGATTTCCCATTGACTTGCACTAGGTTCAATATTTGTCACAAATACTGGAATAGTACTTAGGTATTCATTACAAATAATCCAAACACGAATAGTTACTATTCACCAATCACTAGTCATGATAACCCATTTGCGCCCTGGAATCATATCACAGGTCCGTCGATTGGAATAGGAATTGACGCACTTCCCGCCGGCTTTCACATTACATTTTGCTGTCAGAGATTGACAGCAGGATTTAATTGGTTAACAGGCTTTAGTGGATCTCTGCCGACTTGTGCCTATAACAACCACTAGTGAATCAATCAGACTAGTTCCCTGGATCAATGCCTAATCACAGAATCTAGTGCACATAATCAGTAATATATTTTTCAAGACAGGCATCCAAGCCACTCTTAAATTTTAGTAATAAATAAGCAATAAATTACAACATTATGTGGCAGAGACTTCCATAGTCTCACTGCTCTTACAGTAGAGAATCTGCATCTGTGATTATGATGAAACCTTCTTTCTTCTAACTGTAGTGGATGCTCCCTTGTCCCCGTCACAGGCCTAGATGTAAAAATATCATTAGAAAGGTCTCTGTACTGTCTCCTCATATATTTGTACATTTCATAATATCGCCCCTAAGCCTTCACTTTTCTAAACTGAATAACCCCAAGTTTGATAGCCTCTCTTGGTACTGGATTCCACCCATTCCTTTAATAACCTTGACTGCTCTTCTCTGCACTCGCTCTAGCTCAGCTATGTCCTTCTTATATAACAGAGACCAAAATTGTACATAATATCCTAAGTGTGGTCAAACTAGTGACTTATAATGGGGTAAAACTATGTTCTTTTCATAAGCAAGTCTTTTTCAGTGACAGTTTTACCCAGTGTCTTACAATTAGTACATAATTATACATTTTATTTCTTCTGCCCAAGTGCATGACCTTACATTTATCCACATTAAACTTACGGTGCCATTTCTCAGCTCAAGCCTCCACCTTAAATTAATCCTTCTGTAATATTACATTATTCTCCTCTATATTGATTACCTTACAGAGTTTAGTATCATCTGCAAATATTCTGCCCCCACAACATCATTAATAAATATGTTAAAAAGAAGAGGGCCCACTACTGACCCATGTGGTAACTAGAGTTGAGCAATGTTCGATTCAAACGGTTTGCCAAATTCAAATTCGAGTGATTTTGGGCGGTGTTCAAGTCGTTCGACGAACTCGAACGATTTGCTTCAAGTTTGGCAGTTCGAGTTACCATTCGATAACGGTTCAATCACCAAAAGCATGGCTTTTCACAGTAAAGCTATGTGCACACATTGCATATCTGCATGCGTCCTGCGTCCCCAGCACAATTCCTCTCTTTCCTACTCACCGATCACGGGCGCGGCGCTGCACGGCTGTCACAAAGCTCTGCCGTAAGGTGATTCCCTGCAGGGTATATAATAAAAAACAAAACACGCGGCGCCAATCTCAGCGCGTTATCAAAGCGGCTCTCTGGTGCCCTTTTTTTTACTGGAGTTTTATGCACTCACCTTTTGCCACAAAACTTCAGGCATATATGAATGAGTTGCGATAGCGATTATATTATTTATGTTATCGACTGTAGCTGTGGGCTACAGTATGTGGGACGCACGACACAGACACACAGACGTTACGTGCTCGTATGAACGGGCACAGAAATAGAGCAAAAAATGGGTTTTTAAAACATAGTTTATCAAAACATATACTACTCAAGCAGGAAAAGAATTTTAATATAAGGGTGACACCACTAGAACAGATACCTATGGAAACGATCAATAAAAATTCTTTGCTCAATCGCAAAGAAACATATTGGATTTACCGCCTTCAAACATTGCATCCTAATGACCTTAATGATATTGTGGAAAGAATATAGTATACATCCCTGTCTAAATATAATGAAAAAGAAAAAGAAAAAAAAATTAAATTTGTTTTTTAAAGAATTGTTATCTAATATTTTTTTTTTTGTACTACCTTTTATTTGATAAATGTTATTGATAGTAATTTTATTGATAAATGCTTACAGTGTCTTTAGTTTTATGATTTTTTAAGTGATTTGTTGTTTGTGGATTTGTTTTTAATGAACCACTAGAGTTGAAGTGAACTAAGAAACTGATTATACAGCTGTGGTTATATCTACACCCTTATTTGAATACCAGGTAAATTGTATTTATTTTTTTATCTATAAAGTAGAGTGAGATGCATTTTTATTTAGATACCTGAGGAAGGCGGTTGTTCCCGCCGAAACGCGTTGTATCCGTTTTTTATTTCCATATGTTTGAGTAATAAATTCCATTTGAGGACAAGAGTTATTAAAATCATTACTACGGGGAGCGCGGCCACTACAGAATTGGTTTACTTCATTTTTAACAAAGCTCTGCCGGCTTTTCCTCTTTTGAAAATGGCTGCCGCTTCATTATTCAATCTGGTATTCCCTGCTTTCCCTGCCCACCGGCGCCCATCATTGGTTGCAGTCAGACACGCCCCCACGATGAGTGACAGCTGTCTCACTGCAACCAATCACAGCCGCCGGCAGGCAGGTCTATATCGTGCAGGTAAATAAATAGATAATAAAAAAAAATTTAAAAAAACTGCGGTTTCCCCCAATTTTGATACCAGCCAGGATAAAGCCACACGGTCGGAGGCTGGTATTGTCAGGATGGGGAGCGCCACATTATGGGGAGCCCACCACCTTAAAAATATCAGCAGGCAGCCGCCCGGAATTGCCGCATCCATTAGATGCGACAGTCCCGGGACTCTACCCAGCTCATCCCGAATTTACCTGGTGTGGTGGCAATCGGGGTAATAAGGGGTTAATCACGACAGGCGTTTCCCCGAGATACCTTCCATGATTAACCTGTAACTGAAAGTAAATAAACACACACAACGAAAAATCCTTTATTTGGAATAAAAGACCAAAAAAATCACCCACTTTCACCATTTTAATAAAATCCCCAAATACCCCTCCAGGTCCGACGTAATCCACAGAGGTCCCACGACGCATCCAGCTCTGCTACATGAAGCTGACAGGGAGCGCCGTAGAACATGAGCGCTCTGTGTCAGATCCACGGAGCAACTGACGTGAGCCGCGCTGTCAATGGGGATGTCACTGAGGTAATGCATGTGTGCGAGGATGATGGGGGTTGTAGTGCCTGCGTGTGTGCGAGGATGATGGGGGCTGTAGTGCCTGCGTGTGTGCAAGGATGATGCATGCGGTAGTTCCTGCGTGTGCAAGGATGATGGGGGTTGTAGTGCCTGCATGTGTGCGAGGATGATGGGGGTTGTAGAGCCTGCATGTGTGTGAGGATGAGTGCGGTAGTGCCGGTGTTTTCCCTCCCATCCATCCCTCCATCCATTCATCCCTCCCTCCATCTCTCCATCCATCTCTCCATCCATTCATCCCTCCCTTCATCCCTCCCGCCATCTCTCCATCCATTCATCCCTCCCTTCATCCCTCCCTTCATCCCTCCCTTCATCCCTCCCTCCATCCATTCATCCCCCCCTCCATCCCTCCCTCCATCTCTCCATCCATTAATCCCTCCCTTCATCCCTCCCTCCATCTCTCCATACATTCATCCCTCCCTCCATTCCTCCCTTCATCCATTCATCCCTCCCTTCACCCCTCCCTCCATCCCTGCATCCATCGATCCATTAATCCTTGTAGCTGAATAATCTACTTCTGGATTCTCTTCTAATCTAACCAAATCTTCCTATGCATTTCATTACAGACAGTGGCTCAATGGTTAGAGCTACTGCTTATGAAGAATTAGTTCAAGAGTTCGAGTCATGGCTGTCCCGGTAAAGAATTTAATTTATTTTAAATTATAATTATTATTTATGTATAATTATAATTTAATTTAATTATGCACTGAGGGTAGCAGCCGAACATCAGCTGTGAGCCGCGGGACACACCTCTAAAATCAGAGCAATTCACGGAATGAGGCTGCATTGCTCTTGCCTCTCTCTCCTCTCTCTCTTCTCTCTTTCTCTCTCGCTCTCTCTCTCTCTTTCTCTCTCTCTCTCTTTTTCTTTCTCTCTCTTTCTCTCTCTTTCTCTCTCTTTTCTCTCTCTCTCTTTATCTCTCTGTCTCTCTCTTTCTTTCTCTCTCTCTCTCGCTCACTCGCTCTCAGACCTGGCGATGATCAGCTGATGCAGTCACCTGACGGCATCAGCTGACACTATAAGTCGAGCGATGAGGCTGGCTTTTTAACGCCTGGCTAGCTAAACTATCAGCTGCTGCTGTCGGACAGGAGTCTGCACAGAAGCGTGTAGTTTTGTTTTTTTTTTTGCACTGATGAATCAACTGATTGTATAAACGGCTTTTATACAATCAGCTGCTGTGTCATGTGATTCAGGCCCTTGAACTTGACACATCATCTGATCGCTTTGCCTTCCAGCAAACCGATCAGATGATATTGGATCTGGATTGGACGGCGCGGGACCCTTCACCAAGGATTACTGCAGAGGGGGGTTCTTTATTTCAATAAAGATGGAGTCATTAATTGTGTTGTGTTTTCTAATAAAAATATTTTTCTGTTTTGTGTTTTTTTTTATCTGTTCTAAAAATTCATGGTGGCTATGTCTAATATTAGCGTGACACCATGAATTTCGGGCTTACGGCCAGTTGATAATATACAGCTAGCCCTAACTCCATTGTTACCCAGCGAGCCACCCGTCACCAGGGCAGCTGGAAGAGTTGGATACAGCGCCAGAAGATGGTGCTTCTATGAAAGCACCATTTTCTGGGGCAGCTGTGGACTGCAATTCACAGCAGGGTTGCCCAGAAAGCTTGGGCACCCTGCACTGCACATTCCAATCCCCAGCTGCCAGTCTGGACACAAAAATTGGGTGAAGCCCACGTCACTTTTTTTTTTGTAATTATTTCATGAAATTCATGAAATAATTAAAAAAAAGGGCTTCCCTATATTTTTGGTTCCCAGCCGGGTACAAATAGGCAGCTGGGGGTTGGGGGCAGCTCGTAGCTGCCTGCTGTACCTGGCTAGCATACAAAAATATGGCGAAGCCCATGTCATTTTTTGGGGGGGCAAAAAACTCCTGCATACAGTCCTGGATGGAGTATGCTGAGCCTTCTAGTTCTGCAGCTGCTGTCTGCTCTCCTGCATACACTTGTGAATAAAGCATAAAGGGGGTACTTGGACCCTGAAATCAGAATCAGTGCAACCTCATCTAGCACCAGGACAACCAGTGACTCCACACATCAGTACAGCCTCATCCAGGACAACCAGTGACTCCACACATCAGTACAGCCTCATCCAGCACCACGACAACCAATGACTCCACACATCAGTACAGCCTCATCCAGCACCAGGACAACCAGTGACTCCACACATCAGTACAGCCTCATCCAGCACCAGGACAACCAGTGACTCCACACATCAGTACAGCCTCATCCAGCACCACGACAACCAATGACTCCACACATCAGTACAGCCTCATCCAGCACCACGACAACCAATGACTCCCCACATGAGTACAGCCTCATCCAGCACCACGACAACTAATGACCCCACACATCAGTACAGCCTCATCCAGCACCACGACAACCAGTGACTCCACACATCAGTGCAACCTCATCCAGCACAGGACAACCAGTGACTCGACACATCAGTGCAACCTCATCCAGCACCAGGACAACCAGTGACTCCACACATCAGTGCAGCCTCATCCAGCACCACGACAACCAGTGACTCCACACATCAGCACAGCCTCATCCAGCAACACGACAACCAATGACTCCACACATCAGTACAGCCTCATCCAGCACCACAACAACCAATGACTCCACAGATCAGTACAGCCTCATCCAGCACCAGGACAACCAAACTGTAAGTTTACTGGTCCCTACAATCCCACACAACACTGGGCCCCGGGGCATCCATCCCTACCCACGGAGAGGTTAACATCCAGCTGCCATCACATCGCCCCCGGGAGCCCCACAGCAGCAGCGTTGGTGCCACATCTCACCACACACCGTGGGTGGCATCACAGACAATCTACAGCAAATCCTGTACACATACGTCCCCTTTTTATTCGAAGTGTCCACGCAACCCCCGGGTCCGGAGAACCCCCTCGAGCCATTCCGTAGATATGGATCCGAGCAGCCCGACGGCTGGCGTGGGGGCGGCACATATGCAGGAGAGCAGACAGCAGCTGCAGGACTACAAGGCTCAGCATGCTGCATCCAGGACTGAATGCTGGAGGGAGAGACAAGCTCAGCATGCTCCATTCACTAGTGTATGTGTGAAGCCCCACAGGTGTTGTGTCGGTGCATTACCTTCAGGGACTCCACTCAGCTGGATCTGTCACAGGTAGGAGATCTTCTTCTTGTCGTGACGCCACTCTCAGTATTGCGGTCAGTGGGGACCGCCACTGCAGGTTGAGGGACGCCTGGGGCTGATGGTAAGTGCAGTTAGTTGGAATAGCCTCCTGAGAGTGAGGCAAGCCCCAGGGCCCTGTGTAGATGCGTAGTACCACAAGGCGCAGAATAACTCCACACACGCAGAGTGTCTTTCAGGGTTTTTTTTACTCACTTCAGATGGCAGGGTGAGTAACCCGGGCGTAGCTTGGATGAACCAGGCGGGAACCAGGTATCCTTCAGGCTGACTTCCGATGGTGACTACCAACTCGCCTTCCTTAGCCCTTGGTGGTTTGGGGTAACCCCGACTTTTAGTCCCTATGGGGGTCACCCAGGGAAGTTGCTGAAGCCTCACTCCCCTTCGTTTGCCGTTTGCTTGTTGCCTGGGCCAGATCACTCCAGCTTCTTGCCTCCTGCGAACTGTGGGCCCTAACTGTGGCTACGTGGCTGCGGCTTTTAGGTGTTGTGGTGTGGGCTTTGAGGGCCCCACACCGGCAGGTTTAGCAGGGAAAGGTGGATCTATCCCCACTCCGGGATCTGCCGCCCGTTTGGGCCTGGTACTCCCTAGCAGTCTCCTTACTTCCCACTCTGTGCTCTCTCTCTAGCTGGAGATGGGTTTCGGGTAGCACTCCTAGGTGACCGTTCTCCCCCGTCGGTAGCCACTGCGCGGACGCTGTCAGACTACAGCAGCCCAGGGGAAGGGGTCAGCTCTCCTCGGAGCTCCCTGGACTCTGCTCTGAACCGGCTCACATCTGGGACCTTCACTGCTGCTCCTGTCAGAGCTTCACTTTCCTGCTCCTCACTCCTCCACACTCTGCTGCAGACTGTTTACTCCTCCTTCTCTTTTCCCTTTTGTGCCTGCCTACGCCACCTAGCAACCAGACTCTCTTACCACACCCCTTGAGAGGAGATGGAGGCTTTTGGCCCCCTCCACTATTCCAGTGAAGGTGAAGGCTTTTCCCCCTCCTGGGATCCCCAGGGGTCCTCTCATAGGTACATGTGTGAGACCTGATCACTATGCGCCTGTGTAGTCACACCTCGGTCAGCCTTCTGGATTACCTGTATTGTACTGTCCCCAGCATGGGTGCAGTACTCAGTGGTGCCTGACCAGGTCAGGGGCGCCACATATGCAGGAGAGCAGACAGCAGCTGCAGAACTACAAGGCTCAGCATACTCCATCCAGGACTATATGCAGGAGTTTTTGCCCCCCCAAAAAATGACGTGGGCTTCGCCATATTTTTGAATGCTGTCCAGGTACAGCATGCAGCTACGGGCTGCCCCCAACCCCCAGCTGCCTATTTGTACCCGGCTGGGAACCAACAATATAGGTAAGCCCTTTTTTTTTTTAATTATTTCACGAATTTCATTAAATAATTTAAAAAAAAAATGACGTGGGCTTCGCCCCATTTTTGTGTCTAGCCTGGTACAAATAGGCAGTTGGGGATTGGAATCCGCAGCACAGGTTGTCCCGAGCTTTCTGGGCCCCTCTGCTGCGAATTGCAGTCCATAGCCGCCCCATCATCTGGCGCTTTATCCAACTCTTCCAGCTGTCCTGATGCCGAGTGGCTTGCTGGGTAATAATTGGTTAATACTACCTTTGTTTTACTAGCTAGTATTAAGCCAGAGATTCTTAATGTCAGGCAAGTTTGACCCGGCCATTAAAAATCTCCAATAAAGGGTTAAAAAAAAGACACCACACAGAGAAAAAATACTTTAATAGAAATAAATACATAGACACACTTAGAGACTCCATGTTTATTACTCCTTCTCACCCCTCCATGATCCTGGTCTTCTGTCTTTTTTCTCCTTCAACCCATGCAGCTCTGCTACATCAGACAGCACTGCATGGGAGGAAGACACTACTGCTCCCATGCAGTCTAATCACTCAGTGAGTGAGCAGAGGCTGCGGGTTGGAATCGGTGACGTCACCGCTGCCACCGTTGCCATTGTAATCTGACAGGCGGGTTACTATAGCAACGGTGCTCCAATCACCTGATTCCCAGCGCCGGGGAGCCAAGCATGTGCCCAAGCATCTCGCCGATACACGGAGATGCTCAAACGAGCACCGTGTACCGGAGAGATGCACTGACAGGACCTAGCATGATGTCTAACCATGTGACCAGTCTGTAGCCAATGAGATAATAGACAAGTGACTGGTCACATGCTATGACGATGTCACGGAAGGTCCTATCTTTAGTGCTGGTTACCGGGAGGATGCAGCGATGATCGGAAGGAAAAGCGGCGGGAGACAGAGTGCAGGATGCGTCGCGGGGACCTGTAAGTGTAATGGCAATGTTTATTAACTGTATTTGTACATGTATAATGTGTTTGTATGTGTTTTTTTTTGCCTGCCATTGTTTTCAATGGGGTTCGAAGGTGTTCGTCGAACGATCACCGAACTAAGCCGCCGTTCAATGAACTGAACTCGAACACTAGGGGGGTGGCTCATCTCTAGTGGCAACCCCAATGTTAATTTTGACCCAATATGAATGTGTTACATTACTTAGCCAGTTCTTAAACCAGTTACACATATTTTTCCCTATTTCCATTATCTTCAATTTATGTACCAACCTTTTGTGTGGCACTTTATCAAACACCTTTGAAAAATCCATATAGTCAATATTCACTGCATTTCCATGATCCAGTCTGGAACTTACCTCCACATAGATGCTGATCAGATTAGTTTGACAGGACCAATCCCTCTTAAACCCATGTTGATTCTTGGTCCTGATGTTATTCTTCTTGAGATTCTCCAGGATAGCATCTCTTAAGGCCCCTTTACACGCTGCGATCTCGCTAGTGAGATCGCTAGCGTGCATAACCGCCCCCGTCGGTTGTGCATCACGGGCTAATCGCTGCCCGTGGTGCACAGCCGCACAACATCGGTCAAACCCGTCACACGTACTTACCTGCCTAGCAACGACGCTGTTGCCGGAAAACCACCTCCTTTCTAAGGGGGCGGTTCATTTGGCGTCACAGCGACATCTCTAAGCGGGCGCCCGATCGAAGCGGAGGGGCGGAGATGAGCGGGACAAACATCCCGCCCACCTCCTTCCTTCCTCATTGCCGGCGGCCGCAGGTAAGCTGATGTTCGTCGTTTTGCGGTGTCACACATAGCGATGTGTGCTGCCGCAGGAACGACGGACAACCTCGTACCTGCAGCAGCAACGATATTTGGGAATGGAGGAGCGTGTCAACGAGCAACGATAAGGTGAGTTTTTTTGCTCATTAGCGGTCGCTCGTACGTTTCACACGCAACAACGTCGCTAACAAGGCCGGATGTGCGTCACGAATTCTGTGATCCCAATGACATCGCGTTAGCGATGTCGTTGCGTGTAAAGCGGCCTTTAGGAAACCCTGAAGGATAATCCCCATTTTAGAAGTTAAACTTACCAGTCTATAATTTCCAGGCTCAGATTTTTTTCCATTTTTGAATATTGGCACCACAAGTACTATCCCCCAGTCCTGTAGTACTGACCCTGTTATTGTGGAATCTGTGAAGATAAAAAATAATGGTCTGTTTATCACTATACTTAATTGCTGCAGTACTCGGGGGTGTATGTAATACTCCAACTGCAGTATAAATGCTTGGTTGGCTGTAGCTTCCCTGATATTAAACTTAACCCTATTCAAAAACTATTAAAGGAAAAAAGAAATAGAAATAATATAATACATCTTAAAATAATGCATTATTCTTTAAATGTTGTCTTTCTTGTGATCTCCTTGTTACGTTTGTGATCTCCTAAATCTTCCACTAACTAAGCAGAACTTGCAAATGAACTAAACAGTTATAAGGAAATAGATGTCATTGTACAAGTTTGTATGTTTCTCCCTGCACCCTGTGTTTATAGTTTGAGTTATGTCTATAAACTAAAGCCCAACGTGAAACACATTACATTTTCCCAGAACAAGTTCAAATAGGTTTGGTGTAGTACTGTTTGGTCTCATCCCATGAGTTGAACATCAGGGAACGTTAAGACATGCCTACATGCACTGTTTTATACACCAGAAGAGTGATTTGTTTGTCATACGCCTCCACTAAAAATATACCCAAGTGTAGGCCATGACATCACATTACAGATCTTCAAATAAAGATAACACATACACAAGGCCAACAAGGAACTTGGTTCCAACAGTCCAATCATTGTCGCATCTGACAGTTTCACTATGAACACCTGCAAGATAATGAGCACACTTGTTACTAGTACAGTTCCACAGCCTGGCCATAGGGAAAACACCTAAATCGTTTGTAACTGTATTTGTCATGAACCAACACTCAGGATACCACAAACAGGTAAAAGCCATGTCTGTCTGCTGCAGTAAATGTATATGTAGGGTTCTCACTGGTTAAGGTGTAGCGCTATGACCCCGAGAATCAGTGAAACAGTTCCTCCCACAGAGTGGGGGGTATTATTTTTTTCAGATGTTCTGCATTCAGGCCAGAGATCCTCAGATTGAGTATTATGATGATAAGGGAGAAAGCAGTACTCCATTTTGTCAAAGTCTTTACTGAAGAAATGAGTGTAATATATATAAGAGATAGCAGGCACAAAGCTTAGTGTTCACATCTTGATATGTTTTACACTAAAGGTCCAGTCACACTAAGCAACTTACCAGCGATCTTTACAACGATAGGGATCGCTGGTAAGTTGCTAGGAGGTTGCTGGTGAGATGTCACACTGCGACGCTCCAGCGATCCCACCAGCAGCCTGACCTGGCAGGGATCGCTGGAGCGTCGCTACACGAGTTGCTGGTGAGCTCACCAGCAACCAGTGACCAGCCCCCAGCGTCGCGTGGAAGATGCTGCGCTTGGTAACTAAGGTAAATATCGGGTAACCAACCCGATATTTACCTTGGTTACCAGCGCACGGAGCTACACGTGCAGAGAGCAGGGAGCAGCGCACACTGAGCGCTGGCTCCCTGCTCTCCTAGTTACAGCACACATCGGGTTAATTACCCGATGTGTACTGCAGCTACATGTGCAGAGAGCAGGGAGCAGCGCACACTGCTTAGCGCTGACTCCCTGCTCTCCTAGCTACAGCACACATCGGGTTAATTACATGATGTGTGCTGCAGCTACATGTGCACAGAGCAGGGAGCAGCGCAGACCGCTTAGCGCTGGCTCCTTGCTCTCCTAGCTACAGCACACATCGGGTTAATTAACCCGATGTGTCCTGCAGCTACATGTGCACAGAGCAGGAGCCGGCACTGACAGTGAGAGCGGCTGAGGCTGGTAACAAAGGTAAATATCGGGTAACCAAGGACAGGGCTTCTTGGTTACCCGATGTTTACTGTGGTTACCAGCCTCCGCAGAAGCCGGCTCCTGCTGCCTGCACATTTAGTTGTTGCTGTCTCGCTGTCACACACAGCGATCTGTGCTTCACAGCGGGACAGCAACAACTAAAAAATGGCCCAGGACATTCAGCAACAACCAACGACCTCACAGCAGGGGCCAGGTTGTTGCTGGATGTCACACACAGCAACATCGCTAGCAACGTCACAAAAGTTGTTCGTTAGCAGCGATGTTGCTAGCGATGTTGCTTAGTGTGACGGGGCCTTAAAGCACAGACATTTTGGCCACCAGTGGCGGTACTTCACATATAAATGACATTTCAGAAATACAGCTTGCCTTGCTTTTAGCTGTCTTTTACTGACCACAGCACTCTCCAATGATACTCTTAAGTCAGTCTGGCAAGATCGGTATTAATTCTCTATGACTCTCAGATCTGGCCTACAAGTTTCCTTCTCATCCGACTCACTTCATTTTTATACAAAAAACCACAGATTTAAGAAAGGAAAAAATATTATATGTAATCATATCTGTCAATCTATAGTTCCCTCTCATTGTAGTGGATGAGGTAAATTAGAATAAACTCCATGAACATATTCATCAAAAAATGCGTACGAAAAAGTACACATGCAAGGAGTGCTATATTCAAATATAAATATTTTTTTATTTTATTTTGCAAAAAGTCAAATATACAAGCAAACATATAAAAACACAATCATGTAACATGAAAATGACGGTATTTTGTGGGGGACTCCTATAAGATGGGAGTAATCACGTGTCCAGCATTAAATGTATAGATGGTAGTTATGAACGACCATCATATATAATATGATGTGGCAGTAAGTATCAATAGGTGGAATAGTCCGATTATGACATCATGTGCTTATGGGCGATTCATCAGGTATTAGTGACCAGAATAATGTTTAATCCCTTTAGCGCATAGCTTAGGGATTTCATGATGGCACAGAGCCTGATTTCATGATACAGTTAGCAAGGAATGGGTTAACAGCTCTGGTGTTAGGGTTTTTCTGCCTAGTAACGCGAGCAGCTGTTAGGGGACCAATCAGCTGTCTGCGCGCCTATTTTGATAGTTATGGTTGGTTATAGTTATGTTGCTGAGGCGAAATGTGGCTATATAAACCCCTGGTTTCTCCTCAGCTGGTCATTCCAGCTGATGAGAAGGAAGAATCTTCAGGATGGAAGAGCTGCTCCAGCAAGTGCTGAAGAGAGCGGGCGAAGCCGACGGCGCGGAGTGGATGAAGATGTGCCTGGACGGAGCTGGTGCGGCGGCCGCCGCTGTTTCAACTGCGGCGGGATCATCGGTGGTGCAGCGGGATGTCAGCCCAGGTGTCGCCGGCGCTGAGGGAGAGCAAAGAGCGAAGAGGAGCAGAAAATTTAGAGAAACATACTCACCGCCGGCGGTCGCTGGAAGATCTGGTGGCGGTCGGAAGTCGGCGGCCGGTCTTCGGGTCGCGGAGCGAAGAAGTCTGCAGCGGCGGTGTCGGAGCTGGAGAGGGTCGCCGCCAGAAGAAGCCGTTCCCGGACATCGCGTGGATGTCATCAGCCGCGTCAGGAGGTCGCGGCCGGAAGTGATGCTGAGGTGGGCGGAGCTTCCGGGTTACAGCTGGAAGCGGGAAGTTCATTTTCAGCTGCGTCCGGTGACCGGCGGCCGAGTAGCAGGGTGCCGCCGCCGCTACCGCAAAAGAGCTATCATGGTGCGGCGGCGGTCCTGCAAGCTTGGTCGTCGGGGGAATCGGAAAGCGGCGAGGCAACAGGATCGGCTGACCAGGCGGCAGGAGCGGATGGCGACATCGCGGATCGGCTGGAGGCGCCGCTCGTTACTGAGGAACGCTTCAGGAGCGGTGAGAAATCATTTACGGTTAATTGTAATAGTGAGTTACTACACAATGTGGATTCCTTGAGGGAGGTAGTTAGCACTATAGTGTCAGAGCTACTACATAGGGAGGGTAGTTCTACAAATGTTAGTGCACACACTAGTAGTACAGCTCCTAGATATAATGGTATTCCTCAAGCATTTTTTAAGGAAGCCATTATATGTCAGCCCTCTCCTTTGGGCTTTCACCTATCAGTTAGTGTTAAAGAAAAGATTTGGAATAAGGAGTATATAGATTTGTTTTCTTTATTACCTAGTAAGGAGCAATATCGCTCAGGCCTTGACACCAAGGGTGAAAGCGATGATAAGAGGAAGGTGATTAAGTCGTTTCACAATTGGTTGCAGGCCTTTGCGATTTATGCTGCGGTTTTGGGTGAAAAGGATCAGAATAATTGTAGTGGGCTCTTTCAGCATGTGGATTCAGTGCTGGAGGCTTACCGCAATTTTGGAGGTACTGCTTGGTTGTCTTATGATGAATCATTTCGTCAGAAGATGGCAGTGCATTCTAATATGCGATGGGGTAATAAGGATGTTGGGCTTTGGCTTAACCTCATGTTACCTCAGAGATCTGGATTTGTTAGACAAACTGCTAATACGCCTGTGAAGAAAGGCTTTTGTTTTGCCTTTAATGAATCAGCGTGCAAATGGCTGACAAATTGCAGATTTAAACATGAATGCTCAGGGTGTGGGGGTTCCCACCCTTTGTTCAAATGTTTTAAACGGGGTTTGCAAGTGGGTCAGCAATCTGCTAATAATTCTCGTGAGTTTTTTCTTAAAAGCTCGGACCCCAGTGATATGGAAAAGAATGCTCCCATGGTTAAAACGCTACCCCGACAGGGAGAAAGCCAACATAGTCAGTAATGGTTTTCAATTTGGTTTTCCTGTTCCTAGTTTTAAGGGCATAGGTTGTAGTATTATTCCTAATTTAATTTCGGCTAGATCTCAAGATGGTTTTTTGTTTGATCACATCAAAAAAGAGATTAGCCTGGGTAGGCTTGCAGGTCCATTTGCTGGCCCTCCGTTTCCAAGCTTTCGGATATCGCCGTTAGGAATTGTCCCTAAAAAAGATGTTGGTTCCTTTAGGGTAATACATCATTTGTCTTACCCTAAAGGTCAATCTCTGAATGACGAGGTGGACAAGGCTGCGGCTTCGGTTCACTATGCTACATTTGATATGGCGGTGGATCTTCTAAGAAAGTTTGGACAAGGAGCGTTGTTAGCAAAATCGGACATAAAATCTGCGTTTCGTTTATTACCCGTTCATCCAAGCGGTTTTAATTCCTTAGGTTTTTGTTTTAGGGGTGAATTTTATTTCGATAGGTGCCTACCCATGGGTTTTTCCTTGTCATGTTTTTATTTTGAATGTTTTTCTTCTTTTTTAGAGTGGGTTGTGCGTGATTCTGTGCCTAATGGCGGAATCTTGCATTATCTTGATGACTTTTTGTTTGTTGGTTCAGGGAGCTCAGATGTTTGTTTTGTCTTGTTGGAAAGGTTTTTGTTATTCATGGAGTTTTTCGGTGTTCCAATAGCTGATGATAAGACAGTTCACCCTTGTCGTAGTTTGGAGTTTTTAGGGATTTCTATTGATTCGGTAGCCATGCAGTGTCAGTTACCGGTCAGTAAATTGGCTAAATTACAGGGGCTGGTTGAGTCAGTGGTGTTTAAGAAGAAGGTGACATTGAAGGAGATGCAGTCTTTGTTAGGCTCCTTGAATTTTGCTTTAAGGATCATTCCTATGGGTCGTGTTTTCTGCAGGAGGTTGTATGATAGTATCATCGGTTTGAAGTCAGCTAATGCACACATTAGGGTATCAGCGGAAATGAGAGCTGATTTGTTAGTATGGCGTAGATTTTTGGTGGAATTTAATGGTATTACTTGTTTCCAGGAAGTTTTTTGCTCAGCTAAGGAATTGCAGGTGAAAATTGATGTTGACAGGGTTTATGGGTTTTTGGTTAGCTATAGGGGAAGCTGGTGTGCAGAACCATGGCCGTCAAAATGGTGTCAGCTAGGGTTGAACGCAAGGGAAATAGTGGTTGAGCTATTCTCTGTCTTTGTGATTTTGTTTTTATGGGGCGAGGATTTGGCGAATAGGCGTATTGCGTTTCAGTTTGCTAATAAAGGGGTTGTTTTCTGCATTAATACTTTATCCTCTAAATGTATCTGGGCTGCGAAAGTGTTGAGGCAGATAGTTTTACTTTGCTTTAGGTTCAACATCTGGTTGAAGGCGTCCTTGGTGTATGACAGTCCTGGATCTGCTTGTTCTTTTTTGCAGCTATTGGAAGACAGAATTGCGTTTCAGGTGGAAGGAATCGTGAGACGGCATTGTCCAGAGGAAGTATGGGACATTCTTTGGATTTAATTCCGCATTTTATCAAGAATTCGATTGCTGTTAGTACTTGGAAAGCCTATGTGGTGGCTTGGGAGAGATGGTTAGAATTTTGTAGAGTAAAAGGTTTTGATTGTTATGTGGCAGAAGCTGCAACAGCGTTGGAATATATACAATTTGAGTTAGCTAATGATATTAGTTATTCGGCGCTGCATAAGGCACTGGCTGGTATTTCTTTCTTTCTTAAGTTATATGGTAATGAGGCTTTGACTTCCTTCTTTCTAGTTAAGCAAATCCTCAAAGGTTTGAAAAGGGTTAATAATCGTCCGGATGATAGACGTCCAATATCTTTTGATATGTTAGTAATGCTATGGCATGCTTTAGGGGTTATTTGTAAGGATGCTTTTGAAGCAAGTCTATTCCGATCGGCGTTTGTTTTGGCTTTCTTTGCGGCTTTAAGGGTCGGTGAATTGATGTCTCCTAGTAAGAATAGAATTGGTGGTTTGAGGTTTCAGGATATCAGAGTATTTGAATCATATTGCTTAATTTTTATTGCTGTTTCAAAAACAGATCAGGAAGGTAGGGGGCATTGGATTAAGCTATTCAGTGTAAAAGATTCCCCTGTGTGTCCAGTTCAGAATTTACAGCGCTGGGTTTCTTTGCGCCCTGCGGTTCAAGGTTCATTTTTTGTTCATTTATCTGGTTTACCTGCTACAATTTTTCAGTTCGGTTCTTTGTTAAGACAATGCTTAGTTCATTTAGGTTTGGGTCATTGCAAAATTTCTTCTCATTCATTCCGGATTGGGGCGGCCACTGCGGCCGCTTCATTGGGTTTGAGTGGAAGGAAAATAATGCAGTTGGGTAGATGGAATTCAGGTCGATATAAGATTTATGTTCGTCCTGAGCTTTTACTTAATTAATTACTGCTTGAATTTTCAGAACCCATGATCGTTTGGATTGTTGGGCATTCATACATATATTGGGCCCAGAGGCGGGCCGCAATGCGCATTTATAGTGAAAATTTGACATTCTCCTCTGAACATGTTATTATTCATTGGTTCGGTCACAGAGGAATGAAATGGGATCAGTTAGTCGTTGAATTGAAGAGAAGGATGTATTCTACACCCGTTCCGGATTTAATTATATGTCATTTAGGTGGGAACGATATTGGTAAGGTAAAAACACTGGACCTTATATCACAGATGCAGCGAGATATTATTTTTATTAAAAATTTTTTGCCTGAGACAAATTTTGTTTTTTCGGAAATTATTCCTAGGATCGCTTGGACTTCAACTGGGTTTTTGTTTTTTGAAAAAATCAGAAAAAGGGTTAATCGGGTGATGGAAAAATTTCTTAGAGTTACGGGAGATTTTTCATTTCGTCATATTGATTTGGAAGGTTTTTTATGTGGGTTTTATAGAGACGACGGAGTACACCTGTCCGATATAGGTATGGATATTTTTAATCTGGGTTTGCAAGGTATTGTGGAGAAATGGCTGTGCGGTGGTATGGGGGGTCACTAATGGTCATTAGTGTCCTAGTGGGGGAAAATCGCTCAGATGTCTGAGTGGATTTGGTTTAGTTTTGGAATGTTGTATGTTTTTTGGAGTTGTAAATTATAAAATTTTGAATTATATGGTGATTTATTTAGGTTACTCTTAATAAAGCAGCACGGCCAATATTTACCAAATCAATATCTGTGTCCAGTGTCAGTTTTTATTTGGTGAGTGAATGAATGGTTCTTGTGCTATCATGAGGGATTATAGTATCCTACCTATAGAAAGGCACACAAGAACAAAAAGTGATATCAGAGGTAAAGACTAGTTCAATAAACTGCAGCATGTTTAGGGCGAGTCATCAGATACCGATAGGTAGTAAAAGGATTAAATATCCTGCACAAATAAGTGATGTCAGAGGTAAAGACTAGTTCAATACACTGCAGCATGTTTAGGGCGAGCCATCAGATACCGATAGGTAGTAAAAGGATTAAGTATCCTGCATAAAGTGACTCACCCATAGAGGAAAAATCAGATGGTCGGAATACTGGGCACAATGACAGGTAAGCCGACCCGTCCTGCATGCGTGTATCGCGTAGGCAGCTTCTTCAGCAGAATAGGGAAGGTCCTTTTACTACCTATCGGTATCTGATGGCTCGCCCTAAACATGCTGCAGTGTATTGAATTAGTCTTTACCTCTGACATCACTTATTTGTGCAGGATATTTAATCCTTTTACTACCTATCGGTATCTGATGACTCGCCCTAAACATGCTGCAGTTTATTGAACTAGTCTTTACCTCTGATATCACTTTTTGTGCTTGTGTGCCTTTCTATAGGTAGGATACTATAATTCCTCATTATTCTGGTCACTAATACCTGATGAATCGCCCATAAGCACATTATGTCATAATCGGACTATTCCACCTATTGATACTTACTGCCACATCATATTATATATGATGGTCGTTCATAACTACCATCTATACATTTAATGCTGGACACGTGATTACTCCCATCTTATAGGAGTCCCCCACAAAATACCGTCATTTTCATGTTACATGATTGTGTTTTTATATGTTTGCTTGTATATTTGACTTTTTGCAAAATAAAATAAAAAAATATTTATATTTGAATATAGCACTCCTTGCATGTGTACTTTTTCGTACGCATTTTTTGATAATCACTTCATTTTTGCTGTCTCAGTCTTACCTACTAACCCACAGCTACACCGAGTTTGTGCTCCTGGTCAGAGATAAGTGAACCCACAAATATTCAGGATTGGCGGGTCAAATCGAATTAAAAAAACCCAGCTGCGACCACAGATTATCTAAGTGACATCACTGCTTACAGCTGTGGCACAGTCAATCTCTGCCTAAAGCCACAGCGTGCGTACATGTTCTGTGCCCGCACACTATGACTTCAGTATGTAGCAGAGCAGAATCGTTGTGGGACCTCGTGTGGATTACTTTGCAACTGGGTGTTTGGAGTCAATAGATTGGAGAAAGAGGGGTTGTTTGTATTTTATTTCAAATAAAGGATTTTTCCTGTGTTTTTTTTATTTCTATTCAATTACAGATTTGTAATGGGGGGATAGCATACATGCCTCAAATTACTATTCTAGTAACAATAGAAAGAGGTGGTCCTGCACCACTGCGCAGGACCCGTAGAAGTGCTTTTGGGTACGAAACGGCCATGATCCTGAGTAGAGTTGAGAGCGGTTCGTGGTACGTGGTTCTCCAGTTCGCGGTTCGAGTGATTTTGAGGGCTGTTCTAGATCAAACTAGAACTCGAGCTTTTTGCTAAAGCTCGATAGTTCTAGTTACATTCGAGAACGGTTCTAGCAGCAAAAAACCAAGCTAATTACTAGCTGGCTTTCCGCTGTAATACTGTAAGTCACTCTGTGACTCATACTATTATGAAATTTCAGCGTATAGTCTGCGGGAACAGCGCGTTCAGATCACTGCTGCTGGGATAATGGCGATCGCCATTTTTTTTTTTCTGTTCTTCCTTCCCTCCCTAAGCGCGCGTGTAGTGGGGCGGGCCAGCATGTCAGCCAATCCCAGACACAAACACAGCTAAGTGGACTTTTAGCCAGAGAAGCAACGGCATGTGTGATGGGATGTCCATGTCACATGTCCCTGCATTATAAATACGGGCATCTGCCCGTCTGGATGCCATTATCTGCCTTCTGCGTCTGGGTGTCAGTCACCGCAGGTGCAGCTCCTGTCTCCGATACTGCTGTGTACGCTCTACACACAGCGCTATACAGAATAGGGATAGAAGTTTCTTTCAGCCCTTGTAAGGGCTAATAACAGCAGGCTCAAAGCCATAGGTGACAGTCAGGTTCGTGGAAAGAGGTTTTAACAGCTACAGATAAGAGCGTCTGTGTAGCTAAGGTAAGGGAGTTCCTTGCTGCATTTCATCATTAGGAGGAATAGAAAGTGAGGCTTCCTTTCCTCTACACAGACCCACAACCTGGCCACTGTACCCTCCTGCCCTTTGCACACTCAAGCTCATTGTTACTAAGCCATTATACTAGCAAACAATGATGAAACTTAGTGGCATCCTAAAAGTGGCTGTTGGACTTCCATTAGTGTCCCACTAGTACAAATCTATTTGCAGCACCTCTGCATTGCACACTCAAGCTCATTGTTACTAAGCCATTATACTAGCAAACATTGAGTAAACTTAGTGGCATCCTAAAAGTGGCTGTTCAACTTCCATTAGTGCCCACTAGTGCAAATCTATTTGCAGAACCTCTGCATTGCACCTGCTCTGTTTTTAATAAGCTATAATAATAGAAAAAAATGCTGCCAGTTAGTGGCATCCAAAAAGTGGCTGTTGTACTCCATTTGTGCCCCAATGGTGCCAAGCTATTTCTAACACCTCTGCATGACACCCTCCTGCTCTGTTTTTAATAAGCTATAATAATAGCAAAAAATGTTGCCAGTTAGTGGCATCCAAAAAGTGGCTGTTGTACTCCATTTGTGCCCCAATGGTGCCAAGCTATTTCTAGCCCCTCTGCATGACACCCTCCTGCTCTGTTTTTAATAAGCTATAATAATAATAGCAAAAAATGCTGCCAGTTAGTGGCATCCAAAAAGTGGCTGTTGTGCTCCATTTGTGTCCCAATGGTGCCAAGCTATTTCTAACACCTCTGCATGACACCCTCCTGCACATTTTGCAATGCTATTTTTATAGCAAATAGTTATAGAAGTGCGGCACTCCTGCTGTGATGAGGTGCCAGAATAGGGTCCAACCCTGTATCAATAATATATTAAATTCGGCACTCAGGTTGAAAATAAATGGATTTTATATTTTCCAAGATATTTTTCAAGCAATATTTGTGTTATCAAAAATCAACGTTTCGGTCACACGACCTTCATCAAGTATAATAACACAGAGCTTGTAAGATAGAATGACTGAATATTTGTCAATATGAAGCTAAGAAGCTGCCTCTCCGGGTCCGTAATGCATGTGCATGCGTGTGCACATGCATTACGGACCCGGAGAGGCAGCTTCTTAGCTTCATATTGACAAATATTCAGTCATTCTATCTTACAAGCTCTGTGTTATTATACTTGATGAAGGTCGTGTGACCGAAACGTTGATTTTTGATAACACAAATATTGCTTGAAAAATATCTTGGAAAATAAAAAATCCATTTATTTTCAACCTGAGTGCCGAATTTAATATATTATTTTTATAGCAAACTCATGGAATTCCTTGCCGCATTTCACAATTAGGAGGGATAGAAAGTGATGCTTCCTTTACTGTCCTGGTACACACAGAACACGGCCACTGTACCCACCTGCCCACTTTTGCCACGCTATTTAATTTGCCCAAAGAGCTGACACTTTTTCTGCCATCCTAAAATTGTCTGGAATACTAAGTTAGTGTTCCTTTGCTGCCAAGCAAGGTACAACACATGTGCGTTCTACACTCCTTTCCATTTGTGGAACGCAATAATTAACTGCAGGTAGTCCAGCCAATCTTTCACGAAGGTGCAGGCATGGATATAATGTTGCCTTCATCCAATGGTGGTTCTCTCAATGTCTGACAGCTCAACAATACCATCTGTTTCCACTTCCAAAACAAGTGACGACCTGGCAATCACACTCCCGCTTACGGGTAAAGGGGTGGAAGTTCATCGTGAAAAAGCATGTGTGATTGCTGTCCCCACAGTCACAGAGGATGAAAAGCACGCAGATGCACTTGATGGGACAGGCGGTGGTTGCACAGCCCCGCTAGACCGCATTGTAGCACAGTGAAATTCCCTTTGCGACTTATGCTTCATTTTAAGTCTTGTATTTTGTGGTTTCCACAGTATGTAGCAAAACCACGCAACATGAAAAGCACTGTTTGCAGTTGGGTTCATAAATGATTCTTTCACTTTCCCAAAACAAACAATAAGAACCATGCATTAAATTGAAATAATAGAACAATCTAATCAGTGGCCTACTGCTTGCTAAGCCCTCTGCGTAGCAGCAGTAATTGTGTGTTTGTGCGTGTGTGTGTGTGCGATGACAACTAACTAGTGGCGCATCACAAGAGCTTCCTAGTTAGCTACCTAAACATAGACAAAACACATCACCCCCCCTGAATACCCTTGTTAGCTGAAGCCTCACAGATAAGGCAGATGATAACAGTGTGAATGCAAACCACACAGCTCTGCAACACAGTCATGGAAATCTTGAGAAGCAACAGTCAATGCAAACATGTGTCGCTGTCCCTCTATGATTTAAACTGTACGTTACAATTTGACAGTGCAGAGGCAGCAAGTATGATTGTCTATATAGTCATCCTACCCAGAACAGATATGTGTTTTCATAATAAAACAAAGTGTTGCGTGCACGCATTACTGTCTGGGCACAGCCTACCGTACCCGGGTAATGTGATGTCCAGTTGCCATAAATACAGACTTTACGCTCCTATCATGGTTAACAGTATAGACAGCACCGGAAGAATGTTGGTCTGTGGCACAGGATGCTGCTCACTGGCATTACGGTACTCCTCACAAAACTCCAAAATGACTCCCCTCACAATTGAACGAAGTGTTTCCACGGTTGCTCCTTCCTGTGTGCCGATTTACACCAGCCGCAGCCTAACTCCAGTGTTTCGCCAACTGAGTATTCTCTGCCTGACTGTGTCATTCCTGAGGCAAAGTCTTAATTTTGGGCTACAGCGCATGCTCGTTTGGACTGTGCCTGAGTCATTCTGCGACCTGCGGCTCAACACACTTACAGAGGGCCCTGGTGCTTGACTCACTCTCGGGAGGCCACTAAAACTAACTGCACCCAACATCAGCCCCAGGTGTCCCCTTACACTGCAGTGGCGGTCCTCACTGACCGCAATACCGAGAGTGGCGTCACGAAAATACATATAAAGAAGCAACCTAAGTTGTGACCACACTCTTCCTCCACGTGGAGTCCCTGAAGGTAATGCACCAACACAACACCTGTGGGACTTCACACTGACTGAGAAAAGCCTCTTTGCACAGGTACTTGCACTCCGTGCCGGGTCTAAAGGCCCTGTCACACACAGAGATAAATCTGCGGCAGATCTGTGGTTGCAGTGAAATTGTGGACAATCAGTGCCAGGTTTGTGGCTGTGTACAAATGGAACAATATGTTCAAGATTTCACTGCAACCATAGATCTGCCAAAGATTTATCTCTGTGTGTGACAGGGCCTTTAGTCCTGTGTTGTGCCTAGACAGCATGCTGAAGCGGATAGTCTTTTTTCAGAAACTGTATTTCATGCTTTTGTCTCCAGGAGGTGCATTGTGGTCCACCCTGGTTTCGGGCGGACCCAGGTTATAAAAGGGACTGGAGCCAAGAAAAAGGTGCCCAGTCTTCTATTATGATCCGAAAGAGCACACCTCCATGTGTTGAACCCATTGCGGCTTTAGGCCAGAGGTAGGCAGGGATAGGTCATCGATGCAGGCCGCCACCACAGTTGGTAACGTAGAACGTTTAAGAACAGCTCCTGTCCTACCAGTCCTGCTAGTGCAGCCCAGTGGCATAAACAGGCCTGCTGCTGCTGATGCGCCTGCTGTCCACAGGTGTGTCCCCTACACACACAGACTGTGTAACCAATGGACCCTGTGTTGTTAACAGGGAGTTCCGGGGCTGGGTGGTCGTATGGACCCTGTCACGCTAACAGGGCTCCAAGTCTCCAGATCCGAGTTGTGTCTAACTCGGTTCAGGCTACTATTTGTTTGAGAGTCAACCTGCTCTGTATCCTCCACCTAACCTTCCAGTTGCCAACCTCTCCTTTTCCATCTGTGAGCACGGTGGACACCGAATGGCGATTGGGATATCTACCTTTCTCTTTCTTTTCTTCTTAATATTTTTGATATAGCGGTAACATAGTATATACCACCTTATCCAAATCTGCCAGTCCCACCATACCAGATGTTGTTTCTTCAGCAAATGTTAATGTTGCTTAACCACCAAACCCACGGACACAAACTTTTTTACCCTTTCCAACACACCTGTTCCCCCTTCCACCAGCATCTGTCCTTTTTCAACTCAGTTTGTACTCAACGCCGTCTCAGCACAGCAGCCAGCCCTCGGTCCCTCAGATGTGGACAAGTAAGACCATTTCCTCCTATCGATGAAAAAGCGTTGAGATTCACTCTGTGCACCACTGGTGTTTAGTGGAAAAGCAAATGTAAGATTGCGTACCACCTTCTGCTGATACTCCTGCATACGTGTGTCCCTTTCTATGGCAGGAGTTATTTTGCAAAATTTTGTGTTGTACCGGGGATCTAACAGTGTGGCAACCCAGTAGTCAGCATAACTTGGAATTCGTACAATCCAAGGGTCATGTTGTAGGTAGTGCAGCAAGAAGGTGCTCATGTGTCTTGAGCATCCAGGAGGACCAAGTCCTTGGTGTCTTGGTGGTGGAGAGGTGAGAATCGTGCCTCCTTCCTCTGCCCTCTCCCCACAACCTCGCACAACCAAAATGTGAGGAAGCTCTCACTAATCTGCTGCGTCTTCCATGCCCATCGCCAGTTCATCCTCCATTTCTTCCTGGGCTCCTGCACCTTCCTCAACTGTTTTGCTGATACTATGCTCCCTTGATAATCCCTCTCCTCCACCGTACCATGACTGCCGCCAAGGTGCCGCTGACCGTCTGGACCTTAGAGATCTTGTTATCCCTTCCGCATATGACGCCTCTAGTACTTGCTCCCCTTCCTCTTGGACCAACACCTGACTCCGAATAATACTTACAGTGTGTTCCATCATGTAGATGACCAAAATTGTCACGCTGAGAATGTCATCGCCAGTGTTAAACATCTGCGTCGACATTTGTAAACAGTGTAGAACGGTGCATATGTCCTTGATCTGACACCACTCCAGCAGCGCGACCTGCACCACCTCTGGATCAAGTTAGCCCAGGGTATACGTCATAACGTATTTCAGCTGGGCTCTATGGTGCTGCCACAGACGCTGCAACATGTGCAGATTAAAATTCCTGCGTGTCGGAACATCGCATTTCTGACGTTTAACCGCCAGACCTTAAGACTTCAGGAGCGATGAAAGTTGTTGAGGTACTGGGTGCGAACGATGGAAGTGAGCACATAGTGAGCTTGCCCGCTGTACAAGGCCATGTAGGCCGGGATGTTGTTTTAAAAATTGCTGGAGAATCAGATTAAACACGTGAGCCATACAAGTCATGTGTGTTACATGGGCCTGATGAAGGCACGCTGCCATGTTTGCATCATTGCCGCACACGGCGGTTAAGTCACCACCGTAGTCCGCTACGTCAATTTGTACTCCTGTCGCAAGGTGACAACGTGTTCCTTTCGTGCATAGTGCTCAGGATGGGAGAGGAGTCAATGTCAGCGGCGCAGGTTGACACAGGTTATGCTCACCCACTGGGATGCGTTACCTTGACAGATGCAGAACCACAGGCTGAATGCAGGTGGTGGGTATCTCACAGATGAAGCACCATCATTCAGCTACAACCAATGGGAAGACACAACACCCTTTTTTAGGCCCCTCCTGTCTGAAGACCACTGTCAGACATAGCTATGAACCTCTGGTTACTGTTACCCCCAGTTTAGTTTTATGAGTTTGTGTGCTTGTTACCTGACTACTTTTCCTGCTTGCTGTTTAGGTACCTCGTTGGTCGATTTGCATTTCACCTCTGCTTGTTTTCTGATTAAGTCCTGTCCTTCCCATTCTGTTCCTCTTCCTCAATTAATGTTTTGACCCTGCATGACTACTATTCTCTGGAACTGCAGCCTTCCACAGGTATTGATCAACTTGGGCCCTGTGTCATTCAACATCACTGTATAGGGATTAAAGGGTTTCAGGGTTCTGGGGGTCCAGCTTGATGAGTGGGTTCCCTCTAGCCTAACCTTTACAGCCCGTCTGAGTGTGTCGATCCAGGCAGACATTACACCGTCCCCTCGACAGAAGGACATGTAGGCCGGGATAGTGTTTTAAAAACACTGGAGATTCGGATTCAACACGTGAGCCATACAAGGCACGTGTGTCACATTGCCCTGAAGAAGGGCCGCAGACTGTTTAGCATCATTGTCACACCCGGCATTCCCTGGCTGCTGGTTGAGTTGAGACAACCATTGATGAAACTCGGTCTTACTCTACAGAGCTAACCGTCCACAACTCCTCAGCGGTGTCTCACATTTCCCCTCACATTTCCCCTACATTTCAAAGTAAACATTTGACTGCCTGATGGCCTTGAGCTCTGCTGCCAGCATAGTAAGGAGGTGTGTGGGATTCCTTGGGTGCAGTTACAAGGAAGGGTGGCCTGACCACACAGGGTTTGGGCCAAGGTGGAGGACCCACACGAGGTTGAAGAGGCAGAAGCAGTGGAGGAACTTGTACATACAGAGGAAGGATTGAAACACACAACTCAAGGGGACGGAAAGACTTGTACAGCAGACACTTCTCTATCTATCACCATAGTTACCCAGTGCCCAGTCAGTGACATGTAACGCCCCTGTCCATGCTTACTGTTCCAAGTATCTGTGGTGAAATGCACCCTGTCACACACAGAATTTCTTAAGGAAGCGGTGATGTTGTGTGCGACCTGCTGTGTTAGCGCGGGCACCCCTTTCTTGGAGAAGGAGTTGCAAATGGCCATTGGCTCTTGGGGCACTGCAATGGGCATAAGGTCTCGAAAATCCTCGGTGACAAAAGGGTGTAAAGGCAGCCTTTCTGTAGCCAACAAGTTTGAGATGCCGAAACTAAACCTCTTAGGCATGTCATGCACTTCGAAAATCATGTAAAAAACAGCGAGGGGACTCCAACCACAGTCTCCCTCGTTGCCACTAATTGGGCCACACACACCCCACTTGACTGGCATCACTTGACCCCCCTATTCAAAATGAAAAAGATGCTTTGCATGAAGCACTCTCAAAAATATGCGTGCCTTTCGCCTCCCCTGGATGACCCAGGGGAAGAAAAGTCCTCTGAGAGCCATGACTTGTTCATCTTGGTTCTTTTAGAAACACAGCGAGGGGACTCCAACCACAGCCTCCCTCGTTTCCACTAATTGGGCCACACACACCCCACTTGACTGTCATCAGTTGATCCCCCTTTTCAAAATGAAAAAGATGCTTTGCATGAAGCACTCTCAAAAATACGCATGCCTTTCGCCTCCTCTGGCTGACCCAGGGGAAGAAAAGCCCTCTGAGAGCCATGACTTGTTCATCTTGGTTCTTTTAGAAACACAGCGAGGGGACTCCAACCACAGTCTCCCTCGTTTCCACTAATTTGGCCACACACACCCCACTTGACTGGCATCAGTTGATCCCTCTTTTCAAAATGAAAAAGATGCTTTGCATGAAGCACTCTCAAAAATACGTGTGCCTTTCGCGTCCCCTGGCTGACCCAGGGGAAGAAAAGTCCTCTGAGAGCCATGACTTGTTCATCTTGGTTCTTTTAGAAACACAGCGAGGGGACTCCAACCACAGTCTCCCTCGTTTCCACTAATTGGGCCACACACACCCCACTTGACTGGCATCAGTTGATCCCCCTTTTCAAAATGAAAAAGATGCTTTGCATGAAGCACTCTCAAAAATACGTGTGCCTTTCGCGTCCCCTGGCTGACCCAGGGGAAGAAAAGTCCTCTGAGAGCCATGACTTGTTCATCTTGGTTCTTTTAGAAACACAGCGAGGGGACTCCAACCACAGTCTCCCTCGTTTCCACTATTTGGGCCACACACACCCCACTTGACTGGCATCATTTGATCCCCCTTTTCAAAATGAAAAAGATGCTTTGCATGAAGCACTCTCAAAAATACGCGTGCCTTTCGCCTCCCCTGGATGACCCAGGGGAAGAAGAGTCCTCTGAGAGCCATGTCCACATTGTCAGTGGACAGACGCGTGTGCTTATCTGCCAGCAGACCCCCAGCAGCACTGAAGACAGGTTCCGAGAGAAAGCTGGCTGCAGGACACGACAAGATCCCCAAGGCGTATGTGGCAAGCTCAGGCAATTTATCCAGATTGGAAGCCTAAAATGAGCAGGGCTCAAGTTGCACAGTAATGGCATCGATGTTTCCTTGCATATACTCTCCTCCTCTTTTTCCTTGTCCAGCTCTTTTGTTTTCACATGAGTGTATGTCCTTGTCACTTTCCCATGTGTTTGTGTTGTGTTGTGAGTTGTTTGTCACCTTTTGGACACCTTTGCTAGGTAGTAGTAACATGAAACGGCAATTCAGGAATTGTTTTTTGGGATTTTTTTGTGCCATTCAATGTTTGGTAAAAGTAACAAGACAAGTTTATTCTTCAGATCAGTATGGTTATAGCGATACTACATTTATATAATTTTTTTATATATTGCCGCTTTTACACAATAAAAACAATTTTTTAGAAAAAAAATCTTTTTTGCATTGCTGTATTCTCAGAGCAATAACTTTTTTATGTTTCTGCTGATGGAGCTGTCTGGCAGCTTGTTTTTTGTGGGACAACATAAAGTTTTCAGTAACACCATTTTTGTTGACGTTCAACTTTTTGATTGCATTTTATTCCACTTTTTTTCTGCAGTATGATGAAAAATCTTTCTATTGCATTTTTTTTAAACTGTTCACTGAAGGGGTTAAATAGTGTAACAGTTTTATAGATCAGGTTGTGCACTTTTTTGTTTATTTTTATACAAATAAATATATTTTTGGGTATAATTTTTTTTTTACAATTTGCAAGTTTTTTTTTTTACTTAACCTTTTTACCTAATCCCTATATGGGACTTTAATTTTTTTACTCTGATCGCTGGTATAATGCACCGCAATACTGCAGCAGCAGCATAGCAATGCATTATACTGGCAGTGTCAGGGTGCAGATCTCCTATCAGATCCTGCTGCTTGCTGGGTCACACAGGCAACCGTACACGGCAGACTCAGAGTCATGTGACCTCCGTTTACCATGAGAGCCCTCAGGTCCTCCGTGATCGTGACACAGGAGACCCAGGAGAGGTAAGAGAAGCAGCTTTCTGTACCTCTGAAACCTCTATGTGCTGTGATCACTATTGATCCCACCAGATAGACAGTTGACACACCTCACCGGGGCCTGAGGGCACTCGTTACTGAATCGGCTCTGTTCTGGGTGGAGGATGCCACGGCGACAGGGCCCGCTTCCGTGACCCCGATGGTGTCGTTTTAAGATGATGTTGGGAATTATTTACAAGGGATGATAATAGTTTATGACGCCACCTGTGGTACTCGCCATTTGTAGCTGACGCTGCGGGATAGGACCGCTGGGGCAGATGGTGACAAGCTGAGTTGGTATAGCTCTCCATAGGTAGAGCTGGGCCCCAGGGTCGTTGGGAGTAGTAGTCTTTACAAATAATGGCGAGGTAAAGGTGGGGTGCAAGGCCGGAGGCACAGGCAAATAACTGGGCAACACAGGGATGCAATCTCAAGATTGTACTCACTGTTGAAAGTTCCTTGTTTACATAACCGGTCAAATGTCGCCCTTGGAGTGCAGAATCCTGCTGTGATGGGCTCCAGCCGATCCCCGGATAGTTCAGAGGCAAAACCCGGTGCACCCTTCTGTGTTCTTTTCCTGGTCATCTTCCTGCACTGGCCTCTCCCACCTGCCTCACGCCTACACACACAGAGCCCCAAGCCGGTGTCCACGGACCCTGTCAGGTGGCTTGAAGCTCTATCCCTTGGCCCTATGTGGTCACCTTTTCACTAGATGTGTACGGATGTGGCTTCTGTAGATGCAAAACCTCAGCTTCCGGTTTGCTAGCTGACCTTTTAGTTCTCCACTAGTTGAGGGGCCGGTCCCCTTTGCAGCCAAGTCCCTCCACTCCGATATACCATTTATGGAATGAGACCACGGGTGTATGGGGCACTTCCCGTGGGCTCTAGGACCCCTTCACTCCTGATCGTAGGCTGAGCTACTCCAGCTCCAGACCTCAGGTCTTCACTCCTCTGCTCTTACTTCCTGACTGACTCATGTTCTACAGTGTGCTCCCATTAACTAAACCCCACCTCCAAGCTGGCTTTCGGATGAGCCTTCCCTAAAGGTGCATCTTGCCCTAACCATGGCCTGATTGAGTGCCACTAAATAATGAGTGTATCTGTGTTTGTGTGTAACGACTTGTGACCTCCTCCTTACCCTGGAATGGGATACCACATCTCTGGCTGAGGTGCAGTACCTCGGTGGTGACTTGACCCTCAGGGGCGCCACACAATCGCAAAGGGTTAATATCACCACACCTGATCCATTCAGATCCTGGTGATGTCTCAGGGCAGAACTACTGTTCTGCACCGGAAACCCGATGATGGCAGCATGCAGGGGGTTGCGATCCTCTTCTGAATGTAGAGCGTTAAAAACTTTGGCTCTGCACAAAGCCCAGCAGAACCGGACGTTTATATCCCGTCGGCCGTCCTGAAGCGCTTAATGTCCAAGTGACCTCAACCTTTCTGGCTAGTTGAAAACAGATAACAGTCAGTGGTAACCAACAGCCTATTTACTAAAACACTATAGTATCAAACTATTTAATCTGCTACTTTTTTATATGAAGGCTTCAAAATTATTCTTGTTTGGTAAATACAAACAAGCTTTATTCTTTGCTAAATGAAAAAAAAGATTGTCTCTTTAATAAAAGCCACCAACAAATTATTACTTTTTTAGGGAGCGGGAATAGGCCTTTCAGAGTTAAAATGCAATTATTGCTAATAAGCCATGCAAAACATGTAGGATCTGCTTCATATTTGTGTACCTTAAAAGCATTTGCTTCCGCGCCGCAGTGGCAGACGCAGAATCTGAGAGATTGATTGAGTCTGCAAGAAAATTCCTGGCAGCATAAGGACAGCAATGTCAGCCCTGGCAGCAACAGTACTACAGAAAAGATCAAGGGTCTACAACATTTTTTGGTACGAGGGCCAAATTGTCATTCTAAAAGCCACACATTTTGTTAATGAGGTACTTATATAAACCTTTTCAGAGTCCAAGTGTTCTCCATACAGTGGTGGTAGAAAGTGACAATTGCACACTTCATTGTATGCTGGCTAAAATGGCTCTGGCCTGGGGAAAAAACTGACCACCTACCACAGTACTTTGTCCAAAAAGGTTCTATGTATCTGAAGTGATGTTAAATAGTAGAAACATCAACAATTTTCAATATGCAGATGACAGGACCCTGCTGGCAGGGAACAAGAAGAATCTGGAGAAGCTTATTTATTGGGTTAAGGAAGAGGGTGAGAAGTTAAGCGGGCTTTACACGCTACGATATATCTAACGAGATGTCGGCAGGGTCACGTCGTAAGTGATGCACATCCGGCATCGTTAGTGATATCATAGCATGTGACAGCTATGAACGAGCAGAAATACTCACCTTCTCGTTCATCGTTGACACGTCGCTCATTTTCTAAAAATCGAATGTCCAGTTGTTCAATGTTCCCGAGGCAGCACACATCGCTCCGTGTGACACCCCGGGAATGATGAACTGCAGCTTACCTGCGTCCCGCTGGCAATGCGGAAGGAAGGAGGTGGATGGGATGTTTACGTCCCGCTCATCTCCGCCCCTCCGCTTCTATTGGCCGGCCGCTGTGTGACATCGCTGTGACGCCAAACATCCCTCCCCCTTCAGGAAGTGGATATTCGCCGCCCACAGCGAGGTCGTTTGGAAGGTAAGTGCGTGTGACGGGGCGTTACAACATTGTGTGACATGGGCAAAAAATTGCCTGTGCCGCACAAACGATGGGGGCGGTTGCGATCGCAAATGCGATCGCATGAGAAATTGTAACGTGTAAAGCAAGCTTTAGGCTATATGCGCACTGGAAAATGGAATTTTCTCAAGAAAATTCCGCAGGCATTGAAAGATTACCGCACCCGCGGTAAAAAAAACGTGGCAAACCGCACCCAAAAACCGCATGCGGTTTGCCACGCTTTGCTGCAGTTTTACCATGGTATTGTTCGTGGTATTGCCGCGGTTTTGCCCTGTGCAGGTTGGTACAATGTGCTTTATTGCATTCAATGCAATAAAGCACATTGAAAAAAAAAAATCATTTTTTTCTGAGATAGATAGTAGATAGATAGATAAATAGACAGATAGAAGAATAGATAGATAGATAGATAGATAGAGGGATATATAGATAGATAGAGGGATATATAGATAGATAGAGGACAGATCGCTGCATTTCTCACAGTCGGTAGTGAGTTCACATTACCGGCCGTGGGAAATGCCCTATGGTTACCTCTGCTGTCTCGCTGCGAGGCTGCATTCAGCGCTGTGTGTCAGTCGCGGCTGGATGCAAGCATCGCTGGACGTGGATTACGTTGGAGCTTTGTTTCGGGAGGGGTTAATAAGAGGGTCAACGAGGCTTTTTTGTGTTTTATTTAAAATAAAGGATTTTTCGGTGTGTGTGTTTTTTCACTTTATTTACGGGTTGATCATGTCAGCTGTAACATAGACGCTGCCATGATCAAGCCTGGACTTAGTGGCGGCGATCCGCCGCCATTAACTCCCTGTATTACCCTGACTGCAACTGCGTCACGGCAGCAGGAAGAACTGGGGACACTCCGGTACTGCCGTATAATGGATGCGACAGTCCCGGGGCAGCTGCGGCTGATATTCTCGGCTGCAGGAGGTGGGAGGGAGGCGAGGGACATTAACCCTGCCCCTCACTCTCCCCAGCCTGAGAATACCGGGCCGCCGCTGTGTGCTTACCTCAGCTGGAAGGTAAAAATACATCGGAGCCCACGTGTTTTGTTTTCTATATTTCCGTTTGCTTTCTATGTGTGTTCTATATGTCTATGTCTGTGTCTGTGATGTCTGTGTTTGTGATCTCTGTGTGTTTACTCTCTGCTCCGCTTCCTCTTCCTGTCATAATGACATCACTTCCCTGCAAAACCGCAGGCAAGCGATGTACATTACCGCAGGTAAACCGCGAAATACCGCAGGGAATAACGCAGGAAAATGCAGTGAACCGCACAGAATTTGCTGCCTGCGTTATTCCCTGCGGGATTTCACGATTACATTGGAGTCAATGGAGTGAAATCCCGCAGCGACGTGTGGAAAAGAATTGACATGCAATTGTTTTTGCTGCGGGAATCCCGCAGCAAAACATGCAGCTGTCAAATTCCGTCTAGTGCGCACAGGAATTTTTTTTTCCCATAGGTTTTGCTGGTGAATCACTGCACAGATGTTATGAACATTTTCTGCAGCGAAAAATGCAGCAAAACCGCAGGAAATCCACGGCAAAAACCGGTAAGTGCGCACAGGGCCTTAGGGATATATCTGAATGTCAAGAAAACAAAGATCATGACAACAGAGCAAACAGCTAATATAACATCAATATCAAGGTCGACAATGAGGAGAATGATGTGGTTGACTATTACATATTCTTTGGTTCCAAAGCTAACAAGGATGGTGATTGCACACCTGAAGTAAAATGCCGCATAATACTTTGACAGGGTGCAATGGTCGGCATGAACAATGTCTGGAAGTGCAGAGACTTTACCCTCAGATGTGTCAACACAATTTTCTTCCCAATAGCAACATACAGATGCAAGAATAGGACACTCAAGATGGCTGAGAGAAAGAAAATTGATCTTTGGTGCTGGAGGAGACATCTCTGTATTCCATGGCTGGCGAAGATCACCAGCAAAGTCGTCTTGGACCAAGTAATACCAGGATTATAGCTGGGAGCTATAATCAAATATAAATTACCTTATTTTGACCACATTATGTGGAAGTCAGTCATTGGAAATAGACATCATGCTTGGATCAGTCAGAAGAAAAAGAGGATGGTCAAGAACCTGCTGGATCAACACCATGAAGAGCAACATGAGAATGACCATTAGTGAACAAAAAGAAGCAATGAAGGATAGAACTGCCTGGCAAGCAATGATTAATAGAATGACTGAGAGTTGTACTCAACTGAGCAGGAAAGAGAGATACTTATATGACTGCATCAATAGACTGATTATCAATCATAGGAGTACATGACTAATTCACTAAATGTTGAGAAGTTTTGAGAATATGAGGATGATGTGGGAATGTGGGAAGTTTATGTCCAGTTTCTGCTGCAAGAATCCAGTGTGGCCATACCCTAATTTTCACCAAGTTTTGAGTTTTAACATAGCAGTATAACACCTAATCTGACGAGTTATGGATTACTACATGTGTACAAGATCAGAACCACCATCAGTACATGAATACTATACCACAACCATGGTTGGTACATGAATACAACACCAGAATCACAATCAATACATGAAAGCAGACCCAAAACTACAATACATTAACAGAACTATCAAATGCAATGTCAGGTCAGTCCCATAAACCCTTAAATTGCATGCATCTGCAACTCCCAGTGTGTCCTTACTTAACAATGGTAAGGAGATGCTGGGAGTTGTTGTTACCAGCCATAATCAGACTGCAGACCATGCAGGAACCACAGAACTGATGAGACATAGTCAATAGCACAAATCACCATAACATCCAGGTACCTTACACGTGGCAACGTCTCTGAATGAAGTTGCTCCCATCTCGTTTGTGTCCGTGTAGTACAGATGCCATTATCCACATCATTTTGTAATATTGTACTATCGAGGTCCATTTTTAATATCCTACATAGTTTGATGTCGTGCTAACTATAGCCCAAATAGAGAATGTACCATTTATTAATACACTTTGTTTCCTATCTTTTAACCAATTCCATACCTATCTGATTTTAGTTTCCCCTAGTGCAGGGGTGGGGAACCTTTTTACTGCTGTGGGCCATTTACAATTTCCTACCAACCATCGGGGGTCGCACAAAATTATTAACTTTAAAACTATCCGGCTATATTTGGTCAAACAATTAATTAACCCATCCTTACTGTGGTGGCCAGAACTGCTTCTCTGTGGTGCATGTTATGATCCGGTAACCGTGGAAGATTACAAAAAACTCCCATTAGTGGAAAAACACCAAGAACAACAAGAATAGTTGGAACCTGGGCGGACCGCAATCCCCTAACTATCAAACCACACTAGAAGAAGCCGTGGAGCATTCCTATACACCTAGACGCCTCGTCACAGCCTGCGAAGCTAGCTACGCCTCACAGATAGAAATGAGGAAATCTACCTTACCTCAGAGAAGTCCCCAAAGGAGTAGATAGCCCCCAACATATAAAGATTACGATGATGTAGGAAAACACGATACACAGATAGGAAACAGATTCAGCAAAGGCGAGGCCCAATCAACTAGATACAAAGGAAAGGAAAGGAAAGGAAACTGATTGTGGTCAGTACAAAAATCCTACAGAAAAAATACCAATCTCCTGATAGTAAAATAGCCCTTGAGGTAGAACGACCTCACCCCCCACTATATCAGGCACTCTTGTAAATAATGGAAGAGACAAAATACAAAAAAGAACACAAAAATACAAAAGTGCAAATAATCAAGTTAGACAGGGAGAAACTCCATTTTCTTGCAGAAGAGCTAGCAAAGGGGGAACCCCCATGCTCACCAAACTAGAAAGGCAAATATTCACCTGCAAGAAAACAGATACAAAACAAAACCAAGAAAAACAAACACCCTAAGGTGTACACTAGGAAGGAAGGAAAAACATAACAAACTTATCTGCAGAAGTCTTGCACAGGAAAACAGGGTAGGACAGAACTCCAAGCCAGGTCCAGACACTGAGGAAAATTCAATTATAACCGGCACTAGCAAGGCAAAAAGTGTTCTCCTATATACACCAGGCTTGTCTGCAATAGGACTTCCTTAATTCCCAATTAATACCGACACCTGTCTGAGTCACAGATTCAGGCTCACCTCCACTACCATTCCTGGCTACCAGAGGGAGCTCCAAAACAGCATCAACACAGACGACATTCACATCAGTACCCCCCTTGAGGAGGAGTTACTGAACCCTCACCAGAACCACCAGGTCTGTCAGTATAGGCATGATGGAAGGCATGAACCAATCTGTCAGCGTGAATGTCAGAAGCAAAGTCCCAAAGATTGTCCTCTTGACCGTAACCCTTCCACTTAACAAGATACTGAAGATTTCATCTATTAAGACTCCAGATCCCCTTCTACCAACACAGGATCCAGGGTGCCGCCATGGGAACTTCTTGCTCTTTATGTTTCTTCAACAAAGATCTAATGAAAAACATTGGGAATTTTAAACTACTCAGGATGAGCCAAATGTAAAGATACGGGATTAATAATCTCTGAAATCTTATAGGGCCCAATAAATCTAGGCTTCAATTTAGGCAAGGAAACTCTCATAGGAACATTCCTGGAGGATTACCAAACCATGTCCCCCACTTTAAACTGGAGGCCAGCTGTCCTACGTCGATTGGCAAACCTTTGAGCATTCTCCTGGGGCTGAAACAATTTGTCCACTACTTGAGCCCAAATCTGCTGCATTCTCTCCACCACAGAATCAACTCCCAGGCAGGCAGAAGCATCAACCTGCCCTGAAGAGAACCTAGGATGAAATCCAAAATTGCAGAAAAAAGGAGACACAATGTTGCAGAGCTCGCCCTATTATTGAGAGCAAATGCTGCCAAGGGCAAAAAAGAAACCCAGTCATCTTGATCAGCAGATACAAAACATCTTAAATATGTTTCCAAGGTCTGATTAGCTCTCTCAGTCTGGCCATTGGTCTGGGGATGAAAAGCAGAAGAAAAAGACAGTTCAAAGCCTAATCTAGAAAAAATGCTCTCCAAAATCTGAACACAAACTGAACTCCTCTGTCTGACACAATATTCTCAGGAATACCATGTAAACGCACCAACTCTGAAGAAGACGGCAACTTCGGTAATGGTACCAAATGGACCATCTTAGAGAATCTATCACAAATAACCCAAATAACTGTCATCCTTTGAGAGATATGAAGATCCGAAATAAAATCCATAGCAATATGAGTCCAGGGTCTCTTAGGCACAGGTAATGGCAACAACAGCCCACTAGAACGTGCACAACAAGGTTTGGATCTGAAACAAATTCCACAAGATTGCACAAAACTCCTGACATCCCAAGACAAAGAAGGCCACCAAAAAGAACTACTCATAAGATCTCTAGTACCAAAAATCACAGGATGACCAGCCAATACTGAACAATGAATCTCAGACATAACTCTGGTCCTCCATTGATCAGGAACATTAAGCTTCCTCACAGGACATCTCTCAGGTTTGTCCCCCTGAAATCTCTCAAGTGCTTACCTTAAATCAGACGAAATAGTGGAGAGGACCATACCTTCATTCAGGATGTTAGATGGCTCTGCAACATCCAAAGAATCAGCAAAGAAACTCCTAGAGAGAGCATCAGCTTTAATATTCTTCGTGCCCAGAGGAAAAAAAACACAAAATTGAAACGTGTAAAAAATAGCGCCCAACCTAGCCTGCCTAGGATTCAGTCTTATGGCAGATTCAAGATAGGTCAAATTCTTATGATCAGTGAGCACCACAATTTGATGTCTCGCCCCTTCCAGCCAGTGTCTCCATTCCTCAAAGGCCCACTTCATTGCCAATAATTCCCGATCACCAAAATCATAATTTTGTTCAGATGGAGAAAACGTCGTAGAGAAGAAGGCACAAGGTTTAAGCTTGGAGGTACTAGGATCTCTTTGAGACAAAATTGCACCTGCTCCAATCTCTGAGGCAACTATCTCCACTTGAAATGGAAGAGAAACATCAGGTTGTTGTAAGACTGGGGCAGAAGCAAAACTCTTTTTAAGCTCCTTGAAAGCCATAATTGCTTCAGAAGTCCAATTCTCAACATCAGCTCCCTTTTTGGTCAAATCAGTCAAAGGCTTAACCACACTAGAGAAATTGCCTATAAATTGAAAGGAGAAGGGTTTGGTAAAAAATTTGGCATTGCTCAAACTGTTCCCGATCATAGTAGCGCTCGAGCTGTGGGGCTCTGAATTCTCAGGAAAAAAGGTTTGCATGCATTGTGATATAACATGGCGGTGGTCCATTCTATCAATTCGCTGTCAACAAAATCTCCCCCGGTGGTGGGGTATTTGAGGCATCTGGTGCTGCGTTGTTTGGCATTGAACATTTGTGTCGTAGCGAGGCATGTGCCGAGGGTTCACAATGAGGTGGCTGATGCGCTGTCTCAGTTTCAGTTTCGCAGGTTCAGGAGGCTGGTGCCAGGAGTGGACGACGATGGAGAACAATGTCAAGGATGGCTATGGGATCTGGCGTCGGTGTAGCTTTGGAAGGAATTAGGAGATCGGTGCCTGAGGCTACTTGATGCTAATATCAGGCAGTGTGGAAGGAATGGGAGGAGCTAGGAATGGCGGAATTCATGGAGCCGGGTTATAATGGCCGAGTGTTGGGGGTTTTGGTGGTGATTAGTGGTGATTTTTCAGCGGGCGGTCCGTATCGGTGATGGGATACAGATTGTCAGCGTTAGCTTTTTTATTTAAACTGCAAGGGGTACAGGAGGCTACAAAGGATTTCTTGGTGTGGCAGGCCATGAAGGGTTTTAGAAAAGGGATGAGGTCGCGAGATACCAGACGGCCCATCTCGCTTCCATTGTTGGTACGTTTGGTGAGGTGCTTGGGGGAGGTGTGTTCGTCCCCTTATGAACAGGTGTTGTTTGCAGTGGCATTTGTATTGGCGTTTTTTGGGGCCATTCGCATTGGCGAATTGGTTAGTCCTGCGAGGCAGGTAGAGGGAAGTCTGTTATTGGGGGACGTAACGCTTGGGGTAGATCGAGTGGAATGTAGGTTACATATGTCCAAAACAGATCAGACGGGGCGTGGGCGCCTGGTGGTTTTGTATGGGATACCTGGACACCAATTGTGCCTGGTTGTGCAGGTGACAGAGTTTTTGAGGATTCGAGGAGGTTACCCTGGTGTTTTTTTGAGGCATGCGGATGGATATGCCCTGTCGAAATTCCAGTTTATTGCGGTTTTGAAAACTGTTTTGGCACGGCTGGGGGAGGTGCCAAGTGATTATGGGTCACACTCCTTTCGGATTGGGGCAGCGACAGAGGCGGCTAGGTGGGGGTTGAGCGATGATTGCATCCGGCGCATCGGGAGATGGAAGTCGTCCAAGTTTCGCTTGTACATAAGGCTGCACCTGGTGAGGGGTGACGGGAAGTGATTGGGCTGGATTTAGAAGTACGGTGGTTAATATGTTTTTGATTAATTGTTTGAGAGCTGTTTTTTTTCCTTGTTCAGTTGCTGTTTATTCTTGGTCTTTATATTTTCCCAGGTGCGTGTCTGGTGTGGATTCTCGGGCATTCCTTTGTATACTGGGGAGCGTTGCGGGCGGATATACGTCCCAACGGTCGGCAACTTGGAGTGGCGAGAGTGGTTGCGCGGTTCAAATGGATCGGGATTCGTGGAATGACCTGCGGGAGAGTGCGTCCAGAGGTGGCTTATTATAGCAGGATCAACCAGGATCCCAATGTATTGATTTTGCATGTGGCTGGAAACGATCTGGGAGTGAGAGCAGCTAGAGAGTTGAAGAGGGACATTAAGCTGGATTTGTTGCACTTCTGGAGAGCGTTCCCAGGTATTGTCATTGTGTGGTCTGATATTGTAGCTCGGGAGAATTGGCGTTTTGCGAGGTTGGTTGACCGCATTAACAGGTCCCGTATTAAATTGAATAGGGCGATTGGCCAGTTTGTGGCGCGGAATGGGGGTTTGGTGGTGCAGCATAGGGAATTGAAGGAGACGACGGGTCAATATTTGTGGAGAGATGGGGTGCATCTCACGGATATCGGGTTGGACTTGTGGATGCTTGGTTTGAGAGATGGTCTGGAGCAAGCCATGTGGGTGTGGAGGGCCTGTGCCACGTAAGGGGTCATGTGGCCGGTCTGTGGTGGGGGGGATAGATCCGTTCCTAGAGGCTGGGAGTACTGATAGTCGGTTGGTGGTATGAAGTCACTAATGGGTAGTGGCTTTAGACAGGATTGGGAACTTGTGGGCGTAGGTCCTGCAGGTTCTGGGGAGGGGTTTTTAAATCTGGCAGCACGCTTACTGCCACAGGCTTATCATATCACAGCATATGGATATCGGCCTCCTGATGAACCATGAGATGGGGAAACGCGTTGAGGCAGCATTAAGCTAAGTTTATATGTCCCTGCTATTATTGAGTTTCTCATTGAGATAGGATTGCGGCCTCTTATCATTTGAGGTTGTTTATGAGCTCTATTTTGGCACAGTATCACTTTATATATATATTTTTTGCACTGCACTTTATACACATGCACTGCACTTTATCTTTTGGCTAGGGGCTCATAGGGTCATTAGCAGGGACAGCCATCGAGGAGTGTGGGCGCCACTAGGTATCTTAAGGGTGCCAACCTCCACGGTTAGGTAGAACACAGGAGGGAGCGGACATTGTAGGGATTTTATTTCCCTCTCTCTTCTGTGCACTATTTCACTTTAATCACATAATGTGGTAACGTACCTTTTAATATCAATATTAAATGTTAAGTTTTAAAGAGGGTTTTTATGGTAATTGAGGGTTTTTTAACAATGGAACGTTATTACCCCACACCTCGGATCGGTTGGTCACGGCCGAGGTGGTCCTTTGGGCCGGTTGTAGGTTACGGCCAGGGGATAAGAATGATTGTTGGCTTCTTGGACGGATCTATCAGTTGTTTTGATTTGGAAGGTATACATGTATCGGTTATGTTTTTAACAAAAGGGTGGCATGTTGAGCAGCAAGTTTTGATATATGTATACTGGTTAAATAAAAGCTGTGGCCATTCGCCCATTAAAGTCGTTATTTTAAGTAAAGTTGTTAAGAGGGTGTTCAACATTGGAGACCTAATTATCCCTTATAGATATGTCAAGATGGGCAATGAGCCCTATAGGGGTGAATAAGCCCCATGACAATCGTGAGGGTATAGGGTAGGAAGAGGTTAAGCTGGTTGGCTTAGTAGGGCTGTGTAAGGGGTTATGGGATTGGTGCTTGGGAGAGCACTGAGTATTGGGGCAGAGCTTTGTGAGGGGTGGGGTGAAAAGGGGGTTTAAAAGGAGATGTAAGAGCTAGTACCTTCTCTTTGCCGGGGTGCCATCGTTTGTGTGGCCCGCCCACCTGCCCTTAAAGTGGTTTATAAAAAGCAAAAAAAACAAAGGAATAATATCGGAGGTAACATTTGGTCTCAGCAGGGGGGATAGGTATGTTCCTAGAGGCTGGGAGTACCGATAGTCAGTTGGTGGTATGAAGTCACTCATGGGTAGTGGCTTTAGACAGGATTGGGAACTTGTGGGCATAGGTCCTGCAGGTTCTGGGGAAGGGTATTTAACGATGGAACGTTATTACCCCACACCTCGGGTCGATTGGTCACGGCCGAGGTGGTCCTTTGGGCCGGTTGTAGGTTACGGCCAGGGGATAAGAATGATTGTTGGCTTCTTGGACGGATCTATCGGTTGTTTTGGTTGGGAGGATATACATGTATCGGTTATGTTTTTAACCCTTTCACGACCGGCCGATTTTTCGCTTTCCGTTTTTTTTTCGCCATTCTTTTTCTGAGAGACGTAACTTTTTTATTTTTCAGTCAATATGGTCATGTGAGGGCTCATTTTTTGCGGAACGAGCTGTACTTTTAAATGAAACCATCAGTTTTACCATATTGTGTACTAGAAAATGGCAAAAAAATTCCAAATGCTGAAAAATTGCAAAAAAAGTGCGATAGCACTATGGTTTTTGAGATATTTTATTCACTGTGTTCACTATATGGTAAAACTGATGTGTGGGTGTGATGCCTCAGGTCAGTGCGAGTTTGTAGACACCAAACATGTATAGGTTTACTTTTATATAAGGGGTTAAAAAAAAATCGGAAGTTTGTCCGAAAAAAGTGGCGCACGTTTTACGCCATATTCCGTGACCCGTAGCGTTCTCATTTTTCGGGATCTTAGGCTCAATGACGGCTTATTTTTTGCGTCTCGAGCTGACGTTTTTAACGGTACCATTTTTGCGCAGATGCTACGTTTTGATCGCCTCTTATTGCATTTTGCGCAAAAGTTGTGGCGACAAAAAAACGTCGTTTTGGCGTTTGGAATTTTTTTGCCGCTACGCCGTTTACTGATCAGATTAATTGATTTTATATTTTGATAGATCGGGCGTTTCTGAACGCGGCGATACCAAATGTGTGTATATTTTTTATTTTTTTAACCCTTTAATTTTCAATGGGGCGAATGGGGGGTGATTTGAACTTTTAGGTTTTTTTGTTTTTTTTTAATTTTTTAAAACTTATTTTTTTACTTTTTTTTTTTATTTTACTAGTCCCCCTAGGGGGCTATTGCGATCAGCATTCCGATCGCTCTGCAGTATCTGCTGATCACAGCTGGAAGGCTGTAAACAGCAGATACGCTGTCTTTCTCTTTTGCTGTGCCCCGGGCACAGCGAAAGTGAAACCAATTCATGTGTAGTACAGGAGTCATCACATGACCCTGTGCTACCATGACAACTATCGGGAGTCACGTGATCGCGTCACGTGACTTCCGGTTTCGGCGGTAAGTAAAACTTTACCGTGATCGCGCTTATAATGGCGCTGTCATGTATTGACAGCGCCATATAAGGGGTTAATCGGCACGAGCAGATAACGATTCTGCTCGTGCCTAGCAGGCACACATCTCAGCTGTGAAAATCAGCTGAGATGTGTGCCGATCGCGGCATGCTGCCGCCGGAGGACCGCGGGCAGTAAGATTATGTCATTTAGGACGTAATTTTACGGCCCGCGGTCGTTAAGGGGTTAACAAAAGGGTGGCATGTTGAGCCGCAAGTTATGATATTTGTATACTGGTTAAATAAAAGCTGTGGCCATTCGCCCATTAAAGTTGTTATGTCGTCATTTTAAGTAAAGTTGTTAAGAGGGTGTTCAACATTGGAGATCTAATTATCCCTTATAGATGCATCATGATAATTAACATTTTTAATAAACAGTTGAAACTAGAAGTTTATATACACTATCTAAAAAGACACATATGCAGCTTTTTGTCGCTATGCATCTGGCATTGTGCCTCTTGCACTTCTGCAACTGAGCCTGGCACTGGGTCCCTTTCCCCTCTACTACTGCACCTGGCATTCTGTCCTTTGCCACTCTGAAACTGTGCCTGGTGTGTCGCCAGGGGTTAAGGGGATACCCAGAACCGGGCCAAGGGGTTGCTTCTGGAAAGGGGATCACGGTGTCGTGGCCCGGTCCGTGCTCCCTGGTTCCACAATAAAAAGGGGGGTTATGTTCGTGACGCCACCCGTGGAATGTGATCAGAGATGACCACCGCTGCTGCAGAACCTCCGGGGTGATGGAAGGCAGCTTGAGATGGGATGGCTCCCCACGGGTAGAGCCTTTTCCCCGGGGCAGTGTGTTAGTCTATGGGGGGAGTGCAGGACACGAGCACAATAAACAGGCAGACTCACGGTTTTGCAGTTTCTTTGTCCTTTACTGTAGATGGCATTCAGCAGAGTACTGTCCACGGAGTCTGTGAGGGGTTCAGGGCTTCTCCCACCCAGCCGGGCCGTTTTGGCTTCCTTGCCTGCACTGTGTGTCTGTGGCCCCGCTGCTGAGTGAACTATGCAGCTGGCTCTGCTCTGCTCTGCTCCTAGGTACCGACCTGACAGGCAACTCGAGTCCTTACTAGTATGTTCCTGAACTCTGCGTTTGTTGCTTGTGTCTGTGGTACAGGTGAAAGATCTGGAATCTTCACTTCTCTGGTGGTAACTGTGCAGCATGTAACCTGCAGTCTCGGATCCAGCATCCGTTCTGTGTGCTCCACTGGGGATGAGCTCAGCAATGCTCTGCCTCCCAGGAATGTTCTCTGTGTAATCTGTCTCCTTTCCTCAGACCCTCAGCTAGGCCTGGAATTGGTCAGTGGATCCTGAGGTGAGCTAAAGCCAGCTTCCAACCTGCAGAGATCTTGTCTCCTCAGTGCTATGCACTGAACTTCCAAACTGAAACTACTTCTGACCATTTCCTCCCCCCCAGCAGAATGTACAGGGAAGCAGCTTGGTCTCCCCCTTCTGGCCAGGAGGTCTTGGTGTTGTGTGTGGGGAGTTAACCCTTTGTGTTGTTACTGTGGCAACCCTGGGGTGCCACATTCCCCCTTAGTGAAGAACAGTACTCCGGGACTGTGAAACAAACAAACAAGTTATCACAACAATTGTATATATACAGAGTCTCAAAAGGAAAAAATACAAAAACCTTAAAGCTCAAAAAGAGTCCAAAATGTTCAAAAATATGTAAGTGGTCATACAGTATAGTCTCTGTAGGTACTGGGCTTTTGGTCTTAACGTTGCAATTAAATAAACATTTCAATCAACAAACACTTCTTAAAGGTGTCTCTACTCTGGTCATAAGTGCAGTAGGCCTCACGGCCCTCGGGCCACCAACAATGTGATCAAGTTGTAACTCTCCGTGCTGCCACCTTACACCACTCTTCTCTCACCTTTACTGTACACTAAACTGTTACGGTTTTTCATATAAACATTATAACATATGTACATTTTATATGCAATTCCACATTAGTCTTTATATCTTGCTGGTATCTGACCCTGAGTACTACGCTGTGATCTGCGTACTGTTGGTGTACTGGGTGTACTTAGCATAATGGTGTGGGTGGAAGTGTACCTATTTGGTGTTTCTGGTACTTGTGAGGATGGGGGGCTGACTGTAGGACTGGCAAGCTCACTGGGACCAGGAATCTGTTCTTCCTCTACGGTTTCGACTTCCAGTTCTTCTTGTCTTGAGACTTCTTGTGGAATGGGTTCTGATTGTGGTTCCACCACTTGAGGGAAGGCGATCATTGGGACTACTACTGCTCCATAGTAATTTGGCCATGTTTTTGGGAAATCTCCTAAGACTGTATGGAACACATCTTCTTCCTTCTTGACAGGTTGTACCTGTATGGGTAAGGTGACTTCTGGTGTCTTCAGGGTTTCAGGACACGGTTTGAGTTGATCTCTTGACACGACAGCTGATGTCCTTCCTTCATCCTTACTGATGAGACACACTTTGGGATTATCCATACTTGATGGTAAGACTGTATATGGGGTGGTTTCCCACTGATTATCCAATTTGTTTGTGCGTCGTTTCCTCTTGAGAACTTGGTCACCAGGTTGCAATGGGGTTGCTAGAGCATGCTGGTTGAAGTTTCTCTCCTGTCTTCCCCTAGCTTGTTGGAGACTTTTCTCTACGCACTCTTGTACTTGGCGATACTGCTGCTGACGTAGGGTATCCCAATTGGATTCTTGAACTTCTGCATCTGGCTTCAGAATTCCCATATCTAAATCAATTGGCAGTTTACCGGGCCTTGCACGCATGAGGTAAGCGGGGGTGCAGTTTGTAGAACTCACCGGGACATGATTGTACAAGTCCACCAAGTCTGGCAATTTCTCTGGCCATTGATTTCTTTCTGACTCTGGTAAGGTCTTCAACAGGTCAATCACAATATGGTTCATCTTCTCACATAAGCCATTTGTTTGGGGATGGTATGCTGTTGTGCGGATCTTTTTACAGCCATACATGTTGCAGAATTCTTGGAAAATCTGTGATTCAAAAGCTGGACCTTGATCTGCAAGGACTTGTTCTGGGTAACCATGGGGTCTGCAAAAGTACGTCTGGAATGCTTTAGCTGCTGTTCTAGCTGTAAGGTCTTTCACGGGTACCACCACTAAGAAGCGTGAGTAATGGTCCACGATGGTTAAGGCATAGACATAGCCGGACCGGCTTGGTGACAACTTGACGTGGTCTAATGCGACTAGCTCGAGTGGTTGCTTGGTTACTATGGACTGGAGTGGAGCTCTCTGGTTCTGTTGATCCTTTCTTCTGAGGTTGCACGGTCCGCATTTTCTACACCAATCTTCAATTGATTTTCTCATGCCAACCCAGTAGAATCTTTCTCTTAAGAGCACTTCCAACTTTTTCCAACCAAAATGACCAGCACCGTTGTGGTAAGCTTCCAGAACCATCTTGACATCTCTCTTGGGCACGATGATCTGCCAGACCAACTCATGTGTTTTTGGATTGGTGTGCCTTCTACAGAGCTTCCCTTGGTACAGGAACAATTTACCTCTCTCCTTCCAGAGATGTTGCGTCTCAGCTGGGGCATTCTGATTAGGGTAAGCACCTTGTTGTGTAAGCAGTTCTTTCACTAGCTTCACAGCTGGATCGCTGTCTTGTGTGTCAGCCCATCCGTGGTGTGCTAATGGGTTGAGAGTTGCCTGCTGTTGTTTTTGGTAGACACTCGGTTGATACTGTCCCACCTTAGGACGGTGAAAGGCCGGCAGCTCAATTTCTTCCAGACCCTCCGGTTCCTCTTCCACGTTCCCCGAGTGTGGCATCCGGGATAAGGCATCTGCATTCCCATTCTTGTGGCCTGCCCTGTACTTGATGACAAAGTTGTAGTTTGACAGTCGGGCTATCCACCGCTGTTCCAGTGCACCTAGTTTTGCAGAGTCCAGGTGGGTCAACGGATTGTTGTCAGTAAAGATGGTAAATTCTGCAGCTGCCAGGTAGTGTTTGAAACGCTCTGTTACAGCCCAAACTACTGCCAGTAGTTCTAACTTGAAGGAGCTGTAATTCTCTGGGTTTCTTTCTGTAGGCCGGAGCTTCCTGCTTGCAAAGGCAATAACTTTCTCCTTGCCTTCCTGCCTTTGAGACAATACTGCTCCCAGTCCCACGTTGCTGGCATCCGTGTACAAAATGAAGGGTTGATGGTAATCTGGATATGCCAGGATCTCTTCTCCTGTCAGTGCCCACTTCAACTTCTTAAAGGACTCTTCTCTCTCATCACTCCACTGGAAAGGAGGATTTCGGGCTGCAGACTTCTTTGACTGTCCTACCAGGATGTCTTGTAGGGGAGCTGCTAGCTTCGTGAACCCTTTTATAAATCTTCTATAGTAGCCTACCAGTCCCAGGAATTGCCTCACCTCTTTCACGCTGGTGGGTCTCGGCCAATCTCTGATCACGGTAACTTTTTCAGGATCTGGTGCTACCCCTTCTGAGCTCACGACATGTCCCAGGTACTGTACCCTTGGCTTTAGAAGGTGACACTTGGATGGCTTGATTTTCATGCCGTATCCGGATAAGGCTTCAAACACTTCTGCCAGGTCTTGTAGATGCTGTTCATAGGTCTTGGAGTAGACTATGACGTCATCCAGGTACAGGAGGACAGTTTCAAAGTTCTTATGTCCTAGGCAGCACTCCATCATTCGCTGGAAGGTTCCAGGTGCGTTGCAGAGTCCAAACGGCATACAATTGAACTCACAGAGGCCCATCGGCGTGGTGAATGCTGTCTTCTCCTTATCAGCCTCTGCCACAGGAACTTGCCAATACCCACTAGTCAGATCTAGGGTGGAAAAGTAAGTAGCGGATTTTAATGCAGCCAATGACTCTTCTATCCTAGGTAATGGGTATGCATCCTTGTGTGTAATGCGGTTGATCTGTCGGTAGTCTACACACATCCTCATGGTCCCATCTTTTTTCTTAACTAGCACTAGTGGGGCTGCCCAGGGGCTACAACTGTCTCTTATTACCCCTGCTTCTTTCATTTCTTTGAGCATGTCTTTGGCGCATTGGTAGTGAGCTGGTGGTACTGGTCTATACCTCTCCTTTATGGGTGGATGGTTACCTGTGGGTATAGTGTGCTCTACCCCTTTGATCTGCCCAAAGTCTAATGGGTGTTTGCTGAATATTTGTTCATATTCTTTCACTACCCTGTATACTCCATGCTTTTGATGGGAGGGTGTAGAATTGGTACCTACATGTAGCTTTTGGCACCAATCCTCCAGCTTTCCCTCTGAGCCATTGTCTTCCGCCTGACTTGACGGCTTCAAGGGCTCAACGGTGGTGATGGCGTTGTTATCAACCGTATATAGCTTAGCCATGGTAGCATACTTTGGTAGGGTGACCTCATCTTCCCCACAATTTAGAAGGCGTATTGGCACTCTTCCCCGATGTACCTCAACTATTCCTCTGGCCGTCAGTACAGTGGGCCTACTGTCTGAGTACACGGGTTCTACCAGGGCCTGATAGTCTCGCCCTCTGATGCCTATTGCGGCTCTACACCAGACCAGCATTTCTGTTTTGGGAGGAATTACAATAGGTATTGGGTCACTTACCCTTGCACTGCCAATTTCACCTCCTGACATTTCTACCTGCTGCTTCAGCATTAAGGCTTTAATTTCCTTCTGCAGGAGTCTCTGTTGCCCAGGTTTGGCAGTCTCGACGATCTGCTGCAAGACAGTAATTACCTCTGCAAAACAATTTTCAATTACATTCATTCCTAGCAGCATAGTTGGTTCACGTTCTCGTCGGTCAACATCAACAATGATAATACCCTGATTCTGCAATTCTACTCTCCCAATCTTAATGGTCATTTCTCTGAAACCAACCTGTGGTACTAATTCACCATTGCTAGCCCATATATTCAATGCAACATTAGATGGACCACTGCTAACGTCTGAATCAGCCCAGTACCTCTTATAAAGGACATGCGGAATTGATGATATTTGGGAACCAGTGTCCAGCAAGGCGTTGAGCGGAATGCCATCCAGCACGATGGGGATGACTGGACGTCCCCCCACATACTTGTCGTGCCAGGGTGAAGGACCTTGAGAGTTCATTCCTGAGGAGCGGCCCGCCTCCCCAGGGAATCCCCATTTAAAGCACATTCACGGGCAAAGTGACCTGGCTCCTTGCAACGGCGGCAAATGGGCTGTCCATCCGGCTGGTAGCGGTCGCTGGGTCGTCCTCTCGTCGCTTGGTATCTCCTAGGCCTCATCCACGGGACATCCTCCTTGCTGGTCGCCATCTCAATCTTGGGTGCAGACTTGGATCCACGCAGCTCCTGGACGATTCTAGCCATGGAAGCAACAGTGTCTGTCAGGGCATCAAGCCTTTGATGGAGAGCCTCATTAGTGATCGGCTCCAGGTGGTTAGCAGCAGCCGCTGACATGGCCGATGTCACCGGTACTACTGGCTGCTGGGGTGCCACTGTAAGGTGTTGAACAGAGTCTATATCCTGCGGCTCCTCCACCTGCTGGAGGCGGATGGCTCTATCCTTTAGCTGGGCAAATGTTAGTCCTGGATCCTGGATCACCATCATGCTCAGTTGTCCCCGGTGGGAAGGGGATGAGAGTCCATCCAGGAATTGGTCTATCAGCAGCTTATCTGCTCCAGGGGCTAAGGCAGGTTCTGCTAATTTAAGTGCTCTGAGCGCCTCCTGTAAGTTTAAGGCAAAGTCTCTTGCGCTCTCTCTAGGTTTTTGCTTGCATCCAAAGAACCTCATTTTAGCTCGGCTGCCAGCAGTGGATTCAAAAGCTGCTTTTAGTCCAGCTACTATATGCTCTACAGTGTCCTTTGCATCGTCCGGCCAGGATGTAGCCTCCCGCTGGGCATTGCCAGTTAACTGTCCCATAAGCATACCAACACGCTGGGTTTCTGTCAGGGGGTACATGCTGTAGTAGATTTTTAGCTTTCCGATAAAGTCAGTAAGTGTGTTGGGCTCACCTGAATACTGCGGCAGCCACACTGCACCCGGGGTGTACGGCATCAGGAACGGCATGATAGGTGCCGCTGCCCCTCCGGGTACAACAGCGTCTCCCTGCTGCGACATCTTTGCGCCCCCTTAGTTAATTTCACCAGTCTTCTTGACAGCAAGCCTGGGACACTTTTCTGCGTTTTCGTTCGGGTCGCAGCACCGAGCGCACCTCCTCCGCAAGCAGTGGGCGGAGTCTTAGTTTAGGCGCTCTGTTCTCCCGCGCGTAGCAGCTAATGGCGTGATTAAAGATGGCGCCTGGAAAATTTTACCAATGATGTTTTTGGATTTTTCCAGGTATCTTTGCAAAGTTTAAAGTCCGTTCTTTGTTGCAACAATTCACAGTGCAAGTCTTTTATGCGATGCAATAAGTCTTTACAGGCGCACGTCACCCGGGTTGCAGCCGGGTCCAGTCCGCATCCTGTTCGTGACGCCAAAGTTGTGTCGCCAGGGGTTAAGGGGATACCCAGAACCGGGCCAAGGGGTTGCTTCTGGAAAGGGGATCACGGTGTCGTGGCCCGGTCCGTGCTCCCTGGTTCCACAATAAAAAGGGGGGTTATGTTCGTGACGCCACCCGTGGAATGTGATCAGAGATGACCACCGCTGCTGCAGAACCTCCGGGGTGATGGAAGGCAGCTTGAGATGGGACGGCTCCCCACGGGTAGAGCCTTTTCCCCGGGGCAGTGTGTTAGTCTATGGGGGGAGTGCAGGACACGAGCACAATAAACAGGCAGACTCACGGTTTTGCAGTTTCTTTGTCCTTTACTGTAGATGGCATTCAGCAGAGTACTGTCCACGGAGTCTGTGAGGGGTTCAGGGCTTCTCCCACCCAGCCGGGCCGTTTTGGCTTCCTTGCCTGCACTGTGTGTCTGTGGCCCCGCTGCTGAGTGAACTATGCAGCTGGCTCTGCTCTGCTCTGCTCCTAGGTACCGACCTGACAGGCAACTCGAGTCCTTACTAGTATGTTCCTGAACTCTGCGTTTGTTGCTTGTGTCTGTGGTACAGGTGAAAGATCTGGAATCTTCACTTCTCTGGTGGTAACTGTGCAGCATGTAACCTGCAGTCTCGGATCCAGCATCCGTTCTGTGTGCTCCACTGGGGATGAGCTCAGCAATGCTCTGCCTCCCAGGAATGTTCTCTGTGTAATCTGTCTCCTTTCCTCAGACCCTCAGCTAGGCCTGGAATTGGTCAGTGGATCCTGAGGTGAGCTAAAGCCAGCTTCCAACCTGCAGAGATCTTGTCTCCTCAGTGCTCTGCACTGAACTTCCAAACTGAAACTACTTCTGACCATTTCCTCCCCCCCAGCAGAATGTACAGGGAAGCAGCTTGGTCTCCCCCTTCTGGCCAGGAGGTCTTGGTGTTGTGTGTGGGGAGTTAACCCTTTGTGTTGTTACTGTGGCAACCCTGGGGTGCCACACTGGTATTGTGCCCCATACCCGTCTGCTACTTTGCCTGGCATTGTGCTCCTTTTTTATAGTGCCTGGCATTGTGCCCCTTGCCATTGGTCTACGGTGTCGAGCAACATGCCTCTCATCCTTCCGCTCCTGCACTAGCAGCATGCTCCACATCCTTATGCTACTTGCGTCTGGCAGCATGTCCCTCATTCCTTTGCCAGTCACGTCTGGCAGGGCGCACCTTGTACCTTCGCTACTTGCGCCAGGCAGCGAGCCCCTTGCCCCTCCGCTCTGCTGCGGCAACTTGCAGAACGCCTTGCTGCTACTGTCCATCTCTGCTCTTGCTCCTGGCAAAGTGCCCTTCTGCTACTGCAACAGGCAGGGTGCCTCTCTACTGTGGCACCTGACAGCACATCACTCTGCTGCAGTGCTTGGAAGCATGCCCCTCACCTCTTTGCTATTGCACCTGGCTGCATGCCCCTTTTCTACTGCTGCCTGGCAGCATGCTGCTTTGCTGCTGTGCCTGGCAGGGTGCTCCTCTGCTGCAGCGTCTTAAACACGCCCCTCTGCTGTGGTGCCTGGCAGTGTATTCTTCGTTTCTTTCCTACTTGCACCTGGCAGTTCACTCCTCTCTCCTCTGGCTCTTGTCACTGGCAACATGCTCTACTCCCCTCTGCTTCTTGTGCCTGACAGCGCACGCCATTCTGCTCTGCTGCTCCTTTCCTGTCTGCTACAGCACCTGGCAACGTGCCTCTATGCTGTGGCACCTGACATCACGCCATTCTGCTGCAGTGCCTGGCAGTGTACTCCTTGCTTCCTTTCTATTGCGCTTGGATGCATTCTCCTGTTCTACTGAGCCTTGCAACATGCCCCTTTGCTATGGTGCCTGGCAGCACTCCCCTCTGCTGCCTGGCGCCATGCCACTCTGCTGCAGCACCTGGCAGTGCACTCATCTGCTGCGGTGCCTAGCAGCGTGCCTCTGTGCTGCAACATCTAGCAGTGCGCCATTTTGCTGCAGTGCCTGGCAGTGCATTTGTAGTGCCCCTGAGGCTTCAGTCGCAACAGGGTGCTGCATCTCCTTTAAGATGTAGTACTCATCCCGGGTAAGGAAAGGTTAATCGCTCGTGTTTCTAACATTCGCACACAAAACACAGTTAGGTGCTTTCCCACCAGGGGGTGGCCTGGGGTAGATAGGGAGGTGGCCATCACGAAGCATGGGACTTTCCGGGTCACTAGGACAACCACCTGGGGAGGGGGGGAACCACTTGGGGAAAAGAAAAGGAGCAGCTCTACACACGGTCAATTAGCCCCGGGCACAGCTTGGGGTGAGGCACACACTGGGACCTTGGTCCAATCTTCTTTTACCTCACACTTCTGGGAGCTCCATAGGACCAGGGTCTGCGGAGAGTGCAGGAAACACCCGCAGCCCGTTCCACATTCTACATACACCGGGATTGGAGGGACCCCGAGAAGAAAGGACTCACAGTAGGAACAACGGCGGTGACCTTGAATTGCTCTGAACTGGCTGAGGTCCATCATGGCGGTGACCGGCATATCCCAAGTAAACCAGAACTGTGAGTAAAGAAAACCTTGAACCCGCAGAGACTGTCTCCGCCTGTCCTTGCCAGCGCCATAAGCTTCGGCGTCTGCCATTACCACAACCTCCATCATCATCCCCGGGGCCCGCTTCACCTGTGGGGAGCAGAAACATATTAACTGCTATAGCCATCCGCCCCAAAGGACAGCGACAGCAGCAGTGGCTATTCCCTTGTCGCAGGTGGCGTCACAACATAATTCCTCCACCATCATCACCCTTTCCCAACCCTTCTTTATTGTACACCTTGGGACCATGAAACTAGGCAGGGCCACCCGTGACATGACATTCCCTGACCCGACATCACCGAACCCGGCGACGAGTAAGGTTAACCCCTTGCCCCGTGGGTGCTACACATTCCTCTCTCCATTCCTACCTGCACCTGGCAGCATGCCCCTCTCCCCTCTACTTCTTGTACCTGGAAATGCGCCCCTCTACTACTTGTTTCTAGCAGCCCAAGACTCAAACCTCTACTTATTGCGCCTAGCAGGGAGCTCAACACCCGTCTGTTATGTGCGCCTGGCAGCCCTCTCCTCTCCTCTCTGCTTCTTGCTCCAAGCAGCACTTCCCTCTCCCTTCAGCTTCTAGTGCATGGAAGCACAGTTTGCTTCTTGTGCCTGTCAGGGCACACCTTGCCCCTCAGCTAGTTTCATCTGTCGCCCCTTTCCCCTCAGCTACTTGTTCATGACAGCACACCTCTTTGCTACTGCATCAGGCAGCGAGCTCTTTGTCCGTTTGCTTTTGCACCTGGCAGCATGCTTCTGCTGTGGCACCTGCCCACATTCCACTCTGCTATAGAACCTGATAGCGCACCTTTGCTACATGCACCTTGTAGTGTGCCCCTCATCCCTCTGATACTGCACCTGGCAGCATGCCCTTTGCACCTTTGCCACTGCACCTAGCTGCATGTCCCTCTTACACTGCGCTTGGCAGCGCGCTCTTTGCTTTGTCGTCTGGCAACAGGCTGTCTGCTGTGGAGCCTGGCAGCACGCCCCTTGACCCTCAGCTACATGTGCCTGGCAGCATGCCCCTCTACTTTAGCGACTGGTAGCACTCCTCTTTGCCACTTTGCCGGGCAGCGTGCCCTTTGCCCTTTTGCTACTGTGCCTGTCAGCGATTCTCTCTGCTGTGGCACCTGGCAGCATGCCACTCAGCTGCAATGCCTGGCAGCACCCCCACCACCCGTTTGTTACGTGCACCTGGTAGCGTGCCTCTCACTTCTCTCCTACTGTACTCACAGACAGATGGCAGAAGATGTAAACTGTCCAGGCCAAAAAAGACTAATGCACTACCAGGATGCAGCAAAGCCTCAATAAATGGAGACATCACAAGTGCAAAAGGAGCTAGATGGTAAAATTGCACACTTGTGGCTTGCATAGGTCACTGTTCACACATTCAGGTTCACAGTATCTGGTAAGCAGCCTATTTGTTACGCCCATCACAATAGATGCAAGCGGGCTGCGCCAGTACTACACTGTATATGTGCTCCATGCAGGGACAGTGACTATAGTATGCAAGGCCTAACATAAAGAGGCCTGGCTGCATCCTGTATAAAATATTCTGTACAAAAGAATATATAAATATATGAGGTATTGGTAGGTAATATTGCCATAGTACGGAAGCCCACAATCCACATCACGGATCCTCATTTTTTTGGGTCCATATAAAATATATGTATATATATATAAAAAAACAACAACAAAAAAAGAGGAATTAAATCCTCCAAAAGCTAAGCAAATACTCACAGACAGATGGCAGAAGATGTAAACTGCCCAGGCCAAAAAAGACTAATGCACTTCCAGGATGCAGCAAAGCCTCGAATAAATGGAGAGTTGCAGACCTCTTTTTGTTAGATCCAGCATGTAAGAACAAGGCGGCAACTCACTCTGTCAGTAACACGAAACTTTTTATTCTGCGGTTGCAGACATATACAGGAGCAGTGAGGGGGGAGAGAGGGGTGCAGGGGCGAGGAGCGGACGACAGCCTATTTCGCGCTGTATAGCGAGTCGACAAAGCGCTATACAGCGCGAAACAGGCTGTCGTCCGCTCCTCACCCCTGCACCCCTCTCTCCCCCCTCACTGCTCCTGTATATGTCTGCAACCGCAGAATAAAAAGTTTCGTGTAACTGACAGAGTGAGTTGCCGCCTTGTTCTTCTACATGCTGGATCTCTGAATTCTCTTCATACTGCTCGCTGAGCACCACTCTGCAAGGCACTATCCACACAGGCGCACGTGCATTCCTGGAACAGCTGAACCATAAAACCTGTGAGTACGGCTCCACTGCCCGGCAGACCTGCTCTGCAGTGCCCGATCTTGTTTTGTTTATACACCTCTTTTTGTTAGGCCTTGCATACTATAGTCACTGTCCCTGCATGGAGCACATTTCATTTTTAGTACTGGTGCAGCCCGCTTGCATCTATTGGGATGGGCGGAACTACTAGGCTGCTTACTAGATACTGTGGACCTGAATGTGTGAACAGTGCCCTATGCAAGCCACAAGTGTGCAATTTTACCATCTACCCTGTTTCCCCGAAAATAAGACACTGTCTTATATTTTTTTTTTGCCCTGAAAAAAGCACTATGTCTTATTTTCAGTGGGTGTCTTATTCTCGAGGATGTGCATACAAATCAGAGTGAAGAGGGGGTTAATGCCGCGCATCAGCCAAAATGAAGATGTAGCACGTTGATGTTATAAACATATTCTTTTATTCCATCGGTCTACGCGTTTCGAGGATACACCTCTTCTTCAGGACCAGTGCATCAACATAGTATAGCATAAATGAAGATGTCAGACATATATATACAGCTGATAACAGAGAGCACCGCCCATTAGATGAAAGAAAAAAAAAAAAAAAAACTAGTGGGAGGAACCACTGATTCAGTGACATAACAGATATTTAGTAGAACTCAAATTCACATATAGACTAATAGATAATAATGAATAACAAATATAAAAGTTATAGGAGTGACAAATTATTCTGAAAAGAAAAAAAGAAAACAGAAATCATTATATAAAGAAAAAAAAACCAAAAAAAAAAAAAACCTTTTCTAGGTGTGAACATTACACTAGAACCCACATAGGGTGGATTCCTTCAAACCTCAAAGTCAGTGTTATTAGTGAAACTGGCTATTCCATATTCTGTGAAAGATGTGTAGGAAATAAAAGAATCAAATGTGAAAACAAAAGAGGAGTGTATGGTATGAGATCTATGTGTATTAAAGGGATAGGGTCTATGTGTATTAAAAATCCTGAAGTGACATTCACAATTAATAAAAAATAGTGCTGACCGGAAAAAACATTAAAAATAGGTAAAAACCTTTATTAAGAGCAATAAAAAATGTTAAAACTTGTAGAAACATCACCACAGAGAAAAAGGAAAATTCGTGTTATATTCAGGGCTCAGGAGCGAGTAGCATAACAGAGCGCTGATAGAAGACAGGTCAAGAAAGTTCAGACCGTGGGAAATAATGCTTATGCGCATGTCCTGCAAGGTCATCCCAGTGCAGATGCTAGTCAATTGCATATCTAGGGGGCCCATAGGAGAGATGCTGCATAGAGGAGAAAAATATACACATATATATATATATATATATATATATATATATATATACACATATATACATATATACAGTTAGGTCCAGAAATATTTGGTCAGTGACACAAGTTTTGTTATTTTAGCTGTTTACAAAAACATGTTCAGAAATACAATTATATATATAGTATGGGCTGAAAGTGCACACTCCCAGCTGCAATATGAGAGTTTTCACATCCAAATCGGAGAAAGGGTTTAGGAATCATAGCTCTGTAATGCATAGCCTCCTCTTTTTCAAGGGACCAAAAGTAATTGGACAAGGGACTCTAAGGGCTGCAATTAACTCTGTAGGCATCTCCCTCGTTAACCTGTAATCAATGAAGTAGTTAAAAGGTCTGGGGTTGATTACAGGTGTGTGGTTTTACATTTGGAAGCTGTTGCTGTGACCAGACAACATGCGGCCTAAGGAACTCTCAATTGAGGTGAAGCAGAACATCCTGAGGCTGAAAAAAAAGAAAAAATCCATCAGAGAGATAGCAGACATGCTTGGAGTAGCAAAATCAACAGTCGGGTACATTCTGAGAAAAAAAGAATTAACTGGTGAGCTTGGGAATGCAAAAAGGCCTGGGCGTCCACGGATGACAACAGTGGTGGATGATCGCCGCATACTTTCTTTGGTGAAGAAGAACCCGTTCACAACATCAACTGAAGTCCAGAACACTCTCAGTGAAGTAGGTGTATCTGTCTCTAAGTCAACAGTAAAGAGAAGACTCCATGAAAGTAAATACAAAGGGTTCACATCTAGATGCAAACCATTCATCAATTCCAAAAATAGACAGGCCAGAGTTAAATTTGCTGAAAAACACCTCATGAAGCCAGCTCAGTTCTGGAAAAGTATTCTATGGACAGATGAGACAAAGATCAACCTGTACCAGAATGATGGGAAGAAAAAAGTTTGGAGAACAAAGGGAACGGCACATGATCCAAGGCACACCACATCCTCTGTAAAACATGGTGGAGGCAATGTGATGGTATGGGCATGCATGGCTTTCAATGGCACTGGGTCACTTGTGTTATTGATGACATAACAGCAGACAAGAGTAGCCGGATGAATTCTGAATTGTACCGGGATATACTTTCAGCCCAGATTCAGCCAAATGCCGCAAAGTTGATCGGACGGCGCTTCATAGTACAGATGGACAATGACCCCAAGCATACAGCCAAAGCTACCCAGGAGTTCATGAGTGCAAAAAAGTGGAACATTCTGCAATGGCCAAGTCAATCACCAGATCTTAACCCAATTGAGCATGCATTTCACTTGCTCAAATCCAGACTTAAGACGGAAAGACCCACAAACAAGCAAGACCTGAAGGCTGCGGCTGTAAAGGCCTGGCAAAGCATTAAGAAGGAGGAAACCCAGCGTTTGGTGATGTCCATGGGTTCCAGACTTAAGGCAGTGATTGCCTCCAAAGGATTCGCAACAAAATATTGAAAATAAAAATATTTTGTTTGGGTTTGGTTTATTTGTCCAATTACTTTTGACCTCCTAAAATGTGGAGTGTTTGTAAAGAAATGTGTACAATTCCTACAATTTCTATCTGATATTTTTGTTCAAACCTTCAAATTAAACGTTACAATCTGCACTTGAATTCTGTTGTAGAGGTTTCATTTCAAATCCAATGTGGTGGCATGCAGAGCCCAACTCGCGAAAATTGTGTCACTGTCCAAATATTTCTGGACCTAACTGTATGTATGTATATATATATATATACATACACATACATATAAGTACAAGAAAAAACCCAAAAAGTGCAGTAGATCACAGGAGTATATTCATAGTAGATGAGGGAAGGGATTTAATAAATAAATAAAACCAAAAATAGTATCGGCAGTAAGAGGAAGCCCACCTGATATTAGTACTAAAACCCTAAAAGGAAAGTCTGTATTGTTTATAGCCCCCAATAGTATTACAAAACAGTGCTACATAAAAATACTGCAAAAATGAAAAAAAATAAAACAAAAAGAAAAAATTAAAAAAAAAAAAAAAATTAACATTAAAATCATTAAAATTGTTACAACAAGCATCACAAATATGACCATGTTCTTGAAGTAAGAGGATTTATAAGATCAATAAAATAAATCAGTTACTTCGTTGAGACCCAAAGGCTTCAATGTATTCAGTTTATAAATCCAAAAGGTTTCCTTTTTACTCAACATTTCATGTCTATTGGAGATATTGCTGGAAATCTGTTCTATAGGAGTAATAGTAAAATTTATCTTTTTGTCATGCACCATCGTACAATGACGTGAAAGACCATGAAGCAGGAAACCTTTTTTGATATTATGCCTGTGGGAATTTAAACGATTATGTAATGCCTGTGTGGTCCTGCCTATGTATTGCTTCCCACACAGGCAGTCAATCAGATACACCACAAAATCTGATTGACAGGTCATGTGTCCCTTAATGGAGTAAAGTTCTGGCTCTCCCCTTGGGCCAAAACTCTTTCTCCTATGTTTAATTATATTGCAACATAAGCATTTATTTGAGAAGCATTTGAACGCACCCATAGGAAGATCAGCCATTCTCTTATAATCATTATTAAGGATTCTTAGTCTGCTGGGTGCCACAACATTGCGAATAGTGGGTGCCCTTCTAAAGGTAATGCCAGGGTGGTCAGGAATATTACTACTCAAAACCGGATCATTTTTGAGAATGTTCCAATGTTTGGATAGTATTCTTTTTATGGACCCGTTGTCCTCACTAAAAGTGGTAATGAAATTTGATATAAAATTATTCTCTGTTGTTGATGCAGATTTTTCTGCGTTGGATAAAATTAAGTCCTCCTGTTTCAGACCCCGGGTCTCATTAAAGGCATTTTTTAAAAGTTTTTTGGGGTATTCTTTCTCTAAAAACCGATTTAATAAAATTTTGGCCTGTGCTTCAAAGTCCTCATCCTGGCTACAATTCCTTCTGATTCTTCTATACTGATTTCGGGGAATATTAAGAAGCCATTTGTTATAATGGGCGCTATTAAAATGTATATATCCATTAGTGTCTACCATTTTAAAAAAAGTTTTAGTAATAAGACAATTATCCCTATGCGTGATGGTAAGATCCAAAAAATCAATCTTTTTATCACCTATGCAGGGTGAAAAAGCCAAACCCCAATTATTGTTATTGATGTGTGGAATAAAATCTGAGATATTATTATCCTTATTATCCCAAATAAATATCAAATCATCAATGTACCTTCTGTAAAACACAATGGCATCTTTAAAAATAGAATTGTAAATAAAAATAGATTCAAAAATTCCCATAAATAAATTAGCATAAGTAGGTGCTACTTTACTCCCCATCGCGGTCCCGAGTATCTGTTGGTATAAAACATCTAAAAATGTAAAAAAATTGTTCTTTAAAATGAATTTCATACCTTGTAGGATAAATTTTTTTTGTAAAACTGGAATTCTCATGTCATTTTCAATAAATACTGAAAAACATTCTAGTCCAAGATCGTGATTAATATTGGAGTAAAGTGCAGATACGTCCATAGTGAGAAAAAGATAAGAGTCTCTCCATTCAATATCTTTGATAAGTGTAATTAATTGTGCTGTATCTCTCAAGTAACTCGTCAGTTTAACAACATGGACATGCATTATCTCATCAATATATGTTGCTAGGTTTGAAGTCAATGCTTCAATCCCGGAAATAATTGGTCTTCCTGGGGGGTTGGAAAGATCCTTATGAATTTTAGGGAGATGGTACATAAATGCCATTTTGGGGTTTTTTACTTGTAGGAATTTTTTCTCTTTTTCATTAATGATATTTTTATTGATTGCTTCTAAAATGAAATCATTGTATTCCACAATGGCTTTCTCATATTGTGATATATCACTTTTTTGGTATTGCAAGGGGTTGGATAAAATTCTTAGCGCTTCAGAGATGTAATCTGTTCTGTTTTGGACCACTATACCACCACCTTTATCCGCCGAGCGTATCACGATGTCTATGTTTTTCTTTAGTGCAGAAAGGGCCAATCGTTCCTTTTTACCCAAATTGAATTGTCCATGATTATTACTGCTATTCAGGCTCAGCTTTTTAAAATCATTCACAACTAAATCGCAAAACGTTTTTATATGATGACCTTTACTTGCTACTGGGTAAAATGAAGATTTTGCTTTGACATTAGTATGCAGGAAGGAATCAGTAAGGATGGGTGGGTTACTAGCAATGTGTTCATTTGACCGCTTGTCATTACCTAGATCTGTTTTCATAAGGAAGTGTCTTTTTAAAGTAAGTTTTCTAATATACGTTTGAAAATCAAGGTATAGATCAAAGTCTTTAGATCGCGTGGTGGGACAAAACGAGATACCTCTATTTAAAACAGAGATTTCATATTTGGAGAGCACATAGTTGGACAAATTAAAAATATTTCCTATATTTACTGGGTGGTTTTCTTTCCTTTTTTGGTTATGTTTGACTCCTGCTCTGCTTCCTCTTGTACACTTTTTCTTTTTGTGGCTTTTGGTGTGGGTTGCTGTACTATGATCTCCTTGTTGGAGACCGTAGCTGAGGGCAAAAAAGGCACCGATGGGGCTCTCTTGTTACTATTGTCAATAGTGATTTTATTTGTACTTTTATTATTTTGTGTTGGTTCTGTGTTAATCTTTGTAACACCAATTTGAGGGTCACCCCTACTATTGGTAGCTTGGGAATTGGAAAGGGAACCACATTCCTCATGTATCGTGAGATCCATTAAATCAATAAAATCTCTATCTTCTTCCTCAAAAACTGAAAAATTGTCAGCGATGGTAGATCTTTTTTGTCTAATTTTTTCGATCTGATTTTTTATTTGAGCCAATTGTCTCTTTGTCTCCTCTATGTTAATAGTTTTGGAGATCATTTTCTTTTTATCACAACTAGTACTGGTCACTTGGGGTACATTTTCTGCAGTAACACAGGGGGAGCTTTTTGTGTTGGTCCCCATATTGGTCTTGGGAGACATATCCACCTCAATCCCAGTGGACTGATTAGAGACTAAAGTAGGGTGGGTCCTTTTTGTGTCCAAGGGCTTATCACTGTTGGTCTCAGAATTGAGCCTTCCAGTGCTGCTCCTGGGTTTATGGTACTTGCTATTAAAAAAGTTTCTATTAGAGCTATCCCTTCTCTTAGTGAAATGATTACCCGGGTTTTGGCCCTCTTTATTCATATTTGTATTATCATTCCTATTCACAGGGTTGGTTTTGTCAAAGCGATCCCTCTGCAATTTTTTACATTTCCTCATAATAGAGTCATGTTCCAACTGTGCCAATTTAGTGTTCGTCTCAGTATTCAAACGTCTGAATTCAGGATGGAAATCATAACAAGATAAATTGGTATACATTTTGGTAATAGAGGCTGTCGCAGCTGTTGCAATAGCAGATCTTTTTTTGTAAAGACAGTTAATCATCCCCTGCATGCAAGCCTGCAGGATATTATCCCATTCTTTAGTAACGTCTGAGTCATTAGGGAAGGGGGAGGTGCGGTTAATCCTCAAACCCCTAGGACATAATTTTTCTTCCATGTATATTGCTAGGAACCTTGCATCAAGTCCAAAATGAAGTTCCTCTTTGAGGGATTCCTCTAACTGAGAAAAAAGTTTTTTCATATTTTCTGTTTCATCCTCTGTAAAGGGTATAGAAACATCCAAGTCACATACCATATAATCCTGTGATCCCACTGTCTGTAAGATCAGTCTTTCTCTGGATGATAGTCTCTGGTTGAAAAATTTCATGTTGGTGATTACCACCGCAGTTCCAATGACCAAGGGAAACGGTCCAACCCGATCCAATAAACGTATAAACTGAAAAATAAGGAGCGCTGATAGTGTAATACCAACAGATCAGTGAGGTAGATCAGGAAAAATACACTCACCTGAAAAGGTTGTGAGATAGTCACAACCACTGATAGAGCATAGGATGAAGGCGTCTGCTGCAGCCCCACAAGGATGTGCATACAAATCAGAGTGAAGAGGGGGTTAATGCCGCGCATCAGCCAAAATGAAGATGTAGCACGTTGATGTTATAAACATATTCTTTTATTCCATCGGTCTACGCGTTTCGAGGATACACCTCTTCTTCAGGACCAGTGCATCAACATAGTATAGCATAAATGAAGATGTCAGACATATATATACAGCTGATAACAGAGAGCACCGCCCATTAGATGAAAGAAAAAAAAAAAAAAAACTAGTGGGAGGAACCACTGATTCAGTGACATAACAGATATTTAGTAGAACTCAAATTCACATATAGACTAATAGATAATAATGAATAACAAATATAAAAGTTATAGGAGTGACAAATTATTCTGAAAAGAAAAAAAGAAAACAGAAATCATTATATAATGATTTTATTGATCTTATAAATCCTCTTACTTCAAGAACATGGTCATATTTGTGATGCTTGTTGTAACAATTTTAATGATTTTAATGTTAATTTTTTTTTTTTTTTTTTAATTTTTTCTTTTTGTTTTATTTTTTTTCATTTTTGCAGTATTTTTATGGAGCACTGTTTTGTAATACTATTGGGGGCTGTAAACAATACAGACTTTCCTTTTTGGGTTTTAGTACTAATATCAGGTGGGCTTCCTCTTACTGACGATACTATTTTTGGTTTTATTTATTTATTAAATCCCTTCCCTCATCTACTATGAATATACTCCTGTGATCTACTGCACTTTTTGGGTTTTTTCTTGTACTTATATGTATGTGTATGTATATATATATATATATATACATGCATATATATGTATATATGTGTATATATATATATATATATATATATATGTATATTTTTCTCCTCTATGCAGCATCTCTCCTATGGGCCCCCTAGATATGCAATTGACTAGCATCTGCACTGGGATGACCTTGCAGGACATGCGCTTAAGCATTATTTCCCACGGTCTGAACTTTCTTGACCTGTCTTCTATCAGCGCTCTGTTATGCTACTCGCTCCTGAGCCCTGAATATAACACGAATTTTCCTTTTTCTCTGTGGTGATGTTTCTACAAGTTTTAACATTTTTTATTGCTCTTAATAAAGGTTTTTACCTATTTTTAATGTTTTTTCCGGTCAGCGCTATTTTTTATTAATTGTGAATGTCACTTCAGGTTTTTTAATACACATAGACCCTATCCCTTTAATACACATAGATCTCATACCATACACTCCTCTTTTGTTTTCACATTTGATTCTTTTATTTCCTACACATCTTTCACAGAATATGGAATAGCCAGTTTCACTAATAACACTGACTTTGAGGTTTGAAGGAATCCACCCTATGTGGGTTCTAGTGTAATGTTCACACCTAGAAAAGGTTTTTTGTTTTTTTTTTGTTTTTTTTTTTCTTTATATAATGATTTCTGTTTTCTTTTTTTCTTTTCAGAATAATTTGTCACTCCTATAACTTTTATATTTGTTATTCATTATTATCTATTAGTCTATATGTGAATTTGAGTTCTACTAAATATCTGTTATGTCACTGAATCAGTGGTTCCTCCCACTAGTTTTTTTTTTTTTTTTTCTTTCATCTAATGGGCGGTGCTCTCTGTTATCAGCTGTATATATATGTCTGACATCTTCATTTATGCTATACTATGTTGATGCACTGGTCCTGAAGAAGAGGTGTATCCTCGAAACGCGTAGACCGATGGAATTAAAGAATATGTTTATAACATCAACGTGCTACATCTTCATTTTGGCTGATGCGCGGCATTAACCCCCTCTTCACTCTGATTTGTATGCACATCCTTGTGGGGCTGCAGCAGACGCCTTCATCCTATGCTCTATCAGTGGTTGTGACTATCTCACAACCTTTTCAGGTGAGTGTATTTTTCCTGATCTACCTCACTGATCTGTTGGTATTACACTATCAGCGCTCCTTATTTTTCAGTTTATTCTCGAGGAGACATGGTTGGGGGTAAGTTTACCCCCCCACAAAAAGCAGATCCCCCCGCATCCCTGGATCTTCATACTTACCAGCCCAGGGCATCTGTATGGCTCCCAGATCCTCCTGTGATCTCCCAGCAGGTGTGTGCATACCTCCCCTGCGTCTGGCTGACATGAGATCTCACACACACACACACACACACTTCTCCCTGTGATCTCCCTGCAGCTGTGCTCCCCTGCATCTGGCTGACATCAGATCCCCCACACACACACATCAGATCACACTCACTCACTCACACACACACACACACACACACAAACACACACCCACCCCACCCCACGATCCCAGCAGCTGTGCTGCACGCCGTGCTCCTCTGCCTCCTGCCGACACTCACAGATCCGATCGCTTACGTTCACACACAATCACACATCAGACAGTATACACGCACACATCTGATCGCATACACTCACACACACACCCCACTTCTCCCTGTGCCCTCCGGTGGGCGGTCCCAGCAGCTGTGCTGCACACCGTGCTTCTCTGCCTTCTGCCGACACTCACAGATCCGATCGCATACACTCACATACTCACACTCACACATCAGACAGCATACACACACACATCCGATCGCATACACTCACATACACACTGACGATATCGCACATACGCGCTCACACAGTCACAACATCTGGAGATACCACATGCATCCGGCCATGTGATCCTCCGGCAGGTCCTGGAGGGTCACTACAAGCACAGTATCGCCGCCGAGAAGCAAGCAATATCACTGGATCTTGTGAGTGTGTGGATGCTATCTGATGTGTGTGTGAGGTGTGTGTGAGAGTGAGTGTGATCGGATGTATATGTGTGTGTGTGTGTGTGTGTGTGTGTGTTCCGCCGCTGCAGGACCTTGATGCGCTCACCTGCTCCCGGTCGGCTTCTGGTGAGTATGATTGGGGGTTTTCTTTCTTCTGTCGCAGAGAAAACCTCGCATCACCTCTTGTGGGTGCTCAGGAGAAAAATAAGTCAAACAGTATAGGAACTCCGGCACACTCACTATCGCCCTTAGAGACACAGTAAATAGGAAGACGTGAAGTTGATGTCAAAATCCTTTTCTTTTTATTTTGTAGTGAAAAATGTGCAAAAAGTGCTGTACAATAGTCCGCCAATCACAACGTTTCGGCCAATATGGCCTTCTTCAGGTCGGACAGGCTGAATACAATATATACAAGAGAACAAAACAAAAATACAGGACATCCATCAGGATAGGATATTGGAACATATTAAGATATGATAGAATACACATTAGGGTAACAGATAGTCAAATAAGAGACAATGATATAGAATTGTGGGTACACTGAGTTAGCAAACGCGTCAGCATAAGTGGTTTAAAGTGAAGTGGGGAAGAAACGCATTGAAAAATGTTACTAACCAAGACGAGTGTTCCCATGCGTCCATAGTACTATGCGTGCATATGTATGTTATAGGCACTATGTGGCGTATATGGTAAAGAGGCTCACCTTAAGAATAGAGGGACACAAAAATCGTAAGTTACCTCAGTGATCTATAGTATGTGGATAAGTCTCTGACGTAATCGGGAGCCTAAGATAGCCTGTGGAATGCGGTGATTCCTGTTCAAGGACAAGAAAGAAAAAGGGAAGATGGAGGAAAAAAGGACAGGGAGAAAAGGGAGAGAGAGGGGAAGGAAGAAAGAAATAAAAGAAAAGGGAGAAGAGAAGAGAGAGAAGTGAAGGGAAATGGGGAGGAGGGGAAAGGAAAAGAAAAAAAAGAGGGGAGAAAGAGGAAAAGAGGAGAAAAAGGAGGTTGGGAAGAAAGGAAAGGAGGGTGAAAGAAGGGGAAAAAGGAAAAGAAGAAAGTAAAAGGGGGGAAGAAAAAAAAAGGGGAGAAGACAAAAGAAAGAGAGGAGGAGAAAAGAGAAGGAGGAGTGGGGGGAAAAGTGGGAGAGAAAGGGAGGAGAGAAGAGAAGATGAGAGAAGAAGAACCAAAGAGAATAAGAGGGGAGGTGTGGTGCAAGGGAGGAAAGGAGAAAGAAAAGAAAAGAGGAAAGAGAGAGAGAGAGAGAAAGAAAGAAAGAAAGAAAGAAAGAAAGAAAGAAAGAGAGAAAGAAAGAAAGAAAGAGAGAAAGAGAAAGAAAGAGAGAGAGAGAGAGAAAGAAAGAAAGAGAAAGAGGGAGAGGAAGAGAGAGAGAGAGGAAAAAAGGGGGGGGAGATAGAAAGATCAGAGGGAAAAGGGGGAAAAAGGAAGAGGGGAAGAAAGTAAGGAGGGAGGAAAAGAGAACGGAGCGAGAGAAAGAAGGAAAGTAAAGGAAAGGGAGAAAAGAGAAGAAAAAAGGGAAGAAAAAGAGGAAAAAAGAGGAAAAAAAGGAGGAAAAAAAAGGGGGGGGGGAAGAGGGATTAGAAGAGAGTAGATATGTTCACATGTGAAATGGAGTGGATACAAGGTATGAATAAACATAGAGGGTAAACAGACAGATGGTTATGGTATACCTGGAGTAATGTGCAGGGGCCAAGGGTAAGAGGCCACAATATGGTCACAAAATGATCAGCAATTGGAAGAAGATGGGTGCTGGTCCAGGTAACTACCTGACTGTAAGAGAGAAAGGGAGGATTTTGGAAAAAAGAACAAAGAAAAGGATATTATGAGCCATGAAAGACGGAAGAGCACAGTAGAAAAGGGATCTGTACCTCCTGAGACTCTGTTACGAGGGGCTGTCTGATAATAACTTAAAGGATTATCAGACAGTCAGGGTCCACCGTGCAAAGACTCTGCTGCAGACTATGGCAGAGTGCAATACCTCTGTTAACTCACAGAAGGATATAATAAGTAGGTAAAGCAATTCCTCCCTTACTTGGAGGGTGTGTGGAATGATCTCTGTTAATAATCACAGAGACAAAGGCAATGTGTGCGAAATGGCACCTACCTAGGTCCGCTCTTCTAGTGGTGCAAAAGAGACGAACAGCAGCGTAAGCCGCACAAAGCTCCTACCTGCGTTCGCTCCACTAGTGTGCGAGGACACGAACCACTAGATATGGCACCTGCCTAGGTCCGCTCTTCTAGTGGTGCAAAAGAGACGAACAGCAGCGTAAGCCGCACAAAGCTCCTACCTCTGTTCGCTCCCCTAGTGTGCGAGGATACGAACAACTGCCAGACGCAGTATAAGGAACGTTACCCTAGCGGCAACGTCCACCTACGAGTCGAACCACAAGACCCAGCCAGACCATGTGCCTCAGGCACCTGCCTATGTCCGCTACCCTAAGAGGTAAGGATACAGACAGCAGCCGAAGCTGTAAGGTATAAGAACGCTACCCTGCCGGTAGCGCTCACCTAGCATAGACAGAGGAATGCCTAGAGGAACGCGCACAGAGCGTCTACTCTTATGCATGAACCAAGAGGACTGAGCGCCATGCGGCGTGTGTCAGGGTCTTATATAGACTCTGTGCCTCATCCAAGATGGAGGACTCCAGAGCCAATCCGCTGCCAGAATGACAGGAGTGACGTCATGCTGGCCTATCACCGAGCAAGGCATCACAAGCACATGACCAGCGACCAATCGGCATAGAAGGTGTCAGAGACATGTGACCTCGTGTCAGCGATGATGTCACCCGCACATGTGCAATGGCTCCAAGATAGGACTTAGTCTCCAGCGCTCGCACATGTGCAGTAGCAAGAAATCTGGACTTAGTCTCCAGCGCTCGCACATGTGCAGTAGCAAGAAATCTGGACTTAGTCTCCAGCGCTCGCACATGTGCAGTAGCAAGAAATCTGGACATAGTCTCCAGTGCTCGCAGCAACCGTAACAGACTCCACTGGTATTTGATCTGGATAGGGGTCCTTGGAATGTAGTGGTAGGAGTCCGGGTAGCTAATAGTTTGAGAATAAGAGGGAGGAGGGATTGCTATGTAAGTATCTATGGCCTAGTGAATATGTCCCAATCATCAAGATGTGCCACTTACCATGTGCCTGCGTGGTGTCGGGAGTGAACCGCACGTCCTATAGGTAGTGAAACCTGTCTGTGAATGATCTATTTAACAAGGACGGTGTCGCGACGTCACTTCCGGTTTTGGGCTGTCAATCCACAATGGAGCCGGAAAAGCATAACCGCGCATGCGCGGAGGGAAAAATGCACAAGCCAGTTGTTGTGGGAGGTGGTTGCCTGGCAATAGGCGTCATGCCACTGGGTGGAGCGTAGGGTGGGAGTGTTAGAACGCTCATGTGCCTATGAGGGCGTGTTTGCAGGGCACATAGTGATGCCGGCCGATGGTCCCAGATGGAAGCAGGGCATAAGTGCAGGGGCGAGTGAAAGGCTAGTGGTGGCCCAGGATCATACATAAGGTGCTCCACCACAGAGATGATGTTAGTTCTGTAAAGGAGCAAAAAAAGAAGGAAAAAATTAGAGAACATAAAATGCAATAGAGAGCACATATAACATCAAACCAGTGAATGACATCTATTATAGGTACATTATTGTTGCTGTGGTGTATTATCAGCTGTGTAATGAATGTCATAATAGTGCAATAATTAAGTAACATTGTCAACATCATTACCAGATAAAGGACTCTGAGAAATCCTATGCAGGAGATGGCATGTATGTATACATAGAGGGAAAAAACATATTAGTACATTATGTTAATACATGATGGATAAACGAGATCACAGGTATGTAAAATCATCAAAAACCTAATTCATATTTGCGATTCAAACCATGGGGTTCAAGAGTCCCCAGGGTATGAATCCATCGCGCTTCCCTTTCGCGGAGTAGTTTAACCCTAACCCCGCCCCTACGGTGAATACCCACTTGGTCAATGACCTGGAATCTAAGCTGAGAAATCCTGTGCCCTGCTGAAATAAAATGGTAAGGGATGGGCAACAAAGTGCGTCCGCATCTGATGTCGGACTTGTGTTTGTTTATGCGGTCTCGGACATGTTGGGTAGTCTCCCCAACATATCCGAGACCGCAAGGACACTTTATATAATAGACCACGTGGGAGCTGTCACAGGTAAAAAAATCTCTGATTTGAAAGGATTCACCTGTTCTAGGATGAGTGAAAGAGCTGCCCTTGGTAACGTTCGAGCACTGTGCACATCTGAGACAGGGAAAAGTTCCAAATTGTGGGTTATGTAGAAATCTTTGTAATGGGGATGCCTGAAATTCATTGATCTGTGGGTAAGCGAGGCCTAAAAGTGGCCAGTGTTTCAATACTATTTTCTTCACTAGTGGAGAGAAAGGATGGAAAGTATTCACCAGAGGAATACGATTGGATTGTATTGATAGATCAGATGGACGAGATGTCATATTGTTGGCTATATTGGCAGGATATCCTCGCTGTATGAATTTATTGCCCATCTCCCTATGTCTCACTATGCGGGCCTCACTACAACTCACTATACGGTCAACCCTAGTGTGTTGGCTAATCGGTAGGGAGTTTTTGGTGTGTTTGGGATGACTACTTGCGAAATGGAGAAGGCTATTCCTGTCTGTCGGTTTTGTGTAAATGTCAGTTGAAATAGTGCCATCACTGTTTTTGATGATCATGCAGTCCAAGAAATTGATCTCATTGATACTATGATGGATGGTAAACGTTAAGCCTGATAAAAAAGTATTGATCTCACTAAAGAATGTCATCAAGGTCTCAAGGGGGCCGTCCCAAATCACAAAGATGTCGTCGATATATCGATGCCATAATAGAGCATGACATACGATTAAAGGATGGGAGTGTATGTATTTGTCTTCAAAGGATTCCATGAAGATGTTAGCGTAGGGGGGCGCGACATTAGAGCCCATCGCGGTCCCCCTACGCTGCATGTAAAACTGGTCCTGGAATAGAAAAAAGTTTTTTTCAAGGATAATCTTAAGGAGATCCATGCAAAATTCCTTATTATCGGCCGGTAAGGTGGTAAATTGATCCAGGAACCAGTGTACGGCCTGTAGGCCATCGTGGTGATTAATGCTGGTATATAATGAGTTGACATCCAATGTGACAAATAGAGATGTGATCGGGACTTGGTATAAATCAGTGAGTATCTCCAAAAAGTGAGATGTGTCTTTGAGGTAAGATGGTGTTAGAGGGACAAATGGTGATAAAATGTTTTCAATAGTTTTGGCCAGAGGTGAGAGAACTGAATCAGTAGAAGCCACTATGGGTCTACCGGGGGGTTGAGTCAAATGTTTGTGAATTTTTGGAAGAGTATTAAAAACATCACTATTTGCCCTGCAAACACGCCCTCATAGGCACATGAGCGTTCTAACACTCCCACCCTACGCTCCACCCAGTGGCATGACGCCTATTGCCAGGCAACCACCTCCCACAACAACTGGCTCGTGCATTCTTCCCTCCGCGCATGCGCGGTTATGCGTTTCCGGCTCCATTGTGGATTGACAGCCCAAAACCGGAAGTGACGTCGCGACACCGTCCTTGTTAAATAGATCCTTCACAGACAGGTTTCACTACCTATAGGACGTGCGGTTCACTCCCGACACCACGCAGGCACATGGTAAGTGGCTCATCTTGATGATTGGGACATATTCACTAGGCCATAGATACTTACATAGCAATCCCTCCTCCCTCTTATTCTCAAACTATTAGCTACCCGGACTCCTACCACTGCATTCCAAGCACCCCTATCCAGATCAAATACCAGTGGAGTCTCAGGTACAGATCCCTTTTCTACTGTGCTCTTCCGTCTTTCATGGCTCATAATATCCTTTTCTTTGTTCTTTTTTCCAAAATCCTCCCTTTCTCTCATACAGTCAGGTAGTTACCTGGACCAGCACCCATCTTCTTCCAATTGCTGATCATTTTGTGACCATATTGTGGCCTCTTACCCTTGGCCCCTGCACATTACTCCAGGTATACCATAACCATCTGTCTGTTTACCCTCTATGTTTATTCATACCTTGTATCCACTCCATTTCACATGTGAACATATCTACTCTCTTCTAATCCCTCTTCCCCCCCCCTTTTTTTCCTCCTTTTTTTCCTCTTTTTTCCTCTTTTTCTTCCCTTTTTTCTTCTCTTTCTCCCTTTCCTTTACTTTCCTTCTTTCTCTCGCTCCGTTCTCTTTTCCTCCCTCCTTACTTTCTTCCCCTCTTCCTTTTTCCCCCTTTTCCCTCTGATCTTTCTATCTCCCCCCCTTTTTTTTCTCTCTCTCTCTTCCTCTCCCTCTTTCTCTTTCTTTCTTTCTCTCTCTCTCTCTCATTCTTTCTCTCTCTCTCTCTTTCTTTCTCTCTTTCTCTCTTTCTTTCTTTCTTTCTCTCTCTATTTCTTTCTTTCTTTCTTTCTTTCTTTCTCTCTCTCTCTCTCTCTCTTTCCTCTTTTCTTTTCTTTCTCCTTTCCTCCCTTGCACTACACCTCCCCTCTTATTCTCTTTGGTTCTTCTTCTCTCATCTTCTCTTCTCTCCTCCCTTTCTCTCCCACTTTTCCCCCCACTCCTCCTTCTCTTTTCTCCTCCTCTCTTTCTTTTGTCTTCTCCCCTTTTTTTCTTCTTCCCCCCTTTTACTTTCTTCTTTTCCTTTTTCCCCTTCTTTGACCCTCCTTTCCTTTCTTCCCAACCTCCTTTTTCTCCTCTTTTCCTCTTTCTCCCCTCTTTTTTTTCTTTTCCTTTCCCCTCCTCCCCATTTCCCTTCACTTCTCTCTCTTCTCTTCTCCCTTTTCTTTTATTTCTTTCTTCCTTCCCCTCTCTCTCCCTTTTCTCCCTGTCCTTTTTTCCTCCATCTTCCCTTTTTCTTTCTTGTCCTTGAACAGGAATCACCGCATTCCACAGGCTATCTAAGGGGTGATTCACACACAGCGAGCTCGCTGCCGAGATCGCTGCTGAGTCACGCTTTTTGTGACACAGCAGTGACCTCATTAGCGATCTCGCTGTGTGTGACACTGAGCAGCGATCTGGCCCCTGCTGCGAGATCGCTGCTCGTTACACACAGCCCTGGTTCATTTTCTTCAAAGGCGCTCTCCCGCTGTGACACAAAGATCGCTGTGTGTGACAGCGAGAGAGCGACAAATCAAGCGAGCAGGGAGCAGGAGCCGGCGTCTGGCAGCTGCGGAGGCTGGTAACTAAGATAAACATCGGGTAACCAAGGTGGTTACCCGATATTTACCTTAGTTACCAGCCTCCGCAGCTCTCACGCTGCCTGTGCTGCCGGCTCCGGCTCTCTGCACATGTAGCTGCTGTACACATCGGGTTAATTAACCCGATGTGTACTGTAGCTAGGAGAGCAAGGAGCCAGCGCTCAGTGTGCGCGGCTCCCTGCTCCCTTCACACAGCTAAGCGGTGTGCGCTGGTAACTAATGTAAACATCGGGTAACCATACCCAATGTTTACCTTAGTTACCAGTGTCCGCAGCTTCCAGACGCCGGCTCCGTGCAAGCGCAGCGTCGCTTGCACGTCGCTGCTGGCTGGGGGCTGTTCACTGGTCGCTGGTGAGATCTGCCAGTTTGACAGCTCACCAGCGACCATGTAGCGATGCAGCAGCGATCCTGACCAGGTCAGATCGCTGGTCGATTCGCTGCTGCATCGCTAAAGTGTGAAGGTACCCTTAGGCTCCCGATTATGTCAGAGACTTATCCACATACTATAGATCACTGAGGTAACTTACGATTTTTGTCACCCCCTATGACATTCATTCTCCTACTAATCATATTTACCAGGATATATTTCATCTACTATAGGTGTTGGCTCCGATGTAATCCAGACCCTTTGTGCATGACCATGCACCACCACATTACTGATTAAGTACAATGTCTGGGATTGATGCGTCTTTATATAACAGGTAACCATTGCACTTCAATCCACACATAGTCTCGATCTTCTTTATTCTATACATTTATTATCTTTCCTTAGTGCCATCCTCTACCTATAGTGCATTCCGAAATTGACTATTTTGCATATTTTGATCCATACAGCACCCCAGCAGCATTGGTACGTTTACACAACAATCTTTTAAACATGGCATCCTGACGCCATTATTTCATAATATGACCAATTCTATTATACCATAGGTCAAGCAATAGTGTCCTGTGTATATTCATCCACCTTGTGTCCCTCTATTCTTAAGGTGAGCCTCTTTACCATATACGCCACATAGTGCCTATAACATACATATGCACGCATAGTACTATGGACGCATAGGAACACTCGTCTTGGTTAGTAACATTTTTCAATGCGTTTCTTCCCCACTTCACTTTAAACCACTTATGCTGACGCGTTTGCTAACTCAGTGTACCCACGATTCTATATCATTGTCTCTTATTTGACTATCTGTTACCCTAATGTGTATTCTATCATATCTTAATATGTTCCAATATCCTATACTGATGGATGTCCTGTATTTTTGTTTTGTTCTCATGTATATATTGTATTCAGCCTGTCCGACCTGAAGAAGGCCATATTGGCCAAAACGTTGTGATTGGCGGACTATTGTACAGCACTTTTTGCACATTTTTCACTACAAAATAAAAAGAAAAGGATTTTGACATCAACTTCACGTCTTCTTATTTACTGTGTCTCTAAGGGCGATAGTGAGTGTGCCGGAGTTCCTATACTGTTTGACTTATTTTTCTCCTGATCACCCACAAGAGGTGATGCGAGGTTTTCTCTGCATCAGTACATTATTTTTGACCTAGCTCCCTCATCCCCTTACGAGACACTATCTTTTTGGGTTTGCCCATGTCGCAAACAAATTTTTCAACGTTTTCCTACAACGAAGCAGAGACAAATGTTATAGTCTCAAAGGTGACTACGTCAAGTACTTTCCTCAATATACCATCAGAGGATATTAGAAAGAGGGATTTCGAGAGAGTATTGCAGAGACACGCCTCCTTGGATCTCCATTTGGTAACCCTTGCTGAATATCACAGGACTAAAAGAATCCTAAGGGGTTTACGTGTCTCACTCAGACCTACAATTTTTGCTGACAATAACGACTTTTGTGACAAATTTGAGGCCATCCTGAACAAATGTTCTATGGACATCATAACCCTTATGATTGATTTTTTACAAAAGGAGGTTAACCAACTATCTGATAACATTCAAACAACTGAAGCCCAACTAAAACAAGTCTTATCCACAACAGACCTTGAGAAATACAAAAAGACCACTGAAGAATACATTTCGGACTTCAGGAGGACCTTGGAGGCGAAAAAACGCAACAAATTCCTACGAGACCAGGGTGACTACGCCCAGGGAACCGTCTACAGATGGCGCTCAGGGGAATCCTCCTCCTTCTCACGATGCACCCCAAGGTTCACAGACTACTCCTCCTCCGGAAGTTCAGATGTGGACTCCCGACCACAACGCCATCAAACCAATTTTTTAGGACAGCGCCGTCCTCCCACAAAAAGACGAGGAGGGGGCAGAGGCGGAGATCACCACTATCGGGAGAACAGAGTGTGGACGAGGTCACAGGTAATGAGAATCAAGTTTACAACATTTCCTCGTACAATATGTCTCCCTCTGAACACTCAGTCCTTCAGAAGGCCCTATCGTATAGTCCCACCCCCCAATATGACTCCTTTACCGTCCAACAAGAACTAGACAGGTTCCACCGACCTCTTCCCTTTGTTTCTCACCTCAAACTCTACAACTTAAAACAAATAGCCCTTATATGCCTCCCAGGACCTATCATCCAGTTGAAACCTTCATTTCATTAGTTTCACATGACATTGAGGCACTAAACAAACGGATTCACACAGGTGAATTCAACATTAAAAACAACCTATCCATTGAGGAGTCTAGAGCCCTACAGAGTCTCAAAGAGAACCAGGCAATTATAATTAAACCAGCTGACAAGGGGGGTGCTATAGTCATCCTAGACCGACAGTACTACATCTCTGAGATTATGGGACAACTGTCCGATAGATCAACTTACAAACCAGTCCCCCATAATCCCACCACGGATATTGCCTCCCTGATCAGATCCATGGCCCAACAATATTTTGAACGTGGCACAATAGATCAGAAACTAAGAGATTTTCTGAATAACCCACATCCCATCACCCCTGTTTTTTATACTCTTCCAAAAATTCACAAACATTTGACTCAACCCCCCGGTAGACCCATAGTGGCTTCCACTGATTCAGTTCTCTCACCTCTGGCCAAAACTATTGAAAAATTTTTATCACCATTTGTCCCTCTAACACCATCTTACCTCAAAGACACATCTCACTTTTTGGAGATACTCACTGATTTATACCAAGTCCCGATCACATCTCTATTTGTCACATTGGATGTCAATTCATTATATACCAGCATTAATCACCACGATGGCCTACAGGCCGTACACTGGTTCCTGGATCAATTTACCACCTTACCGGCCGATAATAAGGAATTTTGCATGGATCTCCTTAAGATTATCCTTGAAAAAAACTTTTTTCTATTCCAGGACCAGTTTTACATGCAGCGTAGGGGGACCGCGATGGGCTCTAATGTCGCGCTCCCCTACGCTAACATCTTTATGGCGTCCTTTGAAGACAAATACATACACTCCCATCCCTTAATCGTACGTCATGCTCTATTATGGCGTCGATATATCGACGACATCTTTGTGATTTGGGACGGCCCCCTTGAGACCTTGATGACATTCTTTAGTGAGATCAATACTTTTTTACCAGGCTTAACGTTTACCATCCATCATAGTATCAATGAGATCAATTTCTTGGACTGCATGATCATCAAAAACAGTGATGGCACTATTTCAACTGACATTTACACAAAACCGACAGACAGGAATAGCCTTCTCCATTTTGCAAGTAGTCATCCCAAACACACCAAAAACTCCCTACCGATTAGCCAACACACTAGGGTTGACCGTATAATGAGTTGTAGTGAGGCCCGCATAGTGAGACATAGGGAGATGGGCAATACATTCATACAGCGAGGATATCCTGCCAATATAGCCAACAATATGACATCTCGTCCATCTGATCTATCAATACAATCCAATCGTATTCCTCTGGTGAATACTTTCCATCCTTTCTCTCCACTAGTGAAGAAAATAGTATTGAAACACTGGCCACTTTTAGGCCTCGCTTACCCACAGATCAATGAATTTTAGGCATCCCATTATTTTGCTATAAGAAGTCACCCAACATCAGGGACAAACTTGTCCGAGCCGACATAGGCTCTTCCACCCAGGTCCCTAGACAAAGATTTCTACATAACCCACAATTTGGAACTTTTCCCTGTCTCAGATGTGCACAGTGCTCGAACGTTACCAAGGGCAGCTCTTTCACTCATCCTAGAACAGGTGAATCCTTTCAAATCAGAGATTTTTTTGCCTGTGACAGCTCCCACGTGGTCTATTATATAAATTGTCCTTGCGGTCTCGGATATGTTGGGGAGACTACCCAACATGTCCGAGACCGCATAAACAAACACAAGTCCGACATCAGATGCGGACGCACTTTGTTGCCCATCCCTTCCCATTTTATTTCAGCAGGGCACAGGATTTCTCAGCTTAGATTCCAGGTCATTGACCAAGTGGGTATTCACCGTAGGGGCGGGGATAGGGTTAAACTACTCCGCGAAAGGGAAGCGCGATGGATTCATACCCTGGGGACTCTTGAACCCCATGGTTTGAATCTCAAATATGAATTAGGTTTTTGATGATTTTATATACCTGTGATCTCGTTTATCCATCATGTATTAACATAATGTACTAATATGTGTTTTCCCTCTATGTATACATACATGCCATCTCCTGCATAGGATTTCTCAGAGTCCTTTATCTGGTAATGATGTTGACAATGTTACTTAATTATTGCACTATTATGACATTCATTACACAGCTGATAATACACCACAGCAACAATAATGTACCTATAATAGATGTCATTCACTGGTTTGATGTTATATGTGCTCTCTATTGCATTTTATGTTCTCTAATTTTTTCCTTCTTTTTTTGCTCCTTTACAGAAATAACATCATCTCTGTGGTGGGGCACCTTATGTATGATCCTGGGCCACCACTAGCCTTTCACTCGCCCCTGCACTTATGCCCTGCTTCCATCTGGGACCATCGGCCGGCATCACTATGTGCCCTGCAAACACGCCCTCATAGGCACATGAGCGTTCTAACACTCCCACCCTACGCTCCACCCAGTGGCATGACGCCTATTGCCAGGCAACCACCTCCCACAACAACTGGCTCGTGCATTCTTCCCTCCGCGCATGCGCGGTTATGCGTTTCCGGCTCCATTGTGGATTGACAGCCCAAAACCGGAAGTGACGTCGCGACACCGTCCTTGTTAAATAGATCATTCACAGACAGGTTTCACTACCTATAGGACGTGCGGTTCACTCCCGACACCACGCAGGCACATGGTAAGTGGCTCATCTTGATGATTGGGACATATTCACTAGGCCATAGATACTTACATAGCAATCCCTCCTCCCTCTTATTCTCAAACTATTAGCTACCCGGACTCCTACCACTACATTTCAAGGACCCCTATCCAGATCAAATACCAGTGGAGTCTCAGGTACAGATCCCTTTTCTACTGTGCTCTTCCATCTTTCATGGCTCATAATATCCTTTTCTTTGTTCTTTTTTCCAAAATCCTCCCTTTCTCTCATACAGTCAGGTAGTTACCTGGACCAGCACCCATCTTCTTCCAATTGCTGATCATTTTGTGACCATATTGTGGCCTCTTACCCTTGGCCCCTGCACATTACTCCAGGTATACCATAACCATCTGTCTGTTTACCCTCTATGTTTTTTCATACCTTGTATCCACTCCATTTCACATGTGAACATATCTACTCTCTTCTAATCCCTCTTCCCCCCCTTTTTTTTCCTCCTTTTTTTCCTCTTTTTTCCTCTTTTTCTTCCCTCTTTTCTTCTCTTTCTCCCTTTCCTTTCCTTTCCTTCTTTCTCTCGCTCCGTTCTCTTTTCCTCCCTCCTTACTTTCTTCCCCTCTTCCTTTTTCTCCCTTTTCCCTCTGATCTTTCTATCTCCCCCCCCCTTTTTTTTTTCTCTCTCTCTCTTCCTCTCCCTCTTTCTCTCTCTCTCTCTTTCTTTCTTTCCCTCTCTCTCTCTTTCTTTCATTCTCTCTCTCTCTCTTTCTTTCTCTCTCTCTCTTTCTCTCTCTCTCTCTTTCTTTCTCTCTTTCTCTCTTTCTTTCTTTCTTTCTTTCTCTCTCTCTTTCTTTCTTTCTTTCTTTCTTTCTTTCTTTCTTTCTCTCTCTCTCTCTCTCTCTCTTTCCTCTTTTCTTTTCTTTCTCCTTACCTCCCTTGCACCACACCTCCCCTCTTATTCTCTTTGGTTCTTCTTCTCTCATCTTCTCTTCTCTCCTCCCTTTCTCTCCCACTTTTCCCCCCAATCCTCCTTCTCTTTTCTCCTCCTCTCTTTCTTTTGTCTTCTCCCCTTTTATTCTTCTTCCCCCCTTTTACTTTCTTCTTTTCCTTTTTCCCCTTCTTTCACCCTCCTTTCCTTTCTTCCCAACCTCCTTTTTCTCCTCTTTTCCTCTTTCTCCCCTCTTTTTTTTCTTTTCCTTTCCCCTCCTCCCCATTTCCCTTCACTTCTCTCTCTTCTCTTCTCCCTTTTCTTTTATTTCTTTCTTCCTTCCCCTCTCTCTCCCTTTTCTCCCTGTCCTTTTTTCCTCCATCTTCCCTTTTTCTTTCTTGTCCTTGAACAGGAATCACCGCATTCCACAGGCTATCTTAGGCTCCCGATTACGTCAGAGACTTATCCACATACTATAGATCACTGAGGTAACTTACGATTTTTGTCACCCCCTATGACATTCATTCTCCTACTGATCATATTTCCCAGGATATATGTCATCTACTATAGGTGTTGGCTCCGATGTAATCCAGACCCTTTGTGCATAACCATGCACCACCACATTACTGATTAAGTACAATGTCTGGGATTGATGCGTCTTTTTATAACAGGTAACCATTGCACTTCAATCCACACATAGTCTCGATCTTCTTTATTCTATACATTTATTATCTTTCCTTGGTGCCATCCTCTACCTATAGTGCATTCCGAAATTGACTATTTTGCATATTTTGATCCATACAGCACCCCAGCATTGGTACGTTTACACAACAATCTTTTAAACATGGCATCCTGACGCCATTATTTCATAATATGACCAATTCTATTATACCATAGGTCAAGCAATAGTGTCCTGTGTATATTCATCCACCTTGTGTCCCTCTATTCTTAAGGTGAGCCTCTTTACCATATACGCCACATAGTGCCTATAACATACATATGCACGCATAGTACTATGGACGCATGGGAACACTCGTCTTGGTTAGTAACATTTTTCAATGCGTTTCTTCCCCACTTCACTTTAAACCACTTATGCTGACGCGTTTGCTAACTCAGTGTACCCACGATTCTATATCATTGTCTCTTATTTGACTATCTGTTACCCTAATGTGTATTCTATCATATCTTAATATGTTCCAATATCCTATACTGATGGATGTCCTGTATTTTTGTTTTGTTCTCTTGTATATATTGTATTCAGCCTGTCCGACCTGAAGAAGGCCATATTGGCCGAAACGTTGTGATTGGCGGACTATTGTACAGCACTTTTTGCACATTTTTCACTACAAAATAAAAAGAAAAGGATTTTGACATCAACTTCACGTCTTCCTATTTACTGTGTCTCTAAGGGCGATAGTGAGTGTGCCGGAGTTCCTATACTGTTCTTTCTTCTGTCTTCTCTCTTATGGGGGTGCCCGCTGCCTATAATGAAGTGTCCTGCAGTGTCTTTACCTCTTTCACCGTTGCATGACACTTAATTATTGACCGCAGCTATGTCTTATTTTCAAGGGATGTCTTATATTAAAGCTTCCCTGAAAACTCCTGCGATGTCTTATTTTCGGTGGACGTCTTATTTTCGCGGAAACACGGTAGCTCCTTTTGCACTTGTGATTTCTCCATTTATTGGAGGTTTTGCTGTATCCTGGTAGTGCATTAGTCTTTTTTAGCCTTGGCAGTTTACATCTTCTGCCATCTGTCTGTATTTTCTTAGCTTTTGGAAGATTGAATTCCTCTTTTTTGTTGTTGTTTCTCTCCTACTGTACCTTTCCTGTGGTGGCTAGCAGTATGCCCTTTTGCTGTGGTGCTTCACCACCCCTTCTGCTATTTGCACCTGTCAAGTTGTCAACACTCTTCTTTCTCTCTGCTACTTGAGCCCTCACCCCTCTGTTACTGTACTTGGCATTGTGTCACACATCCATCTGCTACTGCAACTTACAAGAGGTCCAGGGCTGCATCTACAGACTAGCTGCTGGCTGAAGGAGCAAGACTGAGGCTAGAGTAGCTAAATCAACCTGAACTGAAAAAACTGTCTACTGTGACTCTCTTGTTAGGACCTGTCTGAGGTTATCAGCTCAAAAAGGCTTCTTTGGACAGATTTGGTGCTAGTGATGCTATCATACAGGTTCCAAAGGAACTGTAGTGCTGGTTTTCTTACTGTGCTGGAGCTCTGCGGCATCCGGGCATCATGATCCAGCCCCCCTCCTCTTTCCTGCATGACAATCCTCATGCTGTGTGGTCCACTACTTGCCTGCATGGCTTTCCATGTGGTGCATGGTCTTCTGCACTCTAGGGTGGCCATCCTCATATTGTGAGGTCCTCAGTTCACCCCCCCACCCCCGTGTTCACCCACAAGAAGAGTGGTCCTCTGTGTCCCTTCATTGCCGTCCACAAGTAGTGCATTTCCTGGCTATCCCCCCCAGGTGGATGCACACATGTGCGCTAGTGCTCAGGCCCCAAGTGTACTGACCTTGCAAAGGTATCCCCACCCTATCACTGGCCAGCACCAGGTACTTAAGGCCCCTTCCCTCTCCCCTGTTGAGGGGGGCCAAAGCAATGCATTAGGCTTCAGAGCCTACCTGTGTGTTGGTCCTGCCTCCTCTGGTCTCCCAGCCTTCAGCATCAGTCCTGTATGTTACCAGTACTGTGCTGCTATGTTTGTATCGTCTGTTTCCCTGGACCTGTCCTGTCTGTTTCCTGGTACCAACCTGAATCCTGCACCTGTGTCCATATCTGCCTGTATCCTATACCTGTGTCTGTACCAGCTGGAACCTGTTCTCCTATCTTCCTCAACCAGCCCGGCTGCACCTTTGTCTGATGTCCTGTACTTGATGTCCCATGCCAGTGACCTGAACCTGATGACCTGTGCCAGAAGTCCTTCACCTACCTGTACTCGTTCTGCCTATTCACTTCCAGACTGTGTTTCTGTTCTACCCTGTTTGTCTTGTCAGCCCAATTTGTTCTGCCTGTGCCCATCCTGTCCATTACCTGACCTCGGTCCTACTTTCTCCCTGCTCTGTTCAACTGCCACAGTCCGTTTTACTGCCCTAGGAGTGGCACATAGGGTTCCAACTTGTGACGGGCACTTAGTCAAGCCCTTCCCATTAAAGGTAAGCCTCGATTCCACCTGTTGTCCACTGTCCACTCCTGCTCGCCGATCTCACCAGTGGGAGGGGCCTTCACTTTTACACCCCTGTACAGCGATAGAGACTCACCACAGGCAAAGGGTTGCATCTACATCTTTTCTGCTGGCTGGAGGAGGGAGCTTGAGGCTAGTGGTTGATTGAGCCCTAAGTTAAAGGCAACAGTATTTGTCTGCCCAGGTTACAGAAACTGATGTTCTAACAGGATACAGCATCCCTCTTGATAAAGATGAAGGTAGCACAGGTGAGAAATACTAATGAGACAAGCACTCACAATCTACTAATTTATGGAGGAAATGATTCCTCAGTATTGAAATTTCACAAGGATTATGCTTGTATGGGTGCTGGTCACACACATGCAGTGCACAATGCCTGCCTTACAACCTATTAGTGATGCCCATAGTATTTCATTAGGTGGGCTGCCTAGCACTCTATCAGTCCACCCCAAAATCACAGACACCCTAGTTTACAAGGCCAACATAGATGGGCTTCACGCATAAAAAGAGATATGACTTTCAAATATATATATATATACAGTACAGACCAAAGGTTTGGACACACCTTCTCATCTCTAGAACAACTGTTAAGAGGAGACTTTGTGCAGCAGGCCTTCATGGTAAAATAGCTGCTAGGAAACTACTGCTAAGGACAGGCAACAAGCAGAAGAGACTTGTTTGGGCTAAAGAACACAAGGAATGGACATTAGACCAGTGGAAATCTGTGCTTTGGTCTGATGAGTCCAAATTTGAGATCTTTGGATCCAACCACCGTGTCTTTGTAGAAAAGGTGAACGGATAGACTCTATATAGCTGGTTCCCACCGTGAAGCATGGAGGAGGAGGTGTAATCATGTGGGAGTGCTTTGCTGGTGACACTGTTGATGATTTATTCAAAATTGAAAGCATACAGAACCAGCATGCCTACCACAGCATCTTGCAGCGGCGTGCTATTCCATCCGGTTTGCGTTTCGTTGGACCATCATTTACTTTTCAACAGGACAATGACCCCAAAGACACCTCCAGGCTGTGTAAGGGCTATTTGACTAAGAAGGAGAGTGATGGGGTGCTACGCCAGATGACCTGGTCTCCACAGTCACCAGACCTGAACCCAATCGAGATGGTTTGGGGTGAGTTGGACCGCAGAGTAAAGGCAAAAGGGCCAACAAGTGCTAAGCATCTCTGGGAACTCCTTCAAGACTGTTGGAAAAACATTTCCGGTGACTATCTCTTGAAGCTCATCAAGAGAATGCCAAGAGTGTGCAAAGCAGTAATGAAAGCAAAAGGTGGCTACTTAGAAGAACCTAAAATATCTAATATATAAAGCTGAATGTGTGTATGTATGTATGTATGTGTGTGTGTATGTATGTATGTCCGGGATTGGCTTCTGCACCGTCGCAGCTACAGCCACAAAATTTTGCACACTCACACTTCTGGACCCCGAGAGCGTCATAGGCTATGTTTTGAGGGGAAATTTTAACCCCGCGCTTTACAGTTATTCACCAAAAAACCTGCCTCCATTAAAGCAAATGGAGATGGGAGCCACAGTGCATCCAGAATTTCAGAAGAATGCGCAGCCATGCTCTTAAATGGAATGTTGGCGTGTCAAAATGCAGTCAGGAGAAGAGACAGACACAGACAGGGAAAGAGGCAGACATAGACAGGGTAAGAAACAGACATAGACAGGGTAAGAGACAGACACAAAGAGACAGACACAGACAAAGAGACAGACTGACAGGGAAAGAGACAGACAGGGAAAGAGAGGGAAAGAGAGACAGGTTAAGAGACAGACACAGACAGGTAAAGAGACAGACACAGACAAAGAGACAGACACAGGGAAACAGACAGACAGGGAAAGAGAGGGAAAGAGACAGACAGGGTAAGAGACAAAGACAGGTAAAGAGACAGACAAAGAGACAGACACAGGGAAACAGACAGAGGGAAAGAGGAAAAGAGAAAGAGAGGGAAAGAGACAGACAGGGAAAGAGAGGTAAAGAGACAGACAGGGTAAGAGACAAAGACAGGTAAAGAGACAGACAAAGAGACAGACACAGGGAAACAGACAGAGGGAAAGAGGAAAAGAGACAGACAGGGAAAGAGAGGGAAAGAGACAGACAGGGAAAGAGAGGGAAAGAGACAGACAGGGAAAGAGACAGACAGGGAAAGAGATTGAGACAGACGGAGAAAGAGACACAGACAGGGAAAGAGACAGACTAAGAGATATAGAGAGAGACAGAGAGATATATACAGAGGGGGAGACAGACATTATAATTACATTTATATCTATTTGTTTTGTGTTTTTTTCTGTGCAGAATACATTTTTGTTAATACATTCTATTTTGTTAACAGCAGTTATGGTAGCACAGCTAGTAAGACATATTTTCAGTTGTTTCACACTTTTTTAAGTATTTCATTCCACGTTTTAATTCATAGTTTTAATGCCTTCAATGTGAATCTACAATTTTCAGAGTCCTGAAAATAAAGAAAACTCTTTGAATGAGGTGTGTCCAAACTTTTGGTCTGTACTGTATAATACATTTACGCGCCATCGGTCGATATTTTGGCCAAAATACACAAGATCGCAACCCACGTTAAGGGTCCTCCTTATCTTGCGAATCCCCATCTAAAATTAAAAGCAAAACCACAGAAAAAAAGAATTAAAATTCCCCGAAAGTTCATAAGTTCAATATAGCAAAAAAAAAAAAGATAATCTTTCTATGACTTTGCTTTTAAATCAACTTTAAAGGGGTTTTCCCACCAATAACATTTCTTTTAATCAGTAGTTGTTGGAATAATAAGTTCCACAGTTGGATGTGTTAAAAAAAATGTTCCTGTGCTGAGATAATTTTAGAACTGTGCAACTGCTATGTACTGTGTAATGGCTGTGTCTGACCGTACAGGGACACGGTCTGATCATACCACATCTCCTAGGTGGGGGAGGGAACAAAACAGTATAAAGACATTATACAGCAGGATTACAGCTGATTATTTTTGTTGGTTAAATCATTTCCCTGCCTTTTTTAAAAATGTGTTATACCTCAAAGAAAGAATAATTTGCGATCCCATGCTGTAATGTCTGTATACATTTTTACTCCTTCCCCAGCCCAGGAGTTTGGGTGTGGTCACACTATATCCATATACAGTCAAACGCAGCCATTACACAGTACATAGCAGGGGTACATTTATAAAAGTATCTCAGCACAGGAACATTTTTTTCAATTTTATCCAGTTGTGGGAACTTATTATTATTCCAAGGTCTATTGATTAAAATTAACTTTAAAATTACGTTTGCTCATGGGAAAACCCCTTTAACTAACTAAAGCTTTTTTCCCTCTAAATATTGAGATCGTCTAAGCACGTCAGCTCAGAAAGGATTTGTGGGATAGACTTGGAGCAAAACATTCCATTTTTGCTGGTCCCAATGGAACCCCGGCCTACACCCTTGAACCTCAATAGAGTTTCATAGTTTTAATGTTGAAAGACACAAGTCCATCAAGTTCAACCTAAAAGCTAATGTGTTGATCCAGAGGTAGGCAAAAAACCCATGAAGCACATGCTAATTGCCCCATATTAGGGGAATAATTCCTTCCCATCTCCACATATGGCAATCAGACTAGTTACTTGGATAAAGAAAAAATAAGGATTGCAGCACCTGGGTCAAGATAAAGGACTGCATGTGTATAAATAAACACCTAATAGCCATACAGGGGCGCATGTCCAACAGTTCCCTGTATCAATGTCCCATAACAAAATCTAATACCAATAACCTGGAATATTTTATTATTAACAAAAGGCACATATGCCGTCCATGAACTTTTTTTTTCAGCCGGGTTGGTACTGAGTGTGTCTGATAAATGTTTACTCATTACTAGAGTTGAGCACGGTTCGCAGTTCGAGGTTCTCCAGTTCGCGGCTCGAGTGATTTTGGGGGCTGTTCTAGGTCGAACTAGAACTCGAGCTTTTTGCTAAAGCTCGATAGTTCTATATACGTTCGAGAACGGTTCTAGCAGCAAAAAGCAGGGCTTTTTACAGCTACAGTGTGCAGGAGCCATCGCTGGAAGCCTGCCAGAAGCTGGTAACCAAGATAAACATCGGGTATCCAAGCAAAGCGCTTTGGTTAGTAACCCGATGTTTATCCTAGTTACGTGCAGGAAGCCCACACTTCCCCGCTCAGCTCACTCCGCCCCCTCCTGCCCGCGGCATGTACACACACACACACACACACACACACACACACACACTCACACTCACCTGTCCCCAGCCAAGCAGTCCACGACACTGACGTCCTCAGCGCCACCGACTTCGCACTCCGCCGCCAGCACACATGGCTCTGCCCACCTGCACTCTGCACACATGGTCCCGCTCGGCTTACCTGCGATGATGAAGTCCTGACCTCAGCGCTGTCACTGTCCTCCATGGCCGCCGCTTGTCACATCACCTTCTCTCGTTTCCGACCCGAGACTGACTAGCGGTGACGTCACGGGCCGCTCGCGATACTTGGCTGTGAAGGCGGCGGTCATTGAACTCAGTTACAAGTGCTGTCAGCAGTGCAGGAGATCAGCGCAGGTAATGTACCTCGCTGACATCAGCACTTGTCATCCCCTGCAGTGACCTGGGCTGACCCATTGATGTTAGCTCAGGTCACTGCACTGCTCTCCCAGCCAATGGGGAACATCCTGCTCTTCATTGACTGGGACAGTGTGGATCGTCATGGCAACCCCTTGGATTACAGCAGACCTGGATTTGTTTTTCTTTCTAATAAATTGGTTAAAGAGGGAATGTATTGGGGAGTGTTTTTACAAATAAAAATGTGTTTGTCGTCTATTTTTTTTTATTACTGACTGGGTTGGTGATGTCGGGTATCTGATAGACGCCTGACCTCACCAACCCCAGGGCTTGATGCCAGGTGACATTACACATCTGGTATTAACCCCATATATTACCCCGTTTGCCACCGCACCAGGGCGCGGGATGAGCTGGGGCGAAGCACCAGGATTGGCACATCTAATGGATGCGCCACTTCTGGGGCGGCTGCGGCCTGCTATTTTTAGGCCGGGGAGAGTCCAATAACCATGGACCTCCCTAGTTTGAGAATATCAGACCCCAGCTGTCTGCTTTACCTTGGCTGGTGATCCAATTTTGGGGGGACCTCTACGTGTTTTTGTTTTTTTTAATTATTTATTTAATTTAAAATAACAGCGTGGGGTGCCCTCAGTTTTGGATTACCAGCCAAGGTGAGGTTGCCAGCTGTGGTCTGCAGGCTGCAGCCGCCTGCTTTACCCTAGCTGGCTACAAAAATAGGGGGAACCCTACGTCATTTTTTTTTTCATTTTTTTGGCTAAATACAAAGCTAAGCACCCCTTAGTGCCACATGAAAGGCACCAAAGGGTGCAAAATTAAAAAATGTAGGAGAGTGGGACATTATGTGTCTTTCTGCCATTATAATGACAGAAAAGACTGATATGAAGTGCACAAGCACAAGAAAATCACCAGAGCGCTCTACGCTGTGAAAAGCAGTAGAAAATGGCACTGGAGTGAACATGTGACCGCCTCATGTAGGATGAAGCTATGGATCCTGGGTAAATTTATGCATTTACCCTCCTTCAGTTTTTTTGCAGTACACAAAAAACAACGGAAGGCACACGGATGACAAACAGATGACATACGGACCGTCTACGGAACTGAAACGGATGCCACATGGATGCACCCGTGAAAAAAATGGACTGTTTTTTGCAGACCGCAAAAATGGATCGGTCGTGTGAATGTAGCCTTATTCTGATCTGCCGTTTATAAACAGCAGGCAGAAATAAGTGAATAACGCCTCCCAGCGTCAGAAAATCTCCGGGGTTTCAGGGCTAGCTGAGACCCTGGAGATCATGATTCAGGACGGTTTTTCCGGTCCCCGCTCACGTGATCACAGGTATACACCATACACCGATGATCACGTTACAGTAAATGACAGCACCGGTAAAAAATTATTTATCTCCCATCTGGCATGAACAAACATGATAAATCTCCTCCCCGGTCCCCTCCGGTCCCCCGGTGTCGCCAAAGTGCCCCCCCGATGCCCTCCCAGAAATCCAAGATGGCCGCGTGCACAGCAGCGCGCCGGCCGCATTCACCCTACTCCTCTGATTTCTGTCGCATGTGCCATGACACATGCGACAGAAAACTCCTCCCCAGGCCCTGCCAGGTCACCCCCTATAACCCCACCGGTGTTCCCCGGTGTCCCACGGTACCTGTGCAGCGTTGATCCCCCCACGGCCCTCTCCTTCACAATAGACGCTGCCGCATGCACAGAGCGGCTGTCAGCTCAGCTTCCTGTGTTCAGACACAGTGAGTGGTGGTTATGCATCTGTAAGCTAAATGGGTGGCACAGTGGCTCAGTGGTTAGCACTGCAGTCTTGCAGCCCTGAGGTCCTAGGTTCAATTCTCACCAAAGACACCATCCGCAAGGAGTTTGTATGTTCTCCCCGTGTTTGCGTGGGTTTCCTCCGGGTACTCCGGTTTCCTCCCACACTCCAAAGACATACAGCGCTATGGAATTAATAACGCTATATAAATGAATAAATTATTATTATTACTGCAATGCCCTGCTCATGAGGTAAGGAAAATAATTGATCAGGAGAGCTATATGCTACATTTCCAAATGGAGAGATTTGCTTTTATAGTTTCCCTGCTGAATGACTACCAAACATGAGAGTCCGTTATACGCCACAAGAAAACACATCTAAATAGCGAGCTCTGTTGTTAAGTATTCATTCAGCTGGATAACTGGACTTAAAGGGGTATTCCATCTCCAAGATCCTATCCCCAATATATAGTAGGTGGAATAGCAATAATATCAGCAAATACCAACATTTGGAAATGTAGAATAGTTCTCCTGATTAGGTATGCCCTTTCCTCATGAGCAGGGCATTGCAGCTTTGGTAGCAACCATTACGACATGGACTCTGCTGCTGTGGACCCGGGGAGAGTGAGTGCAGATTCATTGCACCCACACTCCTCACATGAAGGGTTTGCACTCCTAGAAAATGGGGGATACGTTCCCTGAGTGTCTTCTCCCCATATTCTAGACGGTCTAGAGTCGTCGTGGGACCCCTTTATTTTTTTTCTTACAATAAATTGGTAAAAGAGGAAATGTTTTGGGGACTGTTTTTTCAAATAAACTTCTTTTGTCGATTTTTTTTTTGTTAGTACTGACAGCTTATGATGTTGGGTATCTAATAGACGCCATGACATCACAAACTGCTGGGCTTGATGTCAGGTGACCTTACAGCTAGTATCAACCCGATTTATTACCCCGTTTGCCACTGCACCAGGGCACGGGATGAGCTGGGGTGAAGCGCCAGGATTGGCGCATCTAGTGGATGCGCCACATCTGGGGTGCCTGCGGCCTGCTATTTTTAGGCTGTGAAGGCCCAATAACTATGGACCTTCTCACCCTGAGAATACCAGACCACAGCTGTCCGCTTTACCTTGGCTAGTGATCCAATTTGGGGGGGACCCTACTTTTTTTGTGTAATTATTAATATTTAAAAAATAATTATAAAAAAAGAGCCTGGGGGGACCTCCACATTGGATCCCCAACCACGGTAAAGCTGCCAGCTGTGGTTCTCAGGCTACAGCCGTCTGCTTTACCCTAGCTGGCTATCAAAACTGGGGGGACCCAACGTCATTTTTTTTTAACTATTTTTTAAATAGAAAAAATTAATGGGCTTCCCTGTATTTTGTTTGCCAACCAAGGTAACGGCAGGCAGATGGGGGTGGCAACCCATAGCTGTCTGCTTTATCTGCGCTGAAAATCAAAAATACCGCGGAGCGCTCCGTCATTTTTTTTAAAGATTTATTTTTACATCACTGTGATGTCCAGCAATCAAAATACAGGGAAGCCCATTTTGTTTTTAGTTATTTAAATAAATAATTTAAAAAAATATATATGGGCTCCCGCTGCATTTTTTGTATTGCTAGCTAAGGGTAATCCAAGCAGCTACTGGCTGCTAACCCCCACTGCTTGGTGTTACCTTCACTGGCAATGGAAAATCCAGGGAAGCACTTTTTATTTTTTTTGCCAAAAAAACTACAAAAAAAGGACGTGAGCTTCGCCATATTTTTGTATGCTAGCCAGGTATAGCAGGCAGGTGCTGGAAAAGTTGGATACAATGCCAGAAGATGGCGCTTCTATGAAAGTGCCATTTTCAGAGGCGGCTGCAGACTGCAATTCGAAGCAGTGGGGCCCAGAAAGCTCAGCCCAACCTGTGCTGCAGATTCCAATCCCCAGCTGCCTAGTTGTACCTGGCTGGACACAAAAATGGGGCGAAGCCTACGTCATTTGTTTTCTAATTATTTCATGAAATTCATGAAATAATAAAAAAAGGGCTTCCCTTTATTTTTGGTTCCCAGCCGGGAACAAATAGGCAACTGGGGGTTGGGGGAAGCTGTACCTGTCTGCTGTACCTGACTAGCATACAAAAATATGGCGAAGCCCACATAATTTTTTCAGGGGGGCAAAAAACTTCTGCATACAGTCCTGGATGGAGTATGCTGAGCCTTGTAGTTCTGCAGCTGCTGTCTGACTGTATGGAGAAGAGCAGAAAGCAGCTACAGAACTACAAGGATCAGCATACTCCATCCAGGACTGTATGCAGAAGTTTTTTGCCCACCAAAAAAATGACGTGGGCTTCGCCATATTTTTGTATGCTAGCCAGGTACAGCAGGCAGCCACGGGCTGCCTCCAACCCCCAGTTGCCTACAGTTAGGTCCAGAAATATTTGGACATTGACACAATTTTCGCGAGTTGGGCTCTGCATGCCACCACATTGGATTTGAAATTAAACCTCTACAACAGAATTCAAGTGCAGATTGTAACATTTAATTTAAAGGTTTGAACAAAAATATCTGATAGAAATTGTAGGAATTGTACACATTTCTTTACAAACACTCCACATTTTAGGAGGTCAAAAGTAATTGGACAAATAAACCAAACCCAAACAAAATATTTTTATTTTCAATATTTTGTTGCGAATCCTTTGGAAGCAATCACTGCCTTAAGTCTGGAACCCATGGACATCACCAAACGCTGGGTTTCCTCCTTCTTAATGCTTTGCCAGGCCTTTACAGCCGCAGCCTTCAGGTCTTGCTTGTTTGTGGGTCTTTCCGTCTTAAGTCTGGATTTGAGCAAGTGAAATGCATGCTCAATTGGGTTAAGATCGGGTGATTGACTTGGCCATTGCAGAATGTTCCACTTTTTTGCACTCATGAACTCCTGGGTAGCTTTGGCTGTATGCTTGGGGTCATTGTCCATCTGTACTATGAAGCGCCGTCCGATCAACTTTGCGGCATTTGGCTGAATCTGGGTTGAAAGTATATCCTGGTACACTTCAGAATTCATCCGGCTACTCTTGTCTGCTGTTATGTCATCAATAAACACAAGTGACCCAGTGCCATTGAAAGCCATGCATGCCCATGCCATCACGTTGCCTCCACCATGTTTTACAGAGGATGTGGTGTGCCTTGGATCATGTGCCGTTCCCTTTCTTCTCCAAACTTTTTTCTTCCCATCATTCTGGTACAGGTTGATCTTTGTCTCATCTGTCCATAGAATACTTTTCTAGAACTGAGCTGGCTTCATGAGGTGTTTTTCAGCAAATTTAACTCTGGCCTGTCTATTTTTGGAATTGATGAATGGTTTGCATCTAGATGTGAACCCTTTGTATTTACTTTCATGGAGTCTTCTCTTTACTGTTGACTTAGAGACAGATACACCTACTTCATTGAGAGTGTTCTGGACTTCAGTTGATGTTGTGAACGGGTTCTTCTTCACCAAAGAAAGTATGCGGCGATCATCCACCACTGTTGTCATCCGTGGACGCCCAGGCCTTTTTGAGTTCCCAAGCTCACCAGTCAATTCCTTTTTTCTCAGAATGTACCCGACTGTTGATTTTGCTACTCCAAGCATGTCTGCTATCTCTCTGATGGATTTTTTCTTTTTTTTCAGCCTCAGGATGTTCTGCTTCACCTCAATTGAGAGTTCCTTAGACCGCATGTTGTCTGGTCACAGCAACAGCTTCCAAATGCAAAACCACACACCTGTAATCAACCCCAGACCTTTTAACTACTTCATTGATTACAGGTTAACGAGGGAGACGCCTTCAGAGTTAATTGCAGCCCTTAGAGTCCCTTGTCCAATTACTTTTGGTCCCTTGAAAAAGAGGAGGCTATGCATTACAGAGCTATGATTCCTAAACCCTTTCTCCGATTTGGATGTGAAAACTCTCATATTGCAGCTGGGAGTGTGCACTTTCAGCCCATATTATATATATATAATTGTATTTCTGAACATGTTTTTGTAAACAGCTAAAATAACAAAACTTGTGTCACTGTCCAAATATTTCTGGCCCTGACTGTATTTGTACCCGGCTGGGAACCAAAAATATAGGGAAGCCTGTTTTTTTTTAAATATTTCACTTATTTCATGAAATAATTAAAAAACAAATGACGTGGGCTTCGCCCCATTTTTGTGTCCAGCCGGGTACAACTAGGCAGCTGGGGATTGGAATCCGCAGCACAGGTTAGCCCGAGGTTTCTGGGCGCCTCTGCTGCGAATTGCAGTCCGCAGCCGCCCCAGAAAATGGCGCTTTCATAGAAGCGCCATCATTTGGCGCTGTATCCAACTCTTCCAACAGCCCTGAAGCCGGGTGGCTTGTTGGGTAATAATGAGTTAATACTAGCTTTGTTTTCCTAGCTAGTATTAAGCCAGAGATTCTTAATGTCAGGCACGTTTGACCCGGCCATTAAGAATCTCCAATAAAGGGTTAAAAAAAAGACACCACACAGAGAAAAAATACTTTAATAGAAATAAATACACAGACACATTAGAGACTCCATCTTTATTACCCCCTGTCAGCCCTCCACGATCCATGGTCTTCTGTCTTTCTCTTTCAACAAATGCAGCTCTGCTCCATCACTGCTGCATTGGGGAAGACGCTGCTTCCCGTGCAGCCTTCACTCCGTGAAGGCTGCACGGGAAGCAGCGTGCAGCCTTCACTCCGTGAGTGATCAGTGCTGCTGGCTGTCAGCGGTAACAGCGGTAACGCTGACAGACGCGTTACCATAGCAATGGTGCTCCCGGAGCCGCGGCTAGCGGTGTCGTCACCGCTAACTGCGTTGCTATGGCAATGGTGATCTCCGTTAATGACCGGCTGTGTCAGCCGGTCCCTAACGGAACGGGGAGTCGACCGTGTGCTAGAGCATGTCGCCGGTACACGGCGATACACAAATGTGCACCGTGTACCGGAGAGTGCAATGACAGGTCCTACATGACGCGTCATAGTCATGTGACCAGTCTGTAGCCAATGAGATAATAGCCACGTGACTGGTCACATGGCTATTTTGACGTCATGATAGGTCCTGCATCACTGCTGGCAGTGCTGGTCACCGGGAGGATTCAGCGATCATCGGATGGAATAGCAACAGAAGACAGAGTGCAGGAGGGATCGCGGGGACCGTTAAGTGTTATGGCAATGTTTATTAACTGTATTTGTACATTTATAATGCGTTTTTATGTGTTTGTGATTGCCTCCCATTATATCCTATTGGTTCGAGTTCGGTTCGTCGAACGTTCGCCGAACTGAACTCGAATGAGACCTCCGTTCGTCGAACCGGACTCGAGCCGAACCACGGCCGGTTCGCTCATCTCTGCTCATTACTAACAACTGGGGTTGATGCCAGCTGTCAATTCACAGCTGACATAAACTCCAAAAGTATTACCCTCATTGCCACCACACAGGAGCAATTAAGAATAGCTGAGCAAAGTGCCAGAATTGTTTCATCTAATGAAAGTATCACTTCTGAGGCAGATGCAGGCTGCTATTTTTAGGTAGGGAAGGGCCAAATAACCATGGGCCTTCCCAGTCTGATAATACCAGTCCCCCACTGTCTGCTTTATCTTGGCTGGTTATAAAAATAGGTGGGAGCCCAATGTCATTTTTTTTAAAAATGTATTTATTTTGTTCACAGCACCATACAAGCATCTTCCCCATGCAATAAAGTTTGTTGATTGGTTGTGTTGCAGCCTTTCAACAAACTTTATTAGCAAATGAACAGCACTCAAATGCCAAACTCAGACACAGACTCTTTTTATGCAAGAACTACCTTCTTAGGGAAGGGTTTTAAGTCTGTGGTGGATTTTGAGCCCCAGACACCCAGTGTCCAGTATGAACCCCAAACTTTACAGTTCGGATTCGTTCATTCCCAATAATAACACAAGATATTATTCATTTGCAACTAGAGAGACAACTTTACTGTTTTATTTATACACTCCATTTTTACTTCCCTAAGTGTTGTTTATATCTCTCCAAACAACAGCCTCTGGATACACATAAATACACATATATATATACAGTACAGCCAAAAGTTTGGACACACCTTCTCATTCAATGAGTTTTCTTTATTTTCATGACTCTGAAAATTGTAGATTCACATTGAAAGCATCAAAACTATGAATTAAAACGTGGAATGAAATACTTAAAAAAGTGTGAAACAACTGAAAATATGTCTTATATTCTAGGTTCTTCAAAGTAGCCACCTTTTGCTTTCATTACTACTTTGCACACTCTTGGCATTCTCTTGATGAGCTTCAAGAGTAGTCACCGAAAATGGTCTTCTAACAGTCTTGAAGCAGTTCCCAGAGATGCTTAGCACTTGTTGGCCCTTTTGCCTTAACTCTGCGGTCCAGCTCACCCCAAACCATCTCGATTGGGTTCAGGTCTGGTGACTGGAGACCAGGTCATCTGGCGTAGCACCCCATCACTCTCCTTCTTAGTCAAATAGCCCTTACACAGCCTGGAGGTGTGTTTGGGGTCCTTGTCCTGTTGAAAAATAAATGATTGTCCAACTAAACGCAAACCGGATGGAATAGCACGCCGCTGCAAGATGCTGTGGTAGGCATGCTGGTTCTGTATGCCTTCAATTTTGAATAAATCCCCAACAGTGTCACCAGCAAAGCACCCCCACACTATCACACCTCCTCCTCCATGCTTCACGGTGGGAACCAGCCATGTAGAGTCCATCCGTTCACTTTTTCTACAAAGACACTGTTCTGCCTTGGCAGCCTGCTAATAGTCATTCATTGCAATTTCTGTTACAACCCCTAGAGTTCGTTGTTTTTGAATTGCTGAGTTTCTCTTTAAGCTAAATGTATTCTGGGTAAGGAACGCCCCTCTGAGCTGAGAAGAAGCCTGCGGCCATTTTCTCTTTGGATTTGTTAGGAAAGGACCTGGTGTTTCACCTCTCTGTACATTCACCCCTGCCTAATGTAATTCGGTGAGCAAAACAAATTACATGTGTTAGTGATAGAATCTTAGATGGTAGATTATGTAGTAAATGCATTGTACCCTTTTGTCGTCCCTGCCTTGCTTGTATAGATAGGATTCTCTATCTGCATTGCAACTGCAGTGACCTTTCACCTACATTCTCATAAGAACTGTATCTCATGTACTGTTATGCTATGTTAACTCTGTATTAACACTGTACTGACTGTAATCATTTTATTGCTATAGTTTGTACCCGTATTCCGCATTCCGTATACCATATTCAACTGCATCTTGGATATACCGTACTCAACTGTATCTTAGATATTCCTATATTCACTGTATATTCCACGTATACTGCAATCAAGTTCACGTTACCAGCTAATAAATCAAGGCTACTGAATTCCAGTCTGTTTATTTGAAATGTGAACGAGGGTTTAGCTGTATGCTGGAGATTCACAGCGTTACGTGAAAGAAGGCAGAACAGACACGGTGGTTGGATCCAAAGATCTCAAATTTGGACTCATCAGACCAAAGCACAGATTTCCACAAGTCTAATGTCCATTCCTTGTGATCTTTAGCCCAAACAAGTCTTTTTTGCTTGTCCTTAGCAGTGGTTTCCTAGCAGCTATTTTACCATGAAAGTCTGCTGCACAAAGTCTCCTCTTAACAGTTGATCTAGAGATGAGAAGGTGTGTCCAAACTTTTGGTCTGTACTGTATATATATGCATCAACTCTAAACATCAATATCTATCATGATCTCTGACATGCAGACATATTAGAACTTGTGAAATATTTTATTCCAGTACTTTGGAATTCAGTATAAGATATAACATATATTTTGAGGATAACACCCAAGGCTATCTTACGTCAGTACTTAAGACCATGTTTACAACAACAGACAAGTAGAATGTACAAGGCGAGATAAAAGTTTTCTTGTACTCTTAGACTTGAAGGGCTGAGATCAAGTCCATCGACACCGCCTCTTTATATCCAGAGACATTCTCGTTATTAAAATCAGGTATTCAGAGCACCACCGGCGTGGACTCTACTTACTCCACAGTGATCGTGACAAGGTCCCACTCAACCGTCATAGGTCTAAGGCTGAGTTCACATGTCCTGTAATCATCTGTTAGAACGAATCCTGGAGAGATGCGATGGCAAAAAAGTTCTGCAAACACAACTTTTTTGTCCGTTGTTATATAACTGATGTCTGCTGGATCCATTTTTTTCTTACAGGATCTATTTCAAATGGAAGATAAATAGAAATCCATTAACAGATATGCTCTCCATAGACACCCATGTTAAAAAAGGGATCCGGCAGACATCATTTTGCAAAATGGGTCTCTGCAGGATTCATTCTAATGGATGATTACAGGACATGTGAACTCAGCCTAACCTGTGTTCACTTTTAAAACATGGAGGTTTCAGTCACTCAGTGTTATTTAAAGAGATTCAGGTATATAAGACAACACAAGAGATATTATCTATAGGGGATCAGGTGGCGCATACCTGGCTCTTTTATACACTTCTAATAACCAATCATTTGTCTTCAGTCACAGATGACTGTCGACCACACCTAATTGGGCTCCCATATACATTTAGGATTTTATATGTAATCCTTATACATTAATTCAAGAAATTCATTCAAGGAGTCCAATGTGTAAGATAAAACATATAATGTTATGGCTTTTTAATATTGCAATTTTTTTAAAGACAGACAAATGGAATTGACACTATTAACAGGAGACAAAATTCAATTAAGTACAGAAGACAAAATTCAACAAAGTACTGGAATAAAATATTTATAAAAAGTAATCTTATTTTGGGTTAATCCAGTGGATTAATTAATTAGTATTATGGTTTGTTGGTTTCCATACGTGACATCACCCATTATTAGTCTGCAGATTATATAATATATACACCTGTTGCACTGTAATAACATAAGGATTGACTCATCAAGCAGTTTGCACCAGAAATTTTACAAGGGGACCTACTTAACTTTAAAAGGAAGGGGATTTCCAGGCTTGAGGTTAAGTTAAGACTTTTGAATCCTCACAGCAAATGCACTGTGAGGATTCGCCAGTGCCAGCAGTGCCGGTGTGTCGCCCCAGCGACGTCGCTGCAGCTTCAGGGATGCCACAGGACATTCTTCTGAATATTTGGCAACAGGTAAGTAAGATTTTATTATCGTGACGCCACTCACGGTTTGCGGTCAGGGTTATGGGTGACCGCCACTGCAGGTTTAATGAGCGTCTGGGGCTGAGGGGGTCTACAGTCAGATGGTGTGGCCTCTCGTGACTAAGGCTGGCCCCAGGGGTTCAGGTGTGCAGAACAACAGATCCCAGAATAACTCAGGCAGAGTCCAACAGTCTTTAACTGATTTTTACTCACTGTGCTGTTGTTGTGAGCTGACCCGGGCGATGCTGCAATAAGCCAGGTAAAACCAGGTATCTTTTGGGCCAGTCTGAGGGTAACAGGTAGCTCGCCATCTTAGCACTTCTGTTTTCGGATCACCCCTGACTTGAAGTACCGTGGGGTCTATCCAGGGAGTTGACCCTGCCTTTTCTCCCCTGTGTTTAGCCCGTTTGCCGGCAGTATGGACCAAGGAAAATGGCTTCAGGCTCTGTCTCCTTTATGGGTCCCTGCATTGCTGCTGAGGCTCGGACCTGTGAGGTTGGTGAGGTACTTGTAGTTCCCTTCACTGGCAGGTTTAGCAGATAGTTAAACTAGAGTCTGCTCTAGGGACCTGTAACCCCATGCGTGCCTAGCCACCAGGAGCACCTCTTTCTGCGGCCTTCTGAGACCGTTCTCCCCCGCCAACTGTCACTAAACACGCGCAGGGTCTGACTATTGTGAGCGCACGTCTGCGTTTCCTAGCAACCGCCACGCTCCACTACCAGAGTGGCTCTCCTGTCTCCCTGACAACCTCTTCACTTTAGCTCCCAGCCCCTCCACTACACCTTTTGATGAGATTTGAAAGCTAGCCCCCTCTAGAGACTACCCAAGGGTCCCCTCTAAAGGTGTGGGAGACCTGGTTGCTATGTGTCTGTGCGTACACACCTGATTCTGGCCTTTAGGATTACCTGGAAGTACTGTCCCAGTATAGGTGCAGTACTCAGTGGTGCCTGACCGGATCAGGGGCGCCACATTCCCCCTTGGTTATCAACAGCACGTCCTTGGGCTGCAAAGACAAGAAAATTTAAATACAACTTTTCCCACACCGGAGAGACATTTACATTTAAAACATACCAGGAACCATTCCACCACCACCCACCTCCCACGAGTCCTGGACCCACCCAGAAACTTCCAGGAGACAGATCACCGGTCCCTTTGGTGATCAGGTCTGGGCCATCTGTATCCCAGATCTTTCCTCCAATCTTCCTCTCCTGAGGATGGTGGTATAGGGTAGGCCCCATAAACAGGCGTACCTGCTTCTTTGTGTTGGAGAGCAGGCCCCATAAACAGGTGTGCCCCCTTGGTGGTGCAGAGCCATGCCCCTCAAGAGGTAGACTCTGGGGTTGGTACCACTAGGGTAAATATGTACACTATATATCAACATGAAAAGAGGTCAATTTATATTAGAGGACACTCCCAACATCAAATGTAGTTCAAATTTGAGAAAATATACATCTATTTCCTCAAAAAAGGAGAACCCATGTTCATAGTAAAAAATTATTTTTTATTTAGTAAATAGAAACAATCAATATCCAATGCACCACACAATAAAAATGAGATATATGCAGGAAAAATACCAATACAGAAGGGCAAGCAGCATTATTTATATTGCACGTGACATTGTCCATGAATGAACATATAAAGTGACTGGTGCTAAAATCCACCTGAAGCTACGGACATAAAAAGTTAAACCAGTAGCCATACCATAAATACAAAGTGTCCTAGTGCATATGCATTGCACATATCCCTTACATAGAAAGGCTACTACAGTATGTAACCGCAATTCCAAAACGGAACTATGGGCCCGTCACTGCTAGTACCACAAGTAAGACATGTGCTACCATGTTGGCGGCAAAAACAACAGCTGATCCAAAGAGCTATCCCAGCTCCGATGTATCTGCCATCAGAATCGATTCCACATGGTTAAATACAATATGTCAACAGTATTCGCAGGGTTGCAATAATTACCATGAATTAAATGGAGTACGAATTACCTGGGTGGAAGAGTATGCTCGTGCTGCCGTCCTATAACCCAACGTACGTTTCACTAACCCGGCTTCTACAGGGGGCGTGCCGGGCCAGAGGAAACGCTAAGATTTAAGGCACACGCAGAGCCAATCGGGGGAGATGTTAGCGCTTACGTCAGCCGTCCCTCCTCCCTCATTAAATCAGACTTCCTGCAGGGTGGCTTTGGAACGCAACCTTCGTGTCACACACAGGAACTGTGCAGCGACGCAGGTAGGTCCCATAATATGCGCCCTGCATTTGGTTCCGGGAGAGTTTTGGCCGCACAAGCGCATAACCCCGATGGCAAATCCTTGCGAGGCAGATTAGAATAGATAATAACAAATCGGTATTGGACTTTAATCATGTCATTTCCAAGTATAATTACCATTCATATATACCCATATCAATAACACCCAATGTCAAAAGATAAAAAATAACAAAAATAACACAAAACCTTCCCTCACCTATACTTAATCAAGGGTAATTGACTCTCAAAAAAGAAAGAGGACAATTTATTACAAATACTTAATATAAAACAACCTTATACTGCCTAACAATATTGGAGACATTACATATACACATATACATGTTTTTTTTAAAGAACACACGATATATGTATCAGTCCAAGGCTTGTGACTTGCTAGTAGATCCCGCTTTATCAAGAATACAAATGTCGCAAGGTAAGAAGTTCACACTCAAGCAGTATAAGGAGAAAATGTTATCTAAGAGGAAGAAAAATTAAGCGATTAAAAACGGCTCTAATGAAACAATATCTTAGGTTTTCCCATACCCAAAACACAAACATTAAAATTTATCATTTAAAACAATTAAAAATAAGGATATGGCGAATCAACACAGGAAATGCCTCACAAAAAGGCCCCAAACCCCAGGGTCTCATTGAGGCCCTGTGGGCTAAGGGTGCCCAGCCGGAAAATCCAACGGCTTTCTACTCTAGCCAATATTTTACCCAAGTCACCTCCCCTAATGCCAAGCACCACCTGATCGATGGCCCTGACCTTCAGGGAATGGGGGTTGCAATTGTGAAACTCCTTGAAATGTCGTGGTATCGTCTTAAGTTGCGTAATATCCTCCACAGTTGTGGCCTTAATTATGTCCCTATAGTGTTCCCGTACTCTTATCTTAAGCTCCCGAGTTGTTAAACCCACGTACAGTTTTTTACATGGACAGACGCCTAAATAAATGACTCCTTTTGAGGAGCACGTGAGTCATTTACTAATTATAATTTTCCGGGACCCATCAAAGTTTTCAAAGCTTTTGGATTTGACCAAATTGGTGCAGGCCTTGCACAGACCGCACGGGAAAAAACCCTGATCGGATACCGGAACCATCCTTTTATCTCCCAACTGGGGGTCAAAATGGCTATGTACTAGTGATGAGCGAGTACTAAAAAGCTCGGGTGCTCGAGGCTCGGGCCGAGCATCCCAAGATACTCGTGTACTCGGCCCGAGCACCGAGCCCAATGTTATCCTATGGGAGACCCGAGTATTTTTGTGAAATGACCCCCCGGCAGCATGTAGAAACCCTAAAAATGTCACAAAAGTCTCAGAAGAGTGCTCAAATGACATGGCAACAGCATGGGGAAGACCCCTTGAAGCATTTATCACTCAAAAGTCACAGCTGTGAACAATTTTGTCCGCGTTTTACGCCATTTTTACGGACTCACCAGAAAACCTTCCAAAATGACACCAAAATGAATTTTCATGGCGGAAATGTTAAGGGCACATACCCAATAGTGAGATAGAGCTAATGTATGTTACTTTTTGAGATTACATGAAAGATTTTACGTAAAACATTGTGTGGCACTCCGATGTCCAAAACGCACGTTTTGTGCTTTTTACTAGCGATGTCGGTCATTTTTTTTTTCATTCTATCTCCCGTCGGTCGGTCTCGCTCTGTCGGTCTCTGTCTTGTCTGTCCCCCTCTCACAGTCTGTCGGTCATTCTCCACCCTCTCTCTTACTTACCGTTCCCCGATCACTGCCGCGGCGCTGCACGACTGTTCACTAAACTCCGGCGGCTTTTCCTCTTTTGAAAAAGCCGGCCGCCCATTAAACAATCTCATATTCCCTACTTTCCTGCTTTTCGGCGCCTATGATTGGTTACAGTGAGACACGCCCCCACGCTGAGTGACAGGTGTCTCACTGCACCCAAACACAGCAGCCGGTGTGTGTGTGTATACTGTGCAGTGAAATAAATAATTAAATAATTAAAAAAACGGCGTGCGGTCCCCCCCAATTTTAATACCAGCCAGATAAAGCCATACGGCTGAAGACTGGTATTCTCAGGATGGGGAGCTCCACGTTATGGGGAGCCCCCCAGCCTAACAATATCAGTCAGCAGCCGCCCAGAATTGCTGCATACATTAGATGCGACAGTTCTGGGGCTGTACCCGGCTCTTCCCGATTTACCCTGGTGCGTTGGCAAATCGGGGTAATAAGGAGTTAATGGCAGCCCATAGCTGCCAATAAGTCCTAGATTAATCATGTCAGGCGTCTCCCCGAGATTCCTTCTATGATTAATCTGTAAGTGACAGTAAAAAAACACATACACCCGAAAAATCCTTTATTAGAAATAAAAAACAATAACAAAGTCCCTTATCACCAATTTATTAACCCCGACAAACCCTCCATGTCCGGCGTAATCCACAGTCCTCCAGCGTCGCGTCCAGCTCTGCTGCATGCAGGTGACAGGAGCAGCAGAAGACACAGCCGCTCCGGTCACCTCCACGCAGCAACTGAGGTGAGTAGCGCGATCAGCTGCTGTCACTGAGGTTACCTGGATCCAGCGGTGGCCGCGGGTAAGGCTAGTTTCACACTTGTGTTGAACGGCATCCGTCACATTGCGTTGTGTAACGCATGTGACGGATGCCTTGCAAAAAGTGTGATAATAAAGGCCACGGATTCCAGTGAAATAACGCATTGCGTTAAGTGTTCTTTGGGCCGAGAGAGAGAGAGCACCCATCATCCCCGCGCACAGCCCGACATCCCCGCGCACAGCCCGACATCCCCGCACACAGCCCGACATCCCCGCACACATCCCCGCACACAGCCCGACATCCCCGCACACATCCCCGCACACAGCCCGACATCCCCGCACACAGCCCGACATCCCCGCACACAGCCCAACATCCCCGCACACAGCCCGACATCCCCGCACACATCTCCGCACAAATCCCCGCACACATCCCCGCACACAGCCCGACATCCCCGCACACAGCCCGAGATCCCCGCACACAGCCCGACATCCCCGCACACAGCCCGACATCCCCGCACACATCTCCGCACAAATCCCCGCACACATCCCCGCACACAGCCCGACATCCCCGCACACAGCCCGACAACCCTGCACACATCCCCGCACACAGCCCGACATCCCCGCACACAGCCCGACATCCCCGCACACAGCCCAACATCCCCGCACACAGCCCGACATCCCCGCACACATCTCCGCACAAATCCCCGCACACATCCCCGCACACAGCCCGACATCCCCGCACACAGCCCGACATCCCCGCACACAGCCCGACATCCCCGCACACATCTCCGCACAAATCCCCGCACACATCCCCGCACACAGCCCGACATCCCCGCACACAGCCCGACAACCCTGCACACATCCCCGCACACAGCCCGACATCCCCGCGCACAGCCCGACACCCCCGCACACATCCCCGCACACAGCCCGACATCCCCGCACACAGCCCGACATCCCCGCACACAGCCCGACATCCCCGCACACAGCCCGACATCCCCGCACACAGCCCGACATCCCCGCACACATCCCCGCACACATCCCCGCACACAGCCCGACATCCCCGCACACAGCCCGACACCCCTGCACACATCCCCGCACACAGCCCGACATCCCCGCGCACAGCCCGACACCCCCGCACACATCCCCGCACACAGCCCGACATCCCCGCACACAGCCCGACATCCCCGCACACAGCCTGACATCCCCGCACACAGCCCGACATCCCCGCACACAGCCCGACATCCCCGCACACAGCCCGACACACCCGCACACATCGCACACAGCCCGACATCCCCGCACACAGCCCCGCACACAGCCCGACACTACAGGCCTCATCATTCCTGCACACATCCCGACACTACCGCACCCATCATCAGCTGCTGTCACTGAGGTTACCCGCGGCCACCGCTGGATCCAGCGGTGGCCGTGAGTTACCTGACTGACAGCAGCTGATCGCGCTACTCACCTCAGTTGCTGTGTGAAGCTGACCGGAGCGGCGGTGTATTCTGCAGCTCCTGTCACCTGAATGTAGCAGAGCTGGATGCGACGCTGGAGGACTGTGGAGTACGCCGGACATGGAGGGTTTGTCGGGGTTAATAAATTGGTGATAAGGGACTTTGTTAGTGTTTTTTATTTCTAATAAAGGATTTTTTCAGGTGTGTGTGTTTTTTAACTGTAATTTACAGATTAATCATGAAAGGAATCTCATAGACGCCTGACATGATTAATCTAGGATTTAGTGGCAGCTATGGGCTGCCATTAACTCCTTATTACCCCGATTTGCCAACGCACTAGGGTAAATCGGGAAGAGCCGGGTAGAGTCCCAGAACTGTTGCATCTAATGTATGCGGCAATTCTGGGCGGCTGCTGACTGATATTGTTAGGTTGGGGGGCTCCCCATAACGTGGAGCTCCCCATCCTGAGAATACCAGTCTTCAGCCGTATAGCTTTATCTGGCTGGTATTAAAATTGGGGGGGACCGCACGCCGTTTTTTTTATTTATTTATTTATTTTACTGCAGAGTATAGACACACCCACCGGCTGCTGTGATTGGGTGCAGTGAGACACCTGTCACTCAGCGTGGGGGCGTGTCTTACTGCAACCAATCATAGGCGCCTGTGGGCGTGGAAAGCAGGGAATATGAGATGGCTGTGTGCAGAGCACAGCGCGCCCGCCGGTATAAAGGCTCGGTCACGCTGTGCAGGCCGGCCAATCACTGCAATTCCACAACTAACAGGGCTGTGGCATTGCAGTGGTCTGCCAGCCAATCCCTGCATGAGGGCTGGCTCTCAAAAGAGCGCCAACATGCAGGGATGAAGACCACGAGTACAGCACGAGTATCGCGAGATTACTCGGTCCCCGCCGAGTAGCCCGAGTACAGTGATACTCGTGCGAGTACCGAGTAGTAACAAGCATACTCGCTCATCACTACTATGTACCAATGTATCCTTCAAATTCCTTGACCTCCTCGCCGTAATAAGTGGTTTTGGGGGCAATACCCTTTTCAAAACTTGATCTGAACATAAAATTCCCCAATGTTTGGATATAATGTCTCTCATTTCGCCCCATCGATTATGATATGTGGTTATAAACCGCACCTGTTTAGCTTGTTCCTTCCTGTTGTCAATATGATCCACAGTTTAATGATCATTGGGAAACAGTAACATACTCCTGGGGAAAAAATATAGATGAAGGATCCAGCACAATTTTTCTTGTTAGATAAAAACATCAAAGCTTTATTTTGAATAGTTAAAAATAGAAATAGCAAAAACGTGAAGACCGAGGTGTTTATAGAATCAAAATGGGAACTTAACGCGTTTCGGACTTCATTTTTAAAAACATACAGAGTCCTTAATCATAACAAGAAAAATTGTGCTGGATCCTTCATCTATATTTTTTCCTTGGTGTACATAACCGGTTGGGACTCACCGGTGGATCCAAGGCACCCGTAAGGAGTAGCAGTATTGATGCAGGTGAGCTGAGAATTTTTCCTTTTTCCTTCAACATACTCCTGGGGGCCTGCTTGGCTCGATGGTATCCTTTTCTGATGACCTTCTTGCTATACCCCATCTCCAAAAAACGTTGTGCTAATTGGCCCGATTGTTGTTCAAAAGTTTCCAAATCAGAACAAATTCTCCTTGTTCTTAAAAATTGTCCCATCGGTATTCCTGAAATTACTGATTTGGGATGCGAGGAGGATGCATGAGGGAGGCTGTTTGTGGCAGTGCTGTTCCTAAAAATAGAAGTGGCTAGGAAGCCGTTATCTTGTGCTTTAATTAGGATATCCAAGAAATCAATTTTCTGCCCTGCTTGAATGTAAGTCTTATATTTTGATCATTGTTGTTCAGACTATGCATTACCTCATTAAGATAGAGAGTTTGTGGTTATAGCCAGTTCATAACCTATGGTCCATATAAAGTACACGTAACCAGGTGCTTAAGAATATTTTAAAAAAAGTTTGCGCAAAAGTTCTTGCGGGCATATTCTTGAATGTTACTTAACTGGTTATAACAAAGAACATTTTTAAACTAAACTTTCTTTTATTTTAATCTAAATAGAATTTCTCCTTCCAAGACCAGGGCTTAATTTCTCAGTGCTCCGATACCTGGAATTTGTGTTACGGGTGTCCCCTGATGGCAATGGGGACCTGGTTAGAGTGGTCTGGGTTGAACCTGGGCTTACTATAGTTTCCTTTGGACACTGTACCACGTCCAAGGCAAACCAGCCTCTCCCTCCCATATGTCTCGTGAACTCGAGTACATCCCCCACATATAGATCACGACCAGGGTGACCCCGCATTAGGTGGGATTGTATGTCCCATCTTGATACGAAGATCCCCTCCTTCACTCCGGCCTATACTATAAAGCCCCACCCTGTTTTACAATTAAATTCCTCCACTACTCCTCGATGAAGGGGACCTCTGGACCGGAATCCGGTCTGCCGCAGGGACTGTTTCTCTTGCAGGTCCTGGGCCTTTAATTCCTCACTATCTGGGGTGAGCTTCACAAGGGTCTAGCTCTTACTCTTCGCTGCTCTCTGCGGGCTGGTCTCTGTAGTGACTCCACCTGGTCATCAGCCGGACACCAAGTGATATAGGTGTTGGAACCTGCTACAAACTGTTCTTCCTGTCGGTGAAAAGACAGCAGCGCAGCCTCATGGCCTCCCTCTCTCTCAGAGGGTGTTGCAACCTCCTCCGGTCGGCTGGGGAACAGCAGTGATGGTAGCTGGACCTCCTCTCCCTCCTTGGCAGAGGGTGCTGCGACCTCTTCCGGTCGTTGGGGGAACAGCAGCGTGGCCTCATGGCCTCCCTCTCTCACAGAGGGTGCTGGAACCCCCTCCGGTCGGTTGAGTAGCAGCTCTGGGGATGAGCTCTCAGCAGCCAGGCAGGACGATGAATCCCTCTCCAGCGGAGAGGGTGATGTGACTGCTTCAGGTTGGGACGGCAGCTTGTGGATCATGTACCTGGCAATCAGGTGAGCCAAGGGCAGAGGCTCCGGTTCTTTCTTTATCTGAGGAGGTACTGTGTCCACTTCAGGTCGGGGCGCAGGGACTGGTTCCTCAGTCAGCGACTGGGGCGCTGTGACCGCCTCTGGTCTGGGGGTAGGAGCTGGATCCCCAGTCAGCAACTGGGGCGCTGGGACCACCTCTGGTCTGGGTGTAGGAGCTGGATCCCCAGTCAGTGACTGGGGCACTGGGACCACCTCTGGTCTGGGTGTAGGAGCTGGATCCCCAGTCAGCGACTGGGGCGCTGGGACCACCTCTAGTCTGGGTGTAGGAGCTGGTTCCCCAGTCAGCGACTGGGGTGCTGTGACCGTCTCTGGTCGGGCAACTGGGACAGGAGGCGTTGCAGCCTGGTCTGGTCTGACCGCGGGCGTCGCATCAGGTGTTGCATCGGGTGTCGCACTGGACATCGCACCAGACGTCGCACCGGACATCGCACCGGACATCGCATCGGACATTGCATTGGGCATCGCACCGGACATCGCACCAGACATCGCATCGGGCATCGCACCGGAAATCGCACCAGACATTGCATCGGGCATTGCACCGGACATGACACCGGCTTCTGATGACAATGCCAGTGGGGTCAACATACCAGGTGGAACAGGGGCGATTTTGCACTCACTCAGGTTCGTGCTAGAGACATCCTGTAGCAGGGTCGCTATTGCTGACGATGACTCCAGTTGAGCATGGGCGGCGCCTCCAGGCCGGCCTCGCTTCACCGACAACCGCAGGTTTCTAATTGCCATTATTATTCTCTTCCTCCAAGCCTGCACTTCCCGCCTCCGCTGCTCTTCCATACTGTCAGCGAGTCTCTCCACCTTTGCTTCCAACTCCTCTGCAGTCATGGGCCTGGTCCAACCCTGCTCCCTTTTGTCAACCTCCGCTGATGCCATCTTGTCTCTACCTTTGCTCATCAGGTTCTGGTCAAACTTTGGTCTTAGTTTCATTTTTCGTTGTGCTCCTCCCACAGGACTGGGACGTCCCAGCAGTCCGGGGACAGATCCGCTCCCATATTCTCCTTTCACTGTGTCAGAGGGCTCTCTCCATACTAGAACTGTCACTCCTCTCCATGGCCGGTTTCTTCTCCTGCGTGAGCTGCAGCTTCTTGATGACGCACTTTCTTTTTCAGCAGTGGCTAAAATGGCTGCGGTTCAAATTTTTCAGTCAGACCACCAAGGCACACTGTCACCTGTCTAAACAGGTCTAGTCCATGATCCTGTTTGTGACTAGAGATGAGCGAGGTTCGAGGTTCGCCAATTTCATGTTCGAGTGATTTTGGGGGGTGTTAAAGTTGTTCGACGAACTCGAATGATTTGCTAAAAGTTCGGCAGTTCGAGTTACGTTCGAGAACGGTTCGATCACCAAAAGCGTGGCTTTTCACAGTAAGTGCGCACCTTTCGTATCTGCATGCGTCCTGCATCCCCAGCACAATCCCTCTCTCTTTCCTAATCTCCAGCGGCATTTCCTCTTTTGAAAATGGCTGCCGCTTCATTATTCAATTAGTTATTCCGTGCTTTCCCCGCCCACCAGCGCCCATTATTATTATTATTATTTATTTATAGAGCACCATTGATTCCATTGTGCTGTACATGAGAAGGGGGTTACATACAGAATACATATACAAGTTTCAATAGACAGACTAGTACAGAGGGAAGCGGGCCCTGCCCTTGCGGGCTTACATTCTAAAGGATTTTGGGGAGGAAACAGTAGGTGGGGTGTAGGTTTGGCGGCAGCTCTGCACGGTGGTGGGGTGGCAGCTCCACACGGTGGTGAGGCGGAAGCTCTGCATGGTGGTGGGGCAGTGGGGTCATTGAAGGTTATAGGCATTTCTAAACAGATGAGTTTTCAGGTTCTGTTTGAAGTTTGCAAGTGTAGTAGATAGTCTGATGTGTTAAGGCAGCGAGTTCCAGGAGACTGGGGATGCTCGGGAGAAGTCTTGGAGTCGGTTGCGTGAGGAGCGAATGAGAGAGGAGGAGAGAAGGAGATCTTGGGAGGACCGAAGATTATATTTTGGAGTGTAGCGAGAGATTAGTTCAGAGATATACGCAGGAGACAGATTGGATGGCTTTGTAGGTCAGTGTTAGTAGTTTGAATTGGATGCGATGGAAAATTGAGAGCCAATGGAGGGATTTGCAGAGAGGAGAAGCAGAATTAAGGATGGACTGGAGAGGGGCAAGCATGTAAGCAGGGAGACCATAGAGGAGGATGTTGCAGTAGTCGAGCCAGGAGATTATGAGAGCATGCACTAGCATTTTTGTAGATTGAGAATTGAGGAATGGACGGATTCTGGAAATATTTTTGAGTTGAAGACGGTAGGAGGTGGTGAGGGATTGGATGTGTGGTATAAAGGACAGGCAGAGTAAAAGGTTATTCCGAGACACCGAACTTTGGGTGCTGGGGAGAGTGTGATGTTGTTATTTATTGTAATAGGTAGATCAGGTAGGGAGTGTAGGTGAAACGGAGGATTGGTTGCAGTCAGACACACCCCCACGATGAGTGACAGCTGTCTCACTGCAACCAATCACAGCTGCCGGCGGGCGGGTCTATATCATGCATTAAAATAAATTAAAAAAAATGCGGTTCCCCCCATATTTGATACCAGCCAGGATAAAAGCCATATGGCTGGAGGCTGGTATTGTCAGGATGGGGCGCCACATTATGGGGAGCCCACCGCACTAACAATATCAACCAGCAGCCGCCCTGAATTGCCGCATCCATTAGATGCAATAGTCCCGGGACTCTACCCAGCTCATCCCGAATTGCCCTGGTGCGGTAGCAATCGGGGTAATAAGGAGTTAATCATGACACGTGTCTCCCCGAGATACCTTCCATGAATAAACTGTAAGCGAAAGTAAAGAAACACACACAGCGAAAAATCCTTTATTTGGAATAAAAGACAAAAAACACCTCATTTACCTCTTTATTAATCCCCAAACAAAAATCCAGGTCTGAAGTAATCCACACGACACTGTCAGCTCTGCTACATGAAGATGCAGGGAGCACCGTAGAACACAAGTGCTCTGTGTCCTTTCCACGTAGCACCTGAAGTGAGCCGCGCTGTCACTGGAGACTTCAGTCTGCAATTCAGACGTCAAGATTACCAAATCTGCCTATGTTTCTCATTAGAGCCAGTGGCTCAATGGATAGAGCTCCCGCCTAAGGAGAGTTAGTTCAAGAGTTCAAGTCCTGGCCATACTGGTAAAGAATTTAAGTAATTTTAAATTATAATTATTAGTAATTTATAATTATAATTTAATTTAATTATGCACTGAGGGGAGGAGCCGGACATCAGCTGTGAGCTGTGGGACACACCTCTAAAATCAGAGCAGTTCACGGAATGAGGCTGCATTGCTCTCTCCTCTCTCTCTTCTCTCTCTCTCTCCCCCTCTCTTTCTCTCTCTCTTTTTCTCTCTCCCTCTCTCTCCTCTCTCTCTCCCATCTCTCCTTTTCTCTCTCTCCCTCTCTTTCTCTCTCTCTATTTCTCTCTTTTTCTCTCTCTCTATTTCTCTCTCCCTCTCTCTCCTCACTCTCTTTTTCTCTCTTTCTCGCTCTATCTTTTTCTCTCTTGCTCTCTCTCTCTCTCTTTCTCTCTTCTCTCTCTTCTCTCCTCTCTCTCTCTCTCCTCTTCTCTCTCTCTCATCTCTCCTCTTCTCTCTCTCTCTTCTCTTTTCTCTCTCTTTCTCCTCTCTTTTCTCTCTCTTTTCTCCTCTCTTTTCTCTATCTTCTCTCTCTTCTTTCTCTCTCTCTCTCTCAGACATCGCGAAAATCAGATGATGCGGTCACCTGACTGAATCAGCTGACACTATAACTCAAGAGGTGAGGCCGACTTTTTACCTCCGGCTAAACTATCAGCTGCTGCCGGACAGAAGTCTGCACAGAAGTGGGTAGTTTGTTTTTTGGGGTTTTTTTTGCACTGATGCATCAGCTGATTGCATAAAAGCCGTTTATACAATTAGCTGCTGTGTCATGTGATTCAGGCCCTTGAACATGACACATCATCTGATCGCTTTGCCTTCCAGCAAACCGATCAGATGATATTAGATCCGGATTAGACGGTGCGGGACCCTTGACCCAGGATTACTGCGGTGGGGGGTTCTTTATTTCAATAAAGATGGAGTCACTAATTGTGTTGTGTTTTATTTCTAAAAAAAATGTTTTTCTGTGTTGTGTTTTTTTTTATCTGTACTAGAAATTCATGGTGGCCATGTCTAATATTGGCATGACACCATGAATTTCGGGCTTAGGGCCAGTTGATAATATACAGCTAGCTCTAACCCCATTATTACCCAGCGAGCCACCCGTCCCCAGGGCAGCTGGAAGAGTTGGATACAGTGCCAGAAGATAGCGCTTCTATGAAAGCACCATTTTCTGGGGCGCCTGCGGACTGCAATTCGCAGCAGGGGTGCCCAGAAAGCTTGGGCACCCTGCGCTGCGGATTCCAATCCCGAGCTGTCTAGTTGTACCTGGCTGGACACAAAAATTGGGAGAAGCCCACGTCATTTTTTTTTTAAATTATTTCATGAAATTCATTAAATAATTAAAAAAAAAAGGGCTTCCCTATATTTTTGGTTCCCAGCCAGGTACAAATAGGCAGCTGGGGGTTGGGTGCAGCCTGTAGCTGCCTGCTGTACCTGGCTAGCATACAAAAACATGGCGAAGCCCACATAATTTTTTTGGGGGGTAAAAAACTCCTACATACAGTCCTGGATGGAGTATGCTGAGCCTTGCAGTTTTGCAGCTGCTATCTGATAACTATGAAGAGTTTGTCTCCTCAAAACATATAAGGATCTTGGCTGCAACATTTCCTTAAAGATTAATGTCTTACATTCGCATCTAGACTTTACATTACCAAACTGCAGAGCAGTGAGTGACGAGCATGGTGAGAGATTTCACCAAGATTTTGCAACTATGTAGAAAAGATATCAAGGAAAATGGAATCCATCAATGCTTGCAGATTACTGTTGGACAATTATAAGAGGTGATCCGATGCAGAACTATAAGAGGCAAGCAATAAAGAGTTGTCAGTGAATGAGGAGCAAATTTTGTAGCGTAATTTCTGTAACTGTTTATAATTTTCATTAGTGTTTAGACAGGTTTTAGTTATTTGAATTGTTGCTAAATTTCCTCTAAATAAATATTGGAAAATTGACATAAAGTAGTCAGAGCAAATAAGAAGGGAATATAGCTGCTGCAGTGTGCAGTAAATACATAAAAAGGCTGGTTACCACTGGACAGAGTGAGCAAAGAAAATTCAAAGGTTTAATACAATAGAAATTGCAGTAAGAGCTTATGAGTAGCGTACATTACCTCTGTCCACACACCCACGCTTCCAACGTACGTTTCGTGAGAACTTCTTCAGGGAGCGTGTGTTGGAAGGGTAGGGGGGTGGTATTTAAGCACATTGGTGGCCAGTGAACAGCTGAGCGCAAATGAGCTGACATTTCGCGTGAGTCATAGTGCGGCGCATGCGTCCTCCACATGATCAGGGAAGACATGGCAGCGGGCAGCGGAGAATGAGCATCGGCTGCCGTCAAGCTCCTGTAGCCGCCGACATGACCGCCCACGACCGTGCTTTGGAGCATGCGCACAGACTCAGGATTGGGACTTATGCGGGCTTTAGACGAGACAATAGATTGTGCAATATGTCGTCAGGGTCACGGTTTTCGTGACGCACATCCGGAATAGCGCACGATGTCTTCTCATGTGACACCTCTGAGCGACGCAGTATCGCTCACAAATCGTGAGTCGTGTACTCGTCATTAACTTTCATAATCTCGTTTATTTACATGGGTGCAGGTTGTTCATCGTTTCCGTGGCATCACACGTTGCTCCCTGTAACATCTGTAAGTACCTGCGTCCCACGGCACCCGCCTGCTTAATGGAAGGAAGGAGGTGGGTGGGATGTTTCAATCCCACTCATCTCCACCCCTCCACTTCTATTGGCCGGCTGCTGTGTGACGTTGCTGTGACGCCGAACATCCCTCCCACTTCAGGAAGTGGACGTTCGTCGCCCACAGCGAGATCGTCCGGAAGGTAAGTGCGTGTGACGGGGCTTAAACGAGTTTGTGCGCCACGGGCAACTAATTGCCCGTGACGCAAAAACGACGGGGGCGGGTACGATCGATCGTACTATCGCACAATCGGTCGTCTCGTGTAAAGCAGGCTTAAGTCAATGCAGTATAACAATCCATAGTGTCTAAATCAAGAAGATTATGATAGAGGGATTTAAAATAGAAATAAAAATCAAAAAGCAGGGGCCCACATAGACATACAGTCATATGAAAAAGTTTGGGCACCCCTATTAACCCCTTCACGACCGGCCGATTTTTCGCTTTCCGTTTTTTTTTCGCCATTCTTTTTCTGAGAGACGTAACTTTTTTATTTTTCAGTCAATATGGTAATGTGAGGGCTCGATTTTTGTGGAACAAGCTGTACTTTTAAATGAAACCATCAGTTTTACCATATAGTGTATTAGAAAACGGCAAAAAAATTCCAAATGCAGAAAAATTGCAAAAAAAGTGCAATAGCACTATGGTTTTTGAGATATTTTGTTCACTGTGTTCACTATATGGTAAAACTGATGTGTGGGTATGATGCCTCAGGTCAGTGCGAGTTCGTAGACATCAAACATGTATAGGATTACTTTTATATAAGGGGTTAAAAAAAAATCAGACGTTTGTCCGAAAAAAGTGGCGCACGTTTTACGCCATATTCCGTGACCCGTAGCGTTCTCATTTTTCGGGATCTATGGCTCAATGATGGCTTATTTTTTGCGTCTCGAGCTGACATTTTTAACGGTACCATTTTTGCGCAGATGCTACGTTTTCATCGCCTCTTATTGCATTTTGCGCAAAAGTTGTGGCGACAAAAAAACATCGTTTTGGCGTTTGGAATTTTTTTGCCGCTACGCCGTATACTGATCAGATTAATTGATTTTATATTTTGATAGATCGGGCGTTTCTGAACATGGTGATACCAAATGTGTGTATATTTTTTTTATTTTTTTAACCCTTTAATTTTCAATGGGGCGAATGGGGGGTGATTTGAACTTTTAGGTTTTTTTTAAATTTTTAAAACTTTTTTTCTAACTTTTTTTTTTATTTTACTAGTCCCCCTAGGGGGCTATTGCGATCAGCAATATCACTCTGCAGTATCTGCTGATCACAGCTACAAGGCTGTAAACAGCAGATACGCTCTCTTTCTCTTTTGCTGAGATGTGTGCCGATCGCAGCATGATGCTGCCGGCAGACCGCGGGCAGTAACATTATAACCGCAAGGACGTAATTTTACGGCCCACGGTCGTTAAGGGGTTAATGTTAACCTTTTTTCTTTATAACATTTTGGGTTTTTGCAACAGCTATTTCAGTTTCATATATCTAATAACTGATGGACTGAGTAATATTTCTGGATTGAAATGAGGTTTATTGTACTAACAGAAAATGTGCAATCCGCATTTAAACAAAATTTGACCAGTGCAAAAGTATGGGCACAATTATCAATTTCTTGATTTGAACACTCCTAACTACTTTTTACTGACTTACTAACGCACTAAATTGATTTTGTAACCTCATTGAGCTTTGAACTGCATAGGCAGGTGTATCCAATCATGAGAAAAGGTATTTAAGGTGGCCACTTGCAAGTTGTTCTCCTATTTGAATCTCCTATGAAGAGTGGCATCATGGGCTCCTCAAAACAACTCTCAAATGATCTGAAAACAAAGATTATTCAACATAGTTGTTCAGGGAAAGGATACAAAAAGTTGTCTGAGAGATTTAAACTGTCAGTTTCCACTGTGAGGAACATAGTAAGGAAATGGAAGAACACAGGTACAGTTCTTGTTAAGCCAAGAAGTGGCAGGCCAAGAAAAATATCAGAAAGGCAGAGAAGAAGAATGGTGAGAACAGTCAAGGACAATCCACAGACCAGCTCCAAAGACCTGCAGCTTCATCTTGCTGAAGCATGGTGTCAATGTGCATCGGTCAACAATACAGCACACGTTGCACAAGGAGAAGCTGTATGGGAGAGGGATGCGAAAGAAGACGTTTCTGCAAGCACGCCACAAAGAGAGTCGCCTGAGGTATGCAAAAGCACATTTGGACAAGCCAGTTACATTTTGTAAGAAGGTTCTGTGGACTGATGAAACAAAGATTGAGTTTGGTCATACAAAAAGGCGTTATGCATGGAGGCAAAAAAACACAACATTCCAAGAAAAGCACTTGCTACCCACAGTAAAATTTGGTGGAGGTTCCATCATGCTTTGGGGCTGTGTGGCCAATGCTGGCACCGGGAATCTTGTTAAAGTTGAGGGACGCGTGGATTTAACTCAGTATCAGCAGATTCTTGACAATAGTGTGCAAGAATCAGTGACGAAGTTGAAGTTACGCAGGGGATGGGCATTTCAGCAAGACAATGATCCAAAACACTGCTCCAAATCTACTCAGGCATTCATGCAGAGGAACAATTACAATGTTCTGGGATGGCCATCTCAGTCCCCAGACCTGAATATCATTGAAAATCTGTGGGATGATTTGAAGCGGGCTGTCCATGCTCGGCGACCATCAAACTTAACTGAACTGGAATTGTTTTGTAAACAGGGATGGTCAAATATACCTTCATCCAGGAACTCATTAAAAGCTACAGGAAGCGACTAGAGGCTGTTATTTTTGCAAAAGGAGGAAATACAAAATATTAATGTCATTTATGTTTTATGTTGAGGTGAAACTTTGTTTAAATGCGAATTGCACATTTTCTGTTAGTACAATAAACCTCATTTCAATCCAGAAATATTACTCAGTCCATCTGTTATTAGATATATGAAACTGAAATAGCTGTTGCAAAAACCCAAATTGTTATAAAGAAAAAAGGTTAACATTAATAGGGGTGCCCAAACTTTTTCATATCACTGTATGTGAAGTAAACATAAGTGTTTTGCAAAATAGCAAAGAATTATATATATATATATATATATATATATATATATATATATATATATACAGTTTGTATAAATACATATAAAATTCATATAATATAAAATATAACAATATGGAATGAAGATCTTCTCAAGTTTGACGTCCAGAGATCCTCGTCCAGGATTACCCGACAATATCAATATAAAATATATATAAAAGTGAATGATAATAGGACATATTTATTTAATTGTCTTATTTTTTTCACTATAGTTGGGGTCGTTTTTGCTATATCTTGATATTGTCGGGTAATCCTGGACGAGGATCTCTGGACGTCAAACTTGAGAAGATCTTCATTCCATATTGTTATATTTTATATTATATGAATTTTATATGTATTTATCTATTTCTCTATGTAGTCTTTTATATACAACTTTCCTCACACTTCACTTTGGATTTTTTACTTATATTTATATATACAGTATTTATATGCATATTCGCTTATACTTATATGATTGGTATGTCATCACATTTTTTATATTTATATTTTTTACACTATTTTTAGTCAAGCGCACTTTACACATTTTGCATTGTTTGTCAATACATCTTATGCTTTTGCACTTCTTTATATATAGTCGTATATATGTCTTATTATCATTCACTTATATTTATATATATAAAAAATTCTTTATCATTTTGCAAAACACTTATGCATGTTTACTACACATATTTCTATGTGGGCCCCTGCTTTTTAATTTCATTTCTATTTTAAATCCCTCTATCATAATCTTCTTGATTTAGACAATATGGATTGTTATACTGCATTGACTAAGGGCGGCTTTGCACGTTGCAACATCGCACGTGCGATGTCGGTGGGGTCAAATCGAAAGTGACGCACATCCGGCGTCACTTTCGACATCGTAGTGTGTAAATCCTAGATGATACGATTAACGAGTGCAAAAGCGTCGTTATCGTATCATCGGTGTAGGCTCCGACTTTTTCAAAATTACGCTGCCGCGACAGGTACGATGTTGTTCCTCGTTCCTGCGGCAGCACACATTGCTGTGTGTGAAGCCGCAGGAGCGAGGAACATCGCCTTACCTGCCGCCGCCAGCTATACAGAAGAAAGAAGGTGGGCGGGATGTTTACATCCTACTCATCTCCGCCCCTCCGCTTTGATTGGCCGCCTGCCGTGTGACATCGCTCTGACGTTGTACGACCCGCCCCCTTAGGAAGGAGGCGGGATGCCGGCCAGAGCGACATCGCAGGACCTGTGAGTGCATGTGAAGCTGGCGTAGCGATAATGTTCGCTACACCAGGAATCACAAGATATCGCTGCTGCGTCAGGGGCGGGGACTATCGCGTGTGACATCGCAGCATCGGCTTGCGATGTCGCAACGTGCAAAGCCCGCCTAAGTCCCAATCCTGAGTCTGTGCGCATGCTCCAAAGCACGGTCGTGGGCGGTCATGTCGGCGGCTACAGGAGCTGGAACGCAGGTGCCGTCTCCTTGACAGCAGCCGATGCTCATTCTCCGCTGCCCGCTGCCATGTCTTCCCTGATCATGTGGAGGATGCATGCGCCGCGCTATGACTCACCCGACATGTCAGCTGATTTGCGCTTACCTGCCTCCTGGTGACAATGTGAAAGGAAGAAGGTGGGCGGGATGTTCGTCCCACTCATCTCCGCCTCTCCGCTTCTATTGGGCGGCGGTTCAGTGACGCTGCAGTGACGTTGCTGTGACGCTCAACGAACCGCCCCCCCTAGAAAGTAGGCGGTTTGCCGGTCACAGCGACGTCGCAGGGAAGGTAAGTATGTGTGACAGGTCCGGGCGATGTTGTGCGACACGGGCAGCGATTTGCCCATGTCGCACAACAGATGGGGGCAGGTACGCATGATGGCGATATCGGTACCGATATCACAGTGTGTAAAGCGGCCTTAAGTCCCAATCCTGAGTCTGTGCGCATGCTCCAAAGCACAGTCGTAGGCGGTCATGTCGGCGGCTACAGGAGCTGGAACGCAGGTGCCGTCTTCTTGACAGCAGCCGATGCTCATTCTCCGCTGCCCGCTGCCATGTCTTCCCTGATCATGTGGAGGATGCATGCGCCGCGCTATGACTCACCCGACATGTCAGCTGATTTGCGCTCAGCTGTTCACTGGCCACCAAAAATATGGATTGTTATACTGCATTGACTAAAGCGGGCTTTACATGCTACGAGATCGCTACAGTGATCTCGTTGGGGTCATAGATTTTGTGACGCACCTCTGGCCGCTGTAGCGATGCCGTTGCGTGAGACACCTATGATGATTTTGCATCGTCGCAAAAATGTGCAAAATCGCTCATCGGTGACATGGGGGTCCATTCTCAAATATCGTTACTGCAGCAGTAACGAAGTTGTTCCTCGTTCCTGCGGCAGCACACATCGCTCCGTGTGACACTGCAGGAACGAGGAGGCTCTTCTTACCTGCCTCCCGGTGACAATGCGAAAGGAAGAAGGTGGGCGGGATGTTCGTCCCACTCATCTCTGCCTCTCCGCTTCTATTGGGCGGCGGTTCAGTGACGCTGCAGTGACGTTGCTGTGACGCTCAACGAACCGCCCCCCCTAGAAAGTAGGCGGTTTGCCGGTCACAGCGACGTCGCAGGGAAGGTAAGTATGTGTGACAGGTCCGGGCGATGTTGTGCGACACGGGCAGCGATTTGCCCATGTCGCACAACAGATGGGGGCAGGTACGCATGATGGCGATATCGGTACCGATATCACAGTGTGTAAAGCGGCCTTAAGTCCCAATCCTGAGTCTGTGCGCATGCTCCAAAGCACAGTCGTAGGCGGTCATGTCGGCGGCTACAGGAGCTGGAACGCAGGTGCCGTCTTCTTGACAGCAGCCGATGCTCATTCTCCGCTGCCCGCTGCCATGTCTTCCCTGATCATGTGGAGGATGCATGCGCCGCGCTATGACTCACCCGACATGTCAGCTGATTTGCGCTCAGCTGTTCACTGGCCACCAAAAATATGGATTGTTATACTGCATTGACTAAAGCGGGCTTTACATGCTACGAGATCGCTACAGTGATCTCGTTGGGGTCATAGATTTTGTGACGCACCTCTGGCCGCTGTAGCGATGCCGTTGCGTGAGACACCTATGATGATTTTGCATCGTCGCAAAAATGTGCAAAATCGCTCATCGGTGACATGGGGGTCCATTCTCAAATATCGTTACTTCAGCAGTAACGAAGTTGTTCCTCGTTCCTGCGGCAGCACACATCGCTCCGTGTGACACTGCAGGAACGAGGAGGCTCTCCTTACCTGCCTCCCGGTGACAATGCGAAAGGAAGAAGGTGGGCGGGATGTTCGTCCCACTCATCTCTGCCTCTCCGCTTCTATTGGGCGGCGGTTCAGTGACGCTGCAGTGACGTTGCTGTGACGCTCAACGAACCGCCCCCCCTAGAAAGTAGGCGGTTTGCCGGTCACAGCGACGTCGCAGGGAAGGTAAGTATGTGTGACAGGTCCGGGCGATGTTGTGCGACACGGGCAGCGATTTGCCCATGTCGCGCAGCGATTTGCCCATGTCGCACAACAGATGGGGGCAGGTACGCATGATGGCGATATCGGTACCGATATCACAGTGTGTAAAGCGGCCTTAAGTCCCAATCCTGAGTCTGTGCGCATGCTCCAAAGCACAGTCGTGGGCGGTCATGTCGGCGGCTACAGGAGCTAGAGTGCAGGCGCCGTCTCCATGACGGCAGCCTACTATCTCTCTCCGCTGCCCACTGCCATGTCTTCCCTGATCACGGCCTGTGTGGAGGACGCATGCGCCATGCTATGACTCACCTGACATGTCAGCTGATTTGCGTTCAGCTGTTCACTGGCCACCGATGTGCTTAAATACCATCCTCCTACCCTTCCAACACACGCTCCCTGAAGAAGTTCTCACGAAACGTACGTTGGAAGCGTGGGTGTGTGGACAGAGGTAATGTATGCTACTCATAAGCTCTTACTGCAATTTCCATTGTATTAAACCTTTGAATTTTCTTTGCTCGATCTGCCCAGTGGTCACCAGCCTTCTTATGTATTTACTGCACACTGCAGCAGCTATATTCCCTTCCTATTTGCTCTGCATTTCTATTTATCCCACTCCACTCAGATTTACATATGTATAAATCATCTGAGCTCCCCCTGCTGGTTATCTGCTGCTAGAGCTTGCACATCGCACTTTATATCTCCTTTGGATGGCAGTTAGGATGGTCTAATCATTTATATTTATTCATGGAATAGGCACTTCGCACTTTGATATTTATAGACCCTTAGATATATTTATTTGATTTTTCCATCCTAATTTATTGCAATTTTTTATCCTCTGTCCTCTCCCAATATCTGTTGGCACCGTGTAATTTTATGTATTCTAATGTGCAAATAATTTTTGTTCAATAAATTTGTTATATTTTGGCCTTATACTATGCGTTTCATGTTGTTTATATGATATTAGTTTTTGGCTGTATTTATGCATTTAAAAAGGTATTTTGTGGTTACTAGCCCTAAAACAAGATGTAATTGATTCTCCGTAACAGTGACAAACTAGAGTGTTAGCAGTTAGATTTGTCCCGGCATTAAGAAGTATCATATAAAGGAAGGCCATCCAAAGGTTATTACACTATCATGTGAATAGACAGCACCTTTATTGAAGCTTATATTATTTATCACCCAATAACATACTATCTACCTCTGGCTGTAAAGTCAGTTGCTCTTTAGTTTTAAAACTCTTGGTGCCCATTTGTTTTTATTATTACATACTCTGACATTGTACTGAGCTTTAATAAGAAGCCAATATCAGAACCTATGGGACTGTTACTATCTTAACCGCTATAGTAAATTACAACAGAACCACTTGGAACAAGGAATATCCTTTAGGCTGAGCAAGAAAAAGTGCCTACTTAGACAAGCAATAAATGAAAAGTGCCTAATAAGATAAAGAATAACTGGGGGTAATGCCATAAATTCAGACACACTTCTATTGTTATTAGATTCAAGTAGCAATAGAGACCTCTTCTAACTGTGTGGGAGAAAAGTAATTGTGTAGCTGATGTCTAGGGACTGGTTATGTTTCTAAAGATATGCATGGGTGAAGCTAAGCATAGAAAATAGAGTTGGCGAACAGTGCATTCATTGTTGCACAGTCATGCCATTTTCACCATTTGTAACAAACTTCCTGACAGATAAATTACATATCAATCTGCAGAATAGCAACAAAAAAAGAAGATAATAAGAGACAATCCATATTGTAGACCATAGTATAATACATTTCAGTGTTGTTTTTTTATTTATAAAGATAATTGCTGTGTTGAAGAAATTTTGACCCTAAAGTTTATAAAAGAGAGTCACAAGGAATTACTTAATTTAAAGTTTCAAACTTAAAAATACCAAGTCTTGATTCTCATATTAAAACATAATTGTAGTAACAGTAAACAAATATCACTTGCTACTTTGGCATCAACAAGATTGCTGCAGAACCACAATCAATGCTTATAACTAGAGATGAGTGGATCTGTGGATGTTTGGGTTCTTAGGCTTTAGCTGGACTTTAGTCCAACGTTGGGGTCAGATACCAGGACTGAACTCTACATAAGTCAATGGGGACCCAAACTTAACTGCTGTAAAATGGTTATAGTAAGGGCTATAGAGCTTCAAAAGAAAGCAAATGGAAGCAGGAAAAATTATACATTTCCCCAAGATAACACAGCAGTGACTGCTGTACTCACCCACTGTTTAAACAGAATGCATATTGACTGCTTCCCTTCCGCCCACCCTGTGTGCCAACAGCTGTGATTGGTTGCAGTCAGACTGCTATACACACACCGTACGCTGCTTAATCAAAATGGATATTCACTGCTTTTGCCGCCCACCCTCTGTGTTGCATCTGTGATTGGTTGCAGCCCGTCTGCTATATTCCTCCTCATACTGCCTGTCTGTACTCCTATCCCAAGTGTGACAGCTATAAGTGTAATGTAAAAATAAATAAATGTGGGGGTTGTGGCATCTCCCCTATTTTCCTAGCTATCTAAAGATAAAGCAGCATCTGAGAGCTGATAGACTGGGAAGTGGCTAATATCCATGGCTCTTAACTGCCTGATAGCTTTACCTTGGTTGTTTAGCAAAAATAAAGGGAAACCCACATCTTAAAAAAATAAACAATTGAAAAAAACGGCGTGGGGTTCCCTCTGTTTTTTATAAGCCAGCTGGGGGCTGGCATTGTCAGGGTGGGAAGGGCCATAAATATGTGGTCCTTCCTAGCCTAAAAATAGCAGCCTGCAGCTGTCCAAGAAGTGGCTCATTCATTGGATGTGCTGATTCTGGATGTGCTGATTCTGGCACTTTGCCAGGCTCTTCCTGATTGCCCTGGTGCAGTGGCAATCAGGGCAATTTTTTGGAATAGACTGTGAATTGACAGCTGAGATCAAGCCCAAGGATTAGTAATGGGTAGGTGTCTATCAGACAAACCATTACTACCCTGGCAACTGTAAAGTTAAAAAAACACAGACACAAGTAAAAATATGTTATTTTAAAAAACTCCCCGACTCCCTCGTTCACCAATTTATTAAAAAAAATTAAAAAAAAAAAAAATATGAAGCTCTGATATAATCCACAGAATCAGATCAAATAATGGAACCTCAAAGATAAGAAGAGGTTAAATAAATTAAAATATGACGCCCTGGCCTATTAGGTCGTCACAGGGTATTGTGTAATCTGCCCTTCTGCACAGTATACACTCCTCCTTGGTTACGGATCCTGGTCCATTGGTGTTGCTAACAGCTTAGCCAGTCAAAATCCTAGAAACACTTTGCACCGAACCCACCAGACACACCATTGGGGGGCCTGAAGGGAATAGGGCCGCCCACATGTGGGGTTGGTACGGAGAAGTGAGAAAGTGACAGAGAAGTGAAACAGGATTAAAAGGAGTAGGAGGTGGACAGTGAGTCTCCGAGAGGGAGAGGTCCGGAGCAGAGCTCCTGAAGTTTACTAGGTGGCAGATGTTGGTCTGGGCCTGGTAGGAGATGGAATCCAGGTCGCATGGGATCGCATCAAGGGGCACGGACTGCTGTGGAGGGCAGCTGGCGGCCTTGAGCCATCACTGGGCAGTGGCCAGGGCACGACGGGGTATGTGGACCCTAGGCCGGGAAGTAGCTTCATGCGTCCCAGTAATTTACCCGACGGGGGTGAAGACTTCAAGATTCATTCCCAACCCACTCCAAAATCGGGGTACTAGCGTACGATGGGATAGGACTTTCCCAAGTACAGTCCAAAGAAATCCTACGTGTGAACCCTGAGAGCAAGCTTACTCCGCTAGTAATATGGGTGAGCGGGACCCGAAAAGTTTCAAGCTTGAGGGTCCAACTAGTGAGAAGGTGCCACGGAAAAGGCCACAGGCTAACAGCAACACCAAGGGCATGAATCCACACATGCTCCCTCCATGCTGCAGCGTTGCTCAGAATTCTGGTGTACAAGCTGTCGGAATTGTTATTCTTGGACTCAGTGAGTACGCCGAAAAGACCCTTTTCCTCTACCCAACGGCACCCCATTCACCAAAACCCAACGGGCCCTGGGGAAAAAAAAACCTACCCACGGAGGGGTTAAACATCCTGCTGCAACACCATCGCCACCGAGCTCCCCAACAGCTGCGGTGGTCTCCTATATTACCATACACCGTGGATGGCGTCACAAACTTACACATCCCCTGTACATATCTATCCCCTCTCTTTTGAATTCGAGTGTCCGCGCGAACCCCCGGGACCGGGGACCTCTCGAGAAGAGTTGAGCGATGTTCGAGGTTCACCAATTTCATGTTCGAGTGATTTTGAGGGGTGTTCGAGCTTGATCTCGAACTCGAGCTTTTTGCTAAAAGCTCGACAGTTCGAGTTAGATTCGAGAATGGTTCGATCAACAAAACCGTGGCTTTTGACAGTAAGGCTATGTGCACACGTTGCTATCTGCATGCGTCCTGCATCCCCAGCACAATCCCTCTCTCTTTCCAACTCACCGATCACGGGCGTGTCGCTGCATGACTGTCAGAAATCTGTGGCGCTTTTTCCTCTTTAGAAAACGGCTGCCGCTTCATTATTCAATCAGGTATTCCGTGCTTTCCCTGCCCACCGGCGCACATGATTGGTTGCAGTCAGACATGCCCCCTCGATGAGTGACAGCTGTCTCACTGCAACCAATCATAGCCGCCGGTGGGTGGGTCTATATCGTGCAGTAAAATAAATAAATAAATAATATTAAAAAAACAAAAATGCGGTTCCCCCAATATTTGATACCAGCCAGGATACAGCCACACGGCTGGAGGCTGGTATTGTCAGGATGGAGAGCACCACGTTATCGGGAGCCCACCACCCTAACAATATCACTCAGCAGCCGCCCGGAATTGCCGCATCCATTAGATGCGACAGTCCCGGGACTCCACCCAGCTCATCCCAAATTGCCCTGGTGTGGTGGCAATCGGGGTAATAAGAGGTTAATCATGACAAGCATTTCCCCGAGATACCTTCCATTATCAACCTGAAAGTGAAAGTAAAGAAACACACACAGAAAATCCTTTATTTGGAATAGAAGACAAAAAACCACCCTCTTTTACCAGTTTATTAATCCCCAGATACACATCCAGGTCCAACTTAGGCGGGCTTTGCACACTACGACATCGCAGGCCGATGCTGCGATGTCGAGTGCGATAGTCCCCGCCCCCGTCGCAGCAGCGATATGTGGTGATAGCTGGCGTAGCGAAAGTTATCGCTACGCCAGCTTCACACACACACTCACCTTCCGTGCGACGTCCCTGTGGCCGGCGACCCGCCTCCTTGTTAAGGGGGCGGGTCGTGCGGCGTCACTGCGACGTCACATGGTAGGCGGCCAATCAGAGCGGAGGGGCGGAGATGAGCAGGATGTAAACATCCTGCCCACCTCCTTCCTTCCGCATATCCTACGGAAGCCGCAGTGAGGCCGGTAGGAGATGTTCCTCGCTCCTGCGACTTCACACACAGCGATGTGTGCTGCCGCAGGAGCGAGGAACAACATCGGACCATTGCGTCAGCGTAATTATGGATTACGCTGACGCTGTACCGATGATACGATTACGACGCTTTTGCGCTCGTTAATCGTATTATCCAGGCTTTACACACTGCGATGTCGCATGCGATGCCGGATGTGCGTCACTTTCAATTTGACCCCACCGACATCGCACCTGTGATGTCGCAGTGTGCAAAGTGCCCCTTAATCCACACGACACTGTCAGCTCTTCTACAGAACACAAGTGCTCTGTATCAGCTCCACGTAGCAATGAAGTGAATCCCGCGGTCAGTAGAGACTTCAGCACTGTAGATTTCAAGATTACCAAATCTGCCTATCTTTACCATTAGAGGCAGTAGCTCAGTGGATAGAGTGCTCGCCTAAGAAGCATAACTTCAGGAGTTCTAGTCCTGGTCCCGTTCAAGAATTTATTTATTTATTTATTTTTTTAATTTTAAATTATAATTATTATATATTTATAATTTAATTTAATTATGCACTGAGGGGAGGAGCCAGACATCAGCTGTGAGCCGCGGGACACACCTCTAAAATCGTAGCATTTCACGGAATGAGGCTGCATTGCTCTCTCCTCTCTCTCTCCCTCTCTCCCTCTCTCTCTCTCTCTTTTTCTCTCTCTCTCTTTCTCTTTTTTTCTCGCTTTCTTTCTCTCTCTCTTTCTCTCTCTCTTTTTCTCTCTCTCTCTCTCTCCCTCTCTCTCTCTCCTCTCTCTCCTTTCTCTCTCTTTCTCCCTCTCTCTCTCTCCCTCTCTCTCCTCTCTCACATCTCTTTTTCTCTCCTTTTTTCTCGCTCTTTTTCTCTCTCTCTCTTTTTCTCAGTCTCTCTTTTTCTCTGTTTCCCTCTCTCTCTCTCGCTCTCTCTCCTCTCTTCTCTCCTCTTCTCTCTCCTCTCTCTTTTCTCTCTCTCTCCTCTCTCTCTCCCTCTCTTCTCTCTCTCCTCTCTCTTTCTCTCTCTCTCTTCTCTCCTCTCTCTCTTTCTCTCACCTCTCTCTCTCCTCTCTTTCCTCTCTCTCTCCTCTCTCTCTTTTCTCTCTCTTTTCTCCATCTTCTATCTCTCTTCTTTCTTTCTCTCTCTCTTTCTCAGACCTGATGATGATCAGCTGATGCGGTCACCTGACAGAATCAGCTGACACTATAAGTCGAGTGGTGTGGCCGGCTTTTTACCGCCCGGCCGGCTAAACGATCAGCTGATGCTGTCGGACAGGAGTCTGCACTGAAGTGTGTAGTTTGTTTTTGTTTTTTTGCACTGATGCATCAGCTGATTGTATAAAAGCCGTTTATACAATCAGCTGCTGTGTCATGTGATTCAGGCCCTTGAACCTGACACATCATCTGATCGCTTTGCCTTCCAGCAAACCGATCAGATGATATTGGATCCGGATTGGACGGCGCAGGACGCTTGACCCAGGATTACTGCGGAGGGGGGTTCTTTATTTCAATAAAGATGGAGTCACTAATTGTGTTGTGTTTTACTTCTAATAATTTTCTGTGTGTTTTTTTTTTATCTGTACTAGAAATTTATGGTGGCCGTGTCTAATATTGGCGTGACACCATGAATTTCGGGCTTAGGGCCAGTTGATAATATACAGCTAGCCCTAATCCCATTATTACCTAGCGAGCCACCCGTCACCAGGGCAGCTGGAAGAGTTGGATACTGCACCAGAAGATGGCGCTTCTATGAAAGAGCCATTTTTTGGGGAGCCTGTGGACAGCAATTCGCAGCAGGGGTGCCCAGAAAGCTTGGGCACCCTGAGCTACGGATTCCAATCCCCAGCTGCCTAGTTGTACCTGGCTGGAAACAAAAATTGGGGGAAGCCCACATCATTTTTTTGTATTATTATTTCATGAAATTCATGAAATAATTAAAAAAAAGGGGCTTCCCTATATTTTTGGTTCCCAGCCGGGTACAAATAGGCAGCTGAGGGTTGGGGGCAGCTGTAGCTGCCTGCTGTTCCTGGCTAACATACAAAAACATGGCGAAGCCCACATAATTTTTTGGGGGGGCAAAAAACTCCTGCATACAGTCCTGGATGGAGTATGCTGAGCCTTGTAGTTCTGCAGCTGCTGCCTATCTGTATGGAGGAGAGCAGACAGCAGCTGCAGAATGACAAGGCTCAGCATGCTTTATTCACAAGTGTATGCAGGAGAGCAGACAGCAGCTGCAGAACTATAAGGCTCAGCATACTCCATCCAGGACTGTATGCAGGAGATTTTTGCCCACCAAAAAATGACGTGGGCTTCGCCATATTTTTGTATGCTAGCCAGGTACAGCAGGCAGGTACGGCTACCCCCAACCCCCAGCTGCCTATTTGTACCTGGCTGGGAACTAAAAAAAAAGGGAAGCCCTTTTTTTAATTATTTCATGAATTTCATTAAATAATTAAAAAAAAAATCGACATGAGCTTCGCCCCATTTTTGTGTCCAGCCAGGTACAACTAGGCAGCTGGGGATTGGAATCCGCAACACAGGTTATCCCACGCTTTCTGGGCCCCTCTGCTGCGATTTTCAGTCCGCAGCAGCCCCAGAAAATGGCACTTTCATAGAAGCACCATCATGTGGTGCTGTATCCAACTCTGCCAGCTGCCCTGGTGACGGGTGGCTTGCTGGGTTATAATGAGTTAATACTAGCTTAGTTTTAATAGCTAGTATTAAGTCAGAGATTCTTAATGTCAGGCAAGTTTTAACCAGCCATTAAGAATCTCCAATAAAGGGTTAAAATAAAGACACCACACAGAGAAAAAAATACTTTAATAGAAATAAATACACAAACACAGTTACAGACCCCATGTTTATTACTCCCTGGCAGCCCTCCACGATCCATGGTCTTCTGTCTACTTTCTCCTTCAACCCATGCAGCTCTGCTACATGGGAAGAAGAACGCTGCTGCTTCCAGTGCAGTAATCACTCAGTGTATGACCAGAGGCTGCCGGCTGTAAGCGGTGGCGTCACCGCTGACAAGCGGGTTACCCTAGCAACGGTGCTCCGATCATGTGATTCCCGGTGCCACTGCGGGCTGTAAGCGGTGACATCACTGCTGACAGGCGGGTTGCTATAACAACGGTGATCTCAGTTATTGACCGGCTATACGGTATACGGAGATGCTGGAACGATCACCGCGTACCGGAGAGATGCACTGACAGGACCTTGCATGACGTCATAACCATGTGACTAGTCTGTAGCCAATGAGATAGTAGACACGTGACTGGTCACATGCTTTTTTTGACATCACAGAAGGTCCTATCATCAGTGCTGTTTACCGGAAGGATGCAGCGATTATCGGAAGGAAAAGCGGCGGGAGACAGAGTGCAGGACGCGTCGCGGGTACCTGTAAGTGTAATGGCAATGTTTATTAACTGTATGTATACATTTATAATGTGTTTTTATGTGTTTGTGTTTGCTTCCTATTGTTTTCAATGGGGTTCGAGAGGTTCGTCGAACGGTTCGCCGAACCGAACTAGAACAGGGCCTCCGTTTGACGAACCGAACTCGAGCCTTTAGAGGCTGCCTCATCTCTACTCTTGAGCCACCGCGGCTCCGGATCTGAGCGGCTCAGCTGCTGGCACGGTGGCGGTACAAAAACAAGATACAGTCAATCGTTTACTACTGTATTAACTTCCCCCCCAAAAAAAACCACAAGTCTGACGTAAATGTCGGACAAGAGAATGTTAATAAACCAATTGAGTTCAGAAACCGGGAAGTCCATTGGAAAACTGGAGATGAAAATTATGGTGTGTGAACCAAACAAGCAGAACTTTGTCTTGAAGCTTCCAGCAGGAATCTTCATTTAGCCAATACAGGGAACTGGTAACTCCAAATGACAACACACACACCCAAATTACCAGACCTTTTTCATTGGCTAGACAGAGCATGCGCCTCCCAGAGCTTCTGGTCTCTATGTTTCCCACATCACCATCACTGCTAGCATAATGAACATGGCAGCACCTGGTGACAGATGTGAACATAATATGAGCAGGTCCTGGAGGAGATATGACACTATGTAGGATGCATAAAAAAATATAACAATGATAGAGCACTCATGGTCAGGTACATAAAGGCAGAATAAATAATGGAAGAGAGCTTTGTATATTCATGGGTGTAACTAGAGAAAAGAGAATTGCTGCACCCAAGCCAAGGTGTTTGAGAATGTTTAAAGGTACCTCTACTACATAACATAGTTTCATTATGATATATGCTAGGTGTACCGCCTGTGTGCCAGCGTCCGAGCTGCTCGGATCCGGTGCCGCAGTGGCTCGAGGGGTCTCCGGACCCGGGGGTTCGTGCGGACACTCGAGTTTGAAAAGGGGAGCATGTAGAGGTGAGTTATAAGTTCGTGACGCCACTCACGGTGCATGATAAGGTGGCATACCACCGCTGCTGTTGGGGAAAGGGGGAGTCCGGTAGCGATGGTGCGGCAGCAAGGTGTTTAACCCCTCCGTGGGTAGGGGGTTTGTGCCCCGGGGCCCGGTGTTGGTAGTACAGGTGTGGGGTGCTGTTGGGAAAAGGAAGGGTCTCTGCGTACTCACTCAGTCCAAGAATACTGACACCGACAGCTTGTAAACCAGAATTCTGAGCACCGCTGCAGCAAGGAGCGAGCACGCTTGGGTCCGTGCCCTTGGTGTTGCTTGTTAGCCTGTGGCCTTTTCCGTGGCACCTTGCTTACTGTTTGGACTTTGTAGTATGGAACTAGTCGGGTCCCGCTCACTCGTATGGCTAACAGAGTGAACTTGTTCTAAGGGTTCACGCTTGGGATTTGGTGGACTGTGTCACGGAAAGTCCTATCCCATTGGTGCGCTAGTACCCCAATTTTGAAGTGGGTGAGGGATGAATCTTGAAGGCTTCACTCCCGTCTGGTAAATTACCAGGATGCTTGAAGCTACTTCCCGGCCAAGGGTCCGCGTGCTCCGTCGTGCCCTGGCCCCTGCCCGAAGATGGCTAAAGGCCGCCGGCTGCCCTCCTTGGCAATCCGTGCCCCTTGACATGATCCCCAGGGTTCCAGCTCCTACCAGGCCCAGACCAACATCTGCCACCTAGTACTCAATGAGCCCTGCTCCAACCCGGTGACCTCTCCCTTTCAGAGAGTCACCACTCTACCATCTTCTCCTTCCACTCCTTTCTCAGTTCTCTTTTCCATATTCCCCTACCAACCCCCCAAATGGGCGGCCCTATTCCCTTCAGGCCCCCAATGGTGTGTCTGCTGGGTATGGTGTAAAGTGTTTCTAGGGTTTTTGACTGGCTAAGCTCTTAGCAACACCAAAGGACCAGGACCCGTAATCAAGGAGAAGTGGATACTGTGCATAAGGGCAGATTGCACAATACCCTGTGACGACCTGATAGGCCAGGGTGGCACATTTCCCCTTGGTTAAACGTAGCTCATCCCCGAGCTACAGGACACCAGAGGTTTAATTTTGTTTTCAACTGTAGAAAGAAAAAGGAACATTTTAACATTATGCACTTTTAATAACGGGCTCCATCCCACACAGGGCAGGCACTTTACTTAAACGCTACTAAAATTTTAAGAGTTCACCGTCCAACTGTGGGACGCTACCGGTTTTAGTGGTAACGGAGGCTCAATCTACTCCATTGCAGCCCCATACAGCGACAGTCCAGTCCCAACGTCCCGGATCTCAATAACCTGCCACCCAAACAACCTGAACCCCTGGAAACCTATCCGCGGTTCCGTGACCAGGTTATGGTCCCGGGTGTTGTCTTTAGACGACTTGGGTTGGCACAGGAGGTACAACTATGTATAATACACAAGTTCGTGTTGGTCACGCCAGTCCTGTGACCATGGTCCATATTTATTACTATAAAAGCTTTAACCGAGTCCATGTATCAGGTGTACACATTTTGACAATTTTCTAGCAAATCTGGTAACTTTCAATCTTTTCATTAAGGGTATGTTCACACATCAGGTTTTTGCTGTGTGGCACAATGCGGCGCTTTGTGGGAAAAACGCATCTGTCTTTTTTGCTGCCGGGTGCGTTTTTTCCTCATAGACTTTTATTAGCGCCGGATTGTGCTGCATGTACTTGCGTTTGATCCATTTTTTGCCGGATGCGGCAAAAATCGTCACTCCGGCGGCCGCACAGGACACAGAGCGTAACGTTTTTTGCCAGCGGCAAAAAACTGCATAGCGCCGGGTGCGGCACTGTGCGGCAGGTTACATAATGAAAGTCTATGTGAGCCGGCAACGGTGGCATGCTTCAAACGCCGGAAGCATGTACCGTATCCGGTTTTTACTTCTGAGCATGCCCAGAAGTGATATAAATTCATTGCTTGTCAGAAAATCAATCAATCACTCACTCACTCTCTCTCAAACTCTCTCACTCACTGACTCACTCACTCACTCACTGACTGACTCACTGACTCATTCACTCACTCTCACCCAGTCACCGATCACGGGCGCGGCGCTGCACGGCTGTTACAAAGCTCTGGCGGCTTCTCCTGATTTGAAAATGCCGGCTGCCCATTATTCAATCTCTTATTCACTGCTTTCCCCACCCACCAGCGCCTATGATTGGTTGCAGTCAGACACGCCCCCACGCTGAGTGACAGCTATCTCACTGCAACCAATCACAGTCACCAGTGGGCGGGTCTATATCTTGCAGTAAAATAAATAAATAAATAATTTAAAAAAACCACGTGCAGTCCCCCCCAATTTTAATACCAGCCAAGATAAAGCCACATGGCTGAAGGCTGGTATTCTCAGGATGGGGAGATCCACGTTATGGGGAGCCCCCCAGCCTAACAATATTACCCAGCAGCCACCCGGAATTGCCGCATTCATTAGATGCGACAATCCCGGGACTCTACCTGGCTCATCCTGAATTGCCCTGGTGCGGTGGCAATCGGGGTAATAAGGGGTTAATCATGGCAGGCGTCTATGAGACACCCCCAATGATTAACCTGTAAGTGAAAGTAAATAAACAAATACACCCAAAAAAATCCTTTATTTGGAAAAAAAGACAAAAAAAACACCCTCTTTCACCATTATATTAAAATCCCCAAATACCCCTCCAGGTCTGACATAATCCACAGAGGTCCCACGATGCTTTCAGCTCTGCTACATGAAGCAGACAGGAGCAGCAATAGAACACCGCCGCTCCTGGGAGCTCCACACAGCAACTGAAGTGAATCGCTCTGTCAGCGGGGACGTCACTGAGGTAGTGCCGGGGCGTGAGCGGTGATGGTGCGTGCGGTAGTGCCAAGGTGTGCGGTGATGATACGTGCGGGGTAGTGCCTGTGTGTACGGTGATGATGCGTGCGGGGTAGTGCCTGCATGTGCGGTGATGATGCGTGTGTGGTAGTGCCTGAGTGCGCGGTGATAATACGTGCAGTAGTGCCTGCATATGCGGTGATGATGCGTGCGGGGTAGTGCCTGCATGTGCGGTGATAATGCGTGTGGTAGTGCCTGCGTGTGCGGTCATTTTGTGTGCGGGGTAGTGCCTGCGTGTGCGGTGATGGTGTGTGTGGTAGTGCCTGCGTGTGCGGTGATGATGCGTGCGGTAGTGCCGGGGTGTGTGTGTGTGGCACCCCTGACCTGGCTAGGCACCACTGAGTACTGCACCCATGCTGGGTCAGTACAAACAGGTAATCCAAAAGGCTGAATAGGGTGTGGACACACAGGCACACTTTGGCCAGGGCTCACACACATCTTAGAGGGGACCCCTGGACAGACCCAGGAGGGGGCGTGGCCTCCACATCTCAGCTAGTGGTGCGGTGGAGAAGCTGGAAGGAGTTGAGCAGTGGTAGTAAGTCGGAGAGGAAGCAGTGGAGGAGACACGCTAGTCAGACCCTGCAAGTGTAGTGGCTGTTTGCAGGAGAGTTCAGTTGCCACACAGTCAGACTGAAAGACACTTCAGGAAGAAGTGAGGTAATTGAGTTCGGGGACTCCTGGCAGACCAGGCACGCAGGGGAAACAGGTTCCCAAAGTAGGCTCAAGTTTAACTACCTACTAAACCTGCCGGTGGGGTAGACAACAAGTCTCACACCAAACACACAGAGTCTGCAGCATCAGCAGCAATGAGTGGCCCCATAAGTGAGATAGGACACAAAGCCATCTTTACTTGGTCCACGCTGCCAGCAAATGGGCCAGAAAGTGTAGAAAAGGCAGATGCGACTTCCCTGGATGAATGCCATATACTTCAAGTCGGGGTTATCTGAAACAAGAAGTGCTAGGAAGGTGAGCTTACAGTCACCCTTACTTCAGCCAGAAGGATACCTGGTTCACCCTGCAGTCTATCTGAGCATTGCCTGGGTTACCTCACAGTGAACAACTGAACATGAGTAAAAACCCTGAAAGACATTCTGGACTGTGTGTGAGTTCTTCTGCGACCTGTGGTACTACGCACTTACACTCGAGCCCCTGGGGCCAGCCTTACTCTCGGGAGGCCACACCATCTAACGGCAAATACCATCAGCCCCAGACGCTTGCTAAACTGCAGTGGCGGTCACCCACTGATCGCAAAACCGAGAATGGCGTCACGACCCCCTATTAAAGTGAACCTGACATTCCTGTTGCCAGAAGGGTCCCTACAGAAAAGTCCCAGCAGTGCCCCGCAGGCGACCGCTGTGGCGCTGTGGTGGGCGACTCATCTTTCTGGCATCACGAACAGGATAAGGACTAGACCTGTTCAGACAGGTGCTCGGGGGCTGCTCGGGGAGATCGCGCCCGGATCCGGTGCCTCCTCCTCGGTGGCTCGAGCAGGGCCGGACGCGGAGCTCGAGCAGCGATCCTCGCCCACGAGTGAAAAGGGGGTTTGGAATGGATAGAGTTCGTGACGCCACCCACGGGTTGTGGTGATGGTGGGCACCACAGCTGCTGGTGACGGGGTTCCCGGGAGCGATGGCGGGGAGCAGCTAGGTGTTGACCCCGCCGTGGGTATGGGGCTGTTGGTCCCGGGGCCCGGTGGCGGGTTGGATCCCCGTAGGATGGGGGATCGCAGGGTGCAGGGTCGCGGTGCAGCGCGGCGTGGTGCCGGATGGCACTGGTGTACTCACTCAGACACAGATGGACAGAGTCTCTGGTAAACCAAACGGCTGGATGGACGGGGCCCGCAGCCGGCTGCAGTGTTTCCCTGGATGGGTTGATGGTGGCTGTCATTTCCCTGCACCTGTGTTTGTATGTTGACTCCAATGCCTGGGCACCAGTAGTCCTCTCTCCGACGTATATGTGCCGGGGGAGCCCCTTTGCCCGCAGACGCTGGCCCTTTGGATCTTTGGCCCTTGGCAGTGGCACTTATCCGAAATGGTTGGGTTGTTGCCTTCAATCAGGACTTGGCTGGGAATGAACCCCTGAGGTCCAGACCGCAATCAGAGAATTTGACTAGAGGTTGGCTTTAGGCCTAGTCAGGGTCTGAGTACCCTGCTTGGTGCTTGGCTCCAATCGGCTTCCCGGTTCGGTACCGGCAGGCCACCGCCCGACCACGGTCCTACGGTTCCAATGACCTTTGCCAACTCCTGCAGATGGCCACCATCATCTGCCGACCTTGCTGGAAGTGCCTGGGCTCTGACCTAGACACACAAAGTTCTCACTCCTCACTCCTGCCCAGGACTGGACTCTTTGACAACCACTGGACTAACTGACTATGTTTTTCCCTCCTCCAGGCTGTGAATTTCTCGGTGGGTGGGGCAAACTGCCTGGCTCCGCCCCACCTGGTGTGGACATCAACCCTGGAGGGTGGCAACAAGGATTTAATGTTTGACTGATGTGACCTGTCCAGGGAAGGGGGTGTATGGTGTTGTGTAGTAATCTGTGACCCCTCGGGTCCAGGGCGTCACATTCCCCCTTGGTTTAATGCAGACCATCTGCGGGCTGCTCGTCCACCACCGGTTTTATTTTTCTGGAAAGATATAAAAAAACACGGGAACAAAACATGTAAACATTAAGCAGTACTTTTCATTTCTTCCCTTACGGGAGGCACATTCTTGAACCGTTACAAACGGGAACATTTTTATTAATAACAGGGAACGGGTCCATGTCCTTCCGCTTTCCCACCCAAGCAACTTAGACCTTGATGCTGCCCCTAAGAAACGGGCAGCACCCCTTTTCCCCAGTCCGGAAACAGGAACCTGGCCCAGGCTACCCAAGCGGGAACGGGTATGGTGTCTCGCACCCGGCAGTCACTCAGGGGCCCCACGTCCAAGGGGACCACCGACCCGGAGGATGGTCACTGGTCCTGGTGGTGACCAAACCCCAGCCTGCTCCGCTGCGGGTCCTTTCTCCAACCAGCCTCTCCGGAGACTGGCAGTTGCGGGAAGGGCAAATGGGGGAGAATATTTACAAACCCAATAGTTTTTGGGTGGCCTGCAAGTTCTCGGCCTTGTTCTTTGGGGAGTAAGGACAACAGGGGCAACATCAGTCCCAACGGGGATGGGCGTTTCAACAGCTCAGCGCTGCTATAAAACAACTGTAGGTCCCAACGGGGACTGTCCTTTAGCAACGGGAATCCGTTGCCTATTTTTCATTGTGAGACGGTGGCAGGGAAGCTTGGACGTGCAGCTGAGCACCCGGGTGCGCCCTCCTTCTGCCTGGGGCTTGCACCGAGATTTGTGACATCTGGGACCCATGGGTCTCACCATGAACAGGCCCTGCCTCCTGGCGGGCCCACAGGTCTGGGAAGGTTTGATCCTGCAGGGGCATTCTCCCCGAGGCGGGCCTCTTGCTCACCCGCACCACGGCTGCCATCTCTTCTATCTCCTGCTTCCAGCCCAGAGCCTGCTGCATCGACTCGACCCGGACCTGGATGCAAAACTGCGCCAACTTTCTTTCCAGCCATGTCGCCAATCCCGGCGGTAACGGGCCCCATGCCACCTCAGCCTCAGCGTCTGGGGCGGGCACCGCTCCTGCGGCCCACGCGGGAACTGTAGCTTCTCCTTTTCCGCCGGCGGCCTTCATTGTAGATGGGTCCCCTTGGGCCGGGAGCGCGGCCCCTGTTGCTGGCGGGGACGTCAGTGGTCCGGGCGGGGAAGCAGCGGCGGCCGGCACGGGCACCGGGGGAGACCGTATAGGGGCCGGGGGCAGACCAGGCCCCTCAGCCGCAGCGGCCGGTCCCTCAAGGACATAGGGGCGTGGGTCACCTACCCGCTTCTCTAGAATTGTCTCCACCTCGTACAACCGCGCGACTGTAACCAGCTCCCCTACCTCGGCCATCCATCGATCCATCAGGTGGCGCATCGCCACCTGGTTGCGGCAACACAGCAGCATCGTTTGGGCCTCCAGCCACGCCGATGTTCCGGGCGTCGGCTCCGGGGCTTCAGGCTGGCTGTACGGGGTAGACATGTTGCACACACGGGTTCCAGGAACAAGGCGGGTGCAGAGTCCTGGCGTCCCTGCTTCTTATCCCCAGGATCACATGGGGCTTAATCTTCGCCCCCCCCCCCTTAGTTTTTTCACAGCACTTCACCTTCTTGGGGGCGGAACTTCGCTTTTCGCGCTTTCACTGCTCGGGAAGACAACATGAGCGGGAAATCTTCACGCCCAAAATGGCGGATCTTCAGATTTTTTCAGCGGGATGCCGCTGACGCGAACCACAAGGCGCACTTCTACCGGTAAGTAGACTGGTTCTATCCTGTTTGTGACGCCAAGTTGTCAAGGGCGGGGGCCAGCTTCCCCATCGCGGGGGCTGCTCGGGGAGATCGCGTCCGGATCCGGTGAGTTCTCCTCGGTGGCTCGAGCGGGGCTGGACCCGGAGCTCGAGCAGCGCTCCTCACCCACGAGTGAAAAGGGGGTTTGGGATGAATAGAGTCTGTGACGCCACCCACGGGTTGTGGTGATGGTGGGCACCACCGCTGCTGGTGATGGGGTTCCCGGGAGCGATGGCGGGGAGCAGCTAGGTGTTGACCCCGCCATGGGTAGGGACTGTTGGTCCCAGGGCCCGGTGGCGGGTTGGATTACCGTAGGATGGGGGCTCGCAGGGTGCAGGGTCGCGGTGCAGCGTGGCGTGGTGAAGAATGGCACTGGTGTACTCACTCAGATACAGATGGACAGAGTCTCTGGTATACCAAACGGCTGGATGGACAGGGCCCGCAGCCGGCCGCAGTGTTTCCCTGGATGGGTTGATGGTGGCTGTCATTTCCCTGCACCTGTGTTTGTATGTTGACTCCAATGCCTGGGCACCAGTAGTCCTCTCTCCGACGTATATGTGCCGGGGGAGCCCCTTTGCCCGCAGACGCTGGCCCTTTGGATCTTTGGCCCATGGCAGTGGCACTTATCCGAAATGGTTGGGTTGTTGCCTTCAATCAGGACTTGGCTGGGAATGAACCCCTGAGGTCCAGACCGCAATCAGAGAATTTGACTAGAGGTTGGCTTTAGGCCTAGTCGGGGTCTGAGTACCCTGCTTGGTGCTTGGCTCCAATCGGCTCCCCGGTTCGGTACCGGCAGGCCACCGCCCGACCACGGTCCTACGGTTCCAATGACCTTTGCCAACTCCTGCAGATGGCCACCATCATCTGCCGACCTTGCTGGAAGTGCCTGGGCTCTGACCCAGACACACAAAGTTCTCACTCCTCACTCCTGCCCAGGACTGGACTCTTTGACAACCACTGGACTAACTGACTATGTTTTTCCCTCCTCCAGGCTGTGAATTTCTCGGTGGGTGGGGCAAACTGCCTGGCTCCGCCCCACCTGGTGTGGACATCAACCCTGGAGGGTGGCAACAAGGATTTAATGTTTGACTGATGTGACCTGTCCAGGGAAGGGGGTGTATGGTGTTGTGTAGTAATCTGTGACCCCTCGGGTCCAGGGCGTCACATTCCCCCTTGGTTTAATGCAGACCATCTGCGGGCTGCTCGTCCACCACCGGTTTTATTTTTCTGGAAAGATATAAAAAAACACGGGAACAAAACATGTAAACATTAAGCAGTACTTTTCATTTCTTCCCTTACGGGAGGCACATTCTTGAACCGTTACAAACGGGAACATTTTTATTAATAACAGGGAACGGGTCCATGTCCTTCCGCTTTCCCACCCAAGCAACTTAGACCTTGATGCTGCCCCTAAGAAACGGGCAGCACCCCTTTTCCCCAGTCCGGAAACAGGAACCTGGCCCAGGCTACCCAAGCGGGAACGGGTATGGTGTCTCGCACCCGGCAGTCACTCAGGGGCCCCACGTCCAAGGGGACCACCGACCCGGAGGATGGTCACTGGTCCTGGTGGTGACCAAACCCCAGCCTGCTCCGCTGCGGGTCCTTCCTCCAACCAGCCTCTCCGGAGACTGGCAGTTGCGGGAAGGGCAAATGGGGGAGAATATTTACAAACCCAATAGTTTTTGGGTGGCCTGCAAGTTCTCGGCCTTGTTCTTTGGGGAGTAAGGACAACAGGGGCAACATCATTCCCAACGGGGATGGGCGTTTCAATAGCTCAGCGCTGCTATAAAACAACTGTAGGTCCCAACGGGGACTGTCCTTTAGCAACGGGAATCCGTTGCCTATTTTTCATTGTGAGACGGTGGCAGGGAAGCTTGGACGTGCAGCTGAGCACCCGGGTGCGCCCTCCTTCTGCCTGGGGCTTGCACCGAGATTTGTGACATCTGGGACCCATGGGTCTCACCATGAACAGGCCCTGCCTCCTGGCGGGCCCACAGGTCTGGGAAGGTTTGATCCTGCAGGGGAATTCTCCCCGAGGCGGGCCTCTTGCTCACTCGCACCACGGCTGCCATCTCTTCTATCTCCTGCTTCCAGCCCAGAGCCTGCTGCATCGACTCGACCCGGACCTGGATGCAAAACTGCGCCAACTTTCTTTCCAGCCACGTCGCCAATCCCGGCGGTAACGGGCCCCATGCCACCTCAGCCTCAGCGTCTGGGGCGGGCACCGCTCCTGCGGCCCACGCGGGAACTGTAGCTTCTCCTTTTCCGCCGGCGGCCTTCATTGTAGATGGGTCCCCTTGGGCCGGGAGCGCGGCCCCTGTTGCTGGCGGGGACGTCAGTGGTCCGGGCGGGGAAGCAGCGGCGGCCGGCACGGGCACCGGGGGAGACCGTATAGGGGCCGGGGGCAGACCAGGCCCCTCAGCCGCAGCGGCCGGTCCCTCAAGGACATAGGGGCGTGGGTCACCTACCCGCTTCTCTAGAATGGTCTCCACCTCGTACAACCGCGCGACTGTAACCAGCTCCCCTACCTCGGCCATCCATCGATCCATCAGGTGGCGCATCGCCACCTGGTTGCGGCAACACAGCAGCATCGTTTGGGCCTCCAGCCACGCCGATGTTCCGGGCGTCGGCTCCGAGGCTTCAGGCTGGCTGTACGGGGTAGACATGTTGCACACACGGGTTCCAGGAACAAGGCGGCTGCAGAGTCCTGGCGTCCCTGCTTCTTATCCCCAGGATCATATGGGGCTTAATCTTCGCCCGCCCCCCTTAGTTTTTTCACAGCACTTCACCTTCTCGGGGGCGGAACTTCGCTTTTCGCGCTTTCACTGCTCGGGAAGACAACACGAGCGGGAAATCTTCACGCCCAAAATGGCGGATCTTCAGATTTTTTCAGCGGGATGCCGCTGACGCGAACCACAAGGCGCACTTCTACCGGTAAGTAGACTGGTTCTATCCTGTTTGTGATGCCATGTTGTCAAGGGCGGGGGCCAGCTTCCCCATCGCGGGGGCTGCTCGGGGAGATCGCGTCCGGATCCGGTGACTTCTCCTCGGTGGCTCGAGCGGGGCTGGACCCGGAGCTCGAGCAGCGCTCCTCACCCATGAGTGAAAAGGGGGTTTGGGATGAATAGAGTTTGTGACGCCACCCACGGGTTGTGGTGATGGTGGGCACCACCGCTGCTGGTGATGGGGTTCCCGGGAGCGATGGCGGGGAGCAGCTAGGTGTTGACCCCGCCATGGGTAGGGGCTGTTGGTCCCAGGGCCCGGTGGCGGGTTGGATTACCGTAGGATGGGGGCTCGCAGGGTGCAGGGTCGCGGTGCAGCGTGGCATGGTGAAGAATGGCACTGGTTTACTCACTCAGATACAGATGGACAGAGTCTCTGGTAAACCAAACGGCTGGATGGACAGGGCCCGCAGCCGGCTGCAGTGTTTCCCTGGATGGGTTGATGGTGGCTGTCATTTCCCTGCACCTGTGTTTGTATGTTGACTCCAATGCCTGGGCACCAGTAGTCCGCTCCCCGACGTATATGTGCCGGGGGGAGCCCCTTTGCCCGCAGACGCTGGCCCTTTGTATCTCTGGCCCTTGGCAGTGGCACTTACCCGAAATGGTTGGGCTGTTGCCTTCAATCGGGACTTGGTTGGGAATGAACCCCTGAGGTCCAGACCGCAATCAGAGAATTTGACTAGAGGTTGGCTTTAGGCCTAGTCGGGGTCTGAGTACCCTGCTTGTTGCTTGGCTCCAATCGGCTCCCCGGTTCGGTACCGGCAGGCCACCGCCCGAACCCGGTCCTACGATTCCACTTACCTTCGCCAATTCCTGCAAACGGCCACCACCATCTGCTGACCTTGCTGGAAGTGCCTGGGCTCTGACCCAAAAACACACAGTTCTTACTCCTCACTCCTGCCCAGGACTGGACTCTTTGACCACCACTGGACTAACTGACTATATTTTTCCCGCCTCCAGGCTGTGAACTCCTCGGTGGGCGGGGCCAACGCCTGGCTCTGCCCCACCTGGTGTGGACATCAACCCTGGAGGGTGGCAACAAGGATTTAATTTTTGACTGCTCCAGGGAAGGGGGTGTATGGTGTTGTGTAGTAACCTGAGACCTCTGGGGTCCAGGGCGTCACATTACCAGTCTGCAAGAAACGGAGCTGGTGTGTGCATGCAGAAAGAGAACCTGGTGAGCGGCGCGCGAAGCATCATGGAGCCAGATGTGAGCGTCCGCAAAGAACCGGGCTGATGTGTGAACTTAGCTCAAAACTGGTTAATTAGCATTTATTTACTAACATTTTCTATATAGTAAACAACAAACTGTGAAAAATAACAAACAAAAGCACCAATACTGGCATTATAACATTTTTAAACACTCTTCTCTGTACCTCTGTGAAGGTTGACCAAAGTTTACACTAGTTGATCTCCTCAATTCCGAGCTCTCACCCCCTACTCCCTACAGGTCCTTCGCCCTCTGTGCTAGCTGTAACTGGCAAGACCCTACGTGTGCGTGGCAAGGGGACTGGCGCTATTCTAGGTGCTGGAGTAGGTGCAATGTTAGTAAGCCTTTCCTGCTCTGGTTCTTCCACGGGTTGTGGGAATGTTAACACAGGGACTATTACTGCTACATTCTGCATTGGCCAATCCTCTGGAAAATCACCCAGAACAGTATGGATCACCTTCTTCTTTCTTTCCATCACTTGGAGGCTGGGACTGAGGTTCTTCTGCCGTTTTTAAATGTTTTGGGCACTTCTTCAGATGATCCCTGGATACCGTAGCCGTTGTTCTCCCATTGTCCTTACTGATCAAATAGGTCTTCCGATTGTCGAAGTTGGATGGCTGTATCACATATGGCTCCTTCTCCCACTGAACATCCAACTTGTGTTGTTTCCTTTTTTTCTCTTTAGCACGATTTCACCCGGGGCAAAGGGGGCTGCTTTTGCTTGTTTGTTAAGGTTTCTTTCCTGCCGCTTTCCTCAACGCACTTCTGAATCTGTTTATACTAGGCTTGGCGATGTGAGTCCCAATCTTCTCTGGGTGCATAGGTTTCAGGCAATTCAACTTCCATCGTCAAGTCCACTGGAAGTCTTCCCGGGCAGGCTCTCATCAGGTATGCTGGGTACACTTGGTTGATCCCACTGGGATGTGGTTGTAGATGTCTACCAGGTCCGGCAGTTTTTCAGGCCACTTGTTCCGCTCCTCTAGAGGAAGGGTCTTCATTAAATTGATCACCAGGTGGATCATCTTCTCACACATCCCGTTTGTTTGTGCATGATAGAGGGTAGTGCAGATCTTCTTGCACCCGCACAGACTGCAGAACTCCTGAAAGATCTCCGCCTCGAACGCAGGACCCTGGTCTATCAAGACCCGGTCAGGATACCCATGCGGCCTACAGAAGTGGGCCTGCAATGCCCTGGCTGCTGTGCTGGCAGTCAAATCCTTGACTGGCACCACTACCAGGAATCGTGAGTAGTGGTCAACCATTGTAAGCGCATACGTGTACCCACTCCGGCTGGGGGTCAGCTTAACATGGTCCATGGCATCGATCTCCAGGGGCTGCTTGGTGACAATCGGCTGAAGTGGTGCTCGCTGACTGGTGCTATCTTGCCTCCTCAAAGCACAGCACAGGGGCCACAATTCCTACACCAGGCTTCTATGGAGTCTCTCATTCCTATCCAGTAGAAGCGGCTTCTCAGCAACATCTCCAGCTTCTTCCACCCAAAGTAGCCGGCTCTGTCATAGTATTCCTCGAGCACCACTGGGATGTATGACTTGGGGACCACAATCTGGCAAATTCTCTCATGGGTCTTGGGATTGGTCAAGCTCTGACACAGTTTACCATGGTGCAGATAAAGCCGTCTTCGGTCTTGCAACAATTTCCTGGCCTCTTCTGGAGCGCCTGGTCCAACACGGGCATCAGCTCTGGCCAGCAGCACTTTGACTAACTTGATCGCACGATCCCGATCCTGGGCTTCTTGCCAGCCGTGGTGAGGCAAGGGGTTGTAGGTCATCTCTTGCTGATGGGCACTGAATCTGGATTGTCCCTCAGGCGGAGGCTGATGGAATGCAGGTAGCTCAACTTCTTCCAGGTAATCTCTGTCTCTTCCATCATCGGGTAGGTGCGGCATTCTGGATAGGGTATCTGCGTTGGCATTCTTACGGCCGGACCTGTATGTGAAATCGTAGTTAGCCAAACGTGCGACCCATTTTTGCTCCAAGGCTCCCAGCTTCGCCGTGCCCAAGTTAGTCAATGGATTAATGTCCATGTACACCGTGAACTTGGCAGCAGCAAGGTAGTGCTTAAACCGTTCGGTTACAGCCCAGACAAGCACCAGGAACTCTAACCTTTCAGTGACGGCACAGGGGCAGGGTGATGACGTTGGCGGCGCGGCCACATAACCCGGGGCACAGTCGCCTGGTCCGGCACTGCGATCATGTGCCCCCGTCATAATAGTCACATGGCCCGGTGGTGCAGTCATGGGACCGGCATCGCATCAAAGAAGGGCGGCGCAGGACCAGGCGGCGCAGGACCAGGCGGCAGTTGTGCAGCAGTGCGACAGTGGTGTAGTGGTGAGTGATATCTTTACCCACCCTGTAATCTCATTCGTTGCAGCATAGGGGTCGGTGTGACAACGTGGGCAGCGCGGCCACATGACAAACGGCACAATAACGGGGTCTGGCGTCGCGATCACGTTCCCCTCGGTGTCAAGGTTACATAACCAAGCGGTGCGGTCATCTGATCCCTAAATATTCAAGACAGTGTGGCCTGCGCAGCCATGCAGGGCCCAGGTAGCACTCGGGCGGTGTCATGTAATTCAGCGACAGTGCAGACGGGCTGAGGCGTGGGGTTAGAGTGACAACATGAGTGGCGCGCCGCATGATCCATCATGTGGCCCGGCGTCGAATTCACGGGCCCCCGGCGTGAAATGCAAGAGGGAATGTGGCCTTCGCAGGGTCATTGGAGTAGAGACGGCTCTGTGTATGGTTTCCCGTTGATGTCTGTGCGGCCAGAGGGCCCCCCTAGTGTGGTTCCGGATCAGTGACCATTTTGAATGGACAGTAGGTCCGGGAGCTTGCGTTGCGGCCCAGGAGGGCTGCAGCCTACGGTGATCCATGGAGAACATGGCAGTGCTCGCAGCAGAGGATACGTGGTGGCTGTTCCATTGGGCACCTTGGAGTTAGCGTAGTAAGATTAGTGTCACTTACACCTCGTATTCATGCTTTGGTTATGCTGGGTGGTAAGGGTGGTTATACGTATGGTTTCGAGTGCGCTAGGGTGGTCTGTGTCTTTTGTCAGTGGGTCTGGGAATGGGGCACAGCTGGTAAGGAGGTTGGTGGCCCTCTGGCGGGCGTTTGAATTTTCTGGGGGGACATTTTGGGAGCTGCTATGGAGTCCAAGGGACATTGCGGGAGATATTGTCTTGCGCTATCTGCACTTCACAAGTGTTGCAGTTTTCATGCTAATACGTATATCTATAGGTGCAGGAGATGTTTTATTTTGCTTGGCTTAGTTGTTCTTGGACTCTATAGGGGATTTTGAATGGCTGGTGGTAATGTTTACGGCGCTTCGCGACTAATTTAAGTGGAAGTCGGCGGTGGGACAGAGCTTCAGGTGGGCGAGGGTTATTCGTGAAGTGAAAGTGGATGGCCATGTCCGGGGGGGGGGGTTTGTTTTGGTCGTCATGAGGGTCTATTGGTGGGAGGTTACCACTGCTCCCTCGGTTTTGATAAGGGTTTTTGATGGTGGTTCACTGACCTAGAGGGCCGTTTTGGAGGTGCATTTGGTTGGCTTAAGCGTTAGTGCTGCAGTGCGGTGGTGATGTGGAAGGGGGCTGCGTTTTGCGAGGTTGTGGTTTATACGCTTCTGTCCAAGTCAGGAGCCCCAAAAGGGGCGCCATGAGTACTGGGGGGGTTTTCGGGGGGTTTCAGGCTCGCTGTGTGCGGCGTGGTTTGTTGCGGACAGACATCAGGCAGAGGTTGAGCTGGGTTGGATGGCAGGCTTTTTAGGATCCTGCCTTTTTTACCCCGGGGGGTCTAAAATTAGGCCATTTACCCAGATTTGGTGTCCAGGTTAGTTGTTTATTAACTGGAACGGTGTTGGCTGTTAATACACACAAAAAAAAACAAAACAAAAAAAAACAAAGGGGTGGTACGATAATTCCTTGTTGGAGATGGAGTTTGAGGCCGCTTTTCTATGGTGAAGTTTCCAGTGTTTATTTACAATTTCTTGGGGTCCACACATGTCGTGTGGAGTTGGGTGCTTTATGATTACTAATTGACAGGTTATTTTGGGACTCATCGTTTGTGGGTACTGTCAGGTAGTCATGGATGGTCCAGAATCAGGGATGGTCTAGCTCTTCTTTATGGGTCCATGGGCCAATTGGGGGACTCTTAAGGTGTTTTTTTTATGCCCAGGGTGTCTTGGCAGCTTGCATGTGTTTTGACAATTCGACGGGTCTGTTTCAACTGAGTGGGGCCCTATGTCTGGTGTAAGGTCACAGTTAATTATTGGACTCCAGTGTATATCGTGCTGCTGTTTAGTGGTTAAGTTTGGTTGAGTGAATATGTGGGTCATGTGCCGCTTAGAGCCTTTGCATGATCTGCAGTTATTAGGGGGTTGTTTACTGGAGACTGCAAAATGGTAGATTTTCTCAATGGTTTGTATACTCATGGTCAGGTGTGTTCCCACTATGGCATGTAGTTGCAGGCGGAGCTTTTGACGGACCATATAGGGTGATATTAGTTTCCGGCTGTTGGTAAAGGGCTACGCAAGAGTTTATTTTACAGTGGAGGTAGTTCTTCGGTCACGGCGGGCAGGGGGTCTTTTGGGGATGGCTTGCGCTGCTTTGCAATATGTTTATGTGGGTCTTGGAGATATCTGTAGGCTTGTTTAGATTTGTTTCCTCTTTTGGTGCTCCTAGACGGTTGGGGTTCAGGTACTGAATGAGTGACATTTGAGGTGGGCGGTCCATTGTGTTGACTACTGGGCCCAAATAGGCGCCGCTGTTGGTGAGTTGTTTGATTATCCAGCTAGCCAGTGCCAATTTCAGGTGTGTTCCGTTTGTCAGGAATGGTGTATAGAGCTGGAGGCATGACGTTTGGTCTCGATGTCTGTTTGATCGGTCTCACATGGGGGTGTAGCCCCTGCGGCGCTAAATAGCCAGGAGGTCCATTTGGTCCCCCGTATTTGTTAGTCCTGTCTGGACTACGGGGACATAACCGTTGCACGGTGCAGCCTCGGGTGAGGCACAGTTGGCAGTTGCGTGCGAGCAGGTCGTGACTGTGACCTTCCTTTCTTCAATGTTGGGCTGGTGGTATGCCATGGAATTGGAATCTAGTGAGGGTGCTCTGGAATTTTGTCGGCAGAATGGTGCGAAGGACTCTGGTAATCAACGGGGAGCTGGGCTCCGTTTGGGTTGTCTTGCGGCGGTTTAAGGCCGAGTGGTGGACAAGTGGTGGGCACAGGGCACCTGGTTGGTGTAAAATTTTGACGATAGGCCCGGAATTATGGTGTCAGCAGTTCCGGAGAGGCTAGGCATGTTTACGAGTTTCTTATGGATTTCGGACGTTTTGGTGTTGGTTTTTTGCTTTCATTTGGTGAGTATTTGTTGGATCCGCATTTCAGCAGGGTTTGGGTGAGGAGTTCATTTCACTTTTGGTAATAGTGACAACAGGAGTGTGCAGGAGATGAACACAATTAATTGGGGTCATTTGGCCGGTTACTCAGGTGGGTCAACCCCATTTATGGGTCATTGTGTAGGCCGTGGTGTTGAGACGGGTGTACTCCTATTTAGGTTTTTGGGACCACCTCTTTAGCAGTGGGGGTGTTGTGGCACATTGGTAAATGGTGGGGTCTTTCTCTTCAGGCTGGTGCACGGCTTGACGGGCTTTAGTCCGTCAGGATCATTGTGATGCATTAGTGGATTGGTAATTGCCCTGGGTGGATGATACTTGAGGGTGGTGCTATCACGCAAGGTTGACAGGGCCACCTGAGGTTTTGGTACTGCACGCGGGTGAGGGAAACTTGGCCGCTGGGGCGTCCATGGGCTTGATCCATGACATTGGGCCTAACTGCCTTGGGCCCTTGTCTTCCTGCCCGGGTTTTTGTGCTCATGTAGTCAGTCGTAGGGGCTGCTATGTTTGGAATCATGCCTAGATTAGTTGGCAGGGCACATTTACAGGGATCTGTCAGAAGTTAAGGGAACCTCTGTCAGAGACTAAGGGAACCAGTGCAGGTTCTTTGTTGCCATACGAATGGTTGGCTTTTTCAACTTATCAGTCTGTGTGCAATTTTCGGAGGCACCGGCAGTGTTGCGGTCTCAACGAGGCAGAATTCACATCCCATTCCTTCAGGATGAGGGCGGCAACTCAGGTGGCTCGTTGGGGAGTGGTCGCGCAGGCGGTGCATAGGATCAGACTCTGGGGTCAGATAGTTGCAGGTCTTATGTGTGGCTGGCCATGTTGTGAAGGTGGTTTGGTGCAGGTGGAATTGTGAGGTCCAATGGTGTTCGTTTTCGCCTTTTGGTATTGATACCAAGGCATTGGTTACTAGAGCCGTGGAGACGGCTCGGGGTTGGTTTTGGTGGCGGGACTCATACGTACAAGGTGTCATACGTGCTCTCTGTGGTGGAAAGGAGGGGGGTATTTAAAGTTGATGGATTGCACAAAGAGTGGAGGGAAACCCAGTGCAGGAACGGGTTACCCTTGGTGGTGCAATGATATACTTGGTTAAGGTGGGTCCCTGCTGTGCTGGGTCATAGTGGGATGTTAATATGGGTCCCTGCTGTGCTGGGTCATAGTGGGGCATGTTAATATGGGTCCCTGCTGGGCTGGGTCCCAGCAGGACATTCTTTGAGCAACACTCAGCTGGGTGTCCTCGAGCCGGTGTGGTACGGCTGAGTACATGTGGTGGAGCTGGTGTTGCAATCATGTACAATTGACGCTTCATTTACCCCCCTCCTCTGCTCGTGGTTATGTTTTGGAATATAAATATGTTTATGGATGAAATGTTATTGTTTGTTTGGTATTAATAAACGGGGCTGCTGTGGCCTTTTACATCCAATGTCACGCAATTGTTATGTCTTATTTTAGGTAAAAAAAGGGCAAAGTGTGGGTTTTGGGTTGGGTCATTACAGTGAGGCAATGGCCGTCAGTGAGACTTTCCTAAGTCAGGTCCATTTTCATACGCACCGGAGAGACGGAGACATGGAGACCTATTAAAATGAATGGCTCTGTGCACACATGCATGTTTTCACATAGACCGTGTGGAGCATAAATACATGTGTCCATGTGCTCCACACGTAGATGTGGCGCCCTGGACAAGCCAGGTCGTCACAGGTACTACACCAACACACCCCACACCCCGGCTAGGCACACCGAAGCCAAACAAAAAATCTTTGTTGCCTCCCTCCAGGGGCTGATGTCCACACCAGTGGGTGGGCCAGGCGGTTGGCCCCGCCCACCGAGGAGTTCACAGGCCTGGAGGCAGAAAAAGGGAGTCAGATAAGTTTTGAAGAGTGAAGTGGTAGAGAGGAGACTGACCGTGTCCGGGTGCGTGGCCCGGGCACATACAGCAAGATTGGCAGACGGTGGTGACCGTCTGCAGGAGAGGCTGATTGGAGCGAACCGTAAGGACCGGGGACAGGCGGTGGCCCGATGGTACCGGATCGGAAAGCAAAGAGAAGCCAGCACAATTCGGCAGGGCTTACGGACCCCGACCAGGCTAGGAGTCGTTGTAAAACTGGTCAGATGCGTTAGCGAAGGGAACCTCCAGGGTTTCCCAGCAGTCAAGACATGATTGAAGGCAACAGCTCACACTGTTAAGGGAAACACAGTCATCGCCAAGGCTACAGTTCCCAGGGCCAGAGCCTGCGGGCAAATGGGGCTCCTTCAGCATCCATCCAAGCTGGGGAGCGGGTTACCGGTGGGAAGCCATTGGAATCGTAAACACAACACAGGTGCAGGAAAAGGCAGTCACCATCAACCTACCGGGAGATCTACCGCAGCCGTCTGTGGGACCCGTCCATCCAGCCGTTTGTTTGACCAGAGACTCCGTGTGAATTACTGGCTGAGTGAGTACCACCGTGCCGTGCGGCACAGCGCTGCCCCCGCGACCCTGCACCTCACCAGGCCCCGTAACCCGCCTGCTATCCCTAACCCTCACCGGGGCCCCGGGACAACCAACCCCCCTACCCACGGAGGGGAGAACCAACATCCAAGCTGCTCCCTGTTACCGCTCCCGGGATCCCCGTCCAGAGCAGCGGTGGTGTCACAACCTCACCACAACCGTGGGTGGCGTCACGGACAATATCCCTAAACCAAACCATCCCCTTTTACTCACGGGCGAGGAGCGCTGCTCGAGTCCCCGGGATCCAGCCCACCGCTCGAGCCACCACCGAGCAGCAGCAGCAGCCGGACCCGAGCAGTGGGTGAGCACAGCGTCCTCTCCTCCGCCCGCGACAACTTGGCGTCACAAACAGGATCTTACCGCTCTGCCGTCTGGTAGAGGTGCGCCTTGTGTCGCGCCGGAGGTGTCCGGCCGAAAAACTTGAGAGGCCGCCATTTTGGGCGCGAAAAGTCCCCGCTCAAGCGTCTTCCCGAGTAGTGGAGGCGCGAAGGCTGAAGCCCCGCCCCTATGGAGGAGGAGCCAGAAAAAGACTAAGGGGGATGCGGATGGAGAGATGGCGGCGTCCTTGAACTGGAGCACGGGAGTACCCACCACCGGAGCGTCCAAGCTCTGGGGGAACCGAGGCGGAGAAGCCTTTGAAGACTGCGGCCCGGGTGAGCTCCCCGCCGGGACCGCTGCATGGCTGGAGCGGGAGCTGGGCCGGTTCTGCTTGAAGGTGAGGGCACAGAGCCTGCAGCAGCTGCTGGATTGGAAGGCAGAGATGCGCAGAATGGTTGCCGTAGTGGGGGCCCGTGAGCAAGGGGACGCTGCGGCCGTACCGCGGCGCGATCAGTCCACCCAAGCTCCAGAACCGGTCCTGATTGCGTGGGAGCCGGGGGACTGCACCGCAGCCGGCGGTCCAGGGAGAATGCCGCTGATGGAGGAGGGGGTCCCGAGTACGCTGCTCCCACCACCGTTCCTAACGGCCGTCAGTGGTTCTGGACTGAACTGCCTATGGAAGGAGAACCCAATGTACTGTCCAGTCCTCGAGTGGGCCGACCCCCTGCGGTGGTAACCGCTTCGAAGTCAGCGGAGCCCCGCTGCAAGTTGTCCCCGTTGGGACCACCAGTACAGTTTGAAAGTTTTTAAGTGATAAATAAATCAATTGAAGAAGTAACCTGATTGATGTTTTGATTGAACCGGCCATTGCTGGTAACTGTTGACCCCGTAGGGACTGTCTGCAAACCGTTGCGTAAGGAACTGCTTACCGACAAGCCCGAGAACTGGCAGGGCAACCCCAAACTAGTGGGATGTAAATAAAAATGTTGTTGGCTTGATACCGTTACCGCTTCCGGAGAGGCTGATTTGGGAGGATGGGCCTGGAGGAAAGGGATGGCCAAGGCCCGCCACTACCGTAACCGGTGGCGATCCTCCGGGAAATCAGGGGTCCCCATGAACGCGGGTCCCCTGAAAGAGACAGAACCCGCTCGGGCAGCCTGGTGATGGACTGGGGCAAGGGGTGCTGCCCACTTCTTAAGGGCAGCATCAGGACCAGGTTGTTTGGGTGGGAGAAGAGCGGAAGCCGTACCGTTGAAAAATGTTTGTGATGTTTTTACATGCCTTTTACTGTTTTCTATCTCTTTGCAGTTAACCAAGAATAGAACTGGTGATGGACGGGCAGCCCGCGGACGGTCTGCATTTTACTAAGGGGGAATGTGGCGCCCTGGACAAGCCAGGTCGTCACAGGTACTACACCAACACACCCCACACCCTGGCTAGGCACACCGAAGCCAAACAAAAAATCCTTGTTGCCTCCCTCCAGGGGCTGATGTCCACACCAGGGGGTGGGCCAGGCGGTTGGCCCCGCCCCCCAAGGAGTTCACAGTCCTGGAGGCGGGAAAAGGGAGTCAGATGAGTTTTGAAGAGTGAAGTGGTAGAGAGGAGACTGACCGTGTCCAGGTGCGTGGCCCGGGCTCATACAGCAAGGTTGGCAGACGGTGGTGACCGTCTGCAGGAGAGGCTGATTGGAGCAAACTGTAAGGACCGGGGACAGGCGATGGCCCGACAGCACCGGATCGGAGAGCAAAGAGAAGCCAGCACCATTCGGCAGGGCTTACGGACCCCGACCAGGCTAGGAATCGCCGTAAAACTGGTCAAATCCGTTAGCGAAGGGAACCTCTGGGGTTTCCCAGCAGTCAAGACATGATTGAAGGCAACAGCTCACACCGTAAAGGGAAACACAGTCACCGCCAAGGCTACAGTTCCCAGGGCCAGAGCCTGCGGGCAAAAGGGGCTCCTTCAGCATCCATCCAAGCTTGGGAGCGGGTTACTGGTGGGAAGCCATTGGAACCGTAAACACAACACAGGTGCAGGGAAAGGCAATCACCATCAACCTACCGGGAGAGCTACCGCAGCCGTCTGTGGGACCCGTCCATCCAGCTGTTTGTTTGACCAGAGACTCCGTGTGAATTACTGGCTGAGTGAGTACCACCATGCCGTGCGGCACAGCGCTGCCCCCGCGACCCTGCACCTCACCAGGCCCCGTAACCCGCCTGCCATCCCTAACCCTCACCGGGGCCCCGGGACAACCAACCCCCCTACCCACGGAGGGGAGAACCAACATCCAAGCTGCTCCCTGTCACCGCTCCCGGGATTCCCGTCCAGAGCAGCGGTGGTGTCACAACCTCACCACAACCGTGGGTGGCGTCACGGACAATATCCCTAAACCAAACCACCCCCTTTCACTCACGGGGAGGAGCGCCGCTCGAGTCCCCGGGATCCGGCCCACCGCTCGAGCCACCACCGAGCAGCAGCAGCCTGACCCGAGCAGTGGGTGAGCGCAGCGTCCCCTCCTCCGCCCGCGACATAGACATGTCCGTTTTGTTTCCAGCAGCATGGACTTCATACTGATGTGATCCGTGTGACATCAGTGGGACACGTACCAGAGAAAAACACAATTCTGTGAAATAAAATTAATTTCTATATGCACCTTCTCCAGCACTGTTGTCTCTGCCGCTGCTGTCACTCGCTTCCGACGCCCGCTGATTGTGCTCATTGTATATGCACTGCAGCGAGGATCGGAAGCAGCAGCGACAAGGACATCAGCACCACGGACAGGTATGTATAGAAATTCATACTGTCTTTGTGCTATGCGGATGGCACACGAATAGCACACTGACAGCACAAGCTGGACACATGCACACACATACGCACCTACACCACGGACCATGCAAAATGTGTGTTTTGCACGATTATGTGAAAAAGGCCTTATACTGTTATCTGACGCTTGATGCTAAATCCATATAACTATTTAGCGAGCATGGAAGAGAAAGTAGGCATTTGACAAATAAATCTTTAGAATATTGCAAAAAAATGTTCACTTATTCACTAACCCAATATTTTGTGTCTGTAGTGTTTGTGGTCTTGTCTTTAAGGAATTGTCTAATACTTGGACAACCGTTTCTTATGAGTCTCCTGAATAAAATGATAACAACTTTTACTCGTTTCCTGTACTGGGTCTCCTGGCGCTCGAGCTACATTACTATGATGTGTGAGCACTGCAGCTAATTAGTTGCCATCGACTGGCTGAAATCTCAACTATTTTGTCAGAGCGGACATCCACTCAAATATAATAAAGTTGAGCAGCAGCAGATCAATGAGCACTGGCGGGCTGCAGCAGTTATGTGATGCAAATGTAGCGCCCCTGAAAGCATCAGGGTGCTACAGGGAACTGCATCCTTACCCAGGGTGCAGGCCCTATCCCCCATGGTTCCAAGTACCTAGGAAACCGGTGTCACTCCCATCTGCACCACAAAATCCAATCAACTCACATCAGTCACTGCCAGACAGGGGGTTTGGCTTAGCTGGAGAATGGGCCAGCCACTTGGGAACTGAGCAGACTGTAAGGGGAGAGAGAGAAAGAGAAAGTGGAGAAGTGAGCTCCAGAGTGTGAGGAGCTGGGAGATGTAGCTCCTGGGGAGCTAAGGAAGACTGCTTGGGTCGCAAGCAGTGATCCGGGTCCAGAGGAGTCGGGGGCGGTTGCAGGGACGTTGGACAGGGATGTGATGGACGTAGTCTTGGAGGGACTGTCGGCACAAGAAGGGCCAAACCGAACCGACCGGGTACTTGGATGGGCTCCATGCAGTGGCAGCTGTACTCAGAGACTTTGGTTTACCTACAGTGTGTGTGTCTCCTTTCTCCACCTCATCCAACACCACGACTATCCGCAGTGAGTACCCTGGTCCCTGCACCCTGTCCTCCCAAATCTACCATCCCCCTGAGCCTGGGGCCTTCCATATCTGTGGAGGGACTGACATCTTGCTGCTTCACACCATCTGCCCCAGTCCTCTCTCCAGCAGCGGCGGTAATCCCATTACCGCAACCTGTAGTTGGCGTCATAAACTTTTTCCCTGTAAATATCCCTTTTTATGGGTCAGAGTGTCCGCCAAGCCGGATCCGGAACCCCTCGAGCCACGACGATCCCGGATCCGAGCAGCCCGACTAACACCGGGGCGGTACACAAAGATGTCATGTCACTCACCGGGAACAGCAGCTCCAACATTGCTGGGACAGCTCTGCTGCTTGAATTTTGTATGGGGCACTGAATTAACTCCTTAATGATGCATGATGTGCTATGTATGTAATGGGTCGTCATCCTGCTTTTGATGATGAAGAGGACCAATTTAATTAGCCTACACGTGTCTCTAACAGCCTTGTGTGGATTGAAGTTACACCCATGGCTGTTAACCAGTTAAATCCCACTGTCAATCTCTGATAGGAGGACCTTACACATGCCGCCAGCTAGCGTATCATTCCCCGCTCCCATCACCTCCCCCGTGATAAGATTGTGAGACACGGATGGGTTGTCATGACAGCCGGGGATCATTTGATGATCCCTGTGTCTGTCATGATGATCCTCCTGCGAGCCAGCATTCATAGGAGACCATAGTTTCTGCTGTACAGAGCAGTGCTAATTCTGATACACTGCTCTGGACAGCACAAGAAATCGGATGATCGCAACTTTAAATAAAAACAGTAAAAAGAAAAAAAAATTTTGTAAAGAATTTTTAAATCACCCTTTATTTTGCTTTTATGAAAATGAAACAAAAACATACACATATTTGGCATCACTGCATTCAGAAATGTCCGATCTATCAAAATATAAAATGAATTAATATGATCAGTAAACAGTGTAACGAGAAAAAAAATCAAAATGCCAGGATTGCAGTTTTTTGGCATTAGAGGAACATAATGTAATATCAGGCGATCAAAACATTGTATATACACCAAAATAAGATAAATAAAAACACCAGCAAGGGGCACAAAAAACAAGCCCTTATTTTAAAATTTCAGATTTTTTTTCACCACTTAAATAAAACAAAACCTATACCTGTTTGTTATCTAGATAAAACAATTTAGCCATTTTATATATATATATATATATATATATATATATATATAATGGCTAAATTGTTTTATCTAGATAACAAACAGGTATAGGTTTTGTTTTATTTAAGTGGTGAAAAAAAATCTATATATATACAGTGCCTACAAGTAGTATTCAACCCCCTGCAGATTTAGCAGGTTTGCACATTCGGAATTAACTTGGCATTGTGACATTTGGACTGTAGATCAGCCTGGAAGTGTGAAATGCACTGCAGCAAAAAAGAATGTAATTTCTTTTTTTATTTTTTTTTTAAATTGTGAAAAGTTTATTCAGAGGGTCATTTATTATTCAACCCCTCAAACCACAAGAATTCTGTTTGGTTCCCCTAAAGTATTAAGAAGTATTTCAGGCACAAAGAACAATGAGCTTCACATGTTTGGATAAATTATCTCTTTTTCCAGCCTTTTCTGACTAATTAAGACCCTCCCCAAACTTGTGAACAACACTCATACTTGGTCAACATGGGAAAGACAAAGGAGCATTCCAAGGCCATAAGAGACAAGATCGTGGAGGGTCACAAGGCTGGCAAGGGGTACAAAACCCATTCCAAGGAGTTGGGCCTACCTGTTTCCACTGTTGGGAGCATCATCCGGAAGTGGAAGGCTTATGGAACTACTGTTAGCCTTCCACGCCTGGACAGCCTTTGAAAGTTTCCACCCGTGCCGAGGCCAGGCTTGTCCGAAGAGTCAAGGCTAACCCAAAGACAACAAGGAAGGAGCTCCGGGAAGATCTCATGGCAGTGGGGACATTGGTTTCAGTCAATACCATAAGTAACGTACTCCACCGCAATGGTCTCCGTTCCAGACGAGCCCGTAAGGTACCTTTACTTTCAAAGCGTCATGTTAAGGCTCGTCTACAGTTTGCTCATGATCACTTGGAGGACTCTGAGACAGACTGGTTCAAGGTTCTCTGGTCTGATGAGACCAAGATCGAGATCTTTGGTGCCAACCACACATGTGACGTTTGGAGACTGGATGGCACTGCATACGACCCCAAGAATACCATCCCTACAGTCAAGCATGGTGGTGGCAACATCATGCTGTGGGGCTGTTTCTCAGCCAAGGGGCCTGGCCATCTGGTCCGCATCCATGGGAAGATGGACAGCACGGCCTACCTGGAGATTTTGGCCAAGAACCTCCGCTCCTCCATCAAGGATCTTAAGATGGGTCGTCATTTCATCTTACAACAAGTTAACGACCCAAAGCGCACAGCCAAGAAAACCAAGGCCTGGTTCAAGAGGGAAAAAATCAAGGTGTTGCAGTGGCCTAGTCAGTCTCCTGACTAGAGTTGAGCGCGGTTCGCGGATCGAGGTTCTCCAGTTCTAGGCTCGAGTGATTTTGGGGCCTGTTCTAGATTGAACTAGAACTCGAGCTTTTTGCAAAAGCTCGATAGTCCTAGAAACGTTCGAGAACTGTTCTAGCAGCAAAAAAACAGCTAATTCCTAGCTGGCTTTCCGCTGTAATAGTGTAAGTCACTCTGTGACTCACACTATTATGACATTTCAGTGTATAGTGTGCGGGAACAGCGCCTTCAGATCACTGCTGTTTGTATAATCACCATTTTTTTTTTTTTTTTCCCTTGTCTTCCTTCCCTAAGCGCGCGCGTCTTGTGGGGCGGGCCAGCATGTCAGCCAATCCCAGACACACACACAGCTAAGTGGACTTTTAGCCAGAGAAGCAACGGCATGTGTGATAGGATGTCCATGTCACATGTCCCTGCATTATAAAAACGAGTATCTGCCCATCCGGACGCCATTATCTCTTCTGCGTCCTTGGTGTCAGACATCACTGGCGCAGCTCCGTCCTTTGTCCTATCGCCGATACTGCTGTATGCGCTGCATACACAGCGCTGGACAGCTTAGGGATAGCACTTTCTATCAGTCCTTTTAAGGGCTCGTACCGGCAGGGTCAGAGCCATAGGTGACAGGTCCTGAAAACAGAGACAGCGTCTGTGTAGCCAAGGTCAGGGATTTCGTCGCTGCATTTCCCCATTAGGAGGGAATAGAAAGGCAGGCTTCCATTCCTCTACCCAGAGCCCCACAATCCTGGCACTGTACCCTCCTGTCCTCTGCACACTCCAACTCATTATAACTAAGCCATTATACTAGCAAACACTCAGTGTACCTAGTGGCATCCTAATTGTGGCTATTGGACTTTGCTATAGTCACACTAGTGCAAAGATATTTGCAGCACGTCTGCCTGCATTGCACACTCAAACTCTTTTTAACTAAGCCATTATACTAGCAAACAATCAGTGTACCTAGTGGCATCCTAAACGTGGCTATTGTACTTTTGTGTAGTCACACTAGTGGAAAGATATTTGCAGGACGTCTGCCTGCATTGCACACTCAAACTCTTTTTAACTAAGCCATTATACTAGCAAACAGTCAGTGTACCTAGTGGCATCCTAAACGTGGCTATTGTACTTTTGTGTAGTCACACTAGTGGAAAGATATTTGCAGCACGTCTGCCTGCATTGCACACTCAAACTCTTTTTAACTAAGCCATTATACTAGCAAACAGTCAGTGTACCTAGTGGCATCCTAAACGTGGCTATTGTACTTTTGTGTAGTCACACTAGTGGAAAGATATATGCAGCACGTCTGCCTGCATTGCACACTCAAACTCTTTTTAACTAAGCCATTATACTAGCAAACAGTCAGTGTACCTAGTGGCATCCTAAACGTGGCTATTGTACTTTTGTGTAGTCACACTAGTGGAAAGATATTTGCAGCACGTCTGCCTGCATTGCACACTCAAACTCTTTTTAACTAAGCCATTATACTAGCAAACAGTCAGTGTACCTAGTGGCATCCTAAACGTGGCTATTGTACTTTTGTGTAGTCACACTAGTGGAAAGATATTTGCAGCACGTCTGCCTGCATTGCACACTCAAACTCTTTTTAACTAAGCCATTATACTAGCAAACAGTCAGTGTACCTAGTGGCATCCTAAACGTGGCTATTGTACTTTTGTGTAGTCACACTAGTGGAAAGATATTTGCAGCACGTCTGCCTGCATTGCACACTCAAACTCTTTTTAACTAAGCCATTATACTAGCAAACAGTCAGTGTACCTAGTGGCATCCTAAACGTGGCTATTGTACTTTTGTGTAGTCACACTAGTGGAAAGATATTTGCAGCACGTCTGCCTGCATTGCACACTCAAACTCTTTTTAACTAAGCCATTATACTAGCAAACAGTCAGTGTACCTAGTGGCATCCTAAACGTGGCTATTGTACTTTTGTGTAGTCACACTAGTGGAAAGATATTTGCTGCACCTCTGCCTGCATTGCACACTCAAACTCATTGTTACTAAGCCATGATACTAGCAAACACTGAGTGAACTTAGTGTCATCCTAAACGTGGCTATTGGACTTCTGTATAGTCCCACTAGTGCACAGATATTTGCAGCACCTCTGCCTGCATTGCACACTCAAACTCATTGTTACTAAGCCATTATACTAGCAAACACTGAGTGAACTTAGTGGCATCCTAAACGTGACTATTGGACTTCTGTATAGTCCCACTAGTGCAAAGATATTTGCAGCACCTCTGCCTGCATTGCACACTCAAACTCATTGTTACTAAGCCATTATACTAGCAAACAGTCAGTGAACCTAGTGGCATCCTAAACGTGGCTATTGGACTTTTGTCTAGTCACACTAGTGCAAATCTATGTGCAGCACCTGTGCATGACACCCTCCTGCTCTGTTTTTAATAAGCTATAATGATACCAAAAAATACTGCCATTTAGTGGCATCATAGAACTGGCTGTTGTATTCCATTAGTGCCCCACTGGTAGCAAGCTATTTCTAGCACCTCTACATGACACCCCCATGCACATTTTGCTACGCTAATGTTATAGCAAACTCAGGGAATTCATTCGGAGGGATAGAAAGTAAGGCTTCCTTTAGCTTTTCCTTCTGTTCATAGACAGCATCTCCAAGTTCACACCCGAAGAGCAATTTCTCCTCCACGTCTAAGTGTGGAGAGGCAGCTAGTGCTCATGCGTGTGCCGATTTACCCCAGCTGCAGCCTAACTACAGTGTTTCGCCTAGTGAGTATGCTCAGCCTGACTGTGCCATTGCTGAGGCTAAGTCTTCATTTCGGGATACAGCGCATGCTCCCACACTTAGTGCGAAAAGCCTCTTTGCACAGGTACTTGCACTCCGTGCCGGGTCTAGGTCCTGTGTTGTGCCTAGACACCATAAAGCTGATAGTCTTTTTTCAGACACTGTATTTCATGCTACTGAGCATGCTCAGGCACTTACTGCATCAGAGACTATGTCCGGTAATGAACTCTTTGGCCCTGCCCCTGATGTGGGGGTCCCATATAGACCACAGGGCATCAGGTGTCCTGACGATGTGGCCAGGCCACTCCCAAATGGCTTGCAGAGGCCCGCCCCTATGACTTCTCACCGCATTATTGATGGTCAGACGATGACTGGTGAGGTGTTTGGGTCATGGCAGCCATGAGGTCATCATTGAAGTTGCGGTTCCAAATAGGACGCTAGTTATGCCACTCATGACGTGTCACTCTACTTTTGTCTCCAGGAGGTGCATTGTGGTTCACCCTGGTTTGGGGCGGACCCAGGTTATAAAAGGGGCTGGAGCCAACAAGGAGGTGCGCAGTCTTCTATTATGCTCCGAAAGAGCACACCTCCATGTGTTGAACCCATTGCGGCTTTAGGCCAGAGGTAGGCAGGGATAGGGTGTCGATGCAGGCCACCACCACAGTTGGTAACGCAGAACGGTTAAGACCAGCTCCTGTCCTATCAGTCCTGCTTGTGCAGCCCAGTGGCATTAACAGGCCTGCTGCTGCTGATGCGCCTGCTGTCCACAGGTGTGGCCCCTACGCACACGGTCAGCGTACTCAATGGCCCCTGTGTTGTTAACAGGGAGTTCCTGGGCTGGGTGGGCATGTGGACCCTGTGACGCTAACAGGGCTCCCAGTCTCCAGATCCGAATGGCGTCTAACTCGGTTCAGGCTACTATTAGTTTCATAGCCACACAGCTCTCTATCCTCCACCAAACCTTCCAGTTGCCAACCTCTCCTTTTCCAACTGGGAGCACGGTGGACACTGACTGCTGATGGGGATATATACCTTTCTCTTTCTTTTCTTATTAATTTTCGTTATATAGCGGTAACATAGTATATACCACCTTATCCAAATCTGCCAGTCCCACTGTAACAGATGGTGTTTCTTCAGCAAATGTTACTGTTGCTTAACCACCAAATCCACGGACCAAAACTTTTTTCCCCTTTCTAACACACCTGTTCCCCTTTCCACCAGCATCTGTCCTTTTTCAATCATTTTGTTATATGACCAAAAGTGCAACTCTGCAGGGACACCGTACTCAACGCCATCTCAGCACAGCAGCCAGCCCTCGGTCCCTCAGATGTGGACAAGTAAAAGACCATTTCCTCCTATCCATGACAAAGCGTTGAGATTCACTCTGTGCAGCACTGGTGTTTAGTGGAAAAGCAGATCTAAGATTGCGTACCACATTCTGCAGATACTCCTGTATACGTGCGTCCATTTCTATGGCAGGAATTATTTCGCCAAATTTTGTCTTGTACCGGGGATCTAACAGTGTGGCAACCCAGTATTCAGGATTACTTTGAATTCGTACAATCCGAGGGTCATGTTGTAGGTAGTGCAGCAAGAAGGCGCTCATGTGTCTTGTGCATCCAGGAGGACCAAGTCCTTGGTGTGTTGGTGGCAGAGAGGTGAGAATCGTGCCTCCTTCCTCTGCCCTCTCCCCACAACCTCGCACAACCAAAATGTGAGCAAGCTCTCACTCATCTGCTGAGTCTTCCATGCCCATCGCCAGTTCGTCCTCCATTTCTTCATGGGCTCCTGCACCTTCCTCAACACTTTTTGCTGATACTATACGCCCTTGTTAATCCCTCTCCCTCACCATGACTGCCGCCTAGGTGCCGCTGACCATCTGGACCTCGTAGATCTTGTTATCCCTTATGCATATGACTCCTCCTGTACTTCCTCCCCTTCCTCTTGTCCCAACACCTGACTCCGAATAATAATTACAGTGTGCTCCATCATGTAGATGACCAGAATTGTCACGCTGAGAATGACATTGCTAGTGCTAAACATCTTCGTCGACATTTGTAAACTGTGTAGCAGGGTGCATAGGTCCTTGATCTGACACCACTCGAGCAGCGTGATCTGCACCAGCTCTGGATCAAGTTATCCCAGGCTATATGTCATAACGTATTGCAGCAAGGTTCGGCGGTGCTGCCACAAAAGCTGCAACATGTGCAGATTCAAATTCCTGCGTGTCGGCACATCGCATTTCAGGCGTTTAACCACCAGACCTAAAGACTTCTGTAGCGACGAAAGTTGTTGAGCTGCTGTGTGCGCACGATGGAAGTGAGCACATAGCGAGCGTGCCCGCTGCACAAGGCCATGTAGGCCGGGATGGTGTTTTAAAAATTGCCGGAGAATTAGGTTCAACACGTGAGCCATACAAGGCACGTGTGTCACATTGCCCTGACGATGGCCCGCAGCCAGGTTTGCATCATTGCCGCACACGGCTGTTAAGTCACCAACGGAGTCCGCTCCGTCAATTTGTACTCCGGTCGCCAGGTGACAACGTGTTCCTTTCATGCATAGTGCTGATGATGGGAGAGGAGTCGATGCCAGCGGCGCAGGTGGACGCAGGTTATGCTCACCCACTGGGCTGCATTACCTTGACAGATGCAGAATCTCTGGCTGAATGTAGCTGGTGGGTATCTCACAGATGAAATACCATCATTCAGCTACAACCAATGGGAAGACACCACACCCTTTTTTATGCCCATCCTGTCTGCAGACCACTGCCAGACATAGCTATGAACCTGTGGTTAATTTTACCCCCAGTTCAGTTTTATGATTTTGTGTGCTTGTTACCTGACTACTTTTCCTGCTTGCTGTTTATGTACCTTGTTGGCCGATCCGCATTTCACCTCTGCTTTTTTTCTGATTAAGTCCTGGCCGTCCCATTCTGTTCCTGTTCCTCAATTAATGTTTTGACCCTGCCTGACTACTATTCTCTGGAACTGCAGCCTTCCACAGGTATTAATCACCTTGGGCCCTGTGTAATTCCTAATCCCTGTATAGGGGTTAAAGGGTTTCAGGGTTCTAGAGGTCCTGCTTGGTGAGTGGCTTCCCTCTAGCCTATCATTTACAGCCCATCTGAGTGTGTGGATCAAGGAAGGCGTTACACCGTGCTCTCTGCAGAAGGCCATGTGGGCCAGGATAGTGCTTTAAAAATTGCTGGACAACCAGGTTCAACACGTGAACCACACAAGGCACGTGTGTCACATTGTCACAGCGAAGGGCCACACCCATGTTTGCATCATTGTCGCACCCGGCCTTCCCTGGCTGCTGGTTGAGTGGAGACAACCATTGATGAAACTCGGTCTCCAGAGCTAACCGTCCACAACTTCTCAGCAGTGTGACTCACATTTCCCATACATTTCAAAGTAAACCTTTGACCGCCTGATGGCATTGAGCTCTGCTGCCAGCATAGTAAGGAGGTGTGTGGTATTCCTTGTGCGCAGTTACAAGGAAGGGTGGCCTGACCACACAGGGTTTGCGCCAAGGTGGAGGACCCACACGAGGTTGAAGAGGTAGAAGCAGTGTATTAACTTCTACATACAGAAGAAGGATTGAAACAACTCGTGGGGACGGCAAGACTTGTACAGCAGACCCTTCTCCATCTCTCCCCACAGTAACCCATTGCCCAGTCAGCGACATGTAACGCCCCTGTCCATGCTTACTGGGCCAATTATCTGTGGTGAAATGCACCCTGTCACACAGAGTTTTTCAAGGAATCTGATGTTTAGTGCGACATGCTGGTGTAGCGCGTGCACGCCTTTGTTGGAGAAGGAGTGGCGCCTGGGCATCGGCTCTTGGGGCACTGCGATGGGCATAAGGTCTCAAAAATCCTCGGTTAAAAAGGTTGGAAAGGCAGCATTTTGGTAGCCAACAGTTTCCAGATGTTGAAAGTCAACCTCTAAGCCATGTCATGCCCCTCTAAAAGCATGTAAAACACAGTAAGGGGACTCCAACCACAGTCTCCCTTGTTTCCAAAAATTGGGCCACACACACCCCACTTGACTGGCATCGGTTGAGCCCCCTTTTGAAAAAGAAAAAGATGCTTTGTATGAAGCACTCTCAAAAATACTGTGGTTTCCCGTCCCCTGGCTGACCCAGGGGAAGAAAAGTCCTCTCAGAGCCATGACTTGTTCATCTTGGTTCTTTTAGAAACACAGCGAGGGGACTCCAACCACAGTCTCCCTCATTTCCACTAACTGGGCCACAGACCCCCTACTTGACTGGCATCGGTTGAGCCCCCTTTTGAAAAAGAAAAAGATGCTTTGCATGAAGCACTCTCAAAAATACGCGTGCCTTTCCCGTCCCCTGGCTGACCCAGGGGAAGAAAAGTCCTCTGAGAGCCATGACTTGTTCATCTTGGTTCTTTTAGAAACACAGCGAGGGGACTCCAACCACAGTCTCCCTCGTTTCCACTAACTGGGCCACACCCCCCCACTTGACTGGCATCGGTTGAGCCCCCTTTTGAAAAAGAAAAAGATGCTATGCATGAAGCACTCTCAAAAATACGCGTGCCTTTCCCGTCCCCTGGCTGACCCAGGGGAAGAAAAGTCCTCTGAGAGCCATGACTTGTTCATCTTGGTTCTTTTAGAAACACAGCGAGGGGACTCCAACCACAATCTCCATCGTTTCCACTAACTGGGCCACACACACCCCACTTGACTGGCATCGGTTGAGCCCCCTTTTGAAAAAGAAAAAGATGCTTTGCATGTAGCACTCTCAAAAATACGCGTGCCTTTCCCGTCCCCTGGCTGACCCAGGGGAAGAAAAGTCCTCTGAGAGCCATGACTTGTTCATCTTGGTTCTTTTAGAAACACAGCGAGGGGACTCCAACCACAGTCTCCATCGTTTCCACTAACTGGGCTACACACACCCCACTTGACTGGCATCGGTTGAGCCCCCTTTTGAAAAAGAAAAAGATGCTTTGCATGAAGCACTCTCAAAAATACGCGTGCCTTTCCCGTCCCCTGGCTGACCCAGGGGAAGAAAAGTCCTCTGAGAGCCATGACTTGTTCATCTTGGTTCTTTTAGAAACACAGCGAGGGGACTCCAACCACAGTCTCCATCATTTCCACTAACTGGGCCACACACACCCCACTTGACTGGCATCGGTTGAGCCCCCTTTTGAAAAAGAAAAAGATGCTTTGCATGAAGCACTCTCAAAAATACGCGTGCCTTTCCCGTCCCCTGGCTGACCCAGGGGAAGAAAAGTCCTCTGAGAGCCATGACTTGTTCATCTTGGTTCTTTTAGAAACACAGCGAGGGGACTCCAACCACAGTCTCCCTCGTTTCCACTAACTGGGCCACACACCCCCCACTTGACTGGCATCGGTTGAGCCCCCTTTTGAAAAAGAAAAAGATGCTTTGCATGAAGCACTCTCAAAAATACGCGTGCCTTTCCCGTCCCCTGGCTGACCCAGGGGAAGAAAAGTCCTCTGAGAGCCATGACTTGTTCATCTTGGTTCTTTTAGAAACACAGCGAGGGGACTCCAACCACAGTCTCCCTCGTTTCCACTAACTGGGCCACACACCCCCCACTTGACTGGCATCGGTTGACCCCCCTTTTGAAAAAGAAAAAGATGCTTTGCATGAAGCACTCTCAAAAATACGCGTGCCTTTCCCGTCCCCTGGCTGACCCAGGGGAAGAAAAGTCCTCTGAGAGCCATGACTTGTTCATCTTGGTTCTTTTAGAAACACAGCGAGGGGACTCCAACCACAGTGTCCCTCGTTTCCACTAACTGGGCCACACACACCCCACTTGACTGGCATCAGTTGACCCAATTTTCAAGATGAAAAAGATGCTTTGCATGAAGCACTCTCAAAAATACGCGTGCCTTTCCCGTCCCCTGGCTGACCCAGGGGAAGAAAAGTCCTCTGAGAGCCATGTCCACATTGTCAGTGGACAGACACGTGTGCTTATCTGCCAGCAGACCCCCAGCAGCACTGAAGACAGGTTCCGAGAGAACGCTGGCTGCAGGACACGACAAGATCCCCAAGGCGTACGTGGCGAGCTCAGGCAATTTATCAAGATTGGAAGCCTAAAATGAGCAGGGCTCAAGTTGCACAATAATGGAATCGATGTTTCCTTGCATATACTCATATATCTGTGTTTCCTCCTCTTTTTCCTTGTCCAGCTGTTTTGTTTTCGCATGAGTATATGTCCTTGTCACTTTCCCATGTGTTTGTGTTGTGTTGTGAGTTGTTTGTCACCTTTTGGACACCTTTGAGGGTGTTTATTAGGTGTTTTTATGTGTTTGTGATTGCCTGCCATTGTTTCCTATGCAGTTCGAGTTCGGTTCATCGAACGTTCGACGAGCCGAACTCGAACGGGACCTCCGTTCGGCGAACCGACCTCGAGCCGAACCGGGACCGGTTTGCTCATCTCTACTCCTGACCTTAACCCAATTGAAAACTTGTGGAAGGAGCTCAAGATTAAAGTCCACATGAGACACCCAAAGAACCTAGATAACTTGGAGAAGATCTGCATGGAGGAGTGGGCCAAGATAACTCCAGCGACCTGTGCCGGCCTGATCAGGTCTTATAAAAGACGATTATTAGCTGTAATTGCAAACAAGGGTTATTCCACAAAATATTAAACCTAAGGGTTGAAGAATAATTGACCCACACTTTTATGTTGAAAATTTATTAAAATTTAACTGAGCAACATAACTTGTTGGTTTGTAAGATTTATGCATCTGTTAATAAATCCTGCTCTTGTTTGAAGTTTGCAGGCTCTAACTTATTTGCATCTTATCAAACCTGCTAAATCTGCAGGGGGTTGAATACTACTTGTAGGCACTGTATATATATATCACCAAGTGGGACCACCTAACAGTGCCTCCTAGGGCAGGAGCCTACTCCAAAGAGCATGTACAAATGGAGGAAAAAGGAGATAAGGCAATAATTGCGTTTAGAAAAATACATTTTATTGAATAAAATTACTTAATATTTGATACAAAATCCCATAATTTAGGATAAATCTAGCAATTTATGTGGAGAATGAGAGGTAGTTTGTGTAGGAGCAAACACTTGCCTCACAGGACCAGCCAAATTAAAATAACAGGGCTAGGAATCTATGATGCCATCACATTCCATGACAATGTGGTATTATAAATTGCAGCAGGGTGATAACCCAAAAAATTTGGAGAGGGAGAAGATCTACACCATGAATAAATATTTAAAATTGAGTTTAAGGACAAAGTGTAATAGTGTAATTCCCCCTTGGGACTCACCGCAGCAGCAATAAGGTGTTAACTCAGACGCTGCACAGACTCCCTGGCAAAGATGAGGACAATCGTTTACGGTATGTTTCAGCATAAGTATGCACGTTAAGGCCACGTCACACTAAGCAACATTGCTAGCAACATCGCTGCTAAGGAACACCTTTTGTGACGTAGCAGCGATGTTGCTAGCGATGTTGCTCTGTCTGACATCCAGCAACAACCTGGCCCCTGCTGTGAGGTCGCTGAGTGTTGCTGAATGTCCTGGGCCATTTTTTAGTTGTTGCTCTCCCGCTGTGAAGCACACATCGCTCTGTGTGACAGCGAGGTAATTAACCCGATGTGTACTGTGGCTAGGAGTGCAGAGAACAGGAGCATCCGCAGCGTTCACAGTTGCTCGTAGCTGTCACACGCTACAATATGTCAAACGATGCCGGATGTGCGTCACTAACGACGTGACCCCCGACGACATATCATTTGATATACAGTTAGGTCCAGAAATATTTGGACAGTGACACAAGTTTTGTTATTTTAGCTGTTTACAAAAACATGTTCAGAAATACAATTATATATATATAATATGGGCTGAAAGTGCACACTCCCAGCTGCAATATGAGAGTTTTCACATCCAAATCGGAGAAAGGGTTTAGGAATCATAGCTCTGTAATGCATAGCCTCCTCTTTTTAAAGGGACCAAAAGTAATTGGACAAGGGACTCTAAGGGCTGCAATTAACTCTGAAGGCGTCTCCCTCGTTAACCTGTAATCAATGAAGTAGTTAAAAGGTCTGGGGTTGATTACAGGTGTGTGGTTTTGCATTTGGAAGCTGTTGCTGTGACCAGACAACATGCGGTCTAAGGAACTCTCAATTGAGGTGAAGCAGAACATCCTGAGGCTGAAAAAAAAGAAAAAATCCATCAGAGAGATAGCAGACATGCTTGGAGTAGCAAAATCAACAGTCGGGTACATTCTGAGAAAAAAGGAATTGACTGGTGAGCTTGGGAACTCAAAAAGGCCTGGGCGTCCACGGATGACAACAGTGGTGGATGATCGCCGCATACTTTCTTTGGTGAAGAAGAACCCGTTCACAACATCAACTGAAGTCCAGAACACTCTCAATGAAGTAGGTGTATCTGTCTCTAAGTCAACAGTAAAGAGAAGACTCCATGAAAGTAAATACAAAGGGTTCACATCTAGATGCAAACCATTCATCAATTCCAAAAATAGACAGGCCAGAGTTAAATTTGCTGAAAAACACCTCATGAAGCCAGCTCAGTTCTGGAAAAGTATTCTATGGACAGATGAGACAAAGATCAACCTGTACCAGAATGATGGGAAGAAAAAAAGTTTGGAGAAGAAAGGGAACGGCACATGATCCAAGGCACACCACATCCTCTGTAAAACATGGTGGAGGCAGCGTGATGGCATGGGCATGCATGGCTTTCAATGGCACTGGGTCACTTGTGTTTATTGATGACATAACAGCAGACAAGAGTAGCCAGATGAATTCTGAAGTGTACCGGGATATACTTTCAGCCCAGATTCAGCCAAATGCCGCAAAGTTGATCGGACGGCGCTTCATAGTACAGATGGACAATGACCCCAAGCATACAGCCAAAGCTACCCAGGAGTTCATGAGTGCAAAAAAGTGGAACATTCTGCAATGGCCAAGTCAATCACCAGATCTTAACCCAATTGAGCATGCATTTCACTTGCTCAAATCCAGAATTAAGACGGAAAGACCCACAAACAAGCAAGACCTGAAGGCTGCGGCTGTAAAGGCCTGGCAAAGCATTAAGAAGGAGGAAACCCAGCGTTTGGTGATGTCCATGGGTTCCAGACTTAAGGCAGTGATTGCCTCCAAAGGATTCGCAACAAAATATTGAAAATAAAAATATTTTGTTTGGGTTTGGTTTATTTGTCCAATTACTTTTGACCTCCTAAAATGGGGAGTGTTTGTAAAGAAATGTGTACAATTCCTACAATTTCTATCAGATATGTTTGTTCAAACCTTCAAATTAAACGTTACAATCTGCACTTGAATTCTGTTGTAGAGGTTTCATTTCAAATCCAATGTGGTGGCATGCAGAGCCCAACTCGCGAAAATTGTGTCACTGTCCAAATATTATACTATAATGCACGCAAACGCATGTGAACGCTGGCAAGCTGATAGACAGGATCCTGCTTGCTCTACTGAGCATGCCCAGAAACCAGCCTCGGGTGATCAGTCCCTTCCTCCCCCTCCCTCTCTATCTCTCTCCCCCTCTGCCTCTCCCTCCCTCTCCCTCTCCTCTCTCTCTCCCCCACCTGAGAGCTGCAGAGACTCGTAACCAAGAAAAATATCGGGTAACCAAGCAAAGCGCTTCTCTTAGTTACCCGATGTTTAATTGGTTACGTGTGCAGGGATTAGGCAGCCCGACTCTTAGCAGCTGCGGATGCTAATAACCAACGTAAATATCGGGTATCCAAGCAAGTTACCCAATGTTTATAATCCTAAAAATGACCACTAGTAGTTATTAATGTAGTCTAATGAAATCGATAGACAGATTTATGCATAAACAATATATATTTAATATTTATAAATAGTTAGAGAGCACACAGTGCATGAAGTGAATTTTAAAACCATGCATACATACAGGACAGTGTGTTGGATCTATCTTAGTAATGGCGCTGGTAGACCAAAATGGAGAAGGCTAGTAATGTACGCCATTGGTCAAATTTACAGTCAATGTTGATAAAGATATATATTACACAATTATATAAATATTAATGTTAGAAAATTCTACAAAAGATATTAGTACAGGACCAATACATCAGCATTGGATATTTTTTGTTTTTAAGGGTGTGACCCAAATTGTAGAATATACAATACTGGCGTACAGTGTAGATTATAAACGTCCTAAAAAACAGTGCAAAGATCTTCAGATATAAAAAATCAGTAAACATAGGATAATTTCTCTCAGCATAATATGGTGTGCATATATGGATCATCAATCAGGTCAAATGATTAAATCACATAGGTCATTGTTGACATCATAGATATACATAGCACAAAAGACAATGGTATGTCCTAATATGTAGCACAAATATCATCAGCATAATATAATTTTCATCAAGGAATGCACCATCCAGAATCTGGGATAATATAATTTTCATCTAAGGGTGTACAACCCAGAATATAGGATGGAAATTTAAACTGTGAATGTGCTACACACAGTGCATAATTGTTCATAGGTCAGTGTTTACTCATAGAATACATTTCCCAAAATAGTCTGGTATATAAATACAGACCAAAGAACAAATCAATCATTTGAGCTTATCAATAAGAGTAAAGAGTTGAGCTAACACAGAGAAGTAAAATGTGTCCCAATATAAACACTTCAATCCTGCTCCAAACATCCTAAATAGTAAGGCATTGGTAATATTGAAATCAGCAGTATATAGGAACACGGAAGCCCCATAGTTATAACATACCAGCTGTAGCCATAAGATCCTCAACACACTGCCCCGCACCTGACGCGTTTCGCAAGAGCTTCGTGCAGGGCAAGTGGCGCTGGTGCTATTTAAAGACCCATAGTGACAATCACCTGTGTTTGCTCGGCGCGCGTCACCTGGCCATCGCGTTGCTCACTTCCGCGTCCGGCGTCCCAGAGAACCCACTGCGCATGCTCGCACTGTGAGAATCCGATTGGACGCCAGGCAGAGAGGGAACAAGGCAATGGAACAGGCGACGCACGCACACACAGTGCACTGGCGGTAACCATTTTAAGTAAGGGCAAGACTATGGGCAAAAATCTTTATATGGCAACACACTTTGAAAATGTGAAATATAACATAATAATATCTCAATTAGTATAGTAGAGACTAGTGATGAGCGAGTACTAAAAAGCTCGGGTGCTCGAAGCTCGGGCCGAGCCTCCCAAGATACTCGTGTACTCGGCCCGAGCAACGAGCCCAATGTTATCCTATGGGAGACCCGAGTATTTTTGTGAAATGACCACCGGCAGCATGTAGAAACCCTAAAAATGGCACAAGAGTTGGGCTCTGCATGCCACCACATTGGATTTGAAATGAAATCTCTACAACAGAATTCAAGTGCAGATTGTAACGTTTAATTTGAAGGTTTGAACAAAAATATCTGATAGAAATTGTAGGAATTGTACACATTTCTTTACATACACTCCACATTTTAGGAGGTCAAAAGTAATTGGACAAATAAACCAAACCCAAACAAAATATTTTTATTTTCAATATTTTGTTGCGAATCCTTTTGAGGCAATCACTGCCTTAAGTCTGGAACCCATGGACATCACCAAACGCTGGGTTTCCTCCTTCTTAATGCTTTGCCAGGCCTTTACAGCCACAGCCTTTCAGGTCTTGCTTGTTTGTGGGTCTTTCCGTCTTAAGTCTGGATTTGAGCAAGTGAAATGCATGCTCAATTGGGTTAAGATCTGGTGATTGACTTGGCCATTGCAGAATGTTCCACTTTTTTGCACTCATGAACTCCTGGGTAGCTTTGGCTGTATCCTTGGGGTCATTGTCCATCTGTACTATGAAGCGCCGTCCGATCAACTTTGCGGCATTTGGCTGAATCTGGGCTGAAAGTATAACCCGGTACACTTCAGAATTCATCCGGCTATTTTTGTCTGCTGTTATGTCATCAATAAACACAAGTGACCCAGTGCCATTGAAAGCCATGCATGCCCATGCCATCACGTTGCCTCCACCATGTTTTACAGAGGATGTGGTGTGCTTTGGATCATGTGCCGTTCCCTTTCTTCTCCAAACTTTTTTCTTCCCATCATTCTGGTACAGGTTGATCTTTGTCTCATCTGTCCATAGAATACTTTTCCAGAACTGAGCTGGCTTCATGAGGTGTTTTTCAGCAAATTTAACTCTGGCCTGTCTATTATTGGAATTGATGAATGGTTTGCATCTAGATGTGAACCCTTTGTATTTACTTTCATGGAGTCTTCTCTTTACTGTTGACTTAGAGACAGATACACCTACTTCACTGAGAGTGTTCTGGACTTCAGTTGATGTTGTGAACGGGTTCTTCTTCACCAAAGAAAGTATGCGGCGATCATCCACCACTGTTGTCATCCGTGGACGCCCAGGCCTTTTTGAGTTCCCAAGCTCACCAGTCAATTCCTTTTTTCTCAGAATGTACCCGACTGTTGATTTTGCTACTCCAAGCATGTCTGCGATCTCTCTGATGGTATTTTTCTTTTTTTTCAGCCTCAGGATGTTCTGCTTCACCTCAATTGAGAGTTCCTTAGACCGCATGTTGTCTGGTCACAGCAACAACTTCCAAATGCAAAACCACACACCTGTAATCAACCCCAGACCTTTTAACTACTTCATTGATTACAGGTTAACGAGGGAGACGCCTTCAGAGTTAATTGCAGCCCTTAGAGTCCCTTGTCCAATTACTTTTGGTCCCTTGAAAAAGAGGAGGCTATGCATTACAGAGCTATGATTCCTAAACTCTTTCTCAGATTTGGATGTGAAAACTCTCATATTGCAGCTGGGAGTGTGCACTTTCAGCCCATATTATATATATATATAATTGTATTTCTGAACATGTTTTTGTAAACAGCTAAAATAACAAAACTTGTGTCACTGTCCAAATATTTCTGGACCTAACTGTATAACATAATAATATCTCAATTAGTATAGTAGAGACATGTCTGGAGCAATTCCATCGCTGTACGATATTCATAACAATGCTGCCTCTTTGGATCTTCATTGGAATTTCTCATATAAACATGCACATCTTGCAATAGATATTGTAGTTGGAAATAACAGAAAATGCCATTCATAAGATGTAGGGGGTCACAGCCACAGCGTCACAAGCCTGTAATAAGCATCAATATAAAAAATGAAAAAGAGAGAGTGAAAGTGAATAATGGAAATGGAATTAAAAAAGGAATTAAAAAAGTGGCGGCAGTGGTCAGGGGTCATACAGCAGGCCGAATGCAATGTCAGTCATCCCAAATCTAGAATCACGGAATCTGGAATTATAAGAATGGTTTAAAACTAGCTATATTGTTTAGTCCTTTTGGCTTAACGGTATCCAATAGAGTAATCCATTTTGCTTCTTTTTGTGCGTGGGCTTTCTTGTAGTTACCACCTCTGGCCCCCAAATGAATCCTGTCTATTCCTCTAAATTTAAGGAGCCTCAAGTTACAGTTATGGGCCTCCCTAAAATGTTTGGGGATGTTCTTTAGGGATTCAATCTCCTCAGGTTTCGTTGCTTTGATTGCATTCCTCACATCTCTGGTATGCTCCATAATACGGGTCCTAAATTCTCTGGAGGTCAGCCCCACGTAGATTAACCCGCAGGGACATAAGGCCCAATACACTACCTCTGTTGTTCGGCAGTTGATATAGTGCACTATTTTATATGTGACTGTATTGGATGAGTTAAAAAACTCTCCTGATCGTTCAACTTGTGTGCATGCACTGCAATCACCACATGGGTAGGTACCCCATCTTTGCCTACTGGTGTTACCAAACAAATTGTTTGGGGGAGGTATGTAGTGACTCCTTACTATCAGATCTTTGATTGTTCTTGATTTTTTGGGGGTTATCGCAGGATAAGATGTAATAATGGATGCAAGATCAGGGTCTGAAAGCAGGATGGGCCAATACTTCTCAAAGATCTTGGTCACTTCATACCATTGCCCATGATAAGGTGTGATGTATCTCACCTTGGTGTCTTTAACTTTTTCATTCTTCTTAAGGAGCTCGAATCGTGATGTATCTCTGCCTCTCAGATATCCATGCTGGACAAAATTATCTCGGTACTGACGAGAATAAAAACGTCTTTTTAAGTCAACAGCCTGTTTTTCAAATAGACTATCTGTAGAGCAGATCCGTCGTGCACGCAAAAACTGACCTGTAGGTATAGCTTTTAAGGTCTGTATGGGGTGGTATGATCTGGCGCTCAATAAGGAATTTACCACAGTTTTTTTGCGAAAGATATCTGTAACCAGAGAGCCATCTTGTTCTTTCATCACTCTGACATCCAAATAGTCAATATTTTCTCGACTGTAAGTAAAAGTAAGTTTGATATTTAGGTTGTTGTTATTAAGACCTTCCATAAATTGCTCAAGCTGGTGGATCTCCCCTTCCTAGATTAGAAACACGTCATCTATGTAGCGCAGCCACATGTGGACTGCGCCAGACGGATGGGATGAAAAATTAATAGATCACTCCCACCACCCAAGAAAAAGGTTCACATACGAGGGCGCACAAGATGCCCCCATAGCGGTCCCCCTCTCCTGGAGGTAGTAGTGATCTTTGAATAGGAAGTAATTGTGTGTCAAGACGTATTCCAATAATATCAAGAGGAGATCCACCAGCTGTGCATCAATGTCAGACATACGCAGATAATAGCCCACCGCTTGGATGCCATGGTGGTGTGCGATTGAAGTGTAGAGTGATTGAACATCAGCTGTAACCATCATGGCATCAACTTCCAGTGACAAATCATCGAGTCTTGTCAGAAATTCAGTAGAATCTCTGATGTATGATGGTAGTGTGCTAACAATCGGTTTTAAGTAATAGTCCAGAAATTTACAGACCGCTTCGTATAGACTGTTATTTCCTGAGACTATTGGCCTCCCCGGAGGGTTCTTGATGTCCTTGTGAGTTTTAGGTAAAAAAAAATTGTTGGTGTAACAGGATATTCACAAGTAAGGCCCTCAAAAATGGATTGGGTAATTACCCCTTCATCATAGGCTTGCTGTAATATGTTCATCAATTCATTTTTGAATCTGAACATAGGATTATTATCAAGCCTGGCATAACAAGATTTATCTTTCAGCTGTTTGAACACTTCTCGCTCGCATGCTTCCGTAGACCAAATAGCCACATTGCCACCCTTGTCAGCCTGCTTAATAACCACATCCTTCATTGACTGTAACTCCTTAAGAGCTCGTCTTTGATGTGGATTCAAGTTGTCATGTGATCGTTTAGCTGGTAACATTCTATTTTCTCGTATGACCATCTTAACAAAGAGATCAATTGTGGAGCAGGCTGACAAAGGTGGAAAGGTGGTAGACTTCTTTTTAGTATATGGTGGAAACTTACTTGAAACATGTATTTCTTGTTCCTCTAACAAAGACTCCAGGACTGCAATGGCCTCCCGTTCTTCATTAGAGAAGCCTGCTATATCCTTGGAGTCCTTTTTATTGAAATATTTCTAAAGTAGGAGTTTGCGCCCAAACAGCTGTAAATCTTTGATGCCGGTAAATATGTTAAAATTAGATACCGGAGAGAACGAAAGACCTAATTGTAACACCTCAAGTTGATCCCTAGTTAATATTTTATTGGTCAGGTTAATTACCTTAAGCGTATCCTAATAATGTCCATTCTTCTGATGATAATCCTGATTTTGTCTTTTTCTAGTAGTATTGCGGGTTTCTATTCCACCCTTAGTAGATGCAAGATTATCCCCATCACGATTGGAAGTTCTAGAGTTCATACTGCTTTCTCCTGATGATATGAAGTCTGATCGGGAGGACATACCGGGTCTGGAGTTTGAACCACGACTATTATTGCGTTCATGATACCATTTGTAGACTGTATTGTTATGGTAATCCGCCACATCTCGTAAATATTTCCGTGTTTTCTTAGATTTAATTTCAGACTCCCATTTCTCCAAATCACCTTCTAATTCTTTATCAAACAACGCCAAAGATTCTTTGGACAATTTTTCCTTGATCTCAGCATTGAGAGTCGTAATATCCTTTTCAAGCTCCTCAAGGCGTTTTTTATCTAGACCAATCAATAATTCGACCATAGTACGCGAACATTGTTTAGACGCCTCCTCCCATCTTGTTTTAAAATTCTCATCATCAACGACAAATGATGGAAAGAGTTGTATTCGTAGGCCTCTAGGTAGTATATCTTTACTGAGGTATTGCTCCAGAGAAGCTTTGTTCCACCAGGTTCGCATACGTTTATGCAGAAGCTGTTTTAACTTAATTTGGGAGTCCCAACATTGCATAGGGGATGACTGTGCCACCGCACCACTACCACCACCAAACACTTCAGCAAGCTGTGTAACCCAGTCGGCGTCCCGACTGCGAAAATCCATAGTTGGACCTAGATTCACCAATACAAAGAACAAGAAAAACAAACCATGAATCTAATGAAGAACGGGAGGCCATTGCAGTCTTGGAGTCTTTGTTAGAGGAACAAGAAATACATGTTTCAAGTAAGTTTCCACCATATACTAAAAAGAAGTCTACCACCTTTCCACCTTTGTCAGCCTGCTCCACAATTGATCTCTTTGTTAAGATGGTCATAGGAGAATATAGAATGTTACCAGCTAAACGATCACATGACAACTTGAATCCACATCAAAGACGAGCTCTTAAGGAGTTACAGTCAATGAAGGATGTGGTTATTAAGCAGGCTGACAAGGGTGGCAATGTGGTTATTTGGTTTATGGAAGCATACGAACGAGAAGCGTTCAAACAGCTGAAAGATAAATCTTGTTATGCCAGGCTTGATAATAATCCTATGTTCAGATTCAAAAATGAATTGATGAACATATTACAGCAAGCCTATGATGAAGGGGTAATTACACAATCCATTTTTGAGGGCCTTACTTGTGAATATTCTGTTACACCAACAATTTTTTTTTACCTAAAATTCACAAGGACATCAAGAACTCTCCGAGGAGGCCAATAGTCTCAGGAAATAACAGTCTATGCGAACCGGTCTGTAAATTTCTGGACTATTACTTAAAACCGATTGTTAGCACACTACCATCATACATCAGAGATTCTACTGAATTTCTGACAAGACTCGATGATTTGTCACTAGAAGTTGATGCCATAATGGTTATAGCTGATGTTCAATCACTCTATACTTCAATCGCACACCACCATGGCATCCAAGCGGTGGCCTATTATCTGTGTATTGCATTGATCAATTCAATAGCTAAATTTCTCTTGATTCATATATTCATGGCAGTAATGTAGGTTCCATTTTTCCCATTTCATTCTTACATATAGCTATTGAATTTTTCATGTCAGTATTCACACAGCAGTTTCTGCTATTACATGTATTCCCCTTGCATAGTCACTGGTGTGCATACCTTATCTCCATATAGTGATGTTATTTTAGGTTTTTGCACCCAGTTCAGACATAGAATGGAGTTCCAAACGTTATTCCTTATTTGTTAGTAGTTTTTCGTTTGTGAACCCTCCCCAACCACACCTATTGCCAATCCATATCATACGCATAAATAGCCTGGGTCTCCGCTTCCCATTCACGGTAAGTTTTTTAACTGCATGAGAGGACACACACAAGCTAGGGACCCCAACGTAGAGAAATACTTTGGCATAGTGTTGGGGCTCTATTGCATTGATCAATTCAGTAGCTAAATTTCTCTTTATTCATACATTCATGACAGTAATGCAGGTTCCATTTTTCCCATTTCATTCTTACATATAGCTATTGAATTTTTCATGTCAGTATTCACACAGCAGTTTCTGCTATTACATGTATTCCCCTTGCATAGTCACTGGTGTGCATACCTTATCTCCATATAATATTATCTGCGTATGTCTGACATTGATGCACAGCTGGTGGATCTCCTCTTGATATTATTGGAATACATATTGACACACAATTACTTCATGTTCAAAGATCACTACTACCTCCAGGAGAGGGGGACCGCTATGGGGGCGTCTTGTGCGCCCTCGTATGCAAACCTTTTTCTTGGGTGGACGGAGCGATCTATTAATTTTCTATCCCATCCGTCTGGCGCAGTCCACATGTGGCTGCGCTACATAGATGACGTGTTTCTAATCTGGGAAGGGGAAATCCACCAGCTTGAGCAATTTATGGAAGGTCTTAATAACAATGACCTAAATATCAAACTTACTTTTACCTACAGTCGAGAAAATATTGACTATTTGGATGTCAGAGTGATGAAAGAACAGGATGGATCTCTGGTTACAGATATCTTTCGCAAAAAAACTGCGGTAAATTCCTAATTGAGCGCCAGATCATCCCACCCCAATACAGACTTAAAAGCTATACCTACAGGTCAGTTTTTGCGTGCACGACGGTTCTGCTCTACAGATAGTCTATTTGAAAAACAGGCTGTTGAGTTAAAAAGACGTTTTTATTCTCATCAGTACAGAGATAATTTTGTCCAGCATGGATATCTGAGAGCCAGAGATACATCACGATTCGAGCTCCTTAAGAAGAATGAAAAAGTTAAAGACACCAAGGTGAGATACATCACACCTTATCATGGGCAATGGTATGAAATGACCAAGATCTTTGAGAAGTATTGGCCCATCCTGCTTTCAGACCCTGATCTCGCATCCATTATTACATCTAAACCTGCGATAACCCCCAAAAAATCAAGAACAATCAAAGATCTGATAGTAAGGAGTCACTACATACCTCCCCCAAACAATTTGTTTGGTAACACCAGTAGGCAAAGATTGGGTACCTACCCATGTGGTGATTGCAGTGCATGCACACAAGTTGAATGATCAGGAGAGTTTTTTAACTCATCCAATACAGTCACATATAAAATAGTGCACTATATCAACTGCCAAACAACAGGGGTAGTGTATTGGGCCTTATGTCCCTGTGGGTTAATCTACGTGGGGCTGACCTCCAGAGAATTTAGGACCAGTTTTATAGAGCATACCAGAGATGTGAGGAACGCAATCAAAGCCCCGAAACCTGAGGAGATTGAATCCCTAAAGAACATCCCCAAACATTTTAGGGAGGCCCATAACTGTAACTGGAGGCTCCTTAAATTTAGAGGAATAGACAGGATTCATTTGGGGGCCAGAGGTGGTAACTACAAGAAAGCCCTCGCAGAAAAAGAAGCAAAATGGATTACTCTATTGGATACCATTAAGCCAAAAGGCCTAAATGATATAGTTAGTTTTAAACCATTCGTATAATCCCAGATTCCGTGATTCTAGATTTGGGATGAATAACATTGCATTCGGGCTGCTGTATGACCCCTGACCACTGCCGCCACTTTTTTAATTCCTTTTTTAATTCCATTTCCATTATTCACTTTCACTCTCTCTTTTTCATTTTTTATATTGATGCTTATTACAGGCTTGTGACGCTGTGGCTGTGACCCCCTACATCTTATGAATGGCATTTTCTGTTATTTCCAACTACAATATCTATTGCAAGATGTGCATGTTTATATGAGAAATTCCAATGAAGATCCAAAGAGGCAGCATTGTTATGAATATCGTACAGCGATGGAATTGCTCCAGACATGTCTCTACTAGTGATGAGCGAGCATGCTTGTTACTACTCGGTACTCGCACGAGTATCACTGTACTCGGTCTACTCGGCGGGGACCGAGTAATCTCGCGATACTCGTGCTGTACTCGTGGTCTTCATCCCTGCATGTTGGCGCTCTTTTGAGAGCCAGCCCTCATGCAGGGATTGGCTGGCAGACCACTGCAATGCCACAGCCCTGTTAGTTGTGGAATTGCAGTGATTGGCCGGCCTGCACAGCGTGACCGAGCCTTTATACCGGCGGGCGCGCTGTGCTCTGCTCACAGCTATCCAGACAGTCAGTGCAGGGAGAGTGTCGCTGCTTCAGGGAAAGTTTTGCGGCCCTTTATAGCTATTTCCGTATCAGGGCTGCAAACAGTGTGACCAAAAGTCCTTCTCAGGACTATTCTAGTTGTATACAGGCAGGCAGGGTATAGCCAGGTCGGAGTACAGTAGCAGAGTCCTTCTCAGGACTATTGTTGCTGTATACAGGCAGGGTATAGCCAGGTTGGAATACAGGCTAGTGACCAAAAGAGTCTTTGTCAGGACTATTGTAGCAGTATACAGGCAGGCAGGCAGGCAGGCAGGGTATATAGCCATTCCTAGTGGTGACCGTATACCAGCCTTCATCATATCTGTGGCTGGTGTACACAGTCTAAAACAGTCCTGATAGTGTCAGACTTCTCAGCAATTGTCGCTCCTAAAACCTGTTAGGTTCTTAGTGCGTCCGTGCTTGCATTTAAAAACCGCACGTGTGTGCCTGTCGGTGGCAGCGTACAGGTGCACTTGTGTGCGTTTTTACAAAAATATTATATAACGCACAAGTGTAGTGTATAATACACGTCAGTCAGCAGTGGCTGATAGTGTCAGAGTTCTTAATTTTTGCTCCTAAAACCTGTGTTAGGTTCTTAGTGCGTCCGTGCTTGCATTTAAAAACCGCACGTGTGTGCCTGTCGGTGGCAGCGTACAGGTGCACTTGTGTGCGTTTTTACAAAAATATTATATAACGCACAAGTGTAGTGTATAATACACGTCAGTCAGCAGTGGCTGATAGTGTCAGAGTTCTTAATTTTTGCTCCTAAAACCTGTGTTAGGTTCTTAGTGCGTCCGTGCTTGCATTTAAAAACCGCACGTGTGTGCCTGTCGGTGGCAGCGTACAGGTGCACTTGTGTGCGTTTTTACAAAAATATTATATAACGCACAAGTGTAGTGTATAATACACGTCAGTCAGCAGTGGCTGATAGTGTCAGAGTTCTTAATTTTTGCTCCTAAAACCTGTGTTAGGTTCTTAGTGCGTCCGTGCTTGCATTTAAAAACCGCACGTGTGTGCCTGTCGGTGGCAGCGTACAGGTGCACTTGTGTGCGTTTTTACAAAAATATTATATAACGCACAAGTGTAGTGTATAATACACGTCAGTCAGCAGTGGCTGATAGTGTCAGAGTTCTTAATTTTTGCTCCTAAAACCTGTGTTAGGTTCTTAGTGCGTCCGTGCTTGCATTTAAAAACCGCACGTGTGTGCCTGTCGGTGGCAGCGTACAGGTGCACTTGTGTGCGTTTTTACAAAAATATTATATAACGCACAAGTGTAGTGTATAATACACGTCAGTCAGCAGTGGCTGATAGTGTCAGAGTTCTTAATTTTTGCTCCTAAAACCTGTGTTAGGTTCTTAGTGCGTCCGTGCTTGCATTTAAAAACCGCACGTGTGTGCCTGTCGGTGGCAGCGTACAGGTGCACTTGTGTGCGTTTTTACAAAAATATTATATAACGCACAAGTGTAGTGTATAATACACGTCAGTCAGCAGTGGCTGATAGTGTCAGAGTTCTTAATTTTTGCTCCTAAAACCTGTGTTAGGTTCTTAGTGCGTCCGTGCTTGCATTTAAAAACCGCACGTGTGTGCCTGTCGGTGGCAGCGTACAGGTGCACTTGTGTGCGTTTTTACCAAACTATTATATAACGCACAAGTGTAGTGTATAATACACGTCAGTCAGCAGTGGCTGATAGTGTCAGAGTTCTTAATTTTTGCTCCTAAAACCTGTGTTAGGTTCTTAGTGCATCCGTGCTTGCATTTAAAAACCGCACGTGTGTGCCTGTCGGTGGCAGCGTACAGGTGCACTTGTGTGCGTTTTTACCAAACTATTATATAACGCACAAGTGTAGTGTATAATACACGTCAGTCAGCAGTGGCTGATAGTGTCAGAGTTCTTAATTTTTGCTCCTAAAACCTGTGTTAGGTTCTTAGTGCGTCCGTGCTTGCATTTAAAAACCGCACGTGTGTGCCTGTCGGTGGCAGCGTACAGGTGCACGATTTGCACAAACTTTGATATAACGCCCAAGTCTAGTGAATACACGTCAGCACAGCATTGGGAAATGCGCAAGGGCATTGGCAAGGAACAAGGAAGTGGACGTGATGGTGGTGCAGGCAGAGGCCGAGGTCGTGGGCAAGCTCTAATTTTGCCACAACAGGGCCACATCTAGTCGCTCGCACGTCCTGTCCCAAATTCTTGGGGACCGCAGCAGTACACCGCTCTTGAACCAAGACCAGTGTCAACAGGTTGTTAGTTGGATAGCGGATAATGCTTCCAGTCAGATTGGCACCACCACAAACACTCTGTCTTCCACACGGTCAAGTGTCAGTAGCCGTGATACTGCACCGCACATTTCAGAATCTGATCCTCCTTCCTACCACAAGGCTGAGTACACGTCCTCGGACATTAATGATCCCACACTTGGACACTCGGAAGAGCTGTTCACGTTTCCATTCGCACATTCTGGCCTCTCGCCAGCTCATGTTGAAGTGGGTCATGAGGAGATCGTATGTACAGATGGCCAAATATTTGAGCAGCCACGTTCTCACGAAGTTGGCAACGTGTCTCAACAAGGGGTGGACGATGATGAGACACAATTGTCAGGAAGTCAGGAGGAGGAGCAGGGTGCGGAAGAGGAAGACGACGTGGTGGATGATCCAGTAACTGACCCAACCTGGCAGGAGGATATGCAGAGCGAGGACAGCAGTGCACAGGGGGAGGGAGGCGTAGCATCCCAACAGGCAGTAAGAAGCAGGGTGGTGGCTCCAGGCAGAAGTCAGGCAACCGTTCCCCGGAACAACAACACGACACAAGGTGCCTGTACAAATGTTTGGTCTTCCCGAGTCTGGCAGTTTTTTAAGTTGGATCCAGATGATTCTAAAAAGGCCATTTGCAACACCTGCCGTGCCAGCATCAGCAGGGGTACCAAAACTAGCAGCCTGACCACCACCAGCATGATCAGGCACATGTCAGCCAAGCACCCGACTTTGTGGGAAGTACAACAGAGTCGAGGAGCAGTGCTTGCTAATGTCACTGCTACGTCTTCGCTGGTTGTGCATGCGAGCCAATCCCCTGTCCATGCTGCCTGCGAACAAGCCTCCTCCGGTCCTGCAGTTGCCTACGCAGAAATAACACCATCATCAAGCACGTCCTTGTCCCAGCGCAGCGTTCAGTTATCCATTCAGCAAACCTTTGAACGCAGGCGCAAATACACTGCCAACACCCCACATGCCACAGTTCTAAATGCTAACATTTCGCGACTGCTTGCGCTGGAAATGTTGCCTTTTAGGCTGGTGGAGACAGAAGCATTCCGTGACCTGATGGCGGCAGCTGTCCCACGTTACTCGATCCCCACCCGCCACTATTTCTCCCGGTGTGCCGTCTCCGCGTTGCATAACCACGTGTCACAAAACATCACACGTGCCCTGAACAACGCTGTTTCACCCAAAGTCCACCTAACCACAGACACGTGGACAAGTGCTTGTGGGCAAGGCTGCTACATCTCGTTGACGGCACACTGGGTTAATATTGTGGAAGCTGGGACCAAGTCTGAGCGAGGGACGGAACACGTCCTTCCCACACCAAGGTTTGCAGGCCCTACCTCAGTCAGTGTTTCACCCACACTCTACAGCTCCGGAATGTCATGCTCTTCAGCCTCCTCCTCCTCCTGCGCATCCTCATCCACTGTACCCTCCACACCAGTCCCAAGCTGGAAGCACTGCAGCACTGCCTCGGCGAAGCGGCAACAGGCTGTGCTGAAGCTAATCTGCATAGGTGACAAACCCCACAATGCAGAAGAGCTGTGGACAGCTCTGAAACAGCAGGCAGATCACTGGCTCACACCTCTGAACCTAAAGCCAGGAAAGGTCGTGTGTGACAATGGCCGGGACCTGGTGGCGGCTTTGAGGCGAGGCCAGCTGACACATGTTCCATGCGTGGCCCATGTGCTCAACCTCGTGGTTCAGCGGTTTCTAAAGTCATACCCAGAGCTGTCTGATCTGCTGGTAAAAGTTCGCCGCCTGTCTGCACATTTTCGAAAGTCACCTACTGCTTCAGCCGGCCTTGCCGGCTTTCAGCGCAGTTTGCATCTTCCGGCTCACAGACTGGTGTGTGATGTCCCCACGCGTTGGAATTCAACTCTGCACATGTTGGTCAGGATATGTGAGCAGAAGAGGGCAGTTGTTGAGTACCTGCATCACCTAAGCCGTCGGGAAATGGGTCAAACTCCACACATAACACCTGAGGAGTGGAGATGGATGTCCGACCTATGTACCATCCTCCAAAACTTTGAGGACTCCACCAAGATGGTGAGTGGTGATGACGCCATTATTAGCGTCACCATACCGCTACTCTGCCTTCTAAAACGGTCTCTGCTCAAAACCAAACATGATGCATTGCAGGCGGAGCGCGATGAGTTGCAGCAAGAAACAGTAGTGGGTGTGGGTGATAACACACAGCCCAGCCTCGTCTCATCACAACGTGCAGTGGAGGACTATGACGAGGAGGAGGATGAAGACATGGAGCAAATCTCCGGCCAAATTGAGGATATGACATGCACACCAGTCATATCCTCGGTTCAGCGTGGCTGGCCAGAGGACAGGGTAGATGAGGAGGAGGAGGAGGAGGAGGAGGAGGAGGACAGCATGTTCAGTCAACGTGTTGGTCAGGCTACTGAAGTCCTGGCTGTTAAGAGTCTGGCGCACATGGCTGACTTTATGGTAAGCTGCCTGTCTCGTGACCCTCGCGTTAAGAACATCTTGGCCGACAATCATTACTGGTTGGTAACACTGTTAGACCCACGCTACAAGGAGAACTTTATGTCTCTTATTCCCGAGGCGGAGAGGTCAACCAAAATGCAGCAGTTCCGGAAGGCCATAGTCACGGAAGTAGGCAAAGCATTCCCCTCACAAAACGCTAGCGGCATAGGTCATGAATCAGTGGACAACCAAGGCGTACAGCCGAGAGAGGCACAAGTCCAATCCGCCAGAGGTAGGGGAACAGTCTTTAAGATGTGGGACAGTTTTCTCAGCCCCTCACGTACCACAGCCCCTGAGGTGCGGGGTAGTGCCACAAGAAATACTAAGTTTGCCCAGATGCTCAAGGAGTACCTTGCAGATCGAACAACTGTACTCCGACATTCCTCTGTGCCTTACAATTATTGGGTATCCAAGGTGGACACGTGGCATGAATTGGCTCTCTACGCCTTGGAAGTCCTGGCCGGCCCTGCCGCTAGCGTTTTGTCAGAGCGTGTTTTTAGTGCCGCAGGTGGAATCATTACAGATAAACGCACCCGCCTGTCAACTGAAAATGCTGACAGGCTGACTCTGATCAAGATGAACAAGGGTTGGATTGGGCCAGACTTCACCACACCACCAGCAAATGAGAGCGGAATTTAAAGTTTGTAACGGGAATTTGCCATGTACCTCCAGTCACCCATGGGTACACACTTCTGGACTTTGGATAATCGCTGGACTGCTCCTCCTTCTCCTCATGCGCCACCATGATGACCGTTACAAGAGTTAGGCCTTTGTTTCAGGTATACCCCCAGTGGTAAATTTTTTCGCCCATTCTTTGCAGAATGGCCATTACAACGACAGGAGACCCGCTCCTTTGCAATGGGAACAATGTTTTGAGGCCCTCATGCACGTCTCTATGCAGGGACAACATGGAGCCTCCCAATTTTTGGCTGCCCTGCCTAAGGGCTATACTACAAAAGACCCACTTCCTTCCAATGGGCACTTCAGGTTTACAGGCCCTCATGCACGTCTCTATCCAGGGACAACGTGGAGCCTCCCAATTTTTGGCTGCCCTGCCAAAGGGCTATACTACAAAAGACCCACTTCCTTCCAATGGGCACTTCAGGTTTACAGGCCCTCATGCACGTCTCTATCCAGGGACAACGTGGAGCCTCCCAATTTTTGGCTGCCCTGCCTAAGGGCTATACTACAATAGACCCACTTCCTTCCAATGGGCACTTCAGGTTTACAGGCCCTCATGCACGTCTCTATCCAGGGACAACGTGGAGCCTCCAAATTTTTGGCTGCCCTGCCTAAGGGCTATACTACAATAGACCCACTTCCTTCCAATGGGCACTTCAGGTTTACAGGCCCTCATGCACGTCTCTATCCAGGGACAACGTGGAGCCTCCCAATTTTTGGCTGCCCTGCCAAAGGGCTATACTACAAAAGACCCACTTCCTTCCAATGGGCACTTCAGGTTTACAGGCCCTCATGCACGTCTCTATCCAGGGACAACGTGGAGCCTCCCAATTTTTGGCTGCCCTGCCTAAGGGCTATACTACAATAGACCCACTTCCTTCCAATGGGCACTTCAGGTTTACAGGCCCTCATGCACGTCTCTATCCAGGGACAACGTGGAGCCTCCCAATTTTTGGCTGCCCTGCCAAAGGGCTATACTACAAAAGACCCACTTCCTTCCAATGGGCACTTCAGGTTTACAGGCCCTCATGCACGTCTCTATCCAGGGACAACGTGGAGCCTCCCAATTTTTGGCTGCCCTGCCTAAGGGCTATACTACAATAGACCCACTTCCTTCCAATGGGCACTTCAGGTTTACAGGCCCTCATGCACGTCTCTATCCAGGGACAACGTGGAGCCTCCCAATTTTTGGCTGCCCTGCCTAAGGGCTATACTACAATAGACCCACTTCCTTCCAATGGGCACTTCAGGTTTACAGGCCCTCATGCACGTCTCTATCCAGGGACAACGTGGAGCCTCCCAATTTTTGGCTGCCCTGCCTAAGGGCTATACTACAATAGACCCACTTCCTTCCAATGGGCACTTCAGGTTTACAGGCCCTCATGCACGTCTCTATCCAGGGACAACGTGGAGCCTCCCAATTTTTGGCTGCCCTGCCAAAGGGCTATACTACAAAAGACCCACTTCCTTCCAATGGGCACTTCAGGTTTACAGGCCCTCATGCACGTCTCTATCCAGGGACAACGTGGAGCCTCCCAATTTTTGGCTGCCCTGCCTAAGGGCTATACTACAATAGACCCACTTCCTTCCAATGGGCACTTCAGGTTTACAGGCCCTCATGCACGTCTCTATCCAGGGACAACGTGGAGCCTCACAATTTTTGGCTGCCCTGCCTAAGGGCTATACTACAGTAGACCCACTTCCTTCCAATGGGCACTTCAGGTTTACAGGCCCTCATGCACGTCTCTATCCAGGGACAACGTGGAGCCTCCCAATTTTTGGCTGCCCTGCCTAAGGGCTATACTACAAAAGACCCACTTCCTTCCAATGGGCACTTCAGGTTTACAGGCCCTCATGCACGTCTCTATCCAGGGACAACGTGGAGCCTCCCAATTTTTGGCTGCCCTGCCTAAGGGCTATACTACAATAGACCCACTTCCTTCCAATGGGCACTTCAGGTTTACAGGCCCTCATGCACGTCTCTATCCAGGGACAACGTGGAGCCTCCAAATTTTTGGCTGCCCTGCCTAAGGGCTATACTACAATAGACCCACTTCCTTCCAATGGGCACTTCAGGTTTACAGGCCCTCATACACGTCTCTATCCAGGGACAACGTGGAGCCTCCCAATTTTTGGCTGCCCTGCCTAAGGGCTATACTACAATAGACCCACTTCCTTCCAATGGGCACTTCAGGTTTACAGGCCCTCATGCACGTCTCTATCCAGGGACAACGTGGAGCCTCCCAATTTTTGGCTGCCCTGCCAAAGGGCTATACTACAAAAGACCCACTTCCTTCCAATGGGCACTTCAGGTTTACAGGCCCTCATGCACGTCTCTATCCAGGGACAACGTGGAGCCTCCCAATTTTTGGCTGCCCTGCCTAAGGGCTATACTACAATAGACCCACTTCCTTCCAATGGGCACTTCAGGTTTACAGGCCCTCATGCACGTCTCTATCCAGGGACAACGTGGAGCCTCACAATTTTTGGCTGCCCTGCCTAAGGGCTATACTACAATAGACCCACTTCCTTCCAATGGGCACTTCAGGTTTACAGGCCCTCATGCACGTCTCTATCCAGGGACAACGTGGAGCCTCCCAATTTTTGGCTGCCCTGCCTAAGGGCTATACTACAAAAGACCCACTTCCTTCCAATGGGCACTTCAGGTTTACAGGCCCTCATGCACGTCTTTATCCAGGGACAACGTGGAGCCTCCCAATTTTTGGCTGCCCTGCCTAAGGGCTATACTACAAAAGACCCACTTTCTTCCAATGGGCACTTCAGGTTTACAGGCCCTCATGCACGTCTGTATGCAGGGTCATTGGTGAACCTCAAAATTTTGGACTGCCCTGGCAAAGGAAAATACTACAAAGACTCAGTTCCTCAAAATGGGCACATTAGACTCAGAGGCCTTTATGTACGTCTCTTCTCAGGGACATCGGAGTGCCACACAATGTTTTACGTAAAATCTTTCATGTATTGATCTCAAAAAGTAACATACATTAGCTCTATCTCACTATTGGGCATGTGCCCTTAACATTTCCGCCATGAAAATTCATTTTGGTGTCATTTTGGAAGGTTTTTTGGTGAGTCCGTAAAAATGGCGTAAAACGCGGACAAAATTGTTCACAGCTGTGACTTTTGAGTGATAAATGCTTCAAGGGGTCTTCCCCATGCTGTTGCCATGTCATTTGAGCACTCTTCGGAGACTTTTGTGCCATTTTTAGGGTTTCTACATGCTGCCGGTGGTCATTTCACAAAAATACTCGGGTCTCCCATAGGATAACATTGGGCTCGTTGCTCGGGCCGAGTACACGAGTATCTTGGGAGGCTCGGCCCGAGCTTCGAGCACCCGAGCTTTTTAGTACTTGCTCATCACTAGTCTCTACTATACTAATTGAGATATTATTATGTTATATTTCACATTTTCAAAGTGTGTTGCCATATAAGGATTTTTGCCCATACTCTTGCCCTTACTTAAAATGGTTACCACCAGTGCACTGTGTGTGCGTGCGTCGCCTGTTCCATTGCCTTGTTCCCTCCCTGCCTGGCGTCCAATCGGATTCTCACAGTGCGAGCATGCGCAGTGGGTTCTCTGGGACGTCGGACGCGGAAGTGAGCGACGCGATGGCCAGGTGACGCCCGCCGAGCAAACACAGGTGATTGTCACTATGGGTCTTTAAATAGCACCAGCGCCACTTGCCCTGCACCTTGAGATGAAGCTTTTGCGAAACGCATCAGGTGCGGGGCAGTGTGTTGAGGATCTTATGGCTACAGCTGGTATGTTATAACTATGGGGCTTCCGTGTTCCTATATACTGCTGATCTCAATATTACCAATGCCTTACTATTTAGGATGTTTGGAGCAGGATTGAAGTGTTTATATTGGGACACATTTTACTTCTCTGTGTTAGCTCAACTCTTTACTCTTATTGATAAGCTCAAATGATTGATTTGTTCTTTGGTCTGTATTTATATACCAGACTATTTTGGGAAATGTATTCTATGAGTAAACACTGACCTATGAACAATTATGCACTGTGTGTAGCACATTCACAGTTTAAATTTCCATCCTATATTCTGGGTTGTACACCCTTAGATGAAAATTATATTATCCCAGATTCTGGATGGTGCATTCCTTGATGAAAATTATATTATGCTGATGATATATGTGCTACATATTAGGACATACCATTGTCTTTTGTGCTATGTATATCTATGATGTCAACAATGACCTATGTGATTTAATCATTTGACCTGATTGATGATCCATATATGCACACCATATTACGCTGGAAGAAATTATCCTATGTTTACTGATTTTTTATATCTGAAGATCTTTGCACTGTTTTTTAGGACATTTATAATCTACACTGTACGCCAGTATTGTATACTAGAAGGTGGCCCGATTCTACGCATCGGGTATTCTAGAATTTGCGTATTGTGTAGTTCATGTATGATTTTTGTTATATATATATATATATATATATATATATATATATAGATGTTGTTGTGTGTAGTTACCAAGTGTTTGTGTAGGGCGCTGTACATGTTCTGAGTGTCGCGGGGGGTGAGAGCGGTGTTGTATGTGTGTTGCGTGTGTTGCGTTGTTTGTGGAGCGCTGTGTGTCTGTAGCGTTCTGTGTGTGTGTGTGTTGTGCGGTTTGTGTGGGTGTGGTGTGTTTTGGGGGGAGGTATGTTTTGAGCAATGTGTGTGTTGTGCAGTATGTGCGTATATTTGTGTGTGCAGCGTTGTCTGTGTGTGTGGGTGTCTGTGTAGGGCGTTGTTTGTGATTCCTAGTGTGTGTGTGTGTGTTGGGGGGAGGTGTGCACCTCCCATCGTGCTCCATCCCCCATGCTGCGCACCCCCCATCGTGCTGCATCCCCCATGCTGCGCACTCCCAAACGTGCTCCATCCGCCATGCTGCGCACTCCCAAACGTGGTCCATCCGCCATGCTGCGCACTCCCAAACGTGCTCCATCCGCCATACTGCGCACTCCCCATCGTGCTGCATCCCCCATGCTGCGCACTCCCAAACGTGCTCCATCCGCCATGCTGCGCACTCCCCATCGTGCTCTATCCGCCATGCTGCACACTCCCAAACGTGCTCCATCCGCCATGCTGCGCACTCCCAAACGTGCTCCATCCGCCATGCTGCGCACTCCCTATCATGCTCCATCCGCCATGCTGCGCACTCCCAAACGTGCTCCACCCGCCATGCTGCGCACTCCCAAACGTGCTCCATCCGCCATGCTGCGCACTCCCAAACGTGGTCCATCCGCCATGCTGCGCACTCCCAAACGTGGTCCATCCGCCATGCTGCGCACTCCCAAACGTGCTCCATCTGCCATGCTGCGCACTCCCAAACGTGCTCCATCCGCCATGCTGCGCACTCCCCATCGTGCTCCATCCGCCATACTGCGCACTCCCCATCGTGCACCATCCGGCATGCTGCGCACTCCCAAACGTGCTCCATCCGCCATGCTGCGCACTCCCAAACGTGCTCCATCCGCCATGCTGCGCACTCCCAAACGTGCTCCATCCGCCATGCTGCGCACTCCCAAACGTGCTCCATCCGCCATGCTGCGCACTCCCAAACGTGGTCCATCCGCCATGCTGCGCACTCCCAAACGTGGTCCATCCGCCATGCTGCGCACTCCCAAACGTGCTCCATCCGCCATGCTGCGCACTCCCAAACGTGCTCCATCCGCCATACTGCGCACTCCCAAACGTGCTCCATCCGCCATACTGCGCACTCCCCATCGTGCACCATCCGGCATGCTGCGCACTCCCAAACGTGCTCCATCCGTCATGCTGCGCACTCCCAAACGTGCTCCATCCGTCATGCTGCGCACTCCCAAACGTGCTCCATCCGCCATGCTGCGCACTCCCAAACGTGTTCCATCCGCCATGCTGCGCACCCCCTATCATGCTCCATCCGCTTGGGAGTGCGCAGCATGCCGGATGGTGCACGATGGGGAGTGCGCAGTATGGCGGATGGAGCACGTTTGGGAGTGCGCAGTATGGCGGATGGAGCACGTTTGGGAGTGCGCAGCATGGCGGATGGACCACGTTTGGGAGTGCGCAGCATGGCGGATGGACCACGTTTGGGAGTGCGCAGCATGGCGGATGGACCACGTTTGGGAGTGCGCAGCATGGCGGATGGACCACGTTTGGGAGTGCGCAGCATGGGGGATGCAGCACGATGGGGAGTGCGCAGTATGGCTGATGGAGCACGTTTGCTCAGCCTCTCTCCTTCCAGCCTCCCTCAGCATCAGCCTCCCCCTCCCAGCCTTCCCCAAGATCAGCCTCTCTGCTCCCAGCCTCCTCCAGCACGCCGTGCTCCTCTGCCGACACTCACCCACACCCGATCGCATCCACTCACCCACACAACCGATCGCATCCACTCACCCACACAACCGATCGCATCCACTCACCCACACAACCGATCGCATCCACTCACACACACAACCGATCGCATCCACTCACACACACCCGATCGCATACACTCACACACACAGACACTGACGATATTGCACATACGCGCTGATACTCACAACATCCGGGGATATCACATGCTTCTGGCCATGTGATCCTCCGTCAGGTCCTGGAAGCTCACAGCACAATATCGCCGCCGAGAAGCAAGCGATATCCCAGGATGTTGTGAGTATTTGGATGCGATGTGATGTGTGTGTGTGAGTGAGTGTGATCTGATTTGTGTGTGTGTGTGTGCTGTTATGTTATGTATGTTCCGCAGCTGCAGGACCTTGATGTGTGGATGCGATGTGATGTGTGTGTGAGGTGTGTATGAGAGTGAGTGTGAGCCGGTGTACACTGGTAACTATGATACACATCGGGTAACTAAGGGACCTTAGTTACCCGATGTGTATAATGGTTACCAGCTTTCACGGCCTCCGTTAAGATCCCAGCATCGCAAGGTTATGTCTGGCGCTGCCGGGATCCTGACGGAGCCGGTGTAGAAGCAAGCGATATCCCAGCATGTTGTGATGTGTGGATGTGATGTGTGAGGTGTGTGTGAGAGTGAGTGTGATCTGATGTGTGTGTACTCACCTGGGAATCGGAGCCCCGTGTCAGTTGGGCCACAGCGAGCGTGCATTGCGTGAGGGGGGCGGGGCCTGCAGAGAGCCGGGGCGAGAGGCCAATCCGTGTGGGGGGGCGGGGCCATGGCGAACCCAGCGGCCAATCAGCTTTGTGTCACCGTAAGGACACAATTTCGGAGCATGACAGACAGACAGACAGACAGACAGACAGACAGACAGAATAAGGCAATTATATATATAGATTCTACAATTTGGGTCACACCCTTAAAAACAAAAAATATCCAATGCTGATGTATTGGTCCTGTACTAATATCTTTTGTAGAATTTTCTAACATTAATATTTATATAATTGTGTGATATATATCTTTATCAACATTGACTGTAAATTTGACCAACGGCGTACATTATTAGCCTCCTCCATTTTGGTCTACCAGCGCCATTACTAAGATAGATCCAACACACTGTCCTGTATGTATGCATGGTTTTAAAATTCACTTCATGCACTGTGTGCTCTCTAACTATTTATAAATAATAAATATATATATTGTTTTTGTATAAATCTGTGTCTATCGATTTCATTAGACTACATTATTAACTACTAGTGGTCATTTTTAGGATTATATTATATTTGAGGGACCCTGGTTAATATGCTAACCTCTAGATATATATAATGGATCCGATTCATGGTTTGTTTTTCAAGTTACCCAATGTTTACCTTGGTTACGAGCCTCTGCAGCAGTCAGAAGCCGGCTCACAGTCTTTCACGTTCAGTTCCATTGACTCCCGATCACATTACTCCAATGCCCGCCCATAAACTTAAAGTGACAGGATCCTGCAAAATAACACATGCGTTTGCATGCGTTTTTTCGCTATAAAAGCAGGATCCGCTTTTACAGCAAAAAAACATTCATGACGCATGTTAAAAAAACGTAGTGTGAAAGCAGCCTTTATTGACTATTTTGTCTCCTATTCAGCTGTCCGATCTACCAACATTTTTATAATGAAATTAACTGCTTTATGTGCACATGTTGCGTTTTTTTTTCCACAGAAACGCTGCGTTTTGAACTGCAGCGTTACTGCATGCATTCAGCTTCCCCAATAAAGTCTATGAGAAAGCCGAAAAATCAATGCACACGCTGCGTTTGTAAATGCAGCGTTTTGGATGCCCAAAATCCCTACGGAAAAAAAAGAAGCATGTCACTTCTTTTGTGCGTTGTAGCTGCGTTCTGCACCCATTGAAATCAATGATGTGGGTCAGAACGCAACCAAAATGCACTTGGACTGCATTTTTGTTGCATTCCTCATGCTTTAAACGCAAGCCTTTTCAGTCTCTCTCTGTCAATGTCGGTTAATCTCTGTCTGTGGATGTCGGTGAATCTCCCTCTGTCTGTCGGTCGGTCTCTTTCTCTGTCAGTTGGTCGCTCTGTCTGTCTCTCTCTCTCTGTCGGTCAGTCTCTCTCTCTCTGTCTGTCCCTCTCTCTGTCTGTCTCTCTCTCTGTCTATCCCTCTCTCTGTCCATCGGTCATGCTCTCCCCCTCTCTCATACTCACCGATCCCCGATCACCGGGGCGGCACTGCACGGCGTTCACACTGCTCCGGCGGCTTTTCCTCGTTTGAAAATGCCGGCCGCTCATTATTCAATCTCGTATTCCCTGCTTTCCCCGCCACCGGCACCTATGATTGGTTGCAGTCAGACACGCCCCCCGCTGAGTGACAGCTGTCTCACTGCAACCAATCACAGCCGCAGGTGGGCGGGTCTATATTGTGCAGTAAAATAAATAAATAAATAATTAAAAAAAAATGGCGTGCAGTCCCTCTCAAATTTTCATAACAGCCAAGATAAGGCCACACGGCTGAAGGCTGGTATTCTCAGGATGGGGAACGCCACGTTATGGGGAGCCCCCCAGCCTAAAAATATCAGCCAGCAGCCGCCCGGAATTGCCGCACCCATGAGATGCGACAGTCCCGGGACTCTACCCGGCTCATTCCGAATTGCCCTGGTGCGGTGGCAATTGGGGTAATAAGGAGTTAATGGCAGCCCATAGCTGCCACTAAGTCCTAAGTTAATCATGATAGGCGTCTCCCCGAGATACCTTCCATAATTAACCTGTAAGTAAAAGTAAATAAATACATACACCTGAAAAAATCCTTTATTTGGAATAAAAGACAAAAAAACCCAACCTCGTTCACCACTTTATTAAGCCCCGAAAACCCCTCTAGGTCCGACGTAATCCATGGAGGTACCGCTTCGCTTCCAGCTCTGCTACATGAAGCTGACAGGAGTGGCAGTAGAACACCGCCGCCTGCTGTCGTGCTGTCAGCGGGGACGTCACTGAGGTAATGCCGGTGTGTGTGTGCGGTGAAGATGGGGGTGGTAGTGTCGGGATGTGTGCGGGGATGTCGGCGGTAATGTCAGGGTGTGTGCGGGGATGTCGGAATGTGTGCGGGGATGTCAGCGGTAATGTCAGGATGTGTCTGGGAATGTCGGCGGTAATGTCGGAATGTGTGCTGGGATGTCGGCAGTAATGTCGGGATGTGTGCGGGGATGTCGGCGGTAATGTCAGGATGTGTGCCGGGATGTCGGCAGTAATGTCGGGATGTGTGCGGGGATGTTGGCGGTAATGTCGGGATGTGTGCGGGGATGTTGGGATGTGTGCGGGGATGTCAGCGGTAATGTTAGGATGTGTGCGGGGGTGTCGGCAGTAATGTCGGGATGTGTGCGGGGATGTCGGGATGTGTGCGGGGATTTCGGCGGTAATGTCAGGATGTGTGCGGGAATGTCGGGTTTTGTGCGGGGATGTCGGGATGTGTGCGGGGATGTCGGGATGTGTGCAGGGATGTCGGCGGTAATGTCGGGATGTGTGCGGGGATGTCGGGATGTGTGCGGGGATGTCAGCGGTAATGTCAAGATGTGTCCGGGAATGTCGGCGTTAATGTCGGAATGTGTGCGGGGATGTCGGCAGTAATGTCGGGATGTGTGCAGGGATGTCGGCGATAATGTCGGGGTGTGTGCGGGGATGTCGGGATGTGTGCAGGGATGTCGGCGGTAATGTCAGGATGTGTGCAGGGATGTCGGCGGTAATATCGGGATGTGTGCGGGGATGTCGGCGGTAATGTCGGGATGTGTGCGGGGATGTCGGCGGTAATGTCGGGATGTGTGCGGAGATGTGTGCGGGGGATGTCAGCGGTAATGTTAGGATGTGTGCGGGGGTGTCGGCAGTAATGTCGTGATATGTGCGGGGATGTTGGGATGTGTGCGGGGATGTCGGCGGTAATGTCAGGATGTGTGCGGGAATGTCGAGTTTTGTGCGGGGATGTCGGGATGTGTGCGGGGATGTCGGGATGTGTGCAGGGATGTCGGCGGTAATGTTGGGGTGTGTGCGGGGATGTCGGCGGTAATGTCGGGATATGTGTGGGGATGTCGGCGGTAATGTCGGGGTGTGTGCGGGGATGTCGGGGTGTGTGCGGTAATGTCGGGGTTTGTGCGGGGTTGTCGGGGTGGGTGTGGGGATGTCGGTGTTAATGTCAGGATGTGTGCGGGAATGTCGGGTTGTGTGCGGGGATGTCGGGATGTTTGCGGGGATGTTGGAGGTAATGTCGGGGTGTGTGCGGGGATGTCGGCGGTAATGTCGGGGTGTGCGCGGGGATGTCGGGGTGTGTGCGGGGATGTCGGCGGTAATGTTGGGGTGTGTGCGGGGATGTCGGGGTGTGTGCGGGGATGTCGGCGGTAATGTCGGGGTGTGTGCGGGGATGTCCGCGGTAATGTCGGGGTGTGTGCGGGGATGTTGGCGGTAATGTCGGGGTGTGTGCGGGGATGTCGGTCAGTGTTGTCATGTTTGACAGTGCGGTCCCACTCGGCTCAGCTGAAAGTCTATGGGGATGCTGCAGAGAAGAGTGGGACCACACTGTCAAAAATGTTCGTTCTGGAAGCATTCAGAACGCATGAATTCAGCAGGAATTCTGCAGTAACAATGCGTCTCAGAACGCAGCTTTTCGGCTGCATTCTGAGACGCGCATGCAGCTGCAGAATAGAACGCAACGTGCGCATATAGAAGCACACTTTAGGTAGTTTTTTATAGAATAAATATCCTGACTAGAGTTGAGCGCAGTTCATGGTTCGTGGTTCTCCAGTTCGCGGCTCGAGTTATTTTGGGGGCTGTTCTAGATCGAACTAGAACTCAAGCTTTTTGCTAAAAGCTCGATAGTTCTAGATACGTTCGAGAACGGTTCTAGCAGCAAAAAGCAGGGCTTTTTACAGCTGCAGTGTGCAGGAGCCATCGCTGGCAGCCAGCCAGAAGCTGGTAACCAAGATAAACATCGGGTATCCAACCAAAGCACTTTGGTTAGTAACCCGATGTTTATCCTAGTTACGTGCTGGAAGCCCACACTTCCCCGCTCAGCTCACTCCGCCCCCTCCTGCCCGCGGCATGTACACATACATACACACGTACACACACACACACACACACACACTCTGCACACATGGCCCCGCTCGGCTTACCTGCGGTGATGAAGTCCCGCCATCCCGACCTCAGCGCTGTCACTGTCCTCCATGGCCGCCGCTTGTCACATCACCTTCCCTCGCTTCCGACCCGAGACTGACTAGCGGTGACGTCACGAGCCTCTCGCGATACTTGGCTGTGAAGGCGGCGGTCATTGAACTCAGTGACAGGGGCTGTCAGTGTACTGGAGATCAGCGCAGGTAATGTACCTCGCTGACAGCAGCACTTGTCATCCCCTGCAGTGACCTGGGCTGACCCATTGATGTTAGCTCAGGTCACTGCACTGCTCTCCCAGCCAATGGGGAACATTCTGCTCTTCATTGACTGGGACAGTGTGGATCGTCATGGCAACCCCTTGGATTACAGCAGACCTGGATTTGTTTTTCTTTCTAATAAATTTGTTAAAGAGGGAATGTTTTGGGGAGTGTTTTTTCAAATAAAAATGTGTTTGTCGTCTATTTTTTTTTATTACTGACTGGATTGGTGATGTCGGGTATCTGATAGACGCCTGACCTCACCAACCCCAGGGCTTGATGCCAGGTGACATTACACATCTGGTATTAACCCCATATATTACCCCGTTTGCCACCGCACCAGGGCGCGGGATGAGCTGGGGCGAAGCACCAGGATTGGCGCATCTAATGGATGCGCCACTTCTGGGGCGGCTGCGGCCTGCTATTTTTAGGCTGGGGAGAGTTCAATAACCATGGACCTCCCTAGTCTGAGAATATCAGACCCCAGCTGTCTGCTTTACCTTGGCTGGTGATCCAATTTTGGGGGGACCCCTACGTGTTTTTTTTTTAAAATTATTTATTTAATTTAAAATAACAGCGTGGGGTGCCCTCAGTTTTGGATTACCAGCCAAGGTGAGGTTGCCAGCTGTGGTCTGCAGGCTGCAGCCGTCTGCTTTACCCTAGCTGGCTACAAAACTAGGGGGAACCCTACGTCATTTTTTTTTTCATTTTTTTGGCTAAATACAAAGCTCAGCACCCTTTAGTGCCACATGAAAGGCACCAAAGGGTGCAAAATTACAAAATGCAGGAGAGTGGGACATTATGTGTCTTTCTGCCATTATAATGACAGAAAAGACTGATATGAAGTGTACAAGCACAAGAAAATCACCAGCGCGCTTTACGCTGTGAAAAGCAGTAGCAAATGGCACTGGAGTGAACATGTGACCGCCTCATGTAGGATGAAGCTATGGATCCTGGGTAAATTTATGCATTTACCCTCCTTCAGTTTTTTTGCAGTACACAAAAAAAACGGAAGGCACACGGATGACAAACAGATGACATACGGACCGTCTACGGAACGGAAACGGATGCCACACGGATGCACCCGTGAAAAAAACGGACTGTTTTTTGCAGACCGCAAAAATGGATCGGTCGTGTTAATGTAGCCTTATTCTGATCTGCCGTTTATAAACAGCAGGCAGAAATAAGTGAATAGCGTCCCCCAGCGTCAGAAAATCTCCGGGGTTTCAGGGCTAGCTGAGACCCTGGAGATCATGATTCAGGACGGTTTTTCCGGTCACCGCTCACGTGATCACAGGTATACACCGTATACCGATGATCACGTTACAGTAAATGACAGCGCCGGTAAAAAATTATTTATCTCCCATCTGGCATGAACAAGCACTTCTTCTCCACTTCTTCTCCACTTCTCCACTTCTCCACTTTTTCTCCACTTTTTCTCCATTTTTTTCTCCATTTTTTCTCCACTTTTTCTCCATTTTTTTCTCCACTTTTTCTCCACTTTTTCTCCATTTTTTCTCCACTTTTTCTCCATTTTTTCTCCACTTTTTCTCCACTTTTTCTCCATTTTTTTTCTCCATTTTTTCTCCACTGTTTCTCCACTTTTTCTCCATTTTTTCTACACTTTTTCTCCACTTTTTCTCCATTTTTTCTCCACTTTTTCTCCATTTTTTCTCCACTTTTTCTCCACTTTTTCTCCACTTTTTCTCCATTTTATTCTCTATTTTTTCTCCACTTTTTCTCCATTTTATCTACACTTTTTCTCCACTTTTTCTCCATTTTTTTCTCCATTTTTTTCTCCATTTTTTCTCCACTTTTTCTCCATTTTATCTACACTTTTTCTCCACTTTTTCTCCATTTTTTTCTCCATTTTTTTCTACACTTTTTCTACACTTTTTCTCCACTTTTTCTCCAATTTTTCTCCATTTTTTCTCCACTTTTTCTCCACTTTTTCTCCACTTTTTCTCCATTTTTTCTCCACTTTTTCTCCATTTTTTCTCCACTTTTTCTCCATTTTTTTCTCCATTTTTTCTACATTTTTTCTCCACTTTTTCTCCACTTTTTCTCCATTTTTTTCTCCATTTTTTCTCCACTTTTTCTCCATTTTTTCTCCACTTTTTCTCCATTTTTGATCCACTTTTTCTCCACTTTTTCTTTATTTTTTCTCCACTTTTTCTCCATTTTTCTCCACTTTTTCTCCACTTTTTCTCCATTTTTTTCTCCATTTTTTTCTCCACTTTTTCTCCACTTTTTCTCCACTTTTTCTCCACTTTTTCTCCACTTTTTCTCCATTTTTTTCTCCATTTTTTCTCCACTTTTTCTCCACTTTTTCTCCATTTTATCTACACTTTTTCTCGACTTTTTCTCCATTTTTTTCTCCATTTTTTTCTCCACTTTTTCTCCACTTTTTCACCACTTTTTCTCCACTTTTTCTCCAATTTTTCTCCATTTTTTCTCCACTTTTTCTCCACTTTTTCTCCATTTTTTCTCCACTTTTTCTCCATTTTTTCTCCACTTTTTCTCCACTTTTTCTCCATTTTTTTCTCCATTTTTTCTACATTTTTTCTCCACTTTTTCTCCACTTTTTCTCCATTTTTTTCTCCATTTTTTCTCCACTTTTTCTCCATTTTTTCTCCACTTTTTCTCCTTTTTCTCCACTTTTTCTCCACTTTTTCTCCATTTTTTCTCCACTTTTTCTCCATTTTTTCTCCACTTTTTCTCCACTTTTTCTCCATTTTTTTCTCCATTTTTTCTCCACTTTTTCTCCACTTTTTCTCCACTTTTTCTCCATTTTTTTCTCCACTTTTTCTCCACTTTTTCTCCACTTCTTCTCCACTTTTTCTCCATTTTTTTCTCCACTTTTTCTCCACTTTTTCTCCACTTTTTCTCCATTTTTTCTCTACTTTTTCTCCATTTTTTTCTCCACTTTTTCTCCACTTTTTCTCCACTTTTTCTCCACTTTTTCTCCACTTTTTCTCCATTTTTTTCTCCATTTTTTTCTCCACTTTTTCTCCACTTTTTCTCCGTTCTTTTTCTATGGTCGGTCTACCCATTAGCTCTGCCATGCATACTGTAGCTCTACACCTACTGCACATGTTACTTTATGATTGACATCTCTTTCGTACCAGAGCTGTCTAAGCCTACTCTGACCCCATATTTGTCATTACTATATTGTCCTTGTACTGTATTATGACATTTGTATCATGTGTTTCATCTCTTGCTGTGTTGCAATTTTTTTGCTGCATCCCAATTGTACCTCTACATTGTTCGAGTTTATGTTATTGTTCTCTCACTCTTATGTGATACTGATTATTGTCATTTTTCATGATTACATGCAGATAAGTCCAATCTGACGAAGGCTCAGGCCGAAACGTCATTTGTAACTTGTTTTGGACAAAAACATATATGCTTATGAAAAATTTTTTTTTCTTAATACGGACCAATAAAGAGTGATTTTGCATTACTATCCGTTGTGACTTACTGACTTAAGGCCCTGTCACACACAGAGATAAATCTTTGGCAGATCTGTGGTTGCAGTGAAATCATGGACATATTGTTCCATTTGTACACAGCCACAAACCTGGAACTGAGTGTCCACAATTTCACTGCAACCACAGATCTTTCGCAGATTTATCTCTGTGTGTGACAGGGCCTTTAGTCTGGGAGATTTAGAGTGCCGAGGTTACTCACTAATTTTATCTATTATTACCTCTGAGCACCTATATACCAGTGAGCAGAGCTTCCTCTACAGTAGTTCTCCTGATTAGGCATGCCCTTACCTCATGAGCTGGGCATTGCAGCTTTGGTAGCAACCATTACGACATGGACACTGCTGCTGTGGACCCGGGGAGAGTGAGTGCAGATTCATTGCACCCACACTCTTCACATGAAGGGTCCGCACTCCTAGAAAATGGGGGATACGTTCCCTGAGTGTTCCCTGAAATGTTTTGGGGACTGTTTTTTCAAATAAATTTCTTTTGTCGATTTTTTTTTTTTTTGTTAGTACTGACAGTTTATGCTGTTGGGTATCTAATAGATGCCATGACATCACAAACTGCTGGGCTTGATCTCAGGTGACTTTACAGCTAGTATCAACCCGATTTATTACCCCGTTTGCCACTGCACCAGGGCACGGGATGAGCTGGGGTGAAGCGCCAGGATTGGCGCATCTAGTGGATGCGCCACATCTGGGGTGCCTGCGGCCTGCTATTTTTAGGCTGTGAAGGCCCAATAACTATGGACCTTCCAACCCTGAGAATACCAGACCACAGCTGTCCGCTTTACCTTGGCTGGTGATCCAATTTGGGGGGGACCCTACTTTTATTGTGTAATTATTAATATTTATAAAATAATTATAAAAAAGAGCCTGAGGGGACCTCCACATTGGATCCCCAACCATGGTAAAGCTGCCAGCTGTGGTTTTCAGGCTACAGACGTCTGCTTTACCCTAGCTGGCTATCAAAAATGGGGGGACCCAACGTCATTTTTTTTTTAACTATTTTTTAAATAGAAAAAATTAATGGGCTTCCCTGTATTTTGATTGCCAACCAAGGTAACGGCAGGCAGATGGGGGTGGCAACCCATAGCTGTCTGCTTTATCTGCGCTGAGAATCAAAAATACCGCAGAGCGCTACGTCATTTTTTTAAAGATTTATTTTTACAGCACTGTGATGTCCAGCAATCAAAATACAGGGAAGCCCATTTTGTTTTTAGTTATTTAAATAAATAATTAAAAAAAATATATATGGGCTCCCGCTGCATTTTTTGTATTGCTAGCTAAGGGTAATCCAAGCAGCTACTGGCTGCTAACCCCCACTGCTTGGTGTTACCTTCACTGGCAATAGAAAATCCAGGGAAGCATTTTTTATTTTTTTTGCCAAAAAACTACAAAAAAAGGACGTGAGCTTCGCCATATTTTTGTATGCTAGCCAGGTATAGCAGGCAGGTGCTGGAAGTGTTGGATACAGCGCCAGAAGATGGCGCTTCTATGAAAGTGCCATTTTCTGAGGCGGCTGCAGACTGCAATTCGCAGCAGTGGGGCCCAGAAAGCTCAGGCCAACCTGTGCTGCGGATTCCAATCCCCAGCTGCCTAGTTGTACCTGGCTGGACACAAAAATGGGGCGAAGCCTACGTCATTTGTTTTCTAATTATTTCATGAAATTCATGAAATAATAAAAAAAGGGCTTCCCTTCATTTTTGGTTCCCAGCCGGGTACAAATAGTCAACTGGGGGTTGGGGGCAGCCGTACCTGCCTGCTGTACCTGGCTAGCATACAAAAATATGGCAAAGCCCACATAATTTTTTCAGGGGGCAAAAAACTTCTGCATACAGTCCTGGATGGAGTATGCTGAGCCTTGTAGTTCTGCAGCTGCTGTCTGTCTGTATGGAGAAGAACAGACAGCAGCTGCAGAACTACAAGGCTCAGCATACTCCATCCAGGACTGTATGCAGAAGCTTTTTGCCCACCAAAAAAATGACGTGGGCTTCGCCATATTTTTGTATGCTAGCCAGGTACAGCAGGCAGCCACGGGCTGTCTCCAACCCCCAGTTGCCTATTTGTACCCGGCTGGGAACCAAAAATATAGGGAAGCCCGTTTTTTTTAATTATTTCACTTATTTCATGAAATAATTAAAAAACAAATGACGTGGGCTTCGCCCCATTTTTGTGTCCAGCCGGGTACAACTAGGCAGCTGGGGATTGGAATCCGCAGCACAGGTTAGCCCGAGGTTTCTGGGCGCTCTGCTGCGAATTTCAGTCCGCAGCCGTCCCAGAAAATGGCGCTCTCATAGAAGCGCCATCATCTGGCGCTGTATCCAACTCTTCCAACAGCCCTGGAGCCGGGTGGCTTGTTGGGTAATCATGAGTTAATACTGGCTTTGTTTTACCAGCCAGTATTAAGCCAGAGATTCTTAATGTCAGGCACGTTTGACCCGGCCATTAAGAATCTCCAATAAAGGGTTAAAAAAAAGACACCACACAGAGAAAAAATACTTTAATAGAAATAAATACACAGACACATTAGAGACTCCATCTTTATTACCTCCTGTCAGCCCTCCACGATCCTGCTCTTCTGTCTTCCTCGTTCAACAAATGCAGCTCTGCTACATCACTGCTGAAAGGGGGAAGACGCTGCTTCCCGTGGAGCATTCACTCCGTGAAAGCTGCACGGGAAGCAGCGTGCAGCCTTCACTCCGTGAGTGATCAGTGCTGGCTGCTAGCGGTAACGCTGACAGACACGTTACCATAGCAATGGTGCTCCCGAAGCCGCGGTTAGCGGTGACGTCATCGCTAACTGCGTTGCTATGGCAACGGTGATCTCCGTTAATGACCGGCTGTGTCAGCCGGTCCCTAACGGAACGGGGAGTCGACTGTGTGCTAGAGCATGTCGCCGGTACACGGCGATACACAAATGTGCACCGTGTACCGGAGAGATGCACTCGCAGGTCCTACATGACGCGTCATAGTCATGTGACCAGTCTGTAACCAATGAGATAATAGCCACGTGAATGGGCACATGGCTATTTTGACGTCACGATAGGTCCTGCATCTCTGCTGGCAGTGCCGGTCACCGGGAGGATTCAGCAATCATCGGATGGAATAGCGGCAGGAGACAGAGTGCAGGAGGGATCGCGGGGACCGGTAAGTGTTATGGCAATGTTTATTAACTGTTTGTGTACATTTATCATGCATTTTTATGTGTTTGTGATTGCCTCCCATTATAGCCTATTGGTTCGAGTTCGGTTCGTCGGACGTTCGACGAACCGAACTCGAACGGGAGCTCCGTACGGCGAACCGACCTCGAGCCGAACCACGACCGGTTCGCTCATCTCTAATCCTGACGTTGTTTAAGCAGTTTAGCATATAAAGGATAATGGAGATGCTCCAGACTAGGTAAGTAGCTATAATTCATCCTGGGGGTGAGAGGGTAGTATTTGCTGACCAGCTAAGGGGCCATGGTTTATGTAATTTGTCATGTGTCCATGATCTGACGTTGAATCAAATCTGTTACTTATCTTAGTAAAAGTGTAGTACTTATCACCAGAGACTTTACACAAGATAACATTACAAGGAGACTTGTCAATAAATCTAATCAAGAGACTGAAGAGGCTGTACATTATCAAAGCATTTAGGGGTTAAGAGTCTACTTCCCCACATTGTCATTTTGCTGCTTTGTGTTGGTGTAGTTTGAGGGATGAAGTGGAAAAGCAGAGGGTTTATTTTAATGGAGGGGTAATGCTGCTGCTGCTCTTTGTTTATAAACACATTGAAACCACAGATGATGTTAAAAGAGTCCAGCATTAAACAAAAACTCTCAAGTTTTCCTTCCATGACTATAAAAATAAAGTGAGGGAAACTATTTTTATTCCTCCTGGCTCTGCCATTTGTCCGATGTGTGCAGCTAAGATTCACCTATCCCACTGCTAGAAAACAAGCAATGTAGAACGTGCTCTGGACTCCTGCTGTGTACCTATATTCTGCATATAGATGTATACATATATATATATATATATATATATAGATAGATATATATATATATATATATATATAAAATATATATATATATATATATATATATATATATATATATTAGAGTGGATGAAATACATATTGAACGTGTCACCAATTTTCTAAGTAAAATATTTCTAAATGTGGTGTCTGGACATGAATTTCTCACTAGATGTTGATAACAGCCCATCCAATTCACAAAGGCAAAGAAATCAAACCATAGTGGTCCATACATTTAGTGATGTGTAATAATGAGAAATGACAGGTGAAAAAAGTATTCAACACACTGTCTGAGATTAAATTAATACTTAGTAGAAAAACTTTTGTTGGTAATGGTACCTTCAAAACAGCTCCTGTATGGAGAAGATGGTCACGTGCATTGCTCAGGTGTTGATTTTTTTCCCATTCTTACACAAAAACACTCGAAATCCAGTGACCTCTTTCTATTCATTTTGAGCTTTAGTTCCTTCCATAAATGTTCTATTGGATTAAAGTCAGGTAATCGGCTTGCCCAATCTAACAGCTTTATTTTCTTTCTCTGAAACAAATTGAGAGTTTCGTTGACTGTGTGTTTAGGATCATTGTCTTACTGAAATGCCCATCCTCGTTTCATCTCCATCATCCTGGATGATGGCAGCATATTTTTATCAAAAATGTCTTGGTACTTTTGTCTGTTCATCCTTCCTTCAACCACATGAACTTTGCCAGTGTTGCACGCTGAAAATCATCCCTTCACCATGATGTTTCTACTTCCAAACTTCCGTGTTGCTATGGTGTATTTGGGGTGATCTGCAGTGCCCTTTGGCCTCCAAATATGGTGTGTATTACGGCATCCAAAGAGTTCAGTTTTGGTCTCATCTGACCGGACTAATTTGTGTTGTGTGTAATACTTATTTCACCCACTGTGTATAACAATTATCATGGCAACTTAATGTATAGAATAATAATAATTAAAATAAAACTGGGATAAGTATACATTTAATAAGATTTATCAAGAAACCAATGCTATTTTGCAAATCTATTTTAGACTCTTCTGAAAAAACCCCAGACATGATTCTTGTGCCATGTTACTCCATTAAGCAGAACCTCTGTGGAATATCAAGGCTTGATAATATTCTACACAGGAGGAATATTGGGCTTCTACAAATGACAACAAAATGGAGTAGGTAAATCCTCGGGTAATTCCAGTGCTCTTCATGTCCACTGCTTCTGGAAATAAATTCTACAGCTGTCATCAGTGTACCCCGTTATGTGGGGATCTCTGGCGAGTCTGGAACTAGCAGGTCACAGTGCCTTATTGTGTGCAGGTCTACAGCTTATGTTTAAATGTATTTGCTTTCTTTTGGTGCTATAGGGGTTAAGGACTCTTTTTTATCTGACTATCCTTTGGAGCCTTAATCTTAGGTGCAACTTTTTGGAACCACTCCTCTTCACTATAAATTGTCATGTGTCTTAACATTTGATGCTGGTTATATAATTTTATCATTCTTATGCTGACCACTTTGGAAGGAGCCAGTGTCTGGAAGAAGCTGATGTTTTGTGATGATTTCAGCGGCATTGGAGTTGCTTGCAGTAATTTCTTTGTTGTGTCTATCTCACCCTGTCTGTCTCCCTATCCTTGTGTTGTATTATTTCAGTGGGGAAACTAGTGCTCTCAACAGCCTTCTCACTAGCCAGGGTGAGTTTGGGACAAGTCTGGGCTGAGGCACATGATCAGCAACAAGGGAAAGAATGTGTATAGGCACATGAAAGAGTGCAGGGATCAGTCTCAGGCAAGTGTAGGAGGTGACCCCGCTCCCCTCTCTATAGTGCCAGGGCCCACCATTGTATTGTGTACCATGTTATCTGTGGCGCTTGCCGGGGTTCCCTTATTCATGGTGGAAACCCAGTAGTTACTGCGTGACAAAAGCATTGTGCAATCATAAAATCAGGATTCATCAAGTCTGGTCATTATAATTTTTTTCTGTAAGCAAAGAGAACAAAAATAAATTTATGTAAGGTTTAAGTAGAGACAGATTTAGAAATTGGCAGGTTAAATAGCAAAGTATTTTCCAATGATGATAACTCATAATTTCCTATGATAAAATGATAAGTGAAAGCTCTTCTGCCCTTTCTCATGCCCCTAACATCTAGGTTTCCTCAAGGAAAATTTATTGTAAACAAACTTCTTTTACCTTCCTTGATCGTTGCCAATCATTGTTGATGTTATCTGGAGTGCTCCTTTGTTATTAGTGGAGGTTTATATATCTTGTGGACTGTGGTTTGGCTTCCCGTGATGATTTTTTTAATTGGTTCCTGCCTTAAAGCTTGTTCAGCATGATTTCTTGTCACATCTTGCTGTCTTTTTTTACGCAGTCTGTGGAATAGTTTCTGACTTTGTGCTACCCGCCCCAGATCTGGACCATGTGACAGAGACGCTCAGCTGCCAATCTTTATATTTCATTACTTATTTGTTTCCTAAATATGAGATCTTAAATTAAAAATAGAGAAGGGATTTTTATACCTAAAATGATTGCTTTATTAAAGACAAATATATAGAGAATATCGTAGTTCCACATACATAAGACAATAACAAGTAGAGTGTTTAGCAACTAAACAGTACATACCATGTAGTAATATTAGGTATAAAAAAATAAGTACATAAATATGAATGTACAAACCAAACATATTACACTATAAGTAATAGACACAATGGGTGATAGTGCAAAAAGCACAAAACACATCAGCACGTATACATTACTTTATCATAAATATATAGCAATAGCACCCCTTTAATATGTTCTGATCTTATTCCTCAGGGGCATGTGGACCACACACCCCTGAGGAAGCGATATTTAAGTATGCAAAATGTATTTTGGGGTAGCATGCTGGTTTAACAGTTAGTTAGCAACAATCAGAATATACTAAAAATTGGTGCTGATGCATTTTGTGCTCCTTGCTCTATCGCCCATTGTGTCTGTTACTTAAAATTATAACAGGTTTTCTTTGTGCATTCATATCTATGTACCTTTTTGTTATACCTAATCTTACTACATGGTGTGTACTCTTTAGTTGCCAAACACACTACTTGTTATCATCTTATGCATATGGAATTACCATGTTCTGTATATACAGTATGTATCACTAATAAATAGTTTTAGCCATTAAAACTGCTGGGTTTTTTTACAGTTGGCTATTACATCTAATTAATGATTTTGGGTTTGTTCTTAGACCTAATGGCAGAATTAATTATTTGAAAAATGTACCTATTGGACATACTCTGTTTTCTATCCGTAGGATCCTCCCTCCTAAACCGTCTACATGGGCGTGTAGGTGATGGAAGCTGGATAAAATGTTACCGTGATATCTGCGACCCAATGTCTTATTTCAAAATAAGATTTCTCGTAATAAGCAGATGAGCTGTTAGGATCTATAGGCCTGACATAGATCTCACTGATAATCTGCCTACAGAGCTTATTTTAAATGACAAGCGGCGCATTACCAGTTTTGTGGCTGTGGTCCCTAATGGTTATACATCTGTCAAAAACTACAATAAATTTAATTCTGTTTTTAATGATAATGGCCTCTACGGCTGCCATGTTTGCAATGCAGGGGGCATGGCTTAATGTTGAGTACAGGGCGGATCAAAATTCATCTAAGTTGGCCCCTTATCTTGGTAGCCATGTTTAGAGGTCTGGTGGAGTTCCCTAATTATAGTGGGTATAGGAGAATCTTAGCAGATGACTATTGTTGTAACTGAAAAATGATCCCTGTACAAAGACCAAGACCAGTATTACCGATATTACCATTCTTCAGTGACCACATAGTGGTAGATTCCAGTCCTGCAGAACATATTAAAGTGTTGAGAAATTACAGTACAGCTACAAATGATGACTTACAGCTGACGTTCTATCTGATTGAGTCATTCACTTTTCCTGTCTTTTCCATGTGGCTTAAACCGACTGACGACTTCCAGCCACTAGTTGTCTGCAGAGATTACATTAAAGACACATTGGACTTATCTCATTCCCAACACTATTCCCATTTATTCCAATCTTGAACAAGCTCCTCACCTTACTGTTATTGCCCCGGGGCGCGACATTAGTTTGATGGTATTCGCAGATTCTACACTCAGTTTAAAGCTGTGTGCACACTGTGTTTATTTTGTGTTTTTGATGCATTTGTTTTTGTATATATTAATCAATCAGCAAGGGACAATGCCTCCCACCAAAGTCTATGAGAATCCTGAAGTAATCTGTAGATATGAGCCACCCCACTAGCATTCGAGTTCGGTTCGGTTCGCCGAATGGATGCACCGTTCGACGAACGTTCGACAAACCACTCAAACCCCATTGAAAACAATGGGAGGCAAACACAAACAAATAAAAACACATTATACATGTACACATACAGTTAATAAACATTGCCATAATACTTACAGGTCCCCGCGACATGTCCTGCACTCTGTCTCTCGCCGCTTTTCCTTCCAATAATCGCTGCGTCCTCCTGGTAACCAGCACTGATGATAGGACCTATCATGACTTCAAAATAGCATGTGACCAGTCACATGTCTATTATCTCATTGGCTACAGACTGGTCACATGACTAGACATCATTGCTTGGTCCTGTCAGTGCATCTCTCTGGTATGCGGTGCTCGTTTGAGCATGTCAGTGTACCGGTGAAATGCTCTGGCACATGGTCGACTCCCTGTTCCTGCATGTGCGCGCTCTTTACAGAGTCAGCCCACATGCAGGGACTAGCTGTCACAGCCGGTAAATAGCAGCACCGGGAGTCATGTGATCGGAGCACCGTTGCTATGGTAACCCGCCTGTCAGCGGTGACGTCACCGCTTACAGCACACAGCTTCTGCTCACTCACTGAGTGAATAAACTGCACGGGAAGCAGCAGCGTCTTCCTCCCATGCTGTGCTGTCTGATGTAGCAGAGCTGCATGGGTTGAAGGAAAAAGAAGACAGAAGACCATGATCATGGAGAGATGAGAGGGAGTAATAAACATGGAGTCTCTAAGTGTATCTGTGTATTTATTTTTATTAAAGTATTTTTTCTCTGTGTGGTGTCTTTTTTTTTAACCTTTTATTGGAGAATCTTAATTGCCGGGTCAAACTTGCCTGAGATTAAGAATATCTGGCTTAATACTAGCTAGTAAAACAAAGCTAATATTAACTCATTATTACCCAGCAAGCCACCCGGCTTCAGGGATGCTGGAGGAGTTGGATACAACGCCAGATGATAGCGCCATTTTCTGGGGCGGCTGCGGATTGCAATTCGCAGCAGAGGCGCCCAGAAAGCTCGGGCTAACCTGTGCTGCGGATTCCAATCCCCAGCTGCCTAGTTGTACCCGGCTGGACACAAAAATGGAGCGAAGCAAACGTCTTTTTTTTTTTAATTATTTCATGTAATTCATGAAATAATTAAAAAAAGGGCTTCCCTATATTTTTAGTTCCCAGCCGGGTACAAATAGGCAGCTGGGGGTTGGGGGCAGCCCGTATCTGCCTGCTGTACCTGGCTAGCATACAAAAACATGGCGAAGCTCACGTCATTTTTTTTTTTAGTTTTTTGGCAAAAAAAATAAAAAATGCTTCCCTGGATTTTCCATTGCCAGTGAAGGTAACACCAAGCATTGGGGTTTAGCAGCCAGTAGCTGCTTGGATTACCCTTAGCTAGCAATACAAAAAATGCAGCGGGAGCCCATATATATATTTTTTTAATTATTTATTTAAATAACTAAAAAAAAAAATGTGCTTCCCTGTATTTTGATTGCCTGACATCACAGTACAGTAATAATAGATCATTAAAAAAAAGGCGTAGCGCTCCACGGTATTTTTGATTCTCAGCACAGATAAAGCAGACAGCTACGGGTTACCACCCCCATCTGCCTGACGTTACCTTGGCTGGCAGTCAAAATACAGGGAAGCCCATTAATTTTTTTTATTTAAAAAAATAGTTAAAAAAAATGACGTGGGGTCCCCCCATTTTTGTTGGTCAGTTAGGAGTAAAGAAGACGACTGTAGCCTGAAACCCACAGTTGGCAGCTTTACCGTGGTTGGTGATCCAATGTGGAGGTCACCCCAGGCTCTTTTTTTATAATTATTTTATAAATAATAATAATTACAAAAAAAAAGTAGGGTCTTCCCCAAATTGGATCACCAGCTAAGGTAAAGCTGACAGCTTTGGTCTGGTATTCTCAGGGTGGGAAGGTCCATAGTTATTGGCCCTTCACAGCCTAAAAATAGCAGGCCGCAGGCACCCCTGAAGTGGCGCATCCACTAGATGCTCCAATCCTGGCGCTTCACCCCAGCTCATCCCGTGCCCTGGTGCAGTGGCCAACGGGGTAATAAATGGGGTTGATACTAGCTGTAAGGTCACCTGACATCAAGCCCAGCAGTTTGTGATGTCATGGCGTCTATGAGATACCCGACATCCCAAACTGTCAGTACTAACAAAAAAAATGGACAACAAAAAGAAAATTATTTAAAAAAACACTACCCAAAACATTCCCTCTTTCACCAATTTATTATAAGGAAAAAAAAATAAGAGGGTCCCACGACGACTCTGGACCGTCTAGAATATGGGGGGACACACTCAGGGAACGTATCCCCCATTTTTTAGGAGTGCAGACCCTCCATCTGAAGAGTGTGGATGCAATGAATCTGCACCCACTCTCCCCGGGTCCACAGCAGCAGAGTCCATGTCGTAACATGCCCTGCTCATGAAGTAAGGGCATGCGTCATCAGGACAACTATTCTACATTTCCAAATATTGGTATTTGCTGATATTATTGCTATTCCACCTACTATATATTGGGGATAGGATCTTGGAGATGGAATATCCCTTTAAGTCCAGTTATCCAGCTGAATGAATACTAAACAGAGCTCACTATTTAGACATGTTTTCTTGTGGCGTATAACGGACTGTCATGTTTGGTAGTCGTTCAGCAGGGCAACTATAAAATCAAATACCTCCATTTGGAAATGTAGTATAGCTCTCCTGATCAACTATGTTCCTTACCTCATGAGCAGGGCATTGCAGTAGCTTACAGATGCAGGTGCACGTATCGTGTGACTGATGCCCTATATTAGATCTTATTAGTGTGCAGCTTTATGCCGTCAACCTCCCCCTCCTGACATATTAGGCTGAGGGTGGTTGTTTTATAGGCATTCTGCACCTGTGAAATTCCAACTTTTATCATGGGGGGCCGTATGCATCTTGCATGTGCTATTGCCATTATCTGACCATTTTCTTGGCTGTTAGCTTTATTTTTGGTGAGTTTTTTTCTGTGAACTTATTTGGATTATGTCCTTTGATGAGTTTTTTTTGATGCGTCTATCAGATACCCGACATCACCAACCCAGTCAGTAATAAATAAAAAATAGACGGCAAACACATTTTTATTTGAAATAAGACTCCCCAAAACATTCCCTCTTTCACCAATTTATTAGAAAGAAAAACAAATTCAGGTCTGGTATAATCCAAGGGTCTATGACGATCCATACCATAGTCAATGTCCCAGTCAATGAAGAACAGAATGTTCCATATTGGCTGGGAGAGCAATGAAGTGACCTGAGCTAACATCAATAGGTCAGACCAGGTCACTGCAGGGGATGACGAGCGCTGCTGCCAGGAGGATAGTGAGGTACATTACCTGCGGTGATCGCTGCACTCCTGATAGCAGAGCTGTCATTGAGTTCAATGACCCCCACCTTCACAACCAAGTATCACGGGTGCCTGTGATGTCACCGCTAGTGACAGTCTCGGGTCAGCAGCGAGAGGAGATGTGACAAGCAGCGGCCATGGAGGACAGTGATCGCGCTGACGTCGGGAGGGCAGGACTTCATCACCGAAGGTAAGGAACTTCACTAACCTCCTGACGGCAGCGCTTATCATCCCCGCAGCTTCTGTCACTGCAGTGTGGGCAGCTGCGGACACCGTCCAGTGCGGGCAGCTGCAGACACTGCTGAGCGGGCAGCCGCGGGGCTGTGCCTGGAGCGAGACACAAACTGCAGCGGCATCCGACGGAAGTCACACGGAAGTGCTTCTGTGTGGCTTTCGGGGATTTTTTCACACATAGCCAGGGTAAACATTGGGTTACTAAGCAAAGCGCTTTGCTTGGATCTACGATATTTACCCTGGTTACCAGCTTACCGCAGGCTGCCAGCGATGGCTTCCTGCACACTGTAGCTGTAAAAAGCCCTGCTTTTGGTGATCGAACCGTTCTCGAACGTAACTCGAACTGCCGAACTTTTAGCAAATTGTTCGAGCTCGTCGAACGACTCGAACACCCCCCAAAATCACTCGAACATGAAATTGCCGAACTTCGAACCTCGAACATCGTTCAACTCTAGTAATGTGTATACATTGCAGATTTGTTTCCTTGCAGATTTTGGTACAGAATAAACCTGCACCAAACAATTGACATGTCAATTGCTTCGCCGTTTTCTCCAGCTTTTTTCCTATCACAATGCTTTAAAACAGATGCATCAAAAACGCATAAAAAAATGCAAAACTGAGGCAAAAAATGTTCGTTTTCTCCAGCAGCATTTTCCTGCCAAGCAATGCAGTTTTAGGTTCAGAATATTTTCAAACAAATCTGCAATTTGGGAACATACCCTAATGGCCCCCACAGCCCTCCATCTCACAGTGAGATGGACCGCAGCAGAGCCCTCCAACAAGGCATGATGCTCACACAACCCTTCACACACAGTGTGAAGGTCCCCACAGTTTACCACTCATTATATTATGGTCTCCACATCCTACATACACAGTATATGGTTCCCACAGCCTCCACACACAGTATGATGCACTCAAAACCTTATGACACAGAATAAAAGCACAGCCCCCATGCCTAGCATTATGGCCACCACAGCCCCCCACATACAGTATAATGGACCCCGTATCCCTCCTCCACAAAGTACGATAGACCCCTCATCCCCTACAAAGTATGATAACACTCACTTCCCACACACAGTATAATGTCCCCTCTCATTCCCCCACACACAATATGATGCTCCCCATAGCCCACATTACAATATTTGATGGCCCCCTCAGCACCTCACATTATGATGATCACACAGCCTCACCACACCTCAGACAGTATTATGGTTACCACAGCCGCATACACAAAGTATAATATCCCCCCCCCCCACAATCGCCTACACTCAATATGACTGCTTCATTGCCATGAAAGCACAAAATGTATGGGTGGCTGTGGGGGTCATCATACTACTGTTTGTGGGGGATATGCGGCATTGTTCTGTGAGTAGGTAGATGTGGAGGCAATCATACTGTGTGTGAGGATTGTCAGGGCCATCAAATTACTGTTCTGTAGGCTTTAGGGATATCATCGTGTATGGGGATGGCTGTGGAGCAATCACACTGTGTGTTTTTGTTTGTGGAGGCCATCACACTACTGTTTGTTTAGGTTGTGGTGGAATCATACTGTGTGTAGGTGGCTGTGTGGGCCATCATACTGTGTGTGGTAGGCTTCCCAGAAACAGGTGTCACCTCCACCAGCACTACAAACCCCAACCAACACCTCACACCAAGACCTGTCAGACACACCAATGGGTTGGTCTAGCCAGAATAGGGCCACCCACCTAGGGGTCAGGCAGATGGGTGGGAGGGACCGAGGCAGTGGAGTAACAGCTCTCAAAGGGAGAGGGGCTGGAGTGTTAGCTTCCGGTGAGCTAGGAAGACAAGAGTTGGGTCGCAGACAGTGGTCCAGGACCAGAGGAGTCGATGACCGGGCTCAGGGACGTCGGTCTGGGGTGCAACAGACGCGGTCTAAGAGGGATTGCAAGCATCAGAGAGGGACCAACAGAGCTGACCAGTACCAAGCACGATGGGGTACAGGACCCTAAGTAAGGAGCCGATTCAACGTCCTGGCAATTAACATGCAGAGGAAAGGGGCCTTCAGGGACCTTCCTAAAGCTCAGAGACTGAGAGCGGGGGAAAAGGTTTTCCAAATAAAGCAATCTACTGAAGTCCCAAGTGTCAGCCCTCAGGAGCAAGACTTTACCCAAGACTGAAGAACTGGCCCTTACAGCTTAAAGCTATAGGGACCCACACAGACACAAACAGGGCACGGAGGCAAGTTCTGGACTACTAGTGACACCGGTGGTACCGGGGACCTGGACGGGCTTCAGGCAGCAGCAGCAGCTGTGTACAGAAACTTGTTCAAGAATGGTGTGTGTCTTGTTTCATGTCCACTTATCCAACGCCTCAACCACCACAGTGAGTACACCTGCCCCTGCACTCTGACCTTCCATCCCTCATCATCACTCGAGCTTCGGGGCCTTCCCTACCTGCGGAAGGGCTGTCACCTTGCTGCTCTTTACCATCTGCCCTGACCCTCATTGCAGCAGCGGCGGTACTCTCATTACCGCACCCCGCAGGTGGGGTCACGAACACTTCCCCTGCAAATAATCTCCTTTTCCAGTTTGAGTGCCCGCCGAGCCCAGGTACGAACCCCTTGAGCCATGACTATCCCGGATCCGAGCACCCCGGTCATCACCAGGGCGGCACACCTCAAATCTTCTGACGTCACGAACAGGATCCATACTGGACCCGCTAACCCGGGTGACGTGCGCCTTCCAGAACTGTTTAAATTTCAACTGTGGATATTTATTTGCTTTGCCGACATTTTGGCGCCTAAAAAAACAACAACTGCGCCATCATCCCCACAAAGAGCGCGGAACAAAGCACCATCCCTCATCTTAGAGCGCGGACGGAAACCGGTTGTGGTCGGACCGGGAAGTCCCAGTGAGCCCCTGTTCCCGGAGGTGGGTGACAAAAACTAAGGGGGAGCAGAAAGATGTCGGCACCGGATGATGGGAGCGTAGTAGCACTTCTTCCGCCAGATCAAGGTAATGCGGACGCAGCGGGAGCCGCTCCGGTCGCTTGAGCGGTAGCGCCCAAGGCTGAAGTAGCCGCGCCAATAATGCAGATCACCTTACCTTATGTGCCTGGTGCCGCCTGACTGCCTCAGTATGATGGCCGATCTGATGCCTGGCAGGGATTCAAAAGGAAGATCTGCACTATCCTGGATATGTACGCGATGACCGGCCGGCAGCGAGTGTCTGTGGTACTCAATCAGTTAACAGGCGCAGCTGAGCTGGAGGTGGAGACTTGGACAGATCAGGACTTGGTCTCGGTAACCACCATCTTTGAAAAACTAAAAGATGCTTTTGAGACCCGCACTGAGGCAGAGCTCACGATGAAATTTTACCATTGCAAACAGCGCCCCCAGGACAGTATTAGAGACTATGCTTTAAGATTGCAAGCGGTGATGCGGACTTTGAAACTGGCTAACACCATCAGTGAGCAGGAGGGGAATAGGATGCTTGTCGAACAGTTCCTGCAAGGCCTGGAGTCAGTGGAAGACCGCAAGCAGCAACTGGTGTGGCCCTGGAGCATCCTACACTGGAGTTTGCCATTTTAAAGGACCTGGCCAATAAAGCTCTGCTATCTCCAGAGGCTACTGACTTTCTTCCACTGTCCTGACAAGTCGACACCTCTCCTCTACAGGTTGAGCCTCCTGCCTTAGCACTGCCAGAGCCAAGATCCCCGGCAGTGCCTTCGGGTGGTCCCAGTGATTTGTCTTCACAGGTCCAGCAGCTGAGCAACGATGTCACCAGGATCCTAAAGGTAATGCAGCTACAGCCAAAGACCAAGCCAGTGGAGAAGATCCAGCATGCCAACTGCCCAGAGGATGTCCCCTGGATGAAAGGAAGGACCTTGATGTACAGAGGAAAGAACAGCGACTGGAATGGACAACTTGTTTGTTATAAATGTAACAAGACTGGCCATTATGCCTGGCACTGTCCTTTAAACGGGCAACCCATGAAGCCAAGGGCAAATCCCCAGGAATAGACCAACAAGGCCTAGTGGATTGGCGGGAGCGGTATGTGGGAGGAAGGCTAATCATCTCCATCACTCTGGATGGGATCCCGACCTCTGCACTCCTTGACACCGGCTCCCAGGTAACAACTATACCCCATGTACTGTATAAAAAGTTTTGGTCAGATGCTGAACTCACCCCGCCGGATTCCGACATTACCATGTATGCCGTCAATGGGTTGCCAGTGACTCAAATCGGGTTTAAGGAGGTGACCATTAAGGTGGGCCGGGTGGAGTTAGAACGTCAAGGACTCATTGTAGTTAAAAACGACCTTAGTGACCGAAACCCTAAAATGATTTTGGCAGCAAATGTCATTGAAAACTGTATGGGCGAAGTGTTGTTTTTACTCCAACAGCTCTCCGAAACTGTGGGAGCAGGGCGACAGAGGGTCCTGCAACGAGAAATCCGGGTCCTCCTGCAGCGACAACAGGTAAATTTGTCTGGTGGGGAAATTTGGCAGTGTACGGGTGATGGATGCAGCACCACTTGTAGTGCCCCCACGGAGTGAAATGAAGATATGGTGCAGAGCAGCTGTAGGCTCCCGTGGACAGGATTATCAGGCAGTGGTGGAGTCCCTGCCCTCAGAACACTAGACACAGTCTTGATGGCCAGAGGGATAGTTGATGTCTGTAAGGGCAGGGTGCCCGTGCAAGTGTTGAACTGCAGGGAGGAGGTTAAATTGCCCAGTTATGCCACTATTGCCAAATTGTTCACTGTAAATGAAGATTCCATCCAGGCAGTAGAATCCTCAATCACAGCAGATCAGTCAGACCGTGATAATTCCCAAAGTCAGCCAGAGAAATGCTGTCAGGAGTTACATATAGGTACTGACTCCACGCCTCTACATCAGAAACAAGGGGTCTACAGAGTAGTATAGGAGTACGAGCAAGTCTTTAGCAAACATCCACTAGACTTTGGGAGGGTGAGAGGGATGCAACATCACATACCCACAGGTGCTCATCCACCCATTAAAGAAAGGTACAGGCCTATACCACCTGCTCATTACCAATGTGCCAAGGATATGCTGAAAAACATGAAGGAGGCCGGGGTCATCCGTGATAGTTGACGCCACTGGTCAGCTCCACTGGTTGTGGTTAAGATGAAAGACGGCAATATGAGGATGTGCATGGACTACAGGCAAATCAATAAAATCACACACAAGGATGCCTATCCACTAACCCGGGTTGAAGAGTCACTGGCTGCATTGAAATCTGCAAATTACTTCTCTATCCTTGATCTTACCAGTGGCTATTGGCAAGTGTCCGTTACTGAAGAAGACCGTGAGAAGACTGCCTTTGCTACCCCGATGGGATTATGCGAGTTCAACAGCATGCCATTTGGGTTGTGCAATGCACTGGGAACGTTCCAGAGACTCATGGAAGGCTGCTTGGGCCACTGCAACTTCAAAACTGTCCTGCGTTACCTGGACGATGTAATCATATATTCCAAAACATACTAAGAGCATCTAGAACATCTGGCGGAAGTATTCAAAGCCCTATCCAAGTATGGGATGAAGTTAAAACCATGTAAGTGTCACCTACTGAAATCTAAGGTCCAGTACCTGGGGCATATAGTTAGTGCCGAGGGCGTGGCTCCAGATCCCAAGAAGATCACGACTATCCAGAACTGGAAAAGGCCCAATATTGTCAAAGAGGTACGTCAGATCCTGGAACTGATGGGATACTACCGAAGGTTTGTGAAAGGCTACACCAAGATGGCAGCCCCCTTGCAAGATCTCCTAGTCAGCCAAACAAACCACGCCAAGACTTCTTGTCCTCCATTCACATAGGGTGAGGAACAAGAAAATTCCTTCAGACAGATCCTTGACAAGAGATGAAATTCTGGCATATCCTGACTACAACCTTCCTTTTGTGCTGTACACCGACGCCAGCAACGTGGGATTTGGAGCTGTCTTGTCCTAAGTGCAGAATGGCAAGGAGAAGGTGATTGCATATGCAAGCAGGAAGCTCCATCCAACAGAAAGGAATCCTGAGAATTACAGTTCTTTCAAGCTGCAGTTCTTGGCACTTCTCTAGGCCGTGATGGAGAGTTTAAACACTACTTAGCTTCTGCAAAATTCACAGTGTACACAGATAATAACCCCTTGACTCACCTGGACACAGCGAAGTTTGGAGCACTGAAGCAACGTTGGGTAGCACGGCTGGCGAACTATGACTTCACCATAAAGTATAGAGCTGGTCGCAAGAACACCAATGCAGATGCATTGTCCAGAATGCCCCATTTACCTGATGATGGGAAAGATAAAGACAACTTGGAGGAGATTGAGTTGCCCGCTTTCCATCGCCATGCTAACATAGCGAAGCCTCGATCTCACAGTAATCAACAAGAAGCAGCCTTCAATCCGTTACAACATCATGGTTGGCAAGAAGTGCAAGATAATGATCCTGCAATTAAATTAATCCAGAAATAAGAAAACTAGGGGAGGAGTCCTGCGAGGATAATTTGCATATTCCCAGTGCCTTCTGGGATAAGTGAAGAGTCACCGCGAGCTCAAGGAGAACCGGGTTTTGACTGTTACAGCCGGAAGGAAGACTAATGAAAACCGTGCGCCGCTAGGCTAGAATTTTTTTCCCGTCTTCTTCATTGTGAGCGTGAGTGAACAAAGTGTGAGCAAAAGTAAGTGTGAGTAGAATTGTTTGTATTTAGTTGTTTTATTACTTAACATTTATTTAGTGCTATCTCCATTAGAAAATGTGCTCCATTATTGCTAATGCGATCCAGTGTACATCTTGTCTCATGTATGCAGTCCTTGAAAAGCCGTTCGAGGGTGCATACTGTTGTTCGAGATGTGCGCAAGTTGCACATTTGGAAGCCCAGATACTGGATCTAAATGAGCAGCTGGCAACTCTGAGATGCATTAGCAATATGAAAAGGAGTTTGCTGCTCACTGAGCAGCAGCTTGCTGGGTCAGATGTGGGGGAGGATCGTAGTAGGGAGCGGCACCCCAATAGGTTTGCAAACTTGGCAGATGAGGGGGATGTCATTACAGGGGTAGCATTGCTGAAGCAAGGCATGACCTCTGAATGCCAGAGGAGTGTCTGCTCCAGTAAGGGGGGGAATAGGAGTGCAGGGCAGGCAAGACAGGTACTGGTAGTGGGGGACTCAATTATTAGGGGGACAGATAGGGCAATCTGTCACAAAGACAGGGATCGCCGAACAGTGTGTTGTCTTCCTGGCGCTCGAGTTCGGCACATCGCTGATAGGGTTGACAGATTACTGGGAGGGGCTGGGGAGGACCAAGCGTTCATTGTACACATTGGAACAAATGACAAAGTTAGAGGTAGGTTGAAGGTCCTTAAAGATGATTTCAGGGAATTAGGTTGTAAGCTTAAAGCAAGGACCTCCAAGGTGGTATTTTCAGAAATACTACCTGTGCCACGAGCCACACCAGAGAGGCAAAGGGAGATCAGGGAGAGGTTAACAGGTGGCTCAGGAATTGGTGTAGGAAAGAGGGTTTTGGGTTCCTGGAGAATTGGGACGACTTTTCAGTTGGCTACAGATTCTATGCTAGGGATGGGCTGCATCTTAATGAGGAGGGTGCAGCTGTGCTGGGGCAGAAGATGGCTAGAAGGTTGGAGGAGTGTTTAAACTAGGAAAGGGGGGCGAGGGTATTCACTTTATAGAAGGGGAATGTAGTGCAGATAGTGACCAGGGCACAAGTAATGAAATTGGGGGTGGTACAGGGGGAAGGTTTAGGACAGTTAATACAGTAAGCATGAATAGAGGTACGGAGTCATACGTAACGTGCATGTACACTAATGCCCGAAGCCTCACAAATAAGGTGGAGGAATTAGAATTAATATTATTGAAAAAAAATATGATATAGTGGGGATATCAGAGACATGGCTGGATGAGAGCTATGACTGGGCTGTTCATTTACAGGGTTATAGCCTATTCAGGAATGACCGTACAGATAAGCGAGGGGGAGGTGTGTGTCTATATGTAAAATCATCCTTAAAACCCATCCTGCGTGACAACATATGTGAGGGTACTGAGAATGTAGAGTCCCTATGGGTGGAGATAAGGGGGGGGAGAATGAATAATAAAATACTGATAGGGGTGTGTTTATAAGACGCCGAATATTATGGAAGAGGTAGAGAATCTCCTCATAAAGCAAATTTAAAAAGCAGCGAGTCTCAGAGAGGTAATTAATATGGAGGACTTTAACTATCCTGATATAAATTGGGGAACAGAAACTTGCAGTTCCAGCAAAGGAAATAGATTTTTGATAACAATGAAAGATAGTTACCTTTCACAAATGGTACAGGACCCCACAAGAGGGGGAGCACTACTAGACCTTGTACTAACCAATAGGCCAGACCGCATATCAAATATACAAGTTGGGGGTTACTTGGGGAATAGTGATCACAAAATAATAAGTTTTCATGTAGTCTTTAGTAAGATGTATAGTAGAGGGGCTACAAGGACACTAAACTTCTGGAAAGCAAATTTTAAATGGTTGGGAGATGATCTTAGTGCAATAAACTGGGATGATGTACTAAGTAATAAAAGTACACAAAGCAAATGGGAGACTTTTATGAGCATCCTGAATAGGGCTTGTGCAGAAAATATACCCTATAGGAGCAAACATGCTAGAAATAGGAGGAAATCGCTATGGCTAAATAGAGCTGTAAGGGAAGCAATAAAAGAAAAACAAAAAGCCTTAAAATAATTAAAGAGGGTAGGTAGGGATGAGGCATTATATAATTATAGAAAATTAAATAAAATATGTAAAAAGCAAATTAAGTTAGCTAAGTTTGAGACAGAGACTCATTGTGAGAGAAAGTAAAAATAATCCTAAAATACTCTTTAACTACATAAACAGTAAAAAACTGAAAAGCGATAGTGTTGGCCCCCTTAAAAATAGTCTTGGTAAAATGGTGGAGGGGGATGAGGGTAAAGCCAACCTGCTGAATGACTTTTTTTCTACGGTTTTTATACAAGAAAATGCCATGGCAGATGACATGACCAGTGATACCATAAATTCACCCTTGAGTATTACCTGATTAACCCAGCAGGAAGTACACCGCCACCTCGAAATCACTAAGGTTGACAAATCTCCGGGCCCGGATGGCATACACCCCAGAGTACTACAGGAATTGAGTTCTGTGATAGATAGATCTTTATTTTTAACCTTCTCAGATTCCTTAATAACAGGGTCGGTACCGCAGGACTGGCGCATAGCAAATGTGGTGCCAATATTCAAAAAGGGGACAAAAACTGAGCCGGGAAAATATAGGCCGGTAAGTTTAACCTCAATGGTTGGTAAAATCCTTGAGGGTTTCTTGAGAGATGCTATACTGGAGTATCTCAAGAAAAATAACCTTATGACAGAGTATCAACATGGGTTTATGAGGGATCGATCCTGTCAAACTAATTTGATCAGCTTCTATGAAGAGGTAAGTTCAAGCCTGGACCAGGGAAATGCAGTGGATGTTGTGTATATGGACTTTTCAAAAGCTTTTGATACGATGCCACACAAAAGGTTGGTACATAAAATGAGAATAATGGGGATAGGGGAAAATATGTGTAACTGGGTTATAAACTGGCTCCGTGATAGGAAACAAAGGTTGGTTATTAATGGTACGTACTCGGACTGGGTCTCAGTTCATAGTGGGGTACCACAGGGGTCAGTATTCGGCCCGCTTCTTTTCAACATATTTATTAATGACCTTGTTGGGGGCATGCGGAGTAGAATTTCAATATTTGCAGATGATACTAAACTCTGCAGGGTAATCAATACAGAGGAGGATAATTTTATATTACAGGGAGATTTATGTAAATTGGAGGATTGGGCTGAGAAGTGGCAATTGAAGTTTAATGTAGATAAATGTAAGGTCATGCACTTGGGTAGAGGAAATATAATTTATAATTATGTACTTAATTGTAGAACACTGGGTAAAACAGACACAGAAAAAGACTTGGGTGTATGGGTGGATGGTAAACTTCACTTTAGTGGACAGTGTCAGGCAACTACTGCCAGGGCTAATAAAATAATGGGATGTATTAAAAGAGGTATAAGTGTTCATGAAAAAAATATAGTTCTACCTCTGTACAAGTCACTAGTGCGACCGCACTTAGAATACTGTGTACAATTCTGGTCACCGATATATAAGAAGGACATAGCTGAACTGGAGAGGGTGCAGAGAAGAGCGACCAAGATTATTAGAGGAATGGGTGGGCTGCAATACCAAGACAGGTTATTAAACTTGGGGTTATTTAGTTTGGAAAAACGAAGGCTTAGGGGGGATCTAATCACAACGTATAAATATATGAGGGGACAGTACAGAGACCTTTCCAAAGATCTTTTTACACCTAGGCCTGCGACTGGAACATGGGGGCATCCGCTACGTCTTGAGGAAAGAAGGTTTAGTCATAATCACAGACGAGGATTCTTTACTGTACGAGCAGTGAGACTATGGAACTCTCTGCCGCATGATGTTGTAATGAGTGATTCACTACTAACATTAAAGCAGAGCCTGGATGCCTTTCTTGAAAAATTTAATATTACCAGTTATGTATATTAGATTTTATGACAGGGTGTTGATCCATGGAACTAGTCTGATTGCCATATGTGGAGTCACGAAGGAATTTTTTTCCCTATTGGCGCTTGTTTGCCACATTTTATTTTTTGCCTTCCTCTGGATCAACATGTTAGGCTACGGGTTGAAGTAGATGGACTTAGGGCGGCTTTGCACGTTGCAACATCGCACGTGCGATGTCGGTGGGGTCAAATCAAAAGTGACGCACATCCGGCGTCACTTTCGACATCGTTGTGTGTAAATCCTAGATGATACGATTAACGAGCGCAAAAGCGGCGTTATCGTATCATCGGTGCAGGCTCCGACTTTTTCATAATTACGCTGCCGCGACAGGTACGATGTTGTTCCTCGTTCCTGCGGCAGCACTCATCGCTGTGCGTAAAGCCGCAGGAGCGAGGAACATTACCTTACCTGCCACCGGCGGCTATACGGAAGGAAGGAGGTGGGCGGGATGTATACATCCTGCTCATCTCTGCTGCTCCGCCGCTATTGGCTGCCTGCCGTGTGACGTCGCTATGATGCCGCACGACCCGCCCCCTTAGGAAGGAGGCGGGTCGCCGGCCAGAGTGACGGTCGCAGGGCAGGTAAGTGCGCGTGAAGCTGGCGTAGCGATAATTTTCGCTACGCCAGCTATCACAAGATATCGTACCTGCGACGGGGGCGGGGACTATCGCGTGCAACATCGCAGCATCGGCTTGCGATGTCGCAACGTGCAAAGCCCGCTTTAGAGTCTCCCTTCAACCTTAAAAACTATGATACTATCATACTATGATACTAATCAAGGCATTAATATCCTAAGCTGATTCACATCTTGAACCAGACACTCCAGAAGAAGCTCAGAAGGTGTTGAAAGAAAGAAGTCGACTGTATCTCCATCAAGGCAAGTTGTGCAGATGTCTCATTAATCTCAAGACGCATGAGAGAGTATGTCAGATAGTGATACCTAAAGTGTATATGCCGGTGGTCTTAGAAGCATATTATGACAGAGCTGGACACTTTGGTTGGAAGAAGTTGGAGGTGTTTCTGAGAAATCGTTTCTATTGGGCTGGAATGAGAGACACCATTGAAGCATGGTGTAGGAACTGTGGTCCTTGTGCATTAAGAAGAAAAGATAGCACCAGTCAGAGAGCACCACTACAACCAATATTCACCAAACAGCCTTTAGAAATTGTCGCCTTAGACCACGTCAAGCTCACACCAAGCAGGAATGGTTACACCTACGCACTTACCATGGTGGATCACTATTCAAGATTCCTGGTGGTGGTACCTGTCAAAGATCTAACTGCTAGCACCGCAGCAAAAGCTTTTCAAGTACATTTCTGTAGACCACATGGTTATCCAGATCACGTCTTAACAGATCAAGGTCCCACTTTTGAAGCAGAAATCTTCAAAGAATTTTGCAAATTATACGGATGCAAGAAGATACGTACTACAACCTACCATGCACAAACAAATGGGATGTGTGAAAAGGTGAACCATCTAGTCATCAATCTGCTGAAAACTCTACCCTTCGAAGAGCGGAACTAGTGACTGAAAAACTGCCAGATCTCGTTGATATGTACAATAATATTCCCATGAGCTCCACCAAATGTACACCTGCTTATCTCATGACAGCAAGACCTGGAGGACTACCAGTAGACTTAGAGATGGAATTTGAAATGCCTGAAACTTGTTCACCAGATGCAGATTGGGATTCAAAACGCCAAATTCAATACAAGCAAATCCAAGAGTATGTTGAAGAGAATCTGAGTCAAAGCAGAGAGAAACAAAAAAAGAACTTCAACAGACAAGCAAAAGCTACCCCCTTTTCACCAGGAGAAGTAGTATTAAAAAGAAAAAGAAAGTTACACAAGTTGGATGACCAATGGGAAAAAGAAAACTATGTAGTACAACCCTCAAACTTTGACAATCAGAAGACTTGTATTATCAGCAAGGATCAAGGAAAGACTACATCTGCAATTTACAGAGATCACTTGAAGAAGTGCCCAGAACCCTTAAGAGTCCAAGATGAAGTTCAACCTCAACCTCAAGCAATTGAGAAGAGAAAGAAAACAATCTATACTATCCTACGTGATTTTCCAAAAGATTGACCTATGTACAACGGAGCAGTGATTGTGCCCATAATAACATTCCCACAACCAGTGGAAGAACAAGACCAGGAAAGGCCTGCAGACATTTCACCCATTCCCAGATCTAGAGTAGCACCCATACCTTTGCCATGCCATGAACACGTAGACCGTTATCTGTAGTACCCACCACCAGTAGTGGGGCACCTGTAATAGATGTCATCACACCACAAGGGCTAGAAGAAAGTCAGGAGTTGAGGAGATCAACGCGCAGCAATTTTGGTCAGCCCCCACTTAGATTCAGAGAACAATGTACATTAACTTTAAAGTATAAATATGTCTGTAAATAGTATTTGTAATGTACATATGTTAATGTGTCTCGTATAATGCCTTGAAAAGTTATATATATATTTTTGCAAAGCTGCATGGACCCTGCTTTATTTGTCTAGCTTTAATTATGGACCATGATTGCAGGATTGGTAGCAGTCACAAACTGTGTTGTAAATAGTTGCACCAGTTGTCACTTTGGAGTGTCTCAACATCCCTGAAAGACTGCTTCCACCATCCTCAGGAGAGGAAGATTGGAGGAAAGGTCTGGGATAGAGATGGACAGACCTGGTCGCCAAAAGGACCGGTGGTCTGCCTCCTTAGAGGATTCTGAGGTTCAGGATCTTTTTGGGTGGTGGTTTGAAGGGTGTGGGATGCTATAACATTTAAGTGAATGCCTCCCCTGCATGGGAAGAATCTTCTAACATGTTACCTTTTGCTTTCCGGTTACAATAAAAAAAACCTCTGTGTGCACTGTAGCTCGCGGACGAGCTACGTTTAACCAAGGGGAAATGTAGCGCCCCTGAATACATCAGGGAACTGAATCCTTTTTCCGCAGGCTGCAGGACCTACTCCCTATGGTTCCAGGTTCCCAGAAACCGGTGTCACCTCCACCAGCACCACAAACCCCACCAACACCTCACACCATGACCTGTCAGACACCACAGTGGGTTGGTCTAGGTGGAACAGGGCCACCCACCTATGGGTCAGAGGCTGATGAGTGGGAGGGAACGAGGCAGTCGAGCAACAGCTGTCAAAGGGAGAACAGCTGGAGTGTTCGCTCTCAGGGAGCTAGGAATACAAGAGTTGGGTCGCAGATAGCGGTCCGGGACCAGAGGAGTTGATGACCGGGCTCAGGGACGTCGGTCTAGAGTGTGACAGACGTGGTTTAACAGGGACTACAGGCATCAGAGAAGGACCAACAGAGCTGACTGGTACCTAGCACGACGGGGTACAGGACCCTAGGGCAGGAGCCGATTCAATGTCCTGGCAATTAACCTGCAGAAGAAGGGGGCCTTCAGGGACCTTCCTACAGCTCAGAGACTGAGGGCATCAGCACAACGCGGGGGACAGAGTTTTCCAAATAAAGCAACCCACTGAGGTCCCCAGTGTCAGCCCTTAAAAGCAAGACTTCACCCAAGACTGAAGAACTGGCCCTTACAGATTCAAGCTATAGGGACAAACACAGACACAAACAGTGCACGGAGGCAAGTTCTGGACTACTAGTGACACTGGTGGTACCAGGGACCTGGACGTGCTCCAGGCAGCAGCAGCTGTGCACAGAAACTTGTTCAAGAACGGTGTGCGTATCTTTTCATCTCCAACTATCCAACGCCTCAACCACTGCAGTGAGTACACCTGCCCCTGCACTTGGCCCTTCCATCCCTCATCATCACTTGAGCTCCGGGGCTTCCCTACCTGCGGAGGGACTGTCACCTTGCTGCTCTCCACCATCTGCCCTAGCCCTCATTGCAGCAGTGGCGGTATTCTCATTACCGCACTTCCCCTGTAAATAAACCCCTTTTCCAGTTTGAGTGCTTGCAGAAGCTCGGGTCCGGACCCCTTGAGCCACGACCATCCCGGATCCGAGCACCCAGGTCGTCACCGGGGCAGCGCAATAGCACCCTAGTAGTCCCTATCACACAAATAATAATGCTCACCCAGCCCCCCTACAAGTACTGTTTCATAAAGAAAACATAAAAAACACAACAAATTATAGTTTCCCCAAACACTGGATCCCTGCAAGACCGCCTATACAGTCAATTTCTTGGTGCAGGTAGTGCTACGTGGGGATGTCATCATGACACGTGTGCCAGGACACTGATGTTCTTTTTCACGTTCCTGTTATTCTGTAGGTAAAAAGAATAAAGTGACTTGCAAACCACAGAATGGAGTGCGATATGGTTGGGAGACCATGGTTTCATTATATCAGCAGGCCAATACAGTTAAAAGTGAGTGGTCACTCAGGGTTGGCTACACCGAGTGAGTGTGTCCATTGTGAACACCCCATTTGTTCCGCCCTCTAGTAGCTATGCAAGGGACACAACTCAAATTAGGCCACTGTCACCAGCCCACAAGGAAGCACTGCGTAAAAAAAAATGTTGGCATATAGTTGTATATGCTAATATACAGTCTATATATTAAAACACTGAGCATTTATCAACATAATTGCCTAAGAATAATATTGGTTGCTAATTGTTTAAAAAATGTAGTAAGAAATACAATGTTTTGATAGCTTTTTTTAAAACAATTCAAAATGAGTCACTATTTCAGATGTGTTTTTTAATTTTGCATTTTGCTTTTGTTGTCCAGGATTTACACACCAGAATAAACACATGGAATATGCATTAGCTGGACAGGAATCAGCCTCAGCAAAGCTTTCATCCAACATGCTGCAATAAACCATTACACTAATTTCTGGCACTGGACGGTACAGCCCGAAGACTCCTGTAAGCTGCGGATTAATGTATTGTGATAGCAGAGAACAGAAATGATTCATATTCAGAGAATGTGTAGATCAGGCTACACAGACAGGAACACATGATTAATAAGGAGAAAATAATCGGGCGTCATTTCGGAATATCCACCTATATTGCAGGAACCAGCCTGATTCATGTTCTAGTACTCCCTGCCTCTGCCCTTCATCTTCTAAGCTATACTTTCCCCTGACTCTGTTTGCTATTCAGCCCATCACTCTTTTTCACTTTCCATTTCTGCCTCTCATCTGTCTTTTCCTCTCATCCGTTGTTCCCTGGTGTCATAGCAAGTAGTATTGTGACTTTCATTTATATATTAGACTTGTCTCTTTGCTCTGAGAGTCATCAAACAAGCTCATCCTACAGAAAAATTCCATCTGCGGATAGCTCGATGAGTTATTCCCTGGAGCAATGACACAACACTTCATCAGTGAGCGGAGCAATGTTTGCATTGCCTGCTTTTCTGGCTGTCTCCATATGGGGGCACTGTTTCATGCCTCATCATTTTTCTATTTAATAGATTCATTTATATCTGATTTACAATTATTTGATCTCATTCTATGAACTTGATGACTCACTGAATATTCCTCACTTGTACTTATTTTTCAACCTGGATATCTGACAGTATCAATACAATTCATTTAAGTTGAAGATCTAGATTTCCTAAGCAGTATAACAACGTTTGGAGAGTGGCACGGAGGTCACCCGACTGCTTCTTGCTGGCAAGACTAGATGAATGCATAGATTAAATCAATGCCTATTTGTACAATGGAGAAAGTTTTTGTTCTGTTATCATCTGTTCAATCATAACAATACCATCAGGGCGGACATACCATTGGTGCAGCCTGTGCCTCTGTACAGGGGCCCCAGGAGATAAGGGTGCCATTTCTACCTCCAAAGAAGGTGGGATCGTGCCTTATAATGAGTTAGTGTACTGAAAAAAAGCCCATATTCTAACAGGGGCATCTTCTGTCTGTGTTCGTCGGTAAAAACCATCCAATGCTGCTTGAATAATGTGATGTATAAAATAAGATGGTCTTTTTAAGGCCTAATTTTTTTCAAAAGTAGTCAACCCAATTCTAACCTTCCACCTTACTACACCTCATCATGTTATTATTGAACTACTGTATATAGTGAACACTGAAGGAGTTGGTCCAACACAACAATGGAGAACCAATCTATAATTTGTTTGAGTCCAACCACAGAGACCCTCCTCACCTCTTGTGAAAACAGACCCTAGTAGTGCAACTCTGGTCAATAGTTTTATTCAGTTACTGCTAGAGCTAAAAAAAAATGATTGCTGGGGGTGCAGTATGTTAGATCTACAGGGGCATCTCAATAAATTATAATATCATCAAAAAGTTAATTAATTTCAGTAATTCAATACAAAAAGTGAAACATATATATTATAAAGAGTCATTATCATTACAAACAGAGTGATCTATTGCAAGTATTTATTTCTGTTAATGTTGATGATTATGGCTTACAGCCAATAAAAACCCAAAAGTCATTATCTCAGAAAATTAGAATATTATATAAGACCAACTGAAAAAATTATTTTAAACTCAGAAATGTTGGCACCTACTGAAAGGTCTGAACAGTAAATGCCTCAATACTTGATCGGGGCTCCTTTTGCATCTGGCACTGCTGAGGTGTTATGGAAGCCCAGGTTGCTTTGATAGCAGCCTTCAGCGTGTCTGTATTGTTGGGTCTGGTGTATCTCATCTTCCTCTTGATAATACCCCATAGATTCTCTATGGGGTTTAGGTCCGGCGAGTTTGCTGGCCAATCAAGCACAGTGATACTGTGGTTATTAAACCAGGTATTGGTACTTTTGGCAGTGTGGACAGGTGACAAGTCCCGCTGGAAAATGACATTTCCATCTCCAAAAAGCTTGTCGGCAGAGGGAAGCATGAAGTGCTCTAAAATTTCCTGGTAGATGGCTGCATTGACTTTGGTCTTGATAAAACACAGTGGACCTACACCAGCAGATGACATGGCTCCCCAAACCATTACTTATTGTGGAAACTTCACACTAGACCTCAAGCAGCTTGGATTGTGGCCTCGCCACTCTTCCTCCAGACTCTGGGACCTTGATTTCTAAATGAAATGCAAAATTTACTTTCATCTGAAAACAGCATCTTGGACCACTGAGCAACAGACCAGTTCTTTTTTCTCCTTGGCCCAGGTAAGATGCTTCTGCCATTTTCTATTGGTCATGAGGGGCTTGACACAAGTAATGCAACACTTATAGCCTGTGTCCTGGATACGTCTGTGTGTGGGGGCTCTTGAAGCACTGACTCCAGCAGAAGTCCACTCCTTGTGAATATCCCCCAAAATTTTGAATGGCCTTTTCTTAACAATCAAATCAATGCTGCAGTTAACCCAGTTGCTTGTATACCTTTTTCCACCACACTTTTTCCTTCCACTCAACTTTCTATTAATATGCTTGGATACAGCATTCTGTGAACAGCCAGTTTCTTTAGCAATGACCTTTTGTGGCTTACCCTACTTGTGGAGTGTGTCAATAACTGCCTTCTGGACATCTGTCAAATCAGCAGTCTTCTCCATGATTGTGCAGCCTACTGAATCAGACTAAGGGACCATTTTAAACAATTTTAATCATATTAAATGCTTTGCAGGTGTTTTGTAGTAATTTTTCTAATTTTCTGAGATAATGACTTTTGGGTTTTCATTGGCTGTAAGCCATAATCATCAACATTAACAGAAATAAACACTTCAAATAGATCACTCTGTGTATAATGACTCTATTTAATATATGTGTTTCCCTTTTTGTATTGAATTACTGAAATAAATTAATTTTTTGATGATATTCTCATTTATTGAGACGCACTTGTATATGATCAGACAGTGATGATCTTTTTATAGACGAGGTCATCAAAATCATATGAATGGAAAGCCATTTAAAAATAAAAGTTTGCTTCACCATGTTCACCTTCTGCCGATGGATCTGTGTAAGGGCTTATTATTTTGTGTATCGAGTTGATGTTTTACTTAATATCCTTTTGGGCTAGATACATGCTTTTGATTGTTTTTTATTGTGTTTGGTGGAGTTGCAGCTAACAGCAAACCCAATTATTTAAATCTTTATGATATTTTTGCTGATGCATTAATTCATTTCATATTTTGATAAATCTATGGATACAGTGATGTCATATATATTTCATTTGACATTTTTTATTTTTATTGGGGTTAAAAAGTGGGAAATTCAGATGTTTACTTTTATTAAAACTTTTGTTTTCCTTTATATTTTAGTCGCCCTTAGGAGACTTGAAGCAGTGATCATCTGATTGCTTGTTCTAAGAACTGCAATTGAATTACATTGCATTATATAGACTGATCATGTTCTTTCATGAAGTCCAGCCTATGAGACAAGGATAACAGTCATATGCAGCTTAAAGCACCACTCCAGTGGGGGGTTTTTTCAGCGCTGGAAAGGTGCTTTAAACGCAAGTACTCTGCGCCCTGTCTTATATTTACCCTGTGGTATTTTCATCATTTTTGGACAATGCTTCAATCCTGTGGCGCCATCTTGTGCTCATAACTTTTGACTGGCCTAACTGTGTGGAGCACACTGCCAATCAGCATGATGTCTGCAGTGACCCCTGTTGACTGGGCCGACCGAAACAGAAGATGATGTTGATGAGAAGGTAAGATGGTCCCCGTGCAGAGTAGGCATGTAGTTAGCAACTATCTGCCTGTTAGTTCTTAGCCCCATGCATAAAGTAATAAAATTCCTGAATAACCCCTTTGAACAGACACCCTGCTGCCATGACGATTGGACAATTGTGTCACAAGTGGCAACTGATGGAAGAATGCACACTCCATTGGTCGTGCCATTTAAATGATGCATCAGCGATTGACCGTGGCATTTAAATAGTTAAATAGCAGTGACTGCCACATCTCTCTGCATCATGCAAGCTCAACTCCTCAGCCTAATCCATACGCCGGGACCCGACATATGATGTATCAGTACAACATACTGTACATATGTTGGGAAGGGATTAAAGGATTAAAGGGCGGCACGGTGGCTCAGTAACTGCAGTCTTGCAGCGCTGGGGTCCTGGGTTCAAATCCCACCAAGGACACCATCTGCAAGGAGTTTGTATGTTCTCCCCGTGTATGCGTGGGTTTCCTCCGGGTTCTCCGGTTTCCTCCCACACTCCAAAGACATACAGATAGGGACTCTAGATTGTGAGCCCCAATGGGGACAGTGTTGCCAATGTATGTAAAGTTTTGTGGAATTAATAGCGCTATATAAATGAATACAATTATTAATTATTATTTATTAAAGGATTATTCCCATGTTATGAAGTAAGCAGATGGTAGTGGTAACCTAATAAAGTTTGCAATTAAAGGGCACGTGTCAGTACGATTTCTTCCACAAACTGTTTATACTCTATATCGAGACGAAATCACCATCTCATCACTCAGTACAGGACTGAAACGGTGCTGGATACCGGAGAAGATAACGATCAGTGAAGATATTATCACACTTACACTACACTAACACACGTGTTTTACGGAATTAATAAAAATAATTGAATAGAATAATAAACAAAAAGAGCCAAAGTTGCATTTTTGTAGCCTTTGTAAAACATCTGTGTAATGACTAATAGATATGTTCACCATATAAACAGTAATAAACAATAAATTAATTCAATACATTCCTGTTCACGGACTCGGAGACTGTCCACATCTTATGTTTGCAAGGCACCAACAATCTTTCCTATACCAAACAGACCATAACACAATAAGCAGCTGTGATGTCAAACTATGTAATGGTCCAGATTTAATTACATTAATATTTCAATGAAATTCTAAACTGCTGGTGGGGTGTAAATGAGTTTGGAGTAAGTGTATTTTGTAAAGCAACTTGTTTTGTATGTTTTACAAAGTAGAAGGAAAGTTCCTGCAAAACTAACAAAGGCAATCGTAAAGTACAGAACAATACAGTGAGCAGGATAAACTAATCTTTACTCATGTAGGAGAGACAGGATTGAATGAAGCATACAGTTAAAAATAACAGTAATGACTAGAGTTGAGCGCGGTTCGCGGTTCATGGTTCTCCAGTTCGCGGTTTGAGTGATTTTGGGGGCTGTTCTAGATCGAACTAGAACTCGAGCTTTTTGCTAAAGCTCGATAGTTCTAGTTACGTTCGAGAACGGTTCTAGCAGCAAAAAGCCAAGCTAATTACTAGCTGGCTTTCCGCTGTAATAGTGTAAGTCACTCTGTGACTCACACTATTATGAAATTTCAGCGCATAGTGTGCGGAGACTGCGCGTTCAGATCAGTGCTGCTGAGATAATGGCGATCGCCATTTTTTTTTTTTCCCTTGTCTTCCATCCCTAAGCGCGCGCGTGTAGTGGGGTGGGCCAGCATGTCAGCCAATCCCAGACACACACAGCTAAGAGGACTTTTAGTCAGAGAAGCAACGGCATGTGTGTTAGGATGTCCATGTCACATGTTCCTGCATTATAAAAACGGGAATCTGCCCATCCGGACGCCATTATCTCTTCTGCGTCTGGGTGTCAGTCACCGCTGGCGTAGCTCCTGTCTCCGATACTACTGTGTATGCTCTACACACAGCGCTATACAGAATAGGGATAGAAGTTTCTATTAGCCCTTGTAAGGGCTAATAACAGGAGGCTCAGAGCCATAGGTGACAGTCAGGTCCGTGGAAACAGATTTTGACAGCTACAGAAGATAACAGCGTCTGTGTAGCTAAGGTCAGGGACTTCCTCGCTGCATTTCACCATTAGGAGGAATAGAAAGTGAGGCTTCCTTTCCTCTACACAGACCCACAACCCTGCCACTGTACCCTCCTGCCCCTTGCACACTCAAGCTCATTGTTACTAAGCCATTATACTAGCAAACACTGAGTAAACTTAGTGGCATCCTAAAAGTGGCAGTTGGACTTCCATTAGTGTCCAACTAGTGCAAATCTATTTGCAGCACCTCTGCATTGCACACTCAAAATCATTGTTACTAAGCCATTATACTAGCAAACACTAAGTAAACTTAGTGGCATCCTAAAAGTGGCTGTTGGACTTCCATTAGTGTCCCACTGGTGCAAAGCTATTTGCAGCACCACTACATTGAACACTCAAACTCATTGTTACTAAGCCATTATACTAGCAAACACTGAGTAAACTTAGTGGCATCCTAAAAGTGGCTGTTGGACTTCCATTAGTGTCCCACTAGTGCAAATCTATTTGCAGCACCTCTGCATTGCACACTCAAACTCATTGTTACTAAGCCATTATACTAGCAAACACTGAGTAAACTTAGTGGCATACTAAAAGTGGCTGTTGGACTTCCATTAGTGTTCCACTAGTGCAAATCTATTTGCAGCACCCCTGCATTGCACACTCAAGCTCATTGTTACTAAGCCATTATACTAGCAAACTATGCTGCCAGTTAAAGGGCCGTAGTTGCATTGTCAGGGATAGTTATTGTTGTTTATTCTGCTGTTAATAAAGATAGACCACCGCTGCAATCTACACCACCTCTCAATTTTTACTACCACATTTTAAGTGCACAATCTTGTTGCAATCAAAATGAGTGGCAAAATGACAGATGCTGTTGGAAAGGAGAAGAGGCGTGTTGGAAAAGGAAAAAAAGGGTTTGTCTGTGGGGAAGGTGGCAAAGCTCCATTAACATCTGCTGAAGATAGACCATCTTCCAGCAAAAGTAAGATGTCTACTACTTACCGTGGACAATCCGATGTGCTCCCTTTTTTATGGACACGAACAACTGGAATAAAGGTAGATGATGGCCAAAAAAAGAAAATGCTTGAATGGATCTCAAGTGGTCCAACAAGTGCCCTCTCCGCCACCTCAACTACCGCATCCAAAAAACACCAGTCCTCTGAGTTGTCATCCCAATCACACTTGCTTTCTTCCAGCTCTGAAGTCTCCATCCGCCCTGCACAGTATGGTGAAGTTGAGATGACTTAGTCTGCAGAGCAGTTCAGTAACACTATAGCCTGGGAATCAGAGGTCTGCTCCCAAGCTACAGTGAGTACAGACCAGGAAATGGTCTGCAGTGATGCCCAGAACCTTTGTGACTCAGATTCAGGCCGTGATGAACAAGTTTCTGAGCATAATTTTGACCCTTATTCACAAACTGTAACACCTGTTGTAATAGACAATGAGGAACATACTGATGACGATGAGACGCAGATACCAGATTGGAATGACAACTTAAAAATTCGTTCAGGGCAAGAAGAGGCTTGGTCTGAGGGTGAGGGGAGTGCAAACACAACAATTGATGAAGAAGTTCTAGATCCCACCTACTGTCAACCCACAGTCAGTCACTCGAGGAGGTCAACAGAGATGGTGGAGGAGGATGCAACTGATGACGAAGTTACCTTGCGCCTTCCTGGACAAAGTCGGAGTACTGGTAGCACGTCTACAACTGCATCCTCAGCCACCACTGTGCCTCTGAGCACTAGTCGGGGTGGATCAGCAGGTCACATGCCCTCTAAGCCTTGCCTAGCCTGGTCCTTTTTTGACAAAACAAAACATCGCCCAAATTATGTGATCTGTAAAATTTGTCATGATTCTGTTAGTAGGGGGCAAAACCTCAGCAGTTTGACAACGTCTTCCATGAATCGTCACATGAATAAATATCATATGCCCCAGTGGGAAGCTCACCATGCTGCAATGCGGCCTAGCGGAGCGAACCATCCACCGCCTGCCCCTTCCAGTGCATCCGCGCGCTCTTCATCTTCTAGGACTGTGGGGACAGCTGTCACACCTGGTTTTCCACCCACAACTTCCACCACTGTAACCGCAACAGGCAGTTTGCTTGGTAGGTCGCCAGTTGGTTTGGAAGGGAAAACAAGTGCGTGTGTACAGCTCTCTCAGACATCGATAGCACCAACGTTGGATGAAGGCAACATCATGTCTATGCCTGCACTTTCCTCACAAACCTGCATTTTTCCTGGGACACCCTACTCAACACCGTCTACACACAGCAGCCAGCTCTCTGTCCCTCAGATGTGGACAAATAAAAGGCCATTTCCTGCCACCCATGACAAAGCTAAGAGGTTGACTTTATCCCTCTGTAAGCTCTTGGCTACCAAAATGCTGCCCTTCCGCCTGGTGGACACACAGGATTTTAGAGACCTTATGTCTGTCGCTGTGCCCCAGTACCAGATGCCCAGTCGCCACTACTTCTCTAAGAAAGGTGTGCCTGCGCTACACCAGCATGTCACACACAACATCACCGCTTCCTTGGGAAACTCTGTGTGTGAACGGGTTCATTTCACCACCGATACTTGGACCAGTAAGCATCGACAGGGACGTTACATGTCACTGACTGGGCACTGGGTAACTAAGGTGATAGATGGTGAATGGTCTGCTGCACAAGTCTTGCTGTCCCCACGACTTGTGTGTCAATCCTCTGTCTGTCCAAATTCCGCCACTGCTTCTGCCTCCTCCACCTCGTCTGGGTCCTCCAGCTCCGCCCCAAGCCTGCCTGGTCAGGCCACCAGCGTTCTAACTGCGCAGAAGGAATCACGCACCCCTCATTACTATGCTGGCTGCAGAGTGCAATGGCATCAGGCGGTCTTTAGCTTGAAATGTCTTGGAAATAAGAGTCACACAGCGGCTGAGTTGTGGGCAGCTCTGGAGACTGAGTTTAATAAATGGTTGTCTCCACTCAACTTGCTGCCAGGCAAGGCCGTGTGCGACAATGCTGCAAAACTGGGTGCGGCACTTCGCCTGGGCAAGGTGACACACGTGCCTTGTATGGCTCACATGTTGAACCTTGTTGTCCAGCAATTTTTAACACACTACCCCGGCCTAGATGGCCTTCTGAACAGGGCACGAAAACTCTCTGCTCACTTCCGCCGTTCAACCATCGCTGCTGAGCGACTTGCATCGCTCCAGAAGTCTTTCGGCTTGCTGGTTCATCGCCTGAAATGCGATGTGCCGACACGCTGTAATTCGACTCTCCACATGTTACAGTGACTGTAGCAGCACCGTCGAGCCCTGGTGCAATACGTCATGACATATAGCCTGGGCCAACGAGATGCAGAGGTGAGGCAGATCACCCTGATGGAGTGGTCTCAGATCAAGGTCCTATGCACCCTTCTGCACAGTTTCGACATGGCGACGAATATGTTTAGCGCTGACAATGCCATTATCAGCATGACAATTCCACTCATTTACATGCTGGAGCACACGCTAAAGACTATTCAGAGTCAGGGGGTGGGACAAAAGGAAGGGGAGGAACTACAGGAGGATTCATATGAGCAAGAGACAACAACATCACCAAGGTCTAGACGTTCATCATCACCAACGCGGCAGGCATGGGACCATGGGGGACAGGGATCAACAAGGGCGCATAGTAGCAGGCGAAATGTTGAGGAAGGTGCAGGAGAACACGAAGAAATGGAGGACGAACTGTCCATGGACATGGAAGACTCAGCGGATAAGGGAGACCTTGGTCAAATCTCTGTTGAAAGAGGTTGGGGGGAGATGACAGAGGAAGAAAGAACGGTTAGCACCTCTATGCCACAATTACAGCGTGGACTTGGTCCGCATGGCTGCGCAAGACACATGAGCGCCTTCTTGCTGCACTACCTCCAACATGACCCTCGTATTGTCAAAATTAGAAGTGATGATGACTACTGGCTTGCCACACTATTAGATCCCCGGTACAAGTCCAAATTTTGTGACATAATTCCAGCCATAGAAAGGGACTCACATATGCAGGAGTATCAGCAGAAGCTGTTACTCGATCTTAGCTCGGTTTTTCCACCAAACAACCGTGGTGCAGGGAGTGAATCTCCCAGTTGTAACTTGACAAACATGGGACAGTCTCGTCATCTTCAACAGTCTACCTGTACCAGTAGCACCGTATCTGGTGCTGGTAACAGCAATTTTATTGAATCTTTTCATAATTTTTTTAGACCATCCTTTGCAAGGCCATCAGAGACAACAACTCTGACACATAGTCAACAGTTGGAGAGGATGATACAGGAGTATCTCCAAATGAACATCGATGCCATTACTTTGCAAATGGAGCCTTCCTCATTTTGGGCTTCATTCTTCAAAAATGGCCAGAGCTCTCCTCTTACGCCTTGGAGATTTTGTCATGTTCAGCTGCCAGCGTTGTCTCTGAATGTGTCTTCAGTGCTGCTGGGTGTGTGCTGACAGATAAGCGCACGCGTCTGTCCAGTGACAATGTGGACAGACTAACGTTCATCAAAATAAACAAATCATGAATCCACAAGGAATTTACCACCCCTGTGTCATCCTGGGGAGAGTAAATGCTTTTGGATTTTGAATGTGCTTGATGCAAATCTACCTGTGAATTGTACAACTGGGGCACAAGTGCTGACACTGAAGGGGTGGGTGTGTGTGGGGCCCAATTTTTGGAAAAAAGGGAGACTCTGCTTGGAGTAACCCTTGCTTACAGTGTTTTTAAAAATGATCCAAGATGAACAGAGCTGGGATCAGGAAAAACTTTGCTACCTAACCCGGTGTCATCCTGGGGACGGATAAGAATGGCGTATTTTTGAATGTGCTTGATGCAAATCTACCTGTGAGTGTACAACTGGGGCACAAGTGCTGCCACTGAAGGGGTGGGTGTGTGTGGGGCCCAATTTTTGGAAAAAAGGGAGACTCCGCTTGGAGTATCCCTTGCTTACAGTGTTTTTAAAAATGTTCCAAGATGAACAGAGCTGGGATCAGGAAAGACTTAGCTACCTACCCCGGTGTCATCCTGGGGACGGTTAAGGATGGCGTATTTTTGAATGTGCTTGATGCAAATCTACCTGTGAAGTGTATAACTGGGGCACAAGTGATGCCACTGAAGGGGTGGGTGTGTGTGTGGCCCAATTTTCGGAAAAAAGGGAGACTCCGCTTGGAGTAACCCTTGCTTACAGTGTTTTTAAATATGATCTAAGATGAACAGAGCTGGGATCATTAAAGACTTAGCTACCTACCCCGGTGTTATCCTGGGGACAGTTAAGGATGGCGTATTTTTGAATGTGCCTGATGCAAATCTACCTGTGAAGTGTACAATTGGGGCACAAGTGCTGCCACTGAAGGGGTGGGTGTGTGTGGGGCCCAATTTTTGGAAATAAGGGAGACTTAGCTTGGAGTAACCCTTGCTTGCTGTGTTTTTTAAAAGGAGCCAAGATAAACAAGTCATGGTTCAGCAAAGACTTTTCTACCTACCCCGGGGTCATCCTGGGGACGGTTAAGTATGGCGTATTTTTGAATGTGCTTGATGCAAATCTAGCTGTGAAGTGTACAACTGGGGCACAAGTGCTGCCACTGAAGGGGTGTGTGTGTGTGTGTGTGGCCCAATTTTTGGAAAAAAGGGAGACTCTGCTTGGAGTAACCCTTGCTTACATTGTTTTTAAAAATGATCAAAGATCAACAGAGCTGGGATCAGGAAAGACTTAGCTACCTACCCCGGTGTCATCCTGGGGACGGTTAAGGATGGCGTATTTTTGAATGTGCTTGATGAAAATCTACCTGTGAAGTATACAACTGGGGCAAAATTGCTGCCATTGAAGGGGTGGGTGTGTGTGGGGCCCAATTTTTGGAAAAAAGGGAGACTCCGCTTGGAGTAACCCTTGTTTCGCGGGCGGAGGAGGGGACACTGCGCTCACCCACTGCTCGGGTCCGGCTGCTGCTGCTGCTCGCTCGGTCGGTGGCTCGAGCGGTGGGCCGGATCCCGGGGACTCGAGCGGCGCTCCTTGCCCGTGAGTGAAAGGGGGGGGGTTTGGTTTAGGGATATTGTTTGTGACGCCACCCACGGTTGTGGTGAGGTTGTGACACCACCGCTGCTCTGCACGGGGATCCCGGGAGCGATAACAGAATGTAGAATAGGTAGACCCTGCCTAATATGGCCCATTGGAATCTTCTAAAGAATTCCGCCCCATATATAAAACAGCGGTTACCATAGAAATAGGAAGAGACGCATGAGTACAATAAACTTTATTAGAAACGATCAGGACCGGAAGTGACGTATCGCTATCCGGCGTTACATACTAACATAGAGGAGATAAACAATACAGATAGTTACGTGTGGTACACATCCCGAATAACCGGTAGAATAGATTACTTAGAAATATTACACTCCATTTCATATAAAACAATATGTAAAGTTTAAAACGGAAGTGACGTGTCGCATCTAACTCGGAAAACTGGATATGGTAACCGGAAGTGACCTCATGAGAATAGTACAGCCTGATTGGTTGAGAGGAGTGACAATCAATACTCCCACACGAGGAACCGGAAATTATGGGTTTCTGGAGGGATATTTAAACCCCATGGGTGGCCATATCCAGCAGGCGTGCACTACTAGCACTCCCAGCTGAACATCTAGCATACCTGTGGCTGCTTCACCCAACAGTAAGTACTACCCTTCTATGGGAAATTATTCCATCTTTGTGATTGTGGAGAGACTGATACTCTTTCCTACATATATATATATATTGCAGTTATTCCACATTGGAGAGAAAATATACCCTGTGGGTGATTAGCGCAAACAAGCGTCTATCCAGTGGTGGCTCATAGACAGATATCTTATTTCATCTATGCAATCCTATCTGCAAGTGAGTACAACTGTGGGTGAAAAATGTTGGAACTATAGGTGATTTTGGAATGAAATGTCTACATTTATCTATATATTTTTCAGCAATAAGAGGATCCCTCATTTAAGGATCGATGTATTCCTTGACTAATGGGATACTTAGTAAGTAGAGACTGTCTATGTATAGGGCTGGTGGTATGATGAATAGGTTTTTTGATTAATTTTAGACAAATTGTTGTTACAGTTTACCATTAGTGATGAGCGAGTACTAAAAAGCTCGGGTGCTCGAAGCTCGGGCCGAGCCTCCCAAGATACTCGTGTACTAGGCCCGAGCAACGAGCCCAATGTTATCCTATGGGAGACCCGAGTATTTTTGTGAAATGACCCCCCGGCAGCATGGAGAAACCCTAAAAATGTCACAAAAGTCTCAGAAGAGTGCTCAAATGACATGGCAACAGCATGGGGAAGACCCCTTGAAGTATTTATCACTGAAAAGTCACAGCTGTGAACAATTTTGTCTGCGTTTTACGCCATTTTTACGGACTCACCAGAAAACCTTCCAAAATGACCCCAAAATGATTTTTCATGGCGGAAATGTTAAGGGCACATACCCAATAGTGAGATAGAGCTGGTGTATGTTACTTTTTGAGATTAATACATGAAAGATTTTACGTGAAAACATTGTGTGGCACTCCGATGTCCCTGAGAAGAGACGTACATGAAGGCCTCTTGAGTCTAATGTGCCCATTTTGAGGAAGTGAGTCTTTGTAGTATTTTCCTTTGCCAGGGCAGTCCAAAATTGTGAGGTTCACCAATGCCCCTGCATACAGACGTGCATGAGGGCCTGTAAACCTGAAGTGCCCATTGTAAGGAAGTGGGTCTATTGTAGTATAGCCCTTAGGCAGGGCAGCCAAAAATTGGGAGGCTCCACATTGTCCCTGGATAGAGACGTGCATGATGGCCTGTAAACCTGAAGTGCCCATTGTAAGGAAGTGGGTCTATTGTAGTATAGCCCTTAGGCAGGGCAGCCAAAAATTGGGAGGCTCCACATTGTCCCTGGATAGAGACGTGCATGATGGCCTGTAAACCTGAAGTGCCCATTGTAAGGAAGTGGGTCTATTGTAGTATAGCCCTTAGGCAGGGCAGCCAAAAATTGGGAGGCTCCACGTTGTCCCTGGATAGAGACGTGCATGATGGCCTGTAAACCTGAAGTGCCCATTGTAAGGAAGTGGGTCTATTGTAGTATAGCCCTTAGGCAGGGCAGCCAAAAATTGGGAGGCTCCACGTTGTCCCTGGATAGAGACGTGCATGAGGGCCTGTAAACCTGAAGTGCCCATTGGAAGGAAGTGGGTCTATTGTAGTATAGCCCTTAGGCAGGGCAGCCAAAAATTGGGAGGCTCCACGTTGTCCCTGGATAGAGACCTGTTAGGTTCTTAGTGCCTCCGTGCTTGCATTTAAAAACCGCACGTGTGTGCCTGTTGGTGGCAGCTTTCCGCTGCATTTGTGTGAGTTTTGCAAAAACTTGGATATAACGCACAAGTCTAGTGAATACACATCAGCACAGCATTGCAAAATGCGCAAGGGCGTTGTCAACGAACAAGGAAGTGGACGTGATGGTGGTGCAGGCAGAGACCGAGGTTGTGTGCAAGCTCTAATTTCGCCACAACAAAGGGCCACATCTAGTCGCTCGCACGTCCTGTCCCAAATTCTTGGGGACCGCTGCAGTACACCGCTCTTGAACCAAGACCAGTGTCAACAGGTTGTTAGTTGGATAGCGGATAATGCTTCCAGTCAGATTGGCACCACCACAAACACTCTGTCTTCCACACGGTCAAGTGTCAGTAGCCGTGATACTGCACCGCACATTTCAGAACCTGATCCTCCTTCCTACCACCAGGCCGAGTACACGTCCACGGACATTACTGATCCCACACTTGGACACTCGGAAGAGCTGTTCGTTCACGTTTCCATTCACAAATTCTGGCCTCTCGCCAGCTCCTGTTGAAGTGGGCCATGAAGAGATTGTATGTACAGATGCCCAAATATTTGAGCAGCCACGTTCTCACGAAGTTGGCAACGTGTCTCAACAAGGGGTGGACGATGATGAGACACAATTGTCAGGAAGTCAGGAGGAGGAGCAGGGTGCGGAAGAGGAAGACGACGTGGTGGATGATCCAGTAACTGACCCAACCTGGCAGGAGGATATGCAGAGCGAGGACAGCAGTGCACAGGGGGAGGGAGGCGTAGCATCCCAACAGGCAGTAAGAAGCAGAGTGGTGGCCCCAGGCAGACGTCAGGCAACTGTTCCCCGGAACAACACGACACAAGGTGCCTGTACAAATATTAGGTCTTCCCGAGTCTGGCTGTAATACTATTGTATGTATTGAGGATTTCGATTGCGTTAGGGCAATGACAACCAGAGACGAGTTCTTGGTGCAAGACGTTTATAATATGCAACCAGCAAATATGTACATAAACGGAACAAAAACACAGTAGAACATAAATACAGGAAATACCTTCCAGGGACGGAGCGAAAGGGAATTCCCGGGACCGCGCACCGGACTCCCCCAGGGAGACCACCAAGAGCGAACCCCTATACAGGGACTGTCTGGCAATCACCCCAGAAGCCCTAAATGCGCAGCAGCCGGGACACAAAAGGGCAATAGGTAAGTCCAAAAATGTCCGTACGTGATGTGAGTCCAGAGTGGTATTAAACGGAAGGAACCGGGCAGAAGTGCCGACCAAAGACGGCAAACGGAGTCCGAGCACAGCTAGATGATACCAGATGAAGTCCAGAGTCGGTGTCGGTTGTTTTCCAAGAGGATCCGAATAACAATCAGGAACCAAAAGCTGCAGGGCAGGAGCACACAGGAAGCAGTATACTCAGGCACTGGACTAAGCTTTAGGGGCGGCTTTTAAACAGATGGACAGGAAGTAGGGCAACAGAACAGAAAACTCCATGTTAACAAAGGGCAAGCTCTTTCAAAAGAAAACTGGAAAACCCGGAACTCTGACACTGGCAGTTTTTTAAGTTGGCTCCAGATGATTCTAAAAAGGCCATTTGCAACACCTGCCATGCCAGCATCAGCAGGGGTACCAAAACTAGCAGCCTGACCACCACCAGCATGATCAGGCACATGTCAGCCAAGCACCCGACTTTGTGGGAAGTACAACAGAGTCCAGGAGCAGTGCTTGCTGATGTCACTGCTACGTCTTCGCTGGTTGTGCATGCGAGCCAATCCCCTGTCCATGCTGCCTGCGAACAAGCCTCCTCCACTCCTGCACCTGCAGTTGCCTACGCAGAAAGAACACCATCATCAAGCACGTCCTTGTCCCAGCGCAGCGTTCAGTTATCCATTCAGCAAACCTTTGAACGCAGGCGCAAATACACTGCCAACACCCCACATGCCACAGTTCTAAATGCTAACATTTCGCGACTGCTTGCGCTGGAAATGTTGCCTTTTAGGCTGCTTGAGACAGAAGCATTCCGCGACCTGATGGTGGCAGCTGTCCCACGTTACTCGGTCCACAGCCGCCACTATTTCTCCCGGTGTGCCGTCCCCGCATTGCATAACCACGTGTCACAAAACATCACACGTGCCCTGAACAACGCTGTTTCAGCCAAAGTCCACCTAACCACAGACACGTGGACAAGTGCATGTGGGCAAGGCCGCTACATCTCGTTGACGTCACACTGGGTTAATATTGTGCAAGCTGGGACCCAGTCTGAGCGAGGGACGGAACACGTCCTTCACACACCAAGTTTTGCAGGCCCTACCTCAGTCAGGGTTTCACACACACTCTACAGCTCCGGAATGTCATGCTCCTCAGCCTCCTCCTCCTCCTGCGCATCCTGATCCACTTTACCCTCCACACCAGTCCCAAGCTGGAAGTGTCGCGGGCGGAGGAGGGGACGGTGCGCTCTCCCACTGCTCGGGTCCGGCTGACGCTGCTCTACGGCTGCTGCTGCTCGTTGGGTCGAGCGATGGCCGGATCCCGGGGACTCGAGCGGCGCTACTCGCCCGTGAGTGAAAAGGGGTGGTTTGGGTTTTGGGGATATTGTCCGTGACGCCACCCACGGTTGTGGTGATTGTGTGGACACCACCGCTGCTCTGGACGGGGATCCCGGGAGCCTGTGACAGGGAGCAGCTTTGTTGTTATTTCTCCCCTCCGTGGGTAGGGGGGTTGGTTGTCCCGGGGCCTGGTGATGGGGTAGAGATGGATGACAGGCGGGTTGCGGGGCCTGATGAGGTGCAGGGTCGCAGGGGCAGCGCTGTGCCGCACGGCACGGAAGTACTCACTCAGCCCAATGATGATGACACAGTTCACGGTAAAACAAGTGGCTGGATGGACGGGTCACTCGGACGGCTGCGGTTGTTCCTCCCTGCAGGTTAGTGATGACTGTCTCTCCCTGCACCTAAGTTAAGTGTTGGTAGTGATGGTTTCCCAACGGTAACCCGCTCCCCGACCTGGATATGGGCCGGAGGAGCCCCTTTTGCCCACAGGCGCTGGCCCTGGGAGACGGTTGCCCTTGGCGGTGGCGGTGTCTCCCCTTCACGGTTGGACGGTTGCCTTCTATCTGGACTTGGCTGTTTGGAAACCCTGAGGTCCCCTTCACTAACGGATTTGGCAAATTCACGGCGACACCAAGCCTTGCCGGGATCCGAAAGTCCTCTGCCAATGGTGCTGGCTTCTCTTTGTATACCGGTCCGGTACGGCCGGGTCACCACCCGTCCACGGTCCTTACGGCAGACTCCAATCGGCCTCCACTGCAGATGGTCACCACATCCTGCCAACCTTGCTGTCCTGTCCGGGCCACACACCCGGACCAACTTCAGGCTCTTTGCTGTCACTTTTCTCCTCTCTACTACTTTCCTCCTTCCACTTCCTTAGCTTAACTCTCACTGCCTGTGTTTTCCCTCCTCCTCGGTGGGTGGAGACCAACCGCCTGGCTCCACACCCTGGTGTGGACAACAGCCCCTGGGGAAGGCAACAAGGATTTTGTGTTTTGACTATGATATGCCTGCAGGGAGTGTGGGGTGTTTGTTTAAGTGTTGTGCTCTGTGGCTCCTGGCTTGTCCAGGGCGACACAGAAGCACTGCAGCACTGCCTCGGCGAAGCGGCAACAGGCAGTGCTGAAGCTAATCTGCATAGGTGACAACAAACCCCACAATGCAGAAGAGGTGTGGACAGCTCTGAAACAGAAGGCAGATCACTGGCTCACAACTCTGAACCTAAAGCCAGGAAAGGTCGTGTGTGACAATGGCCGGAACCTGGTGGCAGCTTTGAGGCGAGGCCAACTGACACATGTTCCATGCGTGGCCCATGTGCTCAACCTCGTGGTTCAGCGGTTTCTAAAGTCATACTCAGAGCTGTCTGATCTGCTGGTAAAAGTTCGCCGCCTGTCTGCACATTTTCGAAAGTCACCTACTGCTTCAGCCGGCCTTGCCGGCTTAAGACGCCGTTTGCATCTTCCGGCACACAGACTGGTGTGTGATGTCCCCACGCGTTGGAATTCAACTCTGCACAAGTTGGTCAGGATATGTGAGCAGAAGAGGGCAGTTGTTGAGTACCTGCATCACCTAAGCCGTCGGGAAATGGGTCAAACTCCACACATAACACCTGAGGAGTGGAGATGGATGTCCGACCTATGCACCATCCGCCAAAACTTTGAGGACTCCACCAAGATGGTGAGCGGCGATGACGACATTATTAGCGTCACCATACCGCTTCTCTGCCTTCTAAAATGGTCTCTGCTCAAAAAACAACCATGATGCATTGCAGGCGGAGCGCGATGAGTTTGAGAAAGAAACAGTAGTGGGTGTGGGTGATAACACACAGCCCAGCCTCGTCTCATCACAACGTGCAGTGGAGGACTATGACGAGGAGGAGGATGAAGACATGAAGCAACTCTCTGGCCAAATTGAGGATATGACATGCAGTCATATCCTCGGTTCAGCGTGGCTGGCCAGAGGACAGGGTAGATGATGAGGAGGAGGAGGAGGAGGACAGCATGTTCAGTCATCGTGTTGGTCAGGATACTGAAGTGATGGCTGTTAAGAGTCTGGCACACATGGCTGACTTTATGGTAAGCTGCCTGTCTCGTGACCCTCGCGTTAAGAACATCTTGGCCGACAATCATTACTGGTTGGTAACACTGTTAGACCCACGCTAAAAGGAGAACTTTATGTCTCTTATTCCCGAGGCGAAGAGGTCAGGCAAAATGCAGCAGTTCCAGAAGGCCATAGTCACGGAAGTAGGCAAAGCATTCCCCTCACAAAACGCTAGCGGCATAGGTCAGGAATCAGTGGACAACCAAGGCGTACAGCCGAGAGGGGCACAAGTCCAATCCGCCAGAGGTAGGGGAACAGTCTTTAAGATGTGGGACAGTTTTCTCAGCCCCTCACATACCACAGCCCCTGAGGTGAGGGGTAGTGCCACAAGAAATCCTAAGTTTGGCCAGATGCTCAAGGAGTACCTTGCAGATCAAACAACTGTACTCCGACATTCCTCTGTGCCTTACAATTAATGTGTATCCAAGCTGGACACGTGGCATGAATTGGCTCTTAGTCTCTACGCCTTGGAAGTCCTGGCCTGCCCTGCCGCTAGCGTTTTGTCAGAGCGTGTTTTTAGTGCCGCAGGTGGAATCATTACAGATAAACGCACCAACCTGTCAACTGTAAATGCTGACAGGCTGACTCTGATCAAGATGAACAAGGGTTGGATTTGGCCAGACTTCACCACACACCAACAGCAAATGACAGCGGAATTTAAAGTTTGTAACGGGAATTTGCCATGTACCTCCACTCACCCATGGTAACACACTTCTGGACTTTGGCTAATCGCTGGACTGCTCCTCCTTCTCCTCATGCGCCATCATGGTGACCGTTACAATAGTTAAGCCGTTGTTTCAGGTATACCCCCAGTGGTAAATTTTTTCGCCCATTCTTTCTGAATGGGCATTACTACGACAGGAGACCCGCTCCTTTGCAATGGGAACAATGTTTTGAGGCCCTCATGCACATCTCTATCCAGGGACAATGTGGAGCCTCCAAATTTTTGGCTGCCCTGCCTAAGGGCTATACTACAATAGACCCACTTCCTTACAATGGGCACTTCATGTTTACAGGCCATCATGCACGTCTCTATCCAGGGACAATATGGAGCCTGATGCTGCCACCGACAGACACACACGTGCTGTTTTTAAATGCAAGCACGGACGCAATAAGAACCTAACTGGTTTTTAGGAGCGACAATTACTGAGAAGTCTGACACTATCAGACACTGCTGACTGACGTGTATTATACACTAGACTTGTGCGTTATATAATAGTTTGTGCAAAACGCGCACCTGTACGCTGCCACCGACAGACACACACGTGCTGTTTTTAAATGCAAGCACGGACGCAATAAGAACCTAACTGGTTTTTAGGAGCGACAATTACTGAGAAGTCTGACACTATCAGACACTGCTGACTGACTTGTATTATACACTAGACTTGTGCGTTATATAATAGTTTGTGCAAAACGCGCACCTGTACGCTGCCACCGACAGACACACACGTGCTGTTTTTAAATGCAAGCACGGACGCAATAAGAACCTAACTGGTTTTTAGGAGCGACAATTACTGAGAAGTCTGACACTATCAGACACTGCTGACTGACGTGTATTATACACTAGACTTGTGCGTTATATAATAGTTTGTGCAAAACGCGCACCTGTACGCTGCCACCGACAGACACACACGTGCTGTTTTTAAATGCAAGCACGGACGCAATAAGAACCTAACTGGTTTTTAGGAGCGACAATTACTGAGAAGTCTGACACTATCAGACACTGCTGACTGACGTGTATTATATACTAGACTTGTGCGTTATATAATAGTTTGTGCAAAACGCGCACCTGTACGCTGCCACCGACAGACACACACGTGCTGTTTTTAAATGCAAGCACGGACGCAATAAGAACCTAACTGGTTTTTAGGAGCGACAATTACTGAGAAGTCTGACACTATCAGACACTGCTGACTGACGTGTATTATACACTAGACTTGTGCGTTATATAATAGTTTGTGCAAAACGCGCACCTGTACGCTGCCACCGACAGACACACACGTGCTGTTTTTAAATGCAAGCACGGACGCAATAAGAACCTAACTGGTTTTTAGGAGCGACAATTACTGAGAAGTCTGACACTATCAGACACTGCTGACTGACGTGTATTATACACTAGACTTGTGCGTTATATAATAGTTTGTGCAAAACGCGCACCTGTACGCTGCCACCGACAGACACACACGTGCTGTTTTTAAATGCAAGCACGGACGCAATAAGAACCTAACTGGTTTTTAGGAGCGACAATTACTGAGAAGTCTGACACTATCTGGACTGTTTTAGACTGTGTACACCAGCCCCAGATATGATGAAGGCTGGTATACGGTCACCTCTAGGAATGGCTATATACCCTGCCTGCCTGCCTGCCTGTATACTGCTACAATACTCCTGACAAGGACTCTTCTGGTCACTAGCCTGTATTCCGACCTGGCTATACCCTGCCTGTATATAGCAACAATAGTCCTGAGAAGGACTCTGCTACTGTACTCCGACCTGGCTATACCCTGCCTGCCTGTATACAACTAGAATAGTCCTGAGAAGGACTTCTGGTCACACTGTTTGCAGCCCTGCTCCGGAACTAACTATAAAGGGCCGCAAAGCTTTCCCTGAATCAGCGACACTCTCCCTGCACTGACTGTCTGGATAGTTGTGAGCAGAGCACAGCGCGCCGGCCGGTATAAAGGCTCGGTCACGCTGTGCAGGCCGGCCAATCACTGCAATTCCACAACTAACAGGGCTGTGGCATTGCAGTGGTCTGCCAGCCAATCCCTGCATGAGGGCTGGCTCTCAAAAGAGCGCCAACATGCAGAAATGAAGACCACGAGTACAGCACGAGTATCGCGAGATTACTCGGTCCCCGCCGAGCAGCCCGAGTACAGCGATACTCGTGCGAGTACCGAGTAGTTACAAGCATGCTCGCTCATAACTATTTACCATCTATGTGATTCCAATCTGGACAAGCCCCTGAAGAACCTCCTTTGAGTTCAAATCCTGGAGGGGAAACGCATCGGGCAATGATAAGGACGGGCTATTTTTGGCGATCTATCCATTTGATGGGAAAAAAAATTTGGAATTGATGCATGAACCCTGGACTGTGTCCCAGACCCTGGTTTAAAATTAACTGTTTGTTGTATACACTGGAATTACTAACTAGAGTTATTGTTGACTAAAGATAGATCCACAATATCTCACTATTGGGGTATGAATGGGAATCACTTCAACCTGAAAGAGCCCCTCATTCAGAATAGCAGCACAAACCAATGTGAAGTATAGGGTTTCAACAGGGCCAGTCGACGCAGAGTGGGGGCACCTTTAGCGTGACGTCATAGGGTGCCAACCCCCACGGGTAGGAAGGGGGAGTACAGGGAAAAGCCCGTTAACCCTCCACCAACCATAATATATGCATTAATGTATTTTAAATTTGCACTTGTTCTTAGATGTGGTGTATTGAATAAATTTATATATCCATAATAATAGGGGTTTTGCTTGTTGGTAATTTAGCGATGACAGGGAGCAGCTTGGATGTTGTTTCTCTCCTCCGTGGGTAGGGGGGGTTGGTCGTTCCGGTGAGGGTTAGGGATGGCAGGCAAGTTACGGGGCCTGGTGAGGTGCAGGGTCGCGGGGGCAGCGTGGTGCCGCACGGCACGGTGGTACTCACTCAGCCAATGATGAATGCAAAGTCTCTGGTAAAACAAACGGCTGGATGGACGGGTCCCACAGACGGCTGCGGTAGTTCCCCCGGTAGGTTGGCGGTGACTGCCTTTCCCTGCACCTGTGTTGTGTTCAGGGTTCCAATGGCTTCCCACCGGTAACCCGCTTCCCAGCTTGGATGGATGCTGAGGGAGCCCCTTCTGCCCGCAGGCTCTGGCCCTGGGAACTGTAGCCTTGGCGCTGACTGTATTTCCCTTCACGGTTTGAGCTGTTGCCTTCAATCGGGTCTTGACTGCTGGGAAACCCCGGAGGTTCCCTTCGCTAACGGATTTGACCGGTTTTACGGCGACTCCTAGCCTGGTCGGGGTCCGTAGGCCCTGCCGAATGGTGCTGGCTTCTCTTCGCTCCCCAATCCGGTACCGGCGGGCCACCGCCCGTCCCCGGTCCTTACGGTTCACTTCAATTAGCCTCTCCTGCAGACGGTCACCACCGTCTGCCAACCTTGCTGTATGTGCCCGGGCCACGCACCCGGACACGGTCAGTCTCCTCTACAACCACTTCACTCTCCAAACTAATCTGACTCCTTTTCCCACCTCCAGGACTGTGAACTCCTCGGTGGGTGGGGCCAACCGCCTGGCCCACCCCCTGGTGTGGACATCAGCCCCTGGAGGGAGGCAACAAGGATTTGTGTTTGACCTTGATGTGCCTAGCCGGGGTGTGGGGTGTGTTGTTGTAGTACCTGTGACGTCCTGGCTTGTCCAGGGCGCCACACTTGCTTACAGTGTTTTTAAAAATGATCCAAGATGAACAGAGCTGGGATCAGGAAAGACTTAGCTACCTACCCCGGTGTCATCCTGGGGACGGTTAAGGATGGCGTATTTTTGAATGTGTTTGATGCAAATCTACCTGTGAAGTGTACAACTGGGGCACAAGTGCAGCCACTGAAGGGGTGGGTGTGTGTGGGGCCCAATTTTTGGAAAAAAGGGAGACTCCGCTTGGAGTAATCCTTGCTTGCTGTGTTTTTGGAAAAAAGGGAGACTCCGCTTGGAGTAACCCTTGCTTGCTGTGTTTTTTAAAAGGAGCCAAGATGAACAAGTCATGGTTCAGCAAAGACTTTTCTACCTACCCCGGGGTCATCCTGGGGATGGTTAAGTATGGCGTATTTTTGAATGTGCTTGATGCAAATCTAGCTGTGAAGTGTACAACTGGGGCACAAGTGCTGCCACTGAAGGGGTGGGTGTGTGTGGTGCCCAATTTTTGGAAAAAAGGGAGACTCCGCTTGGAGTAACCTTGCAGTGTTTTACATGATTTTAGAAGGGCATGCCATGCCTATATCTGTGTCTCCTCCTCTTTTTCCTGGTGCAGCTCTTTTGTTTTCGCATGAGTATATGTCCTTGTCACTTTCCCATGTGTTTGTGTTGCGTTGTGAGTTGTTTGTCACCTTTTGAACACCTTTGAGGGTGTTTTCTAGGTGTTTTTATGTGTTTGTGATTGCCTCCCATTGTTTCCTATGCGGTTCGAGTGGTTCGCCGAACCGGTTTGCCGAACCGAACTCGAATGATACCTCCATTCGGCGAACCGAACTCGAGCTGAACCGCGTCCGGTTCGCTCATCTCTAGTAATGACTATAAAGCCACATTTTCATGTAATATAAAATGGTTGAAATGTCAAAAGTATCTATGAAATTGGAAGGTCAGCTCTGAACATGTCTTGTAATAAAAGATATGCTGTGATTTATTTATAAAAACTATGAGGGAGATTTATGAAATTAAATTAGACGAATCACAGCACATCTTTCATTGCAGAAAAACATAATATGTATTGTTAGCTGAGCTGGGATTGGTTTCCATGAGCTAAAGTTTCAATTTTACAAGAGAGAAAGGAGGAAAGAGCTCCACGTGTAGTACATCTTGGGGAAGGAGAGTGCCAATAGAAATGTAGTTGAGCTCACCTTGGAGGGATGTGCACTCCCATATGTACCGGCCCCATGCCAGCAGCCGGGCCGCTGCTCGAATCCGGATCTGCGGTGGCTTGAGGGGTCTCCGGACCCAGGGGTCGCGCGGCCACTCGATTAAAAAGGGAGTAATATGTACAGGGTTTTTTTGGAAAGTTCGTGACGCAACCCACGGTGCGTGGTAATGTGATGGACCACCGCTGCCATTGGGGAGCCCGGTCACGATGGTGTGGCAGCCTGATTTTTAACTCCTCCATGGGTAGAGGGTTTGTGTCCCGGGGCCCATTGATGATAGGATGGTATTTGGGTGCTGTTGGGGATAGGAACAGGGGTTTTCAATGTACTCACTCAGTCCTGGAATAACTACAACGACAGCTTGAAAACCAGAATTCTGAGCACCACTGTAGCCTGTAGAGAGCACGCCTGGATCCGTGCCCTTGGTGTTGCTGTTAGCCTGTGGCCCAGTCCTTGGCACTTTCGTCTCTGTTGGACCTGTGGGTATAAAACTCTTCGGGTCCTGCTCACCCGTATGGCTAACGGAGTGAGCTTGCTCTCAGGGTTCACATGTAGGATTTCTTTGGACTGTAGTGGGAAAGTCCTATCCCATCGGTGCGCTAGTACCCCGATTTTGGAGCGGGTTGGGGATGACACTTGAAGTCTTCACCCCCGTCGGTTAAATTACTGTAACGCGTGAAGCTACTTCCCGGCCTAGGGTCCATATACGCCTGTCGTGCCCTGGCCCCTGACCGGTGATAGCTCAAGGCCGCCGGCCGCCCTCCTCGGCAGTCCATGCCCCTTGACACTGTCCCCTGCGACCTGGGTTCCAGCTTCTACCAGGCCCAGACCAACGTCTGCCAGCTAGTACACAGGAGCTCTCCTCCGTGACCTCTCCCTCTCAGAGAGTCACTTCTCCACCTCTGCTCAAGTCCACTGTCTCAACTCAACTCACCTGTCACTTTCCTCACTTTCCCCTCACCAACCCCTTATGTGGGCAGCCCTATTCCCTTCAGGCCCCCCAATGATGTGTCTGGTAGGTTAAAGTGGGAAGTGTTCCTAGGATTTTGATTGGCTAAGCTGTTAGCAACACCAAAGGACCAGGATCCATAACCAAGGAGGGTGGATACCATGCAGAAATGCAGATTGCACAATACCCTGTGACGACCTGATAGGTGTATCTGTCGTAGGAGCCCGTTTGCCCACAGACGCTGGCCCTTTGGATCTCTGGCCCTTGGCGGTGGCACTTATCTGGAATGGTTGGGCTGTTGCCTTCAATCGAGACTTAGGTGGGAATGAACCCCTGAGGTCCAGACCGCAATCAGTTAATTTGACTATGGTGGTGGCTTCTAGCCTAATTCGGGGTCTGAGTACCCTGCCTGGTGCTCCGGTATCCAGTTGGCTCCTCGGTTCGGTTCCGGCGGGCCACTACCCTGTCCCGGTCCCTTACTGTTCCACTGGTCGTATTCCCGGTCTCCTGCAGGCGGCCACTACCGTCTGCCTCCTTGCCAATGGTGACTGGGCTCCAACCCAGCCAAAGGAGTAGTCTTTGGCAGGCCTGAGCACAGGTCTGCTTCTGGACTTGAACTTGACCCTTCCAGAGCCTGAGCTAGACTTCAACTCCTATTTTCCCGCCTCCAGGCCTGTGAATTCCTCAGGGGGTGGAGCCAACTGCCTGGCTCCACCCCCCCTGGTGTGGACATTAAACCTGGAAGGTGGTGACAAGGGTTATAGTTTGACTGCTGTTACCTAACTGAGAAGGGGGTGTGTAGTGTTGTTGTGTCTACCTGGGACGACCTGGATAGTCCAGGGCATCACACAGAGCATCAGTCATCCTCCTACAAATACACATAAATTATGGATATTATGGCCTAAAGCACAAATCGGTATATTGACAACAAAAGAGGAGAGAAAAGGAAAAGCCAACTCAAAAGTCCATTAAACAAGTATGTTTATTTAAATACAACATATGCGATCAGGGTAAGAGATAGAATCCACATACACGAAAGGGAAGAGCCAGTGTATGATGGTCAATTACATCATCAAATGTCTGTTACCTAGCAGCAAAATTTAGAAAGCTTTCAAACTTGGTAAAGGGATACAAGTACCATAATAATACAAAAAAAACAACATGAAAAACACACTGACTTGGACGGTCAGAAAAACCATAACTGTATTGGTGTAAAAATAGACATCCAATAAAGTGCAAGTGCTAATCATACAATGTCAAATAGTTTACAATAACACAATTTGCTGGATGTGCACAGGCAGTCAGGGAGTGGACATCCTAGAGAGTAGTGTCTGTTCATAGGCATATGTATCAATGTGATATGAGGGCTGTGCAGTAAAACATCTATCAAGTAGCAATTTGTCTAAGGCCTGTGCCACACATCCGTGCCTCCGGTACGTTTTTGGCATTTTTTGCACGTACCGGAGACACGTGCTGATGTTGACATACTATTTTTAATCTAAAAAGCCTCACGTCAGTGTTTGCGCACGGAGCGTGTGTCCGTTCCGTGCGTACGTTTGTGCGTGTCGAAAAAGCGCTGACATGTCCGTTTTCCACCGGCATCACGTCCTCACGGATCCATTAAATCCTATGGGTCCGTGTTTACACGTACGTGATACGGATGGCCTCCGTATGCTATCCGTGTGGTCCGTGTCCGTGTTTTAATTTGAAAGTTAGTTACACTCTGAAATACTTTCAGGTGGCGTAGCTAACATATTTTTTTGCACAAAACTAACTGTGCATTTGCAGAAGGAGTGAGCAAGCAAGAAGTTGTAGTTCTGTGTATTGCAAGATCTATTTTGAGCAAACTTTCGTCTTCGAAATATAATAATGGCACCACGGGTGGACACGGAAAAACTTATAACAGCTGTCGAGACTCACCCACCATTATGGGATACACGTGTAGATGGTTACCATGACCGACTGACAGTTGATCGCCATTGGAATCAAGTAGCTGAGGAAGTGTACCCCAATAATGCATGGTCTAGATGTTCTCCTGCAAAGCGTGCTAAATATGGTAAGTTGTTGTATTTTTTTATTGTTATTTATTTAATATCTATATTTGGATTTCTTCATACTTTCAAACTGTGATTGTTTTGGCATAGTTATGTTGTCTTTTAGTGTAAAATCCTATGAGAAGATTTGGTGTATGTACTACTCAATATATTGAGTTCCTGTACACTTTTTTCATAGTCTCACCAAACTGTCATCAGTGTCAAAAATCGAAGTATACTTAAATTTGTAATCTGACTTGGAATTCTTCATGAATTTACGTAATTAACTGATTAAACTGTCATGTGTTTTAAAATTCCCTGTTGTATTAGTCTAAATTTAGTATCACACTTGAAAATTTTTTTTTTTTTTTTTTTTAAAAAAAAAAAAAGTTTAAAATGACATGTCAATATCATTACCTACATGTATCAAATAATATTTCGAGTAATTTGTAGCCAAATGTCATAGCAAAAACACCTAATTATAATTTAAATATAGATGACAATTACTTTAAATATAATTATTCAGAAATATTATTTGGTAATGTGTGAATGTCTAAACATGTTTTTGAATGAAGAATATCTAAATAAATTATATTTCATCCTAAGTATTTGACCAACATAATTGTGTTAAATTGTATATTAAATTTCGCAAACATTATTTAAATTAATGTGTGCAGATTTATGGAGAATGTTGCAAGTGACATATTTGTTAATTTTCCACAGTTGACTTGGTAAAAAGGCGTTGGCGTTCAGCCCGTGATCAGTACCGAAGGGAGTACAACCCTATGCCATCCTCATCCAGCCAAGGCCGCAAACGCAGATATGTCTACTATGAACAAATAAGCTTCCTAGCACCCATCTTAGAAGTTACACAGTAAGTTTTTTTTATAAAAAAAAAACAAAAAAAACCCCTGAAGAAAATTGGACAAAGATAAATGTTAAGATTGTAATATGTATTTTCATTTCTTATAGAACGGAGGATAATCTTGACGAATCAGATGATGAACCAACAGCAGGTCCCTCTGCTACAGCCACCTCAGCATCAGAACAAGAACCTGCCAGAGAAGACATTGAAATTCCTGAGACTCAACAAGATGCAGCAACTGAATCACATGAGGGTGGGACAGAGAGTGCACAAACCAACACCCAAGGCTCATCAACGCAACAAACAACCACACCAGCTACACAAGCAACACAAACAAATGTACTTCCACGTTTTGCACCACAACCTCTACGTGCAAGAAGAATCCGCAGACCTGAGGAAATGAGATCCTTACCGGAAATAATTGACACACGCATTATTCACATAATGAACACTTTAATTCCAGAAACAGATGCCGAGCGTTTTTGTCGCTCTTTATCAACTAGCTTAACCAAAATTCCTTCAGATAGGCAGGAACGTGTAAGAGCTGCTATGCTGACCCTACTGTCAGCTAGTCAGGCAGAACAGGAACCAGTGAGAGTGTATGAGGCCATAGAAAATTGGCGTACCATTATGCAACAACATACAGTCCCAAACACAACAGACAATCAAAATACAATTTCAACACAAACAACAATGGCAACTGTAATAGTCAATAATCCACTATTACAACAATCTGGACAACCTTCAATTGCTTCAAGTACGTTATTCCCAACACCAATTAGACAAGGGTATGTTGCAACCAATACTGGTGCCTTAAGCACAGTACAAAGTGCTACCTCTCAGCAACCCTTGAACTATATGAATTTACAACCAACTCAAACGACTAGTTACTTTACTCAACCCACAAATATTGGTGGTTTACCTAATTTGTTTCCAGGTTCAACATACCCACAATCATTCATGATGCCTCATTATCCAATCTCAACTATGTTACCTACACCACACTTACAAACATCAGTCAACTATCCTCAAGGTCAACAACATACACACACACAATACCCAATTACCCATGTAGATCCACAGGTGTACTCAACCACAGGCAATGTGTTGGGACAAACCAGCATGCAACAGACTGTTCCACACACTACTGTAGCTAGTAATAGGAATGTTGTTCAGCAAACAACTGTTTCCATTCCTGAAAATACCATTTCTGAGGCCACACAAAACAACATACTCAGCAACACTCAGGTTACTTCACTAGAAGATCTTGTTGACTTGTGATGCACATTTTTGTTAATCTTAACAATCAAACAACAAATCTGATGAATGTGTCAAAATGTTAAAAAAGAGGGATTTCCAAAAATGTGCAAACTCAGAGTTGAAAAGATTTTAAAAACATGTGTGATTATACTTAGTGACGGATCACATATATGTTTTATGGCCTTTATGTTTGGAAATGTATTAACACATTTTTACCCAACCAATTTGATGGTTAGATTAGTTCTAATATTCTGAAAACACAGCTTACAATTTTTTGGTCTATGTCAATGTCCAACATGATAGCAACTTAATTGGCCGACATTTTTCAACATTGTAAGCAATGCACACATTTTCCTTACAATGACTCTTGTATGTAAAGTATATTTTGTATGTTATGAAGATTAGCATTTAAATTTACATTTAGAAAAATTTAACACAAAATGAACAATATGTACATTTTTAATGTGGATGTGAAAAACTAACATCCTTAATTTATGGATTGATATGCTTATTCTTAATAAAAGATTATGTTTTGGAAGAAAAGAAACATGTTTATTTTTGATATTTATTAATAATATTGCATTTTTTCAATAGACGATTAACATTATTAATGTTGTAAGTTAGAAATAAGTTTCCTAAAACATGATAGTAACACAGAAATGTACATACACATACATACAACATTCAGAAAACCATGTTGCTAACAGAAATGTCAGTTTATGATTAACGCATTTGCCCTTTAATACTTGTTTGATTTAAGCTCTGAGATGTTGAGAAAAATTAACCAAGTTCCTATAATAAAATAAATTTATATTGTTATCAACAAAAAACCATCACAATCTTAACAATCATCACTATTATTAGTATCATCAAAACAATTAAAGTAATCAGTAAATAAATTTCTAATTTGTAAACCAGATGTCACGGAATTATGGGACATAGGTTCACCTGTGGGATTAACAACATGGTTTATCTGAAATTCATCATCCACATAAGTTCCTCCTTCATGTATCCGACAGTAATTGTGAAGCACAATGGTAGCCTTGAGTACAGATGTGACAAAGGTTGGCTGCAACTGAATCGTTGTCTGATAAATGCGCCATTTGTTAGCTAAAATACCAAATGCACACTCCACATAACGTCTTGCTTTAGTTAGCCGATTATTAAAGTACTGTTTCCTGTCATCAATGGATCTCCTTGGATATGGTCGCATAACATGTTTGGATAATGCAAATCCTGCATCTGCTACCATCACATATGGTGCCAACGGTCCAGATGTACCAGGTAGGGCAACTGGAGGGGGGATCAATAATGAATTTTCTTGCAGGCGTTGGGCTAATCTTGATGAACGGAAAATACGGGCATCTGAGGCACTACCATAGGCCCCAATGTCTGCATAAATAAATCGGTATTCTGTGTCAACCAATGCCAAAATAACAACGGAAAAAAACTTATGAAAATTGAAATAACGTGACCCAGAGTTTGGTGGCTTTTTAACTCTGAAATGCTTGCCATCCAAAGCTCCTATGCAGTTAGGAAAGTCAACAGAGTCCTTGAAGCCCTTAGAGATTTTCAACCAATCTTCTCTGTTTGGCTGAGGCATCATTTGTTCTTTTAAATGTTGCCATATCATGTCGCATGTGTGACGTACTATAACGGCAATGGTTGATCGACCCAACAAAAAATCAAAATGTAAAGCACTAAAAGATTGACCAGTCGCCAAGAATCTATGAAAACAAGACAAAGAATGATTTACAATTAACACTATTTTTTTTAAAATTAAAACAATCATAAGAAAACACAAACATTGACTCAAAAATGAGATGACATCAATAAAGATCAATTACACATTTCACTGTGAAAAATAACACATTTACACAAATTAAAAAAATAACAAATATATTACCTCAGAGTCACCATAAATCTCTCCTCTGGGGAAATGGAAAGCCGCATCCAAGTGTCCTGATGTTGCAAATGAGGTCGTAAAATATTTAGTAAGTAATCAAAACTCTCAACTGACAACCGGCAGTATGAAAAAAACTTATCTGGGAAATTCCGTAACTCAAAAAATAAAGTATGGAAATGACCATGCATAGGCCGCATCATCATTAGTGGATGCACCCACAATCTGGTTCTTCTTACATTATCATAATGCAACATGTGCCGTCTAACACCAAAACGACGAGATATAATCCAACATAAAAACACTAAGGCCTCCGTGGATAATGGCATTGCCACAATTTTGTCTCAACACCTAGGTGCTCCAAGGCATAATACAAGCAGGAAAGAGTTTATAGTTAACTTATATTTATGTCCTAATCACATACACCTATGTGTCATTTAATTCCAAGTAATCACCATTATCTCAATGTGTGAAACATGTGAAACATGCACAAAAAACGGACTGCACACGGAACACACACTGACGTATTTCACGCACAGGAAAACGCACACACGTACACACGTATGACACACGATATGCATACGGACACCACACGGAGGGGAAAAACGGACTGCAAATACGGAACACGGACACAAAAAACGGACTACACCAAACGTACGTTTTTTACACGTGAGTGTGGCAGAGGCCTAAGAGAGTGACGTGTACCCAAAACGACAAACCATTTGTAGATCAGAAACACCAGAGAAGCCATCAGGATGGGGGACAAGAATGAGCACATTATTAGAGAATAGGGACAAGGATGGGCACATTACTATAGAATGGGGACCAAAATGGGCCCATTACTACAGGATGGGGAAAAGGATGGGGCACATTACTGCATGATGGGGACAAGTATGGGCACAATACTACAGGATGAGGCACATTACTACAGCATGGGGACCAGGATGGGGCACATTACCACAGGATGGGAACAAGGACATTATTACACAAGACTATACCACAGAATGGGGACATTACCACAGGATGGGGACAAGGATGGAGCACATTACTACAGAATGGGGCACATTATTACAGGGTGGGGACAATAGTGGACATATTACTACAGGATGGTGTCTAAAATTACTATATGGTGCCAACTACTCACAAGCAGGGAACAACAAAATGTAAAAAAAAATATACAAAGTAAAGCATACTTTACTTTTTTACCATTAACAATGCTTTTTATATATATATATATATATATATATATATATGCTAAAAAAAAATAAAAAAATATGTTTGTTATTACCGCATCTGTAATGAGTTGACCAAAGCTATAAGACCGTATCGTAACCCATATGATGAATGCCATTTAAAAATAGAAACGAGCTAAACATGTACAAAAAAGTGATCCAAATATGTATAGAAAAAAATATGGTATCACTAAAAATGTCACTTTGTTCCACAAAGAATCTGCCCCTCCCAAATTTAATTTTGTTACGATGTTCGGCCCATTTACCGAGTCAAGTTTGATATTCCTGCTTTAAACCATCTCAATCATTGTTTACTGCTGGTTTATTAATTTTTGTAAGATAGCAATGGTATCCTTTGCCTACTTAATCTTTGTAATGCACAGGTTGCACATATGGTATGTCTATCACTTCAACAGACTAATTTCTCATCCTTTACATTGTTCTATTGTTTTATTTTACTACTTTCAGCTTCCGAGAAACCGTAAAAGCATACATTACTCTAGACATGGACATAAGTCAACGGTCTTGGAACTGTTCTTCATAATTAAAGATACTTCCTGCTTATTATTAAAAATATCACACAATTATCTGCAGAATATCAAATGTAGACATCTTGTGTTACTAGTTTAATGTCTATCACAACTCAAAGCTCTTTTGTTTTTTGCTTCTTTTTATAGCAGAGATCTTCACATGTAAGCAATTAAAAAATAAAGGAAGAAAAGACAGTTTAGCTCCTTTGGTGCTTACACTTCCAGCTGTGGTGCATGGCTACATGAGACATACAACGCTATAAAAACCTGTTCAATGTTAGTCCCTTGTTATACACAAAAAGCAGCAACAGGTTGCCTGACGGCATTTCTCCTCTAAATGAACTTCCAGATTTGGAAATTCACATAGTCTTTGAGACATGACATCATCACTGTGTGCAGCGAGCACAAACCACTGCCATCTTTATTTGCCAGAGATTCTTATACTGAGTAAAGCAGGAAATTAAGAAAGGAGAAATAATCATGTTATGTCGCTAAATAGTAAAAACTAACGTGCGCCTGTTGTAGTCATTCTCCATTCTCTAAAATTATTGGATTCCCCATTTCTTGAAATTAAAGGATATCTAGGCTACAAGTTCCCTACCTATCTTTCTACCTACCTCACCTATCTTGATATTGTCCTTTCTTCCAAGGGTGAAAACATGTAAACTACATCAAAAACACAAAAGAAACTGATCAGGACGATTTTACTGCTAAAATTACTGGCTATATTGATTTGAGTATAATAATAAAATATACCACTTTGTAGTATCTGATGTGCCTGCACTGAGAAATAAAACATTGAAATTATATCCAAATTAATCTGGAAGTGCATTAAGGTGAATCAATGCACAATTCGGTACCCTAATGGCAAATTTACACATAGATTTTTTTGTTCAAATTTTGTTGGATAATCCCCTCAAAAATCTGAATAAGTTTTCCTGCACCCTTAGGTATAAATTCTGTTTGACAACCTGGAAGAGAAGCTAGTTGATATGTGACTGAAGTAATGAAAATAGCATATGATTGGTCAAGTGATGAGTTAGAACTGGCAAGCAGAACTTCAGAGTGCTTCTAGTATAAACATAGATGAAGTAATCCTTAACTTGTCAAACTGTACAAAACTCTAATGACATAGTCTTGTATCACATTATTTGACAAATTATTGATTGGTAGATGTGCACATGATCAGACCTAATAGCAGGACACTGTACAAATACATCACCAGAACCATTCACAATAGAGAAATAAATCATCAGAACTACTAACAGCACAGAAATACAGCACAACCACTACCATCAGTACAGGAATACATTACTAGAACCAACGTCAGTACAGGAAAGCATTACTAGAACCACATCAGTACATGATTACAGCACCAAAATCAGCATCTGTACATGAAACCAGCACTATAACAACAACACTGTCCTTTCCTATAAAATATTACCAACTTACTGTCTACCCTTATGAACTATTATTATCACTGCCCGCCCTTACTAGCTATAACCAACACACTGTTTGCCATTATTAGCTATAACTCCCTCACTGTCCAACCTGATTAAGTATAACTGCCATACTATCCCTATCCTAAGAGTCTCTCAACATGCTGTTCCCTTTCTATACTGGGTCCATTCTTTATACTGACTTTCACACTGTCACCCCTTCTACTGTACTCTCACACTTCCCTTCATACTGTTTCTTTGCACTTCCCGGGATACTAACCCCCCCACACTTTTCAATCATACTGTTCGCTTTTGCCCACCATACTGTTCTCTCATACTTCCCCATAGTCATCTCACACTTTCTTGCCTCATACTTTCCCCTTATAATATCAATATTCCCCTCTTATTGTGCCTATACATTTAGTTTGCATACTGTTACCCCACACTGTTCCCCCATAATGTCCCCTCAGAAGATTGTCCTTCCATAATGAAACAACTATGTTTCTTTGTTTTCATTGAAAGGGCTTTCCTTCTATGTGACACAGGAGTAATATTAGCAGTGCTATGATATTACCTTATAACACTGCTGACCCTGTCTTGACACTGAAAGCATCTGTATCACTGGAAACATCTTTTCCTTGTGGATTCGAAAATTGCTTAATAAGTTAAATGTCAATTAAAAGTATGAAGGTTAGCCACACCACAGATGAATTAGCCCCATTTTATGGTATCGACAAAACAGATTAGTAACGTAAATCAAGAGAAAAACTCTCACATACATTGACACCTAATTAAAGTAACCAGGACAATTTTTAGTTTATAGATTTAGGGAAATCTGCGAAATATTCACAGCGGGGAATGGCCCAAACAGTACGAGAAGTATTTAAAAGACGTCACGTGTCCCTTCAAGGTAGAAGAGCGCCAGGAGGCCATAGACTGGCTGCTGGGCCTGGCCGTGCGCCTGGAGTACGGAGACAATGCTGCTAAGTACCAGAATGCCAAACCTGTGAATGCTGGGGTGCAGAAGCCGGCCGAGCCCCTGATAAACCTGGACGTTAACAATCCAGACTTTAAAGCCGGTGTGATGGCTTTGGCAAACCTCCTACAGATCCAGAGGCACGACGACTACCTGGTGATGCTGAAAGCCATTAGGATTCTCGTCCAGGAGCGATTGTCTGCCGAAGCCGTGGCCAAGTCCAACAGCTCCAAAGAGGGTCTTCCGGTGGCGCTGGAAAAACACACACTGGGATTTGACACTGGAGATGCCGTTTTGAACGACGCTGCCCGAATCCTGCGATTACTTCACGTTGAAGAACTGCGAGAACTTCAGACCAAGATCAACGAGGCCATTGTAGCCGTTCAGGCAATTATTGCCGATCCCAAGACCGACCACAGACTGGGAAAAGTGGGGAGATGAGACTGGATGAAGATCGGCGTCTTCCTAGCATGTGCCCCCTGTCATATAGAATGTGTGATTATGTTTTGAGTGTAGTCTTGGTTAGTATAATTGTAAGTAAATGTATGTGAGGGATTTTCTTTTAACTTTTATTACTCACATGTCCCATGGTTGTCAGGTTACCATGATACCCCATGTCACTTTTTTTAAAGGCCGGCTCAAGTGGTTGCATGCCAACTGCGTATCCAGATTATAATCCCACTCATGTGGAGTTACCCATTGTAGTCATCTGACAAACTCAGATTTGCTATTGCTGAGCTCTGCTCAGTCTTAACTAAGTGTGTCTCCTAACAGACACAACTCCGCTCGTTAGTCCACATACTTATCTCTGCAATGCCAAAGTGGCTAACCACATACACAGCACCACAGCTCCAAGTGTGGTCTGCACTATCTGCACCATTGTGCCAAGGTGCCTGACTGCTTACAGAGCTAATCTTCCAAGCTGCAGGATTCATGCACAGTTTTGTAAGGTGTATAGTAAGGTGCCTGTCTGCCTACATGGCACTACTGTTCCAGGATACTGTTTGCATACTGATATTTTCAATACCAAGGTGTCTGATTTTAGATACAACTCAGCTCCCAAAGGTGTTTATCTACATCCCCAGTTCAACTGCTTTAAAGTAACTGCATATCAGACTCCACAGTACTAAGGTGTTCCACATGCCAGCCATCATACCTACTGCTCCACGTGTCGTCAAACTTATCCATTTCCACTGTTTCACACTGTTCCTTGTATTGTCCTGCATATCCAGATCCACTGGTCTACACTAGAGTTGGTAAGAATATATTTACATGTCTAATTCCATCTGCCATGACAGTGGTCTCTGTACACTCTATGGGATCGGATGTACATCTACTTGCCTTGTCTCAATTACATCTGTTTTTTGATTAGCTGGCCTGGTGTAACATTTTTGTTGTGTTGTTTCCTCATGCCAGACCACTTTCATGGTCAAAGGATTAGGATGATGTGCAGCAACACCAGTCCACATTATTCCAAAGGCTGTCTTGCACATCCAGCTCTACTGTTCCAAGTTGTTCCATTTGCCATCCAGCATGTCTGGCTTTGCTGTTTCATGCCACTCCAGGTGTCACCTTGCTAGTTTAGCTCTGCTGTTCTTTGTGCAATTTTTGATAAAGCACATTGGAACAGGGGATAGAGAGTTTTTTTGGATAGGTGCTTTCCTCTGTATTGTAAGACCGTCTTGAACCATTTGAGAATAAATATGGTCTATGAGAAAATTCAACCTCATAAACAGTAAGAAATAATAATATATTCCGTTACCTTTACAAATTGTTCTGTAATTTTGTATCCTGATCTGGTATAGATGGATAAAAGGTCGATCTATAGGTTAGACCCAAGCTCCTCCTTAGAAATCATTTATAGTTTATAATCTACAATTTCTGGACAAAGAAGAAAAAATAGGTCTTAGCCAATTAACTCCTTTTTCAGTGATCACGATTAGAAAAAGAAAATATGAAGTTTTTAAAGTAAGGAATTACTTAGAAAAGAAATTGGAACACAAACCTTAAGGAAATTCCTCAGTCTTAGCAGAAAGTCTTTGTTTCCTGCTGTAGTAAAACAACATGAGTTTATTAAGTAAGTCCCATAGACTGCCTAATGGACTGATTGAGTTGGCCTGCATGTATAAAGGGTCTCTCCAAAGCCTCAAAGAGGTTAAGTGCTGACTTGTGTTCTCCTGCAAATCGTTGGCAGGGTTTCAGTGATTATTTTTTCAGTCCACTCCTGCTTTCTAATATTCACTCCGGACTTCTGCAATAAACACAGTTTCTCAGGCTCCCATAGGGTCGTTCTAAAACCACCCAAGATGTGGCAAAATATTAGTGACAGATAATACAGATTTGTTTCTCCTGGTATGCCACAGACTTAACCTATTTTCCATAAAAAAGTTTATGAAACACTAATTTATTTTCTGTCCATAAAGGATCAGAAAAATGTCTGTGTCTCTGTGAAAGGTATTCATTTACATATCACAGCTGGATTTCTTATTATGTGATATCATTATATGTTACTGTATATACCATTTTCTACATGCTTAATTATAGGAAATGCAGTTATCTACCATTAGGAGAATAGGATGTACAGTATGTATTAAAAATAGAAATCTGAGCTTTATCGATTTATGTACATGACTTAATGTGTCCAGATGGAAAAAGAAATCACTAAAACTTAAAGGGGTTTTCTAGGGCTATGCTTTTTTTTGTGTATAGTTTGTAGTCTGTATGGAAGTGAGATATGCATTATTACCTTTGTCTTCTTATTCTGTGTCGATTTCCCCATTGGAAAGGTAACCATTACGGTATGTGCTATAATGCTGGACTGGCTTAAGCAGGCTTTACACGCTGTGATCTCGCTAGCGAGATCGCAAGCGATCGTACCCGCCCCCGTCGGTTGTGCGACACGGCCATATCGCTGCCCATCGCGCACAACCTCGCTTACCCCCATCACACGCACTTACCTGACCTGCGACGTCGCTCTGGCTGGCGAACCGCCTCCTTCCTAAGGAGGCCAATAGAAGCAGAGGGGCGGAGATGAGCGGGACCTAAACATCCCGCCCACCTCCTTCCTTCCGTATTGCCGATGGAGGCAGGTAAAGAGATGTTCCTCGCTCCTGCGGTGTCACACACAGCGATGTGTGCTGCCGCAGGAACGAGCAATAACATCGCTAACATCCTGAAAACGATTTTTTGTTTCAGGACGACCTCTCCACGGCAAACGATTTTGCCCTCTTTTGTGATCGTTTAAGATCGCTCTTAAGTGTTACATGCTGCGATCTCGTTAATGAAGCCGGATGTGCGTCACAAACAACGTGACCCCGGCGATAATTCATTAACGATATCGTAGCGTGTAAAGCCGGCTTTACACTGTGACTCCGTGGTCCAATTACTGTTGATATGTCACATCCTGGAGGGAAGTTGAACTGTGTCACTTACTGCTAAGTAAAACTGAAACGTGCTGGAAAATAGTTGCCCACTACCTGGAATGTAAAGTTGTGAAAGAGAATGAATTGTGCAGTAGAGAGTTGTGGTTTAAAGTGAACAGAAAGCTATGGAACCAATGGGGTGGAGGGGCGACATGACTAGAGGGAAGGGAAGGAGTTATGGGGTTAATAGGGACAGGAGTTGTTGGATTTGAAGGATGCAGGAAAGATGGGATTGGTGGAAAGGAGAAGTTCTAGGAGGAAGAGGGGAAGTAGATGAGGATAGTTAAGAGAAGGGGTTTGTCTTACCTCCTGTTTGTGATTTCCGGACGAGGATTAATCAGGATGGATGGTCGGACAGCATGGCAGATTTGCAGGACCTGGAGAGGATGATTCGGACGGCTATGGCGGTGCACGGGCCCCAGGCAGTGCAGTCCCAAATCAGGGTTATGTACCGCCCCAGCGTCAGCAGCCAAGACTGCTCGGATCCGGATCCCCGGTGGCTCGAGGGGTCTCCGCACCCAAGAGGGGTTGTGCGGCCACTCGAAATAAAAGGGGGGTATTTACAGGTGATTTTGTGTTTAGCGTTTGTGATGCCACCCACGATGTGTCGTAAGGTGGAGTACCACCGCTGCTGTTGGGAGCGCCCGGTGGCGATGGGATGGCAGCTAGGTGTTTAACCCCTCTGTGGGTAGAGGGAATTCCCTGGGGCTCGGTGATGGTAATAAGGGAATACCGTTGGGGAGGAAAGGGTCACTGCATACTCACTTAGCCCAATAACGCTGACATTGACAACCAAAATTCTGAGCACCGTTGCAGCAGGGAGGGAGACGTCTGGATCCTGTGCTTGATGGTGTTGCTTGTTAGCCTGTGACCTTTCCCTTGGCACCTTCTTTACTGGTTGGCCCCTGTAGTATAGAACTAGTTGGGTCCCGCTCACCCGTATGGCTAACGGAGTGAGCTTGCTCTCAGGGTTCACGCTTGGGATTTTCTGGACTATGTATTGGGAAAGTCCTATACCCCTCATTGCGCTAGTACCCCAATTTTGGAGCAGGTGAAGAACGATTCCTGAAGACTTCGTCCTCATTGGGTGAATTACCAGGACGCTTGAAGCTACTTCCCGGCCTAGGGTCCACGTACCCCGTCGTGCCCTGGCCCCTGCCCGGAGATGGCACAAGGCCGCTGGCTACCCTCCTTGGCAGTTCCATGCCCCTTGACACGATCCCCTGCGACCAGGGTTCCAGCTCCTACCAGGCCCAGCCAACATCTGCCACTTAGTAGTAACAAGGAGCCTAGCTCTTGACCTCCCCCAACTGACTTGTGACCTCTCCTCACGAGAGTCCCTGCACAACTGCTTGCTCATGACACTTCTGACCATCCCTAACCAACCCCCTAAGTGGGTGGCCCTATTCCCTTCAGGCTACCCATTGGTGTGTCCGGTGGGTGTGGTGCAGAGTGTTTCTAGGATTTCAATTAGCTTGTTCTTAGCAACACCAAAGGCCAGGGACCCGTAACCAAGGAGGAGATGGATATTATGCAGAAGGGCAGATTGCACAATATCCTGTGATGACCTGATAGGCCAGGGCGTCACAGTTACTCCGTCGGCACAATCCCCTTGCTTCCCTTCCAGCAGCGGGCGGCGGTCTAGGCCCCCTCGCAGGTATTCCCTGGGTGGAGAGGGGTGAGGAGGAGAAGTGAGAGCCCCTCCAGGGACCCTCCGTGGCGGGCAGTGGCAGCATCCAGGGCCTGCTCCGGCTGCCGGAAGGAAACTCTGGCAAGGCTGCAGTGGCCGAGAAGGGGGCGTGTCCAGCCCGATGCCTACTTCTGATCCCGGGCCTCAGGCTTGAGTCCGTAGTTCAGTGGCCGGGAGTGCGCCCCGGTGGGTGACGGAGGCAAGCGCTACCCCCCGCGGTTGGCGGGGGGCCATGGGTCTGCAGCCAGCCTGGAGTCCGGCGCCAATGCAGGAAAGAGGAGGACTGGTGCGACGGGCCCCCGGGAGGCGGCGGTGAGAGGGGGTGATGGCAGGAACCCTGGGACTTCTGCCAGGTCATGCAGGTCGGCAGTGCAGTGCCCGGCAGCAGTGGTCTACCTCAGGGGGGGAGGACTCAGCTGGTGGAGGCTTGTGTCGGCCCCAGAAGGCAGGAGGCAGCGGCGGCTCTCGGTCAGAGTTGGCTGGCAAGAGGAAGGGCGACAAGGAATCCTGGGGGTTGGCAAAGGGGCAGAGCTAGCCAGAAGAGGATGAGGTCCGTGGTGGCAGCCCACGGGACAGGACGGTCTCATGGGATGTCGCCACATAGGAAGAAGCAGGTCTTGGATGGCAGTGCCCACACGGTAGCTCAGGAGAGTGGCCGTGGTGGTGGAGGCACATCGGGTGCGGCTTCTAAACCTGGAGCAGCAGAGGATGGTTCCAGCGAAGAAGAGGCGGGAGCGTTAACTTCAGGAGAAGATTCGGACGTGCAGATGGCAGAAGATGGCATGGCACCTATTCCAGGATCCACCGAGTCGCGGTTAGGTGAGATAGCCGTGGATTCGGCGGTGTTGGCGCCATCGGTGGCGCAGGCTAGTAATCTTGGGGGGGCGGCTGCGGATACGGCAGTGCAAGAAGGGACGGTAGTTCTAAGCCAATTACTGGGGCTCTTGCAGGGTCTAGTGGCGGCTAATGCGGTGGCGAGGGGAGGTCGCCGGCGACGGCATGGACAGGAGCGGCGGCGGATGGCGCTGTGTTGGCAAACGGAGAGAGGGGGCTTGAGGTGGTAGTGGTGAGTGACACGATAGAGGTGGGTGAGAAGGAAAAAGAGAAGGAGAAGGAAAATGAGGATGAGGTGGTACATCTAGATGACAGGGCTAAGAGTGAAGTGTATGTGTGGTTCGAGGACCCGCTGGGGGCTCACCTTAAGAATGAGAGATAAGATTTGGAAAGGGGAGTATATGGAAATATTTTCTCTGCTGCTTCTGGGAAATTTTAATTTAGATAAGGTCAAACAAAGTGATTCCAAGAAGGATAAGGAGGAGGAATTAAAACACCATTATAGGCTCATTCCTCATACATTTGCAAATTGGCTGCAGGTCTTTGCGATTTTGGCAAGTGTTATTGGAGAGAAGGAACCGGAGCATTGTTCGGTTACATGGATGTGATGGGGAAGCTTATAGGACGTACGGTGGTTTAGCTTGGCTGCGGTACGGTGAGCAATTTAGGCAGAGGAAGGCTTTGTGGGCAGGCATGTGGTGGGATCATAAGGACATATGCTTATGGATGCGGTTGATGGCGGCTCCTAGTTAGCCCTTTCGGGGGGGAACCGGGGGATTGGGAGTCCGGGTCTCGGCGAATCAGAAGAAGGGATTTTGTTTTTGCTGGCAGTATAATGAAGGAGAGTGTAAATTTGGAGCGGTCTGTCATTTTAAACTTGAGTGCTCAGGCTTTGGAGTGGGACATAGTCTGGCCAGGTGTTTCAAAAAAGGGATAGGAAAGGCAGGGGATGGGGTTGGAAAAAGGGAAGACGGCAGTTAAAATAGAGGCAATTAGGCCATTTTTAAATACAGTGCCTACAAGTAGTATTCAACCCCCTGCAGATTTAGCAGGTTTGATAAGATGCAAATAAGTTAGAGCCTGCAAACTTCAAACAAGAGCAGGATTTATTAACAGATGCATAAATCTTACAAACCAACAAGTTATGTTGCTCAGTTAAATTTTAAAAAATTTTCAACATAAAAGTGTGGGTCAATTATTATTCAACCCATAGGTTTAATATTTTGTGGAATAACCCTTGTTTGCAATTACAGCTAATAATCGTCTTTTATAAGACCTGATCAGGCCGGCACAGGTCTCTGGAGTTATCTTGGCCCACTCCTCCATGCAGATCTTCTCCAAGTTATCTAGGTTCTTTTGGTGTCTCATGTGGACTTTAATCTTGAGCTCCTTCCACAAGTTTTCAATTGGGTTAAGGTCTGGAGACTGACTAGGCCACTGCAACACCTTGATTTTTTCCCTCTTGAACCAGGCCTTGGTTTTCTTGGCTGTGTGCTTTGGGTCGTTGTCTTGTTGGAAGATGAAATGACGACCCATCTTAAGATCCTTGATGGAGGAGCGGAGGTTCTTGGACAAAATCTCCAGGAAGGCCGTGCTATCCATCTTCCCATGGATGCGGACCAGATGGCCAGGCCCCTTGGCTGAGAAACAGCCCCACAGCATGATGCTGCCACCACCATGCTTGACTGTAGGGATGGTATTCTTGGGGTCGCATGCAGTGCCATCCAGTCTCCAAACGTCACGTGTGTGGTTGGCACCAAAGATCTCGATCTTGGTCTCATCAGACCAGAGAACCTTGAACCAGTCTGTCTCAGAGTCCTCCAAGTGATCATGAGCAAACTGTAGACGAGCCTTGACATGACGCTTTGAAAGTAAAGGTAACTTACAGGCTCGTCTGGAACGGAGACCATTGCGGTAGAGTACGTTACTTATGGTATTGACTGAAACCAATGTCCCCACTGCCATGAGATCTTCCCAGAGCTCCTTCCTTGTTGTCCTTGGGTTAGCCTTGACTCTTCGGACAAGCCTGGCCTCGGCACGGGTGGAAACTTTCAAAGGCTGTCCATGCGTGGAAGGCTAACAGTAGTTCCATAAGCCTTCCACTTCCGGATGATGCTCCCAACAGTAGGCCGAACTCCTTGGAAAGGGTTTTGTACCCCTTGTTAGCCTTGTGACCCTCCACGATCTTGTCTCTGATGGCCTTGGAATGCTCCTTTGTCTTTCCCATGTTGACCAAGTATAAGTGCTGTTCACAAGTTTGGGGAGGGTCTTAATTAGTCAGAAAAGGCTGGAAAAAGAGATAATTAATCCAAACATGTGAAGCTCATTGTTCTTTAGCCCGCTACACACGCTTCAATATATCTCACAATCCGTCGTTGGGGTCAAGTTGTAAGTGACGCACATCCGGCATCGTTTGTGAGGTATCTGCGTGTGACAGCTACATGCGATCAGGATTCAACGCAAAACCGTTGATCGCAAACACATCGTATCATTCTCTAGAATTGAGCGTTTTGTTGCACGAACCTAGTCAATTGTAACGTGTGACATCCCTCATACGATTTTGTTGTCTGAAATGACGCCTGACATGATTAATCTAGGACTTATTGGCAGCTATGGGCTGCCAATAACTCCTTATTACCCCGATTTGCCAACGCACCAGGGCAAATCGGGAAGAGCCGGGTACAGTCCCAGAACTGTCGCATATAATGTATGCGGCAATTCTGGGCGGCTGTTGGCTGATATTGTTAGGGTGGGGGGCTCCCCATAATGTGGAGCTCCCCATCCTGAGAATACCAGCCTTCAGCCGTATGGCTTTATCTGGCTGGTTTTAAAAATGGGGGGAACCGCACGCCGTTTTTTTTAATTATTTAATTATTTATTTCACTACACAGTATAGACACGCCCACCGGCTGCTGTGATTGGGTGCAGTGTGACACCTGTCACTCAGAGTGGGGGCGTGTCTCACTGTAACCAATCATAGGCGCTGGTGGGCGGGGAAAGCAGGGAATACGAAATTGTTTAATGGGCGGCCGGCTTTTTCAAAACAGTAAAAGCCGCCGGAGCAGTGAGAAAGCCGTGCAGAGCCGGGGATCGGGGATCGGTGAGTATGAGAGAGGGCTGCTAACTTCAGTTACTCAGGAGATTAGCGGTCACCGGTGAGTCTTCACTGGTGACCGCTAATCAGGGTGCGACACAGACAGAGCCGCAGCATGACAATGAAGTCGGGTGAAGTTCACCCGAGTTCATTCTGACAGTGCGGCTCTGTCTGTGTCTGCTGTCATCTGCCATTCAGCTCTGCTACATGGCTGTCTGTGTCTGCTGTTAGCGGCCATGTAGCAGAGCTGAATGGCAGATGACATAGTAAAAACGCATCCCTACACATTACACACGCTTGGCAAGTCAATAAATAAAAAAAAAAAAAAGGTGCTCAATGCATACGTCACAGAACACATGATCTAAAGGATCGCACACAAAATTGACCAATTTAACATAGACTACTAACGCTCGTGTGACAGCAAATGAACGACCAACGTGAAATCTCATAGATCCCGTATGCAACCTGGGCGAGTCACATCGCAAATGCGATTGTACAACTAATTGCAACGTGTAAAGTGGGCTTTAGTGCCTGAAATACTTCTTAATACTTTAGGGGAACCAAACAGAATTCTTGTGGTTTGAGGGGTTGAATAATAAATGACCCTTTGAATAAACTTTTCACAATTTAAAAAAAAAAAAAAAAAAAAAGAAATAACATTCTTTTTTGCTGCAGTGCATTTCGCACTTCCAGGCTGATCTACTGTCCAAATGTCACAATGCCAAGTTAATTCCGAATGTGTAAACCTGTTAAATCTGCAGGGGGTTGAATACTACTTGTAGGCACTGTAGGTACCCGGATAATGAAGCGGCATCCCGTTTGTGGTTTGGTTTTTCCCATGAATTTCTCATCCCATCAGTTGTCGATTTGTCTTTGCCGCCTTACCGGAATTTGCGCTCTGCAAGGGAGCATCTGGATGTTGTGGGTGAAAAATTGGGTAAGCAAGTTGTATTTGTACAGGATGGGCGGGCCATTTGAGGTTCCGCCATGTCACAATCTGGTTGTTTCTCCATTAGGGGTGGTGCCAAAAAAGGAGCCGAATAAATATCAGCTTATTCGTCATTCATCTTACCCGTAAGGGTCATCGGTGAACGACGGCATTGCGCCGGAATTGTCAGCGGTGTATTATGTATCGTTTGACAGAGCTCTGGATTTAGTTAAGGCTGCTTGTCGTGGAGCGTTGATGGCGAAGGCGGATGTGGAGGTGGCTTTTAGGTTGTTGCCGGTTCACCCATATAGTCAGCATTTATTGGGTTGTTGGTGGAATGGGAATTATTATGTTGAACGCTGTTTACCGATGGGCTGTTCGATCTTTCTTTTCATATTTAGAAGCGTTTAGTTCATTTGTTGAGTGGGTTGTGCGGGATGTGTCCAGGCTGACATCTATCATTCATTATTTGGATAATTTCTTCTGTATCAGGCCAGCGAGTTCGCTGGTTTGTGCGGGATTGTTGTTTTCATTGCAGAAAGTGACAGACTGCTTTGTTATCCCTTTGGTGCGGGAAAAAATGGAGGGTCCGGCGTCCGTGATGCGGTGTTTTTATTGATAGAGATTGGTTCTTCGGCTATGGAATGAAGGCTTCCGGAGGAGAAGGTTTTGGACTTAAGGGCAGCAGTAGAGGCAGTGATATCGGCAAAGAAGGTGCAGTTTAAAGTGGTGCAGTCTTTGCTGGGGAAGCTGAACTTTGCGTGCCGATGGGGCACGTGTTTTGCTAGGCAGTTGGTGACGACTATGGCAGGTGTGAAGTCATCGGCTCATTTTGTATGGGTCACAAGGGAGATCAAGGAGGATCTTCTGGTGTGGGACGTTTTCCTGCGACAGTTTAATGGCCGTGCGTTGTGGTTGGACAAGGTTGTGCCTAACGGAGCGTTGCAGCTATATACAGGTGCAGTTGGGTCGGTAAGATTTGGAGCATTTTTTCAGGGCCATTGGTGCATGGGGGACTGGCCAGAAGAGTGGCGTAAGTACGGCTTGGTCAGAAACTTTGCATTGCTGGAGTTGTTTCCAATTGTTGTGGCGGTTGAGCTGTGGGGTCCGCAGTTTTCCAGGCAAAAAGTTTGCTTTCATTGTTACAATCAGGGAGTGGTGCACTCGATTAACAGTTTGTCTGCTAAATCTGGGCCTGTAGTAGCATACTTGCGGCATTTGTGCTCAGATGTCTGCAGTTGAACATTCATGTGGTGGCAAAGCTTGTATCGGGGGTCAACAATGGGGTGGATGACGCGTTGTCTCATTCTCAGTTCCACGACCCAGGTTTTCAGGTAACACGACATGCCAGTGACTGCTTTTGGAGTGCTGGGGTTTCATTGTGATGGGCTCCAGCCGATCCAGGATAGTTCGGAGGTCGAGTCCAGTGCACCTTTCTTAGTGTATCTTTCCTGGTCATCTTTCTGTGCTTGCTTCTCCCTCCTGCTTTGCGCCCTCACACACAGAGCCCTGGCCGGTGCCCGTGGACCCTATTGGGTGGTGTGAAGCTCTATATCTTGGTCCCTTGTGGTCACTTTCCAGCGAACTCACATGCAGTTTTGGCCTCAGTGCTTGCAATCACCTCAGCCGCTGGTTTTACTAGTGGAGTACGTAGGTTCTTCTCCTCTAGCCTAGTGGCCAGTCCCCGATTTGCGGCCAAGAGTTGTTCCACCCAAAGTTTGTATGTGGAACAAGGCCACGGGAGGATGTTGCACTTCCTGTGGTCTATAGGACCCCTTTTTTCTTGTGCCTTGGTCGAGCGGCGCCAGCTCCAGACCACAGGTCTTTCCTCCTCCACTGCTCCTTTCCACTCCCTTCTGACTTTCTTCACACTCCAGTACTCTGTGTGTACTCACTCCTAAGACTCCACCCCCGGCCTGGCTTCGGGTTTTATATGTCCTTGCCATGTCTGATGAGGTGTTGCTAAGTGAGAGTGTTGTGTTTTGTGTAAACCCGCCCTTCTCCCATATCACACAATCAACAGAGCAAGAGATGGCTGTACAATCCAAAGAGCATTTATTCCAAGCAAATCAAATCATCAATAACATAATCCACCATACAGAGGGTAAACATAGTAAAGAAACATGAATATAGTCCAGTAATGCGATAAATGTCCAGGTCTCTCTGAGGAGCCGCAGCTTTTCCCTCTGAAGTTCAATCCTGCTTCTTCTCTCTTGTAAGTCTCACCCAGAATGACTAATTTCCCAGGTAAGCTGAGAATTTAGGTTGGTTCCAGGCCCCCTCCCCCACACGTAGGGACAGAAGCGCTTCAAGAAGCTATAACCCTGCAGATAGGATAAACAATACATCAAATAGAAAGCCCACCACGCCCAAAACATGAAACCACACAAAATGGTACATGACCCACAATATCCCACCATCACACAGTGGATGATCTCCTCCATACCCAGAATAGCACACCTCTGGATGAAGTGCAGTACCTCTGTGGTGACTGAAGCCTTAGGGGCGCCACATGAAGGGCATACTGGATCTCCTGTTGCCTCATTATTGGTGGCCCAAAATCCGGAGGGATGTGGTCTCATATGTTTCTGTTTGTACCACTTGTGTGCAGTTCAAGTCATCACATTCTAATCTGTCCAGGTGCCTGCTGCTATTAAGTGTACCTAGCAAACCTTGGACAGATATTTCCATGGATTTCATCACAGATCTCCTTTTTTATTCTGGCTGTATTTTTATTTTTGTTATAGTTGACAGGTTTTCCAAAATGTCACAATATACAGTTAGGTCCAGAAATATTTGGACAGTGACACAAGTTTTGTTATTTTAGCTGTTTACAAAAACATGTTCAGAAATACAATTATATATATAATATGGGCTGAAAGTGCACACTCCCAGCTGCAATATGAGAGTTTTCACATCCAAATCGGAGAAAGGGTTTAGGAATCATAGCTCTGTAATGCATAGCCTCCTCTTTTTCAAGGGACCAAAAGTAATTGGACAAGGGACTCTAAGGGCTGCAATTAATCTCTGAAGGCGTCTCCCTCGTTAACCTGTAATCAATGAACAATTCAAGAGGACAAGAGTTTTTTTAGGTGCAAAAAAATACAAAAGTTTATTCAAACACACAGTGAGGATGAACATCCGGGACATCATTAAAACATGTTAATAAAATATAGTGCACGGACAATCCCAATAAAGTAAATAATCAATAAATAATCAAACAGCCTCAATCATGTTGGTTCATAATCATGTAGTCATGCACTGCGGGTCACGGAAGAAAAAGCAAAGACTGCGTGTCAGGCAAACCATATTGAGTGCACAGATAAGCTACTGTAGTGTAAAATGGCATTTGGCACAGACACGCATGCAATGCCTAAGATTAGGGACAGGGTTGGATATCAAAAACATGACATGTAAATTGCTATAGAACGGCATGACCTGAGGCCAAATTATGGCCAAACTCGTATTGCATAAGAGCACATTACCCCCGGTCCCAAGGGGACCCCTGCGCAGGCCGAGTGTGGATAGCGATCCTAGAACCATACACTTAAGGTGGTGGAATAGTTAGAGTGGGGGATCCGTGGGAAAGGAGCCTCAGAAGAGCCAGCCTACGTACGTTTCGATTTGGTTAAATCTTCGTCAGGGAAGAGGCATCTCCTGCCATTCCCCCCTGACACCAGGCTTTAAGTAGCGGTACGGTAAGTGCCGAACCCGGAAGTCCCGTTGTCGGCGCGCGCGCCATGTGACCTAGGAAGTCGCGCGAGATGCCAGCCGTCACGCCGTGCTCGCGCATGCGCGGGAGCGGGGACGCGTCACCATGGCTCCCGCGCATGCGCGCGACGCTCAGACGGCGGCAGCTCCGAGCGAATCACCCAGGGTATGGCGCGCACGCGCCGAGACGACCGTTATGCATGAAAAAAGCTACAACAATATATATAACGCATTGGCAGCATAACAATCCCGCAATATCACATCATTATCACAGAAGTACATCATATCGGAGATCCATTCTCAGGTCTCATGTGTAGATCGGGAAAATGTTGCTGCACAGATGTTTTGATGTTGGAATTCTAATTTCTATGTCCTATAAACAAAACATAGGGCATATTCATATTATAAAAGCCTGGATACAGGAGAGAATGTAAAAAACATAAAAATAATTAAAAAGAAGATAAAATAGATAAAACCAGATGCAGGTAAAAGAGAGGGATGGTGAAATCCACTGATGAAAAATACTGATAAACAACAGTATCAAGGCTGGATGTCATTAGGCATTAATGGAACCACAGGAGAGAAGGAAATATAGTCAAATATGAATCAATTTCACAAAAATGGAGCATAGCTCACTGATTCGTTTAATCCTTTTGGGACCAATGTATCCAGGGTCACGATCCACTTAGTCTCGCACTGCGCCAGGCGCTTCTTGAGATCACCACCCCTGACTCCTCCTGTTATCACATCGATTCCTCTTATTTTTAATTTGGAGGGATCACAGGAATGGTGAAATCTGAAATGCCTGGGCAGTGTCTTGAGTGTTGACGGCTCCACTTCTGTTTTGGCCGCAGCAATATCCCTCACGTGCTCCCTGACCCTAATGCGGAGCTCACGTGATGTGAGTCCCACGTAGGTCAAGGGGCACGTGCATGTGGCGAAATACACCACGTGTGTTGTGCCACACGTGATGTAGTGCTTGATATTATAGTTTCTAGTCCCATCCGAAGAATGGAACATGTTGGTTCGAAGGATACTGCTGCAGGCCACACAATGGCCACAGGGAAAACAACCCTGTGGAGGTCCACGGGACCCGAATGGATTCACTCTGGGAGGGATGTAGTGACTCTGGACCAAAAAGTCCCTCAAGTTCCTAGCTCTCCTGGAAACCATCAAAGGATTCGGGGCAAGTGTTTCAGCTAATACCGGATCTGTCATCAGAACCGGCCAATGTTTTTTTAGAATATTCCGCATGGTTTCCCATTCCTGGTTATATGTGCCAATGAATCTCACCGCATTATTATGTTCTTCCTTCTTTTTTGGGGTATTAGTGAGCAGCTGTAGCCGGGGGGTCCTCTTGGCCCGATTGTAGCCGGCCCGGATGCTTCTGCCACTATAGCCCCTCTCACGAAATCGGTCCCTGAGATCAGACGACTGGGCCTCAAAGTTCTTATTAGATGAGTAATCAATGAAGTAGTTAAAAGGTCTGGGGTTGATTACAGGTGTGTGGTTTTGCATTTGGAAGCTGTTGCTGTGACCAGACAACATGCGGTCTAAGGAACTCTCAATTGAGGTGAAGCAGAACATCCTGAGCCTGAAAAAAAACAAAAAATCCATCAGAGAGATAGCAGACATGCTTGGAGTAGCAAAATCAACAGTCGGGTACATTCTGAGAAAAAAGGAATTGACTGGTGAGCTTGGGAACTCAAAAAGGCCTGGGCGTCCACGGATGACAACAGTGGTGGATGATCGCCGCATACTTTCTTTGGTGAAGAAGAACCCGTTCACAACATCAACTGAAGTCCAGAACACTCTCAGTAAAGTAGGTGTATCTGTCTCTAAGTCAACAGTAAAGAGAAGACTCCATGAAAGTAAATACAAAGGGTTCACATCTAGATGCAAACCATTCATCAATTCCAAAAATAGACAGGCCAGAGTTAAATTTGCTGAAAAACACCTCATGAAGCCAGCTCAGTTCTGGAAAAGTATTCTATGGACAGATGAGACAAAGATCAACCTGTACCAGAATTATGGAAAGAAAAAAGTTTGGAGAAGAAAGGGAACGGCACATGATCCAAGGCACACCACATGCTCTGTAAAACATGGTGGAGGCAACGTGATGGCATGGGCATGCATGGCTTTCAATGGCACTGGGTCACTTGTGTTTATTGATGACATAACAGCAGACAAGAGTAGCCGGATGAATTCTGAAGTGTACCGGGATATACTTTCAGCCCAGATTCAGCCATATGCCGCAAAGTTGATCGGACGGCGCTTCATAGTACAGATGGACAATGACCCCAAGCATACAGCCAAAGCTACCCAGGAGTTCATGAGTGCAAAAAAGTGGAACATTCTGCAATGGCCAAGTCAATCACCAGATCTTAACCCAATTGAGCATGCATTTCACTTGCTCAAATCCAGACTTAAGACGGAAAGACCCACAAACAAGCAAGACCTGAAGGCTGCGGCTGTAAAGGCCTGGCAAAGCATTAAGAAGGAGGAAACCCAGCGTTTGGTGATGTCCATGGGTTCCAGACTTAAGGCAGTGATTGCCTCCAAAGGATTCGCAACAAAATATTGAAAATAAAAACATTTTTTTTGGGTTTGGTTTATTTGTCCAATTACTTTTGACCTCCTAAAATGTGGAGTGTTTGTAAAGAAATGTGTACAATTCCTACAATTTCTATCAGATATTTTTGTTCAAACCTTCAAATTAAATGTTACAATCTGCACTTGAATTCTGTTGTAGAGGTTTCATTTCAAATCCAATGTGGTGGCATGCAGAGCCCAACTCGCGAAAATTATGTCACTGTCCAAATATTTCTGGACCTAACTGTATGGCCTTGCTATCTCTACCGAATGCTAAGACATTAACTAGCTCACGTGTTTATGTGTGAGATTGTCAGACTCCATGGAGTATATTCTGACATTGTCACTGATAGGGGTACTTAATTCATTGCTAATTTCTGGAAGGCATTCTGCTCTCGCCTACGGATTAAATTATCTCATTCATCGGCGTTCCATCTGTAGTGCCCCTGAACCCATCAGGGTGCTACAAGGTTCTGCATCCCCACAAGGACCAATGGATAGCCGCCTAGAGGTGGAGCCAGTCCAGTCCACTAGTTGACCAAGTGAGAGGGGCAGACTGTGGAGAATAATCAGTCTGGAGTAAGAAAGTGAAGGTGGACGTGAAGGAACGTGCTGACTCAGGTTAACAGTAACCTGGTACCCAGGAGAGTAGTTGCCGGTGGAGTACTCCCGGAACTACGCACCGACGGGGTACAGGACCCTAGGACAGGAAAGAGCTTCAAGCCGACCTGTTAACACCTGCACAGCGAGGGGACCATCAAGGACCTCGCTGACTCTAAAATCCAAAGATTCAGTAGCAAAGGGAGAATCGGGGACAGGACCAGAGACTCCAACTCCACAGGGTTCACGCTACCGTCAGGCAGACAGAAGTGCACAAACCACCGGACGGGGACCCCAGTTGCTATGCGCCACAGGGACCCATTTACCAGAGACAGGTGCAGGGGAAGAAGGTACATGTCACGTCCCCACCAGATTCCGCTCCTGCGACTTCTGCTCCGATCGCCAGACAACGCCATGTTCCCACCATGGATAGTGCTGGTGATGGGAGAGGAGTCGGTGCCTGTGGCTCTGCGGAGCACAGGCTCCGCTCATCCACTAGGCTGGGTTTCCCTGGAACCTGCAGTACCACTGGCTGACTGTAGGTGGCGTGTCTTCCAGCTGATGCTGCCAACATTCACCTGCAGCAGCCAATGGGAAGACACCACACCCTTCTTATTTCCCCTTCTGTCACATGACTACTGCCACAGATAGTTCTGTACTCATGGCTCATGTGCTGTTTGTATTGTGATTCCTGTGCGCTGACCTTTGCTTGTTGTTAACTACCCTCCTGTCGTTTTTGTACCTTGCTGCCAGTTCCGGATTTGACTTCTGCTTTGTCTCCTCACTACACCATTGCCTGCCGATTCTGTTCCTGTTTTGCATCTCCTGGTTTTTGACCCTGCCTGATGACCACGGACTACAGCCTGCCACAGGTAGTGATCTCTGCGGCTCTGTGTAATTCCACATCCCTGTATAGAGGATAAAGGGTTGCAGAGTTCTTGGGGTCCTGCTTTGTGAGCAGCCTTACTCTAGACTCTCCTTACAGCCAGTCTGAGACTGTGGCTACACTCAGGCATTACAGTACCAGAGTACTAAACTGGCACTGGGATGAAGGGGACCTGGAGGTGAATCCAGCCGGCCTCGGGTAACCTGTTACCATCAACCAGCAGTGAGTAAAAACCAGTTGCACTAAACCCTCTGTGTGGACTACCTTCTTCAGACACCTGTCACATCATCCATTCTCTGTAGTTCGGGCCTGCTTGCGGAGGGTCTGCCTTCCAGGCTGCAATTAACACCAGTAGTGACATTCTGCAGCGGCGCCTCCAAATCTATAGCCGCAACACCGCAAATGGCATCACGTATGAACATTGCTGTAATCCCCTGTAAATACACCCCCATTATAAAAAGGGCCCAGGGCACGGAACCAGGCAACGGCCACCCCAATGACATTCCCAAGACACGCACTGCCCAGAACCGAGTTCCCCATATTCCTAGGTGCGACACATACACATTCTAATAGGCAAACAGCACATAAATCAGAACCTGGAGCAGTATTAGCATTTTTTGTCTCAGATAACTAGGTGAAGGGGTTCTCATTCCTCTCTCTAGCTGAGTTTGCTATTAATAACCATCGTCATAAGTCCTCTGGTGTGTCTCCCTCCTTTTTTGTTTATGGTCAACATCCTCATTTCTGTATGTTCTCAAATGTCAATCTCCTCGGGTACATTAAGAGGACCAGTTGGGCTCAGCATTATCATCTACTTGGAGAAAGTTTCATCAATATTTGCTTAGCATGGGTTCTAGGTATAAGCATCTGGCTAACTGTGGACATTTGCCTTGACGTGCCCACGGGGTCTGGGGTTACCCGTCACTGGTCCGCAGTGCTTCTCCTGGATCGCCGCTGTGGCCTTACCCGGCTCCCTGACCCCAGCAATGTCAATAAAGCTGGGGATAGGGACGATGGCGGTAGTTGTTCCTGATTCCACCTGTGGTGTGTGGTCAATAATTAGCTGCTGCTGTGGGACTTCTTCTCTGGGGCGGATGATAACGCAACTCAGGTGATACAGCTCTCCACAGGCAAAGCTCAGTTCCCAGGGAGGATGATAGTAGTGGTAGCGGTTGTCTATGGCGCAGGGGCATGATGTTGGAAGCGCCGGCAGTAACGGGATGACACAGAGGCTGCAGTTCAAGTTCTTTACTCACTGGAAGCACACTGCCGTTGGAGCACCCAGCTACACTGTGATAGGCTTCAGCCAATCCCGGATACTTAGGTCGAGGCCGGTGTTTTCTTCTGTGCATCTCCTTTCGACAGTTTCCCTCCACCCCCAGCTCCTGGGCCATGGAATGGTGCCTTCTGCACTCCCAGTATTTTGTGGGTTGAGGAACCTCTATTTCTGCCCCTCCACCCCCAGTTTTGGTGGATGGTTCTTTGAAATTCAAAGTGTCTAAAATTGCTGATTCCTGGGTAGTTAATTGTTCTCTACAGCATCAGTTGCACTGGTGTCATGGTTCGCTTTCCCGTCCACATGGCTAGGGGGCAGAGCCTTCTCTAGGGCCTCACTTCCGGACCCTGGATGCCTTAAAAGCTGACATTTCCAATGAACCAGCACCGGCTATAAGCTTAGCTCTGCTTTGCCTGTGATTGCTGGTCCCGTGAGTGATATCCTGATCTGTCTGTTCCTGTGCCCCCGTGCCCTTGTTTGTGTTTCGTCCCCTGGTCATCCCTCCTGTCCTCTGTGCCCTCTCCTATTTCCCCACTTGGTTGCTTTTCCCGGTACTGACCTTGGCCTGACTTTGACTCCGCTTCTGCTCGTTCCTCTGGTCCTGCTTCTGCCCGTACAGTGTTTAAGCCAGCCTGCCTGACTATTCCTTGCATGCCCTGCAGCTCTGCTTCTCAGCTGTGCTTTGAGGCGGTGTATGAGAATGCTGTGTATTTACTTCCTGGTTCTCGTTGCTCTATGTAGTTTATTCTGTTGCAGAGCTCTGGCTCCCCCTGGTGGCAGCTTGACAACTGGTGCTTTTATGTTCCTGAGGAGAGGACTTGGGTGCCAGATTCAAATGTCAATCTGGATCACCTAGTTGGGGCTTTCCATCAATATTTTCTGGAGAGACCTGGGCCAGAGGGTCCTGAGTCCTCTCGTAGAGGGAGGGGTAGTGTAACAAGGTGTTCAGCTCTAAACTCCTCAGGTTGCGTGATGCCTTTTGACACTGTTCACATTACAAAGTCTGGCACACCATCTGGTTCTTTTGAGTTGCTCACTGAGAGTCGGGCATCGACTTGTTGTGTGATTAGTAATGATCAGCCTAGCAGGACTTAATTTCTGCTGGCCTGTAAATTATTTCTAGTGTAATGGGCTTCTAAAGACCTATCAGGGCCACCTCTGCCCTTTAAAAGATGATGTAATCTTCTCCTCCATGCCAATAATAGCTTTTGCGATTCACTCCTATGTGCATGGTTATCCAGCTACTGGTGAACTGCTGTATGCTATTCTCGTGTGTTGTGGAAATACTCCTGTTGTTTGAGTATGTCTTTCTTTTTCTTTCTTTTCTTTTCTGTGTGGGATTTACCACTCCAGTCCTGGCCCTCTCCTGGTTTTGGTGTGATGGGGTATTAGACCTACGGCTGATCAGTAGTCAATGTTACGCTGGCGGTGCAGACCTCTTCACCTTCAGAAGTACCTCTGGGATAAGGAATAATTAGGGCCCCCTAGCCTGAGAGCCAGTTTAGGAGCCTCTGTTCCCAGTTGCTGTGCTACTTTCATGACAGTCTGGGTGCAAAAATTTACTCAAATACTCAATTTCTTGGTCACGCTTCACACTGTGCAGAGACATTCTTTTCATAGGTCCTGCTGTCTCTGGCTACCACTGCTTACTAGTGTTGAGCCACCCCCCAGTGTTTGAGTTCGGTTCGGGTCGTCGAACGACAGCTCAGTTCGGCAAACGTTCGACAAACATTCGACAAACACCTTCGAACCCCATTGAAAACAATGGTAGGCAAACACATAAAAACACATTAAACATGTACACATACAGTTAATAAACATTGCGATTACACTTACAGGTCCCCACGACGCGTCCTGCACTCTGTCTCCCGCCGCTTTTCCATCCGATCATCGCTGCGCCCTCCCGGTAACCAGCACTGATGATAGGACCTTCCGTGACCTCGTCATAGCATGTGACCAGTCACGTGTCTATTATCTCATTGGCTACAGACTGGTCACATGGCTAGACGTCATGCTAGGTCTTGTCAGTGTAGCTCTCCGGTATGCAGTGCTCATTCCAGCATCTCCGTGTACCGGCAAGATGCTCTGGCACATGGTCGGCTTCCCCGTTCCTGCATGTCGGCGCTCTTTACAGAGTCAGCCCACATGCAGGGACTGGCTGCCACAGCCAGTGAATTGCGGCACCGGGAATCACGTGATCGGAGCACCGTTGCTATAGTAACCTGCCTGTCAGATTACTTTAGCAACGGTGGCAGCGGTGACGTCACCGCTTACAACCCGCAGCCTCTGCTCACTCACTGAGTGATTAGACTGCGCGGGAGCAGCAGTGTCTTCCTCCAATGCAGTGCTGTCTGATGTAGCAGAACTGCATGGGTTAAAGGAGAAAGAAGACTGAAGACCAGGATCATGGAGGGATGAGAGGGAGTAATAAACAAGGAGTTTCTAAGTGTGTCTGTGTATTTATTTCTATTAAAGTATTTTTTCTCTGTGTGGTGTCTTTTTTTTTTAACCCTTTATTGGAGATTCTTAATGGCCGGGTCAAACTTGCCTGACATTAAGAATCTCTGGCTTAATACTAGCTAGTAAAACAAAGTTAGTATTAACTCATTATTACCCAGCAAGCCACCCGGCTTCAGGGCTGCTGTAGAGTTGGATACAGTGCCAGATGATGGCGCTTCTATGAAAGCGCCATTTTATGGGGCGGCTGTGGACTGCAATTCATAGCAGAGGGGCCCAGAAAGCTCGGGCTAACCTGTGCTGCGGATTCCAATCCCCGGCTGCCTAGCTGTACCTAGCTAGACACAAAAATGGGGCGAAGCCCATGTCGTTTTTTTTTTTTTTTTAATTATTTCATGAAATTCATGAAATAATTAAATAAAAGGCTTCGCTATATTTTTAGTTCCCAGCCGGGTACAAATAGGCAGCTGGGGGTTGGGGGCAGCCACACCTGCCTGCTGTACCTGGTTAGTATACAAAAATATGGCAAAGCCCACGTCATTTTTTTGGTGGGCAAAAAACTCCTGCATACAGTCCTGGATGGAAAAAAGGAGGGGAGCCAGCACTGCTTATGAATGGCATGCAACAATGAAGAAATAAAAAGTGTAATATTCACAAATTCGTTCCTACTGTAACAATTCAATGAGATTTTTTGCAAATGATTGATCAATGATTTGAGCCCCCCTGCCCCGTCATGGCAAATCTCTATAGGGGAATTCCTAATGCTATATTATAAATTATTATGTACCATAAGGTCTCATATAATGAGTAGAGTTGAGCGCGGTTCGTGGTTCGTGGTTCTCCAGTTCTAGGCTCGAGTGATTTTGGGGCATGTTCTAGATCGAACTAGAACTCGAGCTTTTTGCAAAAGCTCGATAGTTCTAGAAACATTCGAGAACGGTTCTAGCAGCAAAAAAACAGCTAAATCCTAGCTTGGTTTCTGCTGCAATAGTGTAAGTCACTCTGTGAATCACACTATTATGACATTTCAGTGTATAGTGTGCGTGAACAGCGCCTTCAGATCACTGCTGTTTCTATAATGGCGATCGCCATTTTTTTTTTTTTTTCTTGTCTTCCTTCCCTAAGCGCGCGCGTGTAGTGGGGAGGGCCAGCATGTCAGCCAATCCCAGACACACACACAGCTAAGTGGACTTTTAGCCAGAGAAGCAACGGCATGTGTGATAGGATGTCCATGTCACATGTCCCTGCATTATAAAAACGGACATTTTCCTTTAGGACTCCATTATCTGCCTTCTGCGTCTTTGGTGTCAGACATCACTGTCGCAGCTCCGTCCTCCTGAGTCCTATCGCCGATACAGCTGTATGCGCTGCATACACAGCGTTAGACAGCTTAGGGAGAGCACTTTCTAGCAGTCCTTTTAAGGGCTCAAACCAGCAGGGTCAGAGAGCCATAGGTGACAGGTCCTGAAAACAGCAACAGCGTCTGTGTAGCCAAGGTCAGGGATTTCCTCCCTGCATTTCACCATTAGGAGGGAATAGAAAGGCAGGCTTCCATTCCTCTACCCAGAGCCCCACAATCCTGCCACTGTACCCTCTTGTCCTCTGCACACTCCAACTCATTATAACTAAGCCATTATACTAGCAAACACTCAGTGTACCTAGTGGCATCCTAAACGTGGCTATTGGACTTTGCTATAGTCCCACTAGTGCAAAGATATTTGCAGAGCACGTCTGCCTGCATTGCAGACTCCAACTCTTTTTAACTAAGCCATTATACTAGCAAACAGTCAGTGTACCTAGTGGCATCCTAAACGTGGCTATTGGACTTTGCTATAGTCCCACTAGTGCAAAGACATTTGCAGAGCACGTCTGCCTGCATTGCACACTCCAACTTTTTTAAACTAAGCCATTACACTAGCAAACAGTCAGTGTACCTAGTGGCATCCTAAACGTGGCTATTGGACTTTGCTATAGTCCCACTAGTGCAAAGACATTTGCAGAGCACGTCTGCCTGCATTGCAGACTCCAACTCTTTTTAACTAAGCCATTATACTAGCAAACAGTCAGTGTACCTAGTGGCATCCTAAACGTGGCTACTGGACTTTGCTATAGTCCCACTAGTGCAAAGACATTTGCAGAGCACGTCTGCCTGCATTGCACACTCCAACTTTTTTAAACTAAGCCATTTTACTAGCAAACACTCAGTGTACCTAGTGGCATCCTAAACGTGGCTATTGGACTTTGCTATAGTCCCACTAGTGCAAAGACATTTGCAGAGCACGTCTGCCTGCATTGCACACTCCAACTTTTTTAAACAAAGCCATTATACTAGCAAACAGTCAGTGTACCTAGTGGCATCCTAAACGTGGCTATTGGACTTTGCTATAGTCCCACTAGTGCAAAGACATTTGCAGAGCACGTCTGCCTGCATTGCAGACTCCAACTCTTTTTAACTAAGCCATTATACTAGCAAACAGTCAGTGTACCTAGTGGCATCCTAAACGTGGCTATTGGACTTTGCTATAGTCCCACTAGTGCAAAGACATTTGCAGAGCACGTCTGCCTGCATTGCACACTCCAACTTTTTTAAACTAAGCCATTTTACTAGCAAACACTCAGTGTACCTAGTGGCATCCTAAACGTGGCTATTGGACTTTGCTATAGTCCCACTAGTGCAAAGACATTTGCAGAGCACGTCTGCCTGCATTGCACACTCCAACTTTTTTAAACTAAGCCATTATACTAGCAAACAGTCAGTGTACCTAGTGGCATCCTAAACGTGGCTATTGGACTTTTGTCTATTCACACTATTGTAAAGATATTTGCAGCACGTCTGCCTGCATTGCACACTTCAACTCATTATAACTAAGCCATTATACTAGCAAACAGTCAGTGTACCTAGTGGCATCCTAAACGTGGCTATTGGACTTTTGTCTATTCACACTATTGTAAAGATATTTGCAGCACGTCTGCCTGCATTGCACACTCCACCTTTTTTTAACTCAGCCATTATACTAGCAAACAGTCAGTGTACCTAGTGACATCCTAAACGTGGCTATTGGACTTTGCTATAGTCCCACTAGTGCAAAGACATTTGCAGAGCACGTCTGCCTGCATTGCACACTCCAACTTTTTTAAACTAAGCCATTTTACTAGCAAACACTCAGTGTACCTAGTGGCATCCTAAACGTGGCTATTGTACTTTTGTCTATTCACACTATTGTAAAGATATTTGCAGCACGTCTGCCTGCATTGCACACTCTAACTTTTTTAAACTAAGCCATTATACTAGCAAACACTCAGTGTACCTAGTGGCATCCTAAACGTGGCTATTGTACTTTTGTCTATTCACACTATTGTAAACATATTTGCAGCACGTCTGCCTGCATTGCACACTCAAACTTTTTTAAACTAAGCCATTATACTAGCAAACACTCAGTGTACCTAGTGGCATCCTAAACGTGGCTATTGTACTTTTGTCTATTCACACTATTGTAAACACATTTGCAGCACGTCTGCCTGCATTGCACACTCAAACTTTTTTAAACTAAGCCATTATACTAGCAAACACTCAGTGTACCTAGTGGCATCCTAAACGTGGCTATTGTACTTTTGTCTATTCACACTATTGTAACGAAATTTGCAGCACGTCTGCCTGCATTGCACACTCAAACTTTTTTAAACTAAGCCATTATACTAGCAAACACTCAGTGTACCTAGTGGCATCCTAAACGTGGCTATTGTACTTTTGTCTATTCACACTATTGTAAACATATTTGCAGCACGTCTGCCTGCATTGCACACTCCAACTTTTTTAAACTAAGCCATTATACTAGCAAACACTCAGTGTACCTAGTGGCTTCCTAAACGTGGCTATTGTACTTTTGTCTATTCACACTATTGTAACGATATTTGCAGCACGTCTGCCTGCATTGCACACTCAAACTTTTTTAAACTAAGCCATTATACTAGCAAACACTCAGTGTACCTAGTGGCATCCTAAACGTGGCTATTGTACTTTTGTCTATTCACACTATTGTAAACATATTTGCAGCACGTCTGCCTGCATTGCACACTCAAACTTTTTTAAACTATACCATTATACTAGCAAACACTCAGTGTACCTAGTGGCATCCTAAACGTGGCTATTGTACTTTTGTCTATTCGCACTATTGTAAAGATATTTGCAGCACGTCTGCCTGCATTGCACACTCCAACTTTTTTAAACTAAGCCTTTTTACTAGCAAACACTCAGTGTACCTAGTGGCATCCTAAACGTGACTATTGGACTTTGCTATAGTCCCACTAGTGCAAAGACATTTGCAGAGCACGTCTGCCTGCATTGCACACTCCAACTTTTTTAAACTAAGCCATTTTACTAGCAAACACTCAGTGTACCTAGTGGCATCCTAAACGTGGCTATTGTACTTTTGTCTATTCACACTATTGTAAAGATATTTGCAGCACGTCTGCCTGCATTGCACACTCAAACTTTTTTAAACTAAGCCATTATACTAGCAAACACTCAGTGTACCTAGTGGCATCCTAAACGTGGCTATTGTACTTTTGTCTATTCACACTATTGTAAACATATTTGCAGCACGTCTGCCTGCATTGCACACTCCAACTTTTTTAAACTAAGCCATTATACTAGCAAACACTCAGTGTACCTAGTGGCATCCTAAACGTGGCTATTGTACTTTTGTCTATTCACACTATTGTAAAGATATTTGCAGCACGTCTGCCTGCATTGCACACTCAAACTTTTTTAAACTAAGCCATTATACTAGCAAACACTCAGTGTACCTAGTGGCATCCTAAACGTGGCTATTGTACTTTTGTCTATTCACACTATTGTAAACATATTTGCAGCACATCTGCCTGCATTGCACACTCAAACTTTTTTAAACTAAGCCATTATACTAGCAAACACTCAGTGTACCTAGTGGCATCCTAAACGTGGCTATTGTACTTTTGTCTATTCACACTATTGTAAACATATTTGCAGCACGTCTGCCTGCATTGCACACTCAAACTTTTTTAAACTAAGCCATTATACTAGCAAACACTCAGTGTACCTAGTGGCATCCTAAAAGGGCTATTGTACTTTTGTCTATTCACACTATTGTAACGATATTTGCAGCACGTCTGCCTGCATTGCACACTCAAACTTTTTTAAACTAAGCCATTATACTAGCAAACACTCAGTGTACCTAGTGGCATCCTAAACGTGGCTATTGTACTTTTGTCTATTCACACTATTGTAAACATATTTGCAGCACGTCTGCCTGCATTGCACACTCCAACTTTTTTAAACTAAGCCATTATACTAGCAAACACTCAGTGTACCTAGTGGCATCCTAAACGTGGCTATTGTACTTTTGTCTATTCACACTATTGTAAACATATTTGCAGCACGTCTGCCTGCATTGCACACTCCAACTTTTTTAAACTAAGCCATTTTACTAGCAAACACTCAGTGTACCTAGTGGCATCCTAAACGTGGCTATTGGACTTTGCTATAGTCCCACTAGTGCAAAGACATTTGCAGAGCACGTCTGCCTGCATTGCACACTCCAACTTTTTTAAACTAAGCCATTATACTAGCAAACACTCAGTGTACCTAGTGGCATCCTAAACGTGGCTATTGTACTTTTGTCTATTCACACTATTGTAAACATATTTGCAGCACGTCTGCCTGCATTGCACACTCCAACTTTTTTAAACTAAGCCATTATACTAGCAAACACTCAGTGTACCTAGTGGCATCTTAAACGTGGCTATTGTACTTTTGTCTATTCACACTATGTTTATATGCACTATGCTTTTATTTAGTTACAGCAGTGTATGTTTTCACAATTTTTTTTCCTTGGTTTCTCTTAGTCTCATGGCCAGTGTGAACATGGTCTCACAAGTTCCATGTATACCATCTCATACTCCGGCTCACTTTTTTGTTTTTATGTAGTTTTTTTGTATTCAGTACAAACAGGGAGTGGCCCCCTTCTCAGCGAGCTGGACATTTCATTCTGTGAATCCCCCTGACTGTGTGTGTCCTGTTGGGACCCGGTCGCTCTCAGCCCTTAGCCACATTGAGGTCTATTTTAGACCCATGGTAAGGTTTTAATATTAGAGAGTGTAGGTACTATCCCAACTGGGTACACCTTGACGTTTGGTGGGATAGCTTTATGCTTTTTTTGATCAAAAACAGTGTTTACTAAGTACCCTATGTTTATATGCACTATGCTTTTATTTAGTTACAGCAGGGTATGTTTTCACAATTTTTTTTCCTTGGTTTCTCTTAGTCTCATGGCCAGTGTGAACATGGTCTCACAAGTTCCATGTATACCATCTCATACTCCGGCTCACTTTTTTGTTTTTATGTAGTTTTTTTGTATTCAGTACAAACAGGGAGTGGCCCCCTTCTCAGCGAGCTGGACATTTCATTCTGTGAATCCCCCTGACTGTGTGTGTCCTGTTGGGACCCGGTCGCTCTCAGCCCTTAGCCACATTGAGGTCTATTTTAGACCCATGGTAAGGTTTTAATATTAGAGAGTGTAGGTACTATCCCAACTGGGTACACCTTGACGTTTGGTGGGATAGCTTTATGCTTTTTTTGATCAAAAACAGTGTTTACTAAGTACCCTATGTTTATATGCACTATGCTTTTATTTAGTTACAGCAGGGTATGTTTTCACAATTTTTTTTCCTTGGTTTCTCTTAGTCTCATGGCCAGTGTGAACATGGTCTCACAAGTTCCATGTATACCATCTCATACTCCGGCTCACTTTTTTGTTTTTATGTAGTTTTTTTGTATTCAGTACAAACAGGGAGTGGCCCCCTTCTCAGCGAGCTGGACATTTCATTCTGTGAATCCCCCTGACTGTGTGTGTCCTGTTGGGACCCGGTCGCTCTCAGCCCTTAGCCACATTGAGGTCTATTTTAGACCCATGGTAAGGTTTTAATATTAGAGAGTGTAGGTACTATCCCAACTGGGTACACCTTGACGTTTGGTGGGATAGCTTTATGCTTTTTTTGATCAAAAACAGTGTTTACTAAGTACCCTATGTTTATATGCACTATGCTTTTATTTAGTTACAGCAGGGTATGTTTTCACAATTTTTTTTCCTTGGTTTCTCTTAGTCTCATGGCCAGTGTGAACATGGTCTCACAAGTTCCATGTATACCATCTCATACTCCGGCTCACTTTTTTGTTTTTATGTAGTTTTTTTGTATTCAGTACAAACAGGGAGTGGCCCCCTTCTCAGCGAGCTGGACATTTCATTCTGTGAATCCCCCTGACTGTGTGTGTCCTGTTGGGACCCGGTCGCTCTCAGCCCTTAGCCACATTGAGGTCTATTTTAGACCCATGGTAAGGTTTTAATATTAGAGAGTGTAGGTACTATCCCAACTGGGTACACCTTGACGTTTGGTGGGATAGCTTTATGCTTTTTTTGATCAAAAACAGTGTTTACTAAGTACCCTATGTTTATATGCACTATGCTTTTATTTAGTTACAGCAGGGTATGTTTTCACAATTTTTTTTCCTTGGTTTCTCTTAGTCTCATGGCCAGTGTGAACATGGTCTCACAAGTTCCATGTATACCATCTCATACTCCGGCTCACTTTTTTGTTTTTATGTAGTTTTTTTGTATTCAGTACAAACAGGGAGTGGCCCCCTTCTCAGCGAGCTGGACATTTCATTCTGTGAATCCCCCTGACTGTGTGTGTCCTGTTGGGACCCGGTCGCTCTCAGCCCTTAGCCACATTGAGGTCTATTTTAGACCCATGGTAAGGTTTTAATATTAGAGAGTGTAGGTACTATCCCAACTGGGTACACCTTGACGTTTGGTGGGATAGCTTTATGCTTTTTTTGATCAAAAACAGTGTTTACTAAGTACCCTATGTTTATATGCACTATGCTTTTATTTAGTTACAGCAGGGTATGTTTTCACAATTTTTTTTCCTTGGTTTCTCTTAGTCTCATGGCCAGTGTGAACATGGTCTCACAAGTTCCATGTATACCATCTCATACTCCGGCTCACTTTTTTGTTTTTATGTAGTTTTTTTGTATTCAGTACAAACAGGGAGTGGCCCCCTTCTCAGCGAGCTGGACATTTCATTCTGTGAATCCCCCTGACTGTGTGTGTCCTGTTGGGACCCGGTCGCTCTCAGCCCTTAGCCACATTGAGGTCTATTTTAGACCCATGGTAAGGTTTTAATATTAGAGAGTGTAGGTACTATCCCAACTGGGTACACCTTGACGTTTGGTGGGATAGCTTTATGCTTTTTTTGATCAAAAACAGTGTTTACTAAGTACCCTATGTTTATATGCACTATGCTTTTATTTAGTTACAGCAGGGTATGTTTTCACAATTTTTTTTCCTTGGTTTCTCTTAGTCTCATGGCCAGTGTGAACATGGTCTCACAAGTTCCATGTATACCATCTCATACTCCGGCTCACTTTTTTGTTTTTATGTAGTTTTTTTGTATTCAGTACAAACAGGGAGTGGCCCCCTTCTCAGCGAGCTGGACATTTCATTCTGTGAATCCCCCTGACTGTGTGTGTCCTGTTGGGACCCGGTCGCTCTCAGCCCTTAGCCACATTGAGGTCTATTTTAGACCCATGGTAAGGTTTTAATATTAGAGAGTGTAGGTACTATCCCAACTGGGTACACCTTGACGTTTGGTGGGATAGCTTTATGCTTTTTTTGATCAAAAACAGTGTTTACTAAGTACCCTATGTTTATATGCACTATGCTTTTATTTAGTTACAGCAGGGTATGTTTTCACAATTTTTTTTCCTTGGTTTCTCTTAGTCTCATGGCCAGTGTGAACATGGTCTCACAAGTTCCATGTATACCATCTCATACTCCGGCTCACTTTTTTGTTTTTATGTAGTTTTTTTGTATTCAGTACAAACAGGGAGTGGCCCCCTTCTCAGCGAGCTGGACATTTCATTCTGTGAATCCCCCTGACTGTGTGTGTCCTGTTGGGACCCGGTCGCTCTCAGCCCTTAGCCACATTGAGGTCTATTTTAGACCCATGGTAAGGTTTTAATATTAGAGAGTGTAGGTACTATCCCAACTGGGTACACCTTGACGTTTGGTGGGATAGCTTTATGCTTTTTTTGATCAAAAACAGTGTTTACTAAGTACCCTATGTTTATATGCACTATGCTTTTATTTAGTTACAGCAGGGTATGTTTTCACAATTTTTTTTCCTTGGTTTCTCTTAGTCTCATGGCCAGTGTGAACATGGTCTCACAAGTTCCATGTATACCATCTCATACTCCGGCTCACTTTTTTGTTTTTATGTAGTTTTTTTGTATTCAGTACAAACAGGGAGTGGCCCCCTTCTCAGCGAGCTGGACATTTCATTCTGTGAATCCCCCTGACTGTGTGTGTCCTGTTGGGACCCGGTCGCTCTCAGCCCTTAGCCACATTGAGGTCTATTTTAGACCCATGGTAAGGTTTTAATATTAGAGAGTGTAGGTACTATCCCAACTGGGTACACCTTGACGTTTGGTGGGATAGCTTTATGCTTTTTTTGATCAAAAACAGTGTTTACTAAGTACCCTATGTTTATATGCACTATGCTTTTATTTAGTTACAGCAGGGTATGTTTTCACAATTTTTTTTCCTTGGTTTCTCTTAGTCTCATGGCCAGTGTGAACATGGTCTCACAAGTTCCATGTATACCATCTCATACTCCGGCTCACTTTTTTGTTTTTATGTAGTTTTTTTGTATTCAGTACAAACAGGGAGTGGCCCCCTTCTCAGCGAGCTGGACATTTCATTCTGTGAATCCCCCTGACTGTGTGTGTCCTGTTGGGACCCGGTCGCTCTCAGCCCTTAGCCACATTGAGGTCTATTTTAGACCCATGGTAAGGTTTTAATATTAGAGAGTGTAGGTACTATCCCAACTGGGTACACCTTGACGTTTGGTGGGATAGCTTTATGCTTTTTTTGATCAAAAACAGTGTTTACTAAGTACCCTATGTTTATATGCACTATGCTTTTATTTAGTTACAGCAGGGTATGTTTTCACAATTTTTTTTCCTTGGTTTCTCTTAGTCTCATGGCCAGTGTGAACATGGTCTCACAAGTTCCATGTATACCATCTCATACTCCGGCTCACTTTTTTGTTTTTATGTAGTTTTTTTGTATTCAGTACAAACAGGGAGTGGCCCCCTTCTCAGCGAGCTGGACATTTCATTCTGTGAATCCCCCTGACTGTGTGTGTCCTGTTGGGACCCGGTCGCTCTCAGCCCTTAGCCACATTGAGGTCTATTTTAGACCCATGGTAAGGTTTTAATATTAGAGAGTGTAGGTACTATCCCAACTGGGTACACCTTGACGTTTGGTGGGATAGCTTTATGCTTTTTTTGATCAAAAACAGTGTTTACTAAGTACCCTATGTTTATATGCACTATGCTTTTATTTAGTTACAGCAGGGTATGTTTTCACAATTTTTTTTCCTTGGTTTCTCTTAGTCTCATGGCCAGTGTGAACATGGTCTCACAAGTTCCATGTATACCATCTCATACTCCGGCTCACTTTTTTGTTTTTATGTAGTTTTTTTGTATTCAGTACAAACAGGGAGTGGCCCCCTTCTCAGCGAGCTGGACATTTCATTCTGTGAATCCCCCTGACTGTGTGTGTCCTGTTGGGACCCGGTCGCTCTCAGCCCTTAGCCACATTGAGGTCTATTTTAGACCCATGGTAAGGTTTTAATATTAGAGAGTGTAGGTACTATCCCAACTGGGTACACCTTGACGTTTGGTGGGATAGCTTTATGCTTTTTTTGATCAAAAACAGTGTTTACTAAGTACCCTATGTTTATATGCACTATGCTTTTATTTAGTTACAGCAGGGTATGTTTTCACAATTTTTTTTCCTTGGTTTCTCTTAGTCTCATGGCCAGTGTGAACATGGTCTCACAAGTTCCATGTATACCATCTCATACTCCGGCTCACTTTTTTGTTTTTATGTAGTTTTTTTGTATTCAGTACAAACAGGGAGTGGCCCCCTTCTCAGCGAGCTGGACATTTCATTCTGTGAATCCCCCTGACTGTGTGTGTCCTGTTGGGACCCGGTCGCTCTCAGCCCTTAGCCACATTGAGGTCTATTTTAGACCCATGGTAAGGTTTTAATATTAGAGAGTGTAGGTACTATCCCAACTGGGTACACCTTGACGTTTGGTGGGATAGCTTTATGCTTTTTTTGATCAAAAACAGTGTTTACTAAGTACCCTATGTTTATATGCACTATGCTTTTATTTAGTTACAGCAGGGTATGTTTTCACAATTTTTTTTCCTTGGTTTCTCTTAGTCTCATGGCCAGTGTGAACATGGTCTCACAAGTTCCATGTATACCATCTCATACTCCGGCTCACTTTTTTGTTTTTATGTAGTTTTTTTGTATTCAGTACAAACAGGGAGTGGCCCCCTTCTCAGCGAGCTGGACATTTCATTCTGTGAATCCCCCTGACTGTGTGTGTCCTGTTGGGACCCGGTCGCTCTCAGCCCTTAGCCACATTGAGGTCTATTTTAGACCCATGGTAAGGTTTTAATATTAGAGAGTGTAGGTACTATCCCAACTGGGTACACCTTGACATTTGGTGGGATAGCTTTATGCTTTTTTTGATCAAAAACAGTGTTTACTAAGTACCCTATGTTTATATGCACTATGCTTTTATTTAGTTACAGCAGGGTATGTTTTCACAATTTTTTTTCCTTGGTTTCTCTTAGTCTCATGGCCAGTGTGAACATGGTCTCACAAGTTCCATGTATACCATCTCATACTCCGGCTCACTTTTTTGTTTTTATGTAGTTTTTTTGTCTTCAGTACAAACAGGGAGTGGCCCCCTTCTCAGCGAGCTGGACATTTCATTCTGTGAATCCCCCTGACTGTGTGTGTCCTGTTGGGACCCGGTCGCTCTCAGCCCTTAGCCACATTGAGGTCTATTTTAGACCCATGGTAAGGTTTTAATATTAGAGAGTGTAGGTACTATCCCAACTGGGTACACCTTGACGTTTGGTGGGATAGCTTTATGCTTTTTTTGATCAAAAACAGTGTTTACTAAGTACCCTATGTTTATATGCACTATGCTTTTATTTAGTTACAGCAGGGTATGTTTTCACAATTTTTTTTCCTTGGTTTCTCTTAGTCTCATGGCCAGTGTGAACATGGTCTCACAAGTTCCATGTATACCATCTCATACTCCGGCTCACTTTTTTGTTTTTATGTAGTTTTTTTGTATTCAGTACAAACAGGGAGTGGCCCCCTTCTCAGCGAGCTGGACATTTCATTCTGTGAATCCCCCTGACTGTGTGTGTCCTGTTGGGACCCGGTCGCTCTCAGCCCTTAGCCACATTGAGGTCTATTTTAGACCCATGGTAAGGTTTTAATATTAGAGAGTGTAGGTACTATCCCAACTGGGTACACCTTGACGTTTGGTGGGATAGCTTTATGCTTTTTTTGATCAAAAACAGTGTTTACTAAGTACCCTATGTTTATATGCACTATGCTTTTATTTAGTTACAGCAGGGTATGTTTTCACAATTTTTTTTCCTTGGTTTCTCTTAGTCTCATGGCCAGTGTGAACATGGTCTCACAAGTTCCATGTATACCATCTCATACTCCGGCTCACTTTTTTGTTTTTATGTAGTTTTTTTGTATTCAGTACAAACAGGGAGTGGCCCCCTTCTCAGCGAGCTGGACATTTCATTCTGTGAATCCCCCTGACTGTGTGTGTCCTGTTGGGACCCGGTCGCTCTCAGCCCTTAGCCACATTGAGGTCTATTTTAGACCCATGGTAAGGTTTTAATATTAGAGAGTGTAGGTACTATCCCAACTGGGTACACCTTGACGTTTGGTGGGATAGCTTTATGCTTTTTTTGATCAAAAACAGTGTTTACTAAGTACCCTATGTTTATATGCACTATGCTTTTATTTAGTTACAGCAGGGTATGTTTTCACAATTTTTTTTCCTTGGTTTCTCTTAGTCTCATGGCCAGTGTGAACATGGTCTCACAAGTTCCATGCATACCATCTCATACTCCGGCTCACTTTTTTGTTTTTATGTAGTTTTTTTGTATTCAGTACAAACAGGGAGTGGCCCCCTTCTCAGCGAGCTGGACATTTCATTCTGTGAATCCCCCTGACTGTGTGTGTCCTGTTGGGACCCGGTCGCTCTCAGCCCTTAGCCACATTGAGGTCTATTTTAGACCCATGGTAAGGTTTTAATATTAGAGAGTGTAGGTACTATCCCAACTGGGTACACCTTGACGTTTGGTGGGATAGCTTTATGCTTTTTTTGATCAAAAACAGTGTTTACTAAGTACCCTATGTTTATATGCACTATGCTTTTATTTAGTTACAGCAGGGTATGTTTTCACAATTTTTTTTCCTTGGTTTCTCTTAGTCTCATGGCCAGTGTGAACATGGTCTCACAAGTTCCATGTATACCATCTCATACTCCGGCTCACTTTTTTGTTTTTATTCACACTATTGTAAACATATTTGCAGCACGTCTGCCTGCATTGCACACTCCAACTTTTTTAAACTAAGCCATTATACTAGCAAACACTCAGTGTACCTAGTGGCATCCTAAACGTGGCTATTGTACTTTTGTCTATTCACACTATTGTAAAGATATTTGCAGCACGTCTGCCTGCATTGCACACTCCAACTTTTTTAAACTAAGCCATTATACTAGCAAACACTCAGTGTACCTAGTGGCATCCTAAACGTGGCTATTGTACTTTTGTCTATTCACACTATTGTAACGATATTTGCAGCACGTCTGCCTGCATTGCACACTCAAACTTTTTTAAACTAAGCCATTATACTAGCAAACACTCAGTGTACCTAGTGGCATCCTAAACGTGGCTATTGTACTTTTGTCTATTCACACTATTGTAAACATATTTGCAGCACGTCTGCCTGCATTGCACACTCCAACTTTTTTAAACTAAGCCATTATACTAGCAAACACTCAGTGTACCTAGTGGCATCCTAAACGTGGCTATTGTACTTTTGTCTATTCACACTATTGTAAAGATATTTGCAGCACGTCTGCCTGCATTGCACACTCAAACTTTTTTAAACTAAGCCATTATACTAGCAAACACTCAGTGTACCTAGTGGCATCCTAAACGTGGCTATTGTACTTTTGTCTATTCACACTATTGTAAACATATTTGCAGCACGTCTGCCTGCATTGCACACTCAAACTTTTTTAAACTAAGCCATTATACTAGCAAACACTCAGTGTACCTAGTGGCATCCTAAACGTGGCTATTGTACTTTTGTCTATTCACACTATTGTAACGATATTTGCAGCACGTCTGCCTGCATTGCACACTCAAACTTTTTTAAACTAAGCCATTATACTAGCAAACACTCAGTGTACCTAGTGGCATCCTAAACGTGGCTATTGTACTTTTGTCTATTCACACTATTGTAAACATATTTGCAGCACGTCTGCCTGCATTGCACACTCCAACTTTTTTAAACTAAGCCATAATACTAGCAAACACTCAGTGTACCTAGTGGCATCCTAAACGTGGCTATTGTACTTTTGTCTATTCACACTATTGTAAACATATTTGCAGCACGTCTGCCTGCATTGCACACTCAAACTTTTTTAAACTAAGCCATTTTACTAGCAAACACTCAGTGTACCTAGTGGCATCCTAAACGTGGCTATTGGACTTTGCTATAGTCCCACTAGTGCAAAGACATTTGCAGAGCATGTCTGCCTGCATTGCACACTCCAACTTTTTTAAACCAAGCCATTATACTAGCAAACACTCAGTGTACCTAGTGGCATCCTAAACGTGGCTATTGTACTTTTGTCTATTCACACTATTGTAAAGATATTTGCAGCACGTCTGCCTGCATTGCACACTCCAACTTTTTTAAACTAAGCCATTATACGAGCAAACACTCAGTGTACCTAGTGGCATCCTAAACGTGGCTATTGTACTTTTGTCTATTCACACTATTGTAACGATATTTGCAGCACGTCTGCCTGCATTGCACACTCAAACTTTTTTAAACTAAGCCATTATACTAGCAAACACTCAGTGTACCTAGTGGCATCCTAAACGTGGCTATTGTACTTTTGTCTATTCACACTATTGTAAACATATTTGCAGCACGTCTGCCTGCATTGCACACTCCAACTTTTTTAAACTAAGCCATTATACTAGCAAACACTCAGTGTACCTAGTGGCATCCTAAACGTGGCTATTGTACTTTTGTCTATTCACACTATTGTAAAGATATTTGCAGCACGTCTGCCTGCATTGCACACTCAAACTTTTTTAAACTAAGCCATTATACTAGCAAACACTCAGTGTACCTAGTGGCATCCTAAACGTGGCTATTGTACTTTTGTCTATTCACACTATTGTAAACATATTTGCAGCACGTCTGCCTGCATTGCACACTCAAACTTTTTTAAACTAAGCCATTATACTAGCAAACACTCAGTGTACCTAGTGGCATCCTAAACGTGGCTATTGTACTTTTGTCTATTCACACTATTGTAAACATATTTGCAGCACGTCTGCCTGCATTGCACACTCAAACTTTTTTAAACTAAGCCATTATAGTAGCAAACACTCAGTGTACCTAGTGGCATCCTAAACGTGGCTATTGTACTTTTGTCTATTCACACTATTGTAACGATATTTGCAGCACGTCTGCCTGCATTGCACACTCAAACTTTTTTAAACTAAGCCCTTATACTAGCAAACACTCAGTGTACCTAGTGGCATCCTAAACGTGGCTATTGTACTTTTGTCTATTCACACTATTGTAAAGATATTTGCAGCACGTCTGCCTGCATTGCACACTCAAACTTTTTTAAACTAAGCCATTATACTAGCAAACACTCAGTGTACCTAGTGGCATCCTAAACGTGGCTATTGTACTTTTGTCTATTCACACTATTGTAAACATATTTGCAGCACGTCTGCCTGCATTGCACACTCAAACTTTTTTAAACTAAGCCATTATACTAGCAAACACTCAGTGTACCTAGTGGCATCCTAAACGTGGCTATTGTACTTTTGTCTATTCACACTATTGTAAACATATTTGCAGCACGTCTGCCTGCATTGCACACTCAAACTTTTTTAAACTAAGCCATTATAGTAGCAAACACTCAGTGTACCTAGTGGCATCCTAAACGTGGCTATTGTACTTTTGTCTATTCACACTATTGTAACGATATTTGCAGCACGTCTGCCTGCATTGCACACTCAAACTTTTTTAAACTAAGCCCTTATACTAGCAAACACTCAGTGTACCTAGTGGCATCCTAAACGTGGCTATTGTACTTTTGTCTATTCACACTATTGTAAAGATATTTGCAGCACGTCTGCCTGCATTGCACACTCAAACTTTTTTAAACTAAGCCATTATACTAGCAAACACTCAGTGTACCTAGTGGCATCCTAAACGTGGCTATTGTACTTTTGTCTATTCACACTATTGTAAACATATTTGCAGCACGTCTGCCTGCATTGCACACTCCAACTTTTTTAAACTAAGCCATTATACTAGCAAACACTCAGTGTACCTAGTGGCATCCTAAACGTGGCTATTGTACTTTTGTCTATTCACACTATTGTAAACATATTTGCAGCACGTCTGCCTGCATTGCACACTCCAACTTTTTTAAACTAAGCCATTTTACTAGCAAACACTCAGAGTACCTAGTGGCATCCTAAACGTGGCTATTGGACTTTGCTATAGTCCCACTAGTGCAAAGACATTTGCAGAGCACGTCTGCCTGCATTGCACACTCCAACTTTTTTAAACTAAGCCATTATACTAGCAAACACTCAGTGTACCTAGTGGCATCCTAAACGTGGCTATTGTACTTTTGTCTATTCACACTATTCTAAAGATATTTGCAGCACGTCTGCCTGCATTGCACACTCCACCTTTTTTAACTCAGCCATTATACTAGCAAACACTCAGTGTACCTAGTGGCATCCTAAACGTGGCTATTGGACTTTGCTATAGCCCCACTAGTGCAAAGACATTTGCAGAGCACGTCTGCCTGCATTGCACACTCCAACTTTTTTAAACTAAGCCATTATACTAGCAAACAGTCAGTGTACCTAGTGGCATCCTAAACGTGGCTATTGGACTTTTGTCTATTCACACTATTGTAAAGATATTTGCAGCACGTCTGCCTGCATTGCACACTCCAACTCATTATAACTAAGCCATTATACTAGCAAACAGTCAGTGTACCTAGTGGCATTCTAAACGTGGCTATTGGACTTTTGTCTATTCACACTATTGTAAAGATATTTGCAGCACGTCTGCCTGCATTGCACACTCCACCTTTTTTAACTCAGCCATTATACTAGCAAACAGTCAGTGTACCTAGTGGCATCCTAAACGTGGCTATTGGACTTTGCTATAGTCCCACTAGTGCAAAGACATTTGCAGAGCTTGTCTGCCTGCATTGCACACTCCAACTTTTTTAAACTAAGCCATTTTACTAGCAAACATTCAGTGTACCTAGTGGCATCCTAAACGTGGCTATTGTACTTTTGTCTATTCACACTATTGTAAAGATATTTGCAGCACGTCTGCCTGCATTGCACACTCAAACTTTTTTAAACTAAGCCATTATACTAGCAAACACTCAGTGTACCTAGTGGCATCCTAAACGTGGCTATTGTACTTTTGTCTATTCACACTATTGTAAACATATTTGCAGCACGTCTGCCTGCATTGCACACTCCAACTTTTTTAAACTAAGCCATTATACTAGCAAACACTCAGTGTACCTAGTGGCATCCTAAACGTGGCTATTGTACTTTTGTCTATTCACACTATTGTAACGATATTTGCAGCACGTCTGCCTGCATTGCACACTCAAACTTTTTTAAACTAAGCCATTATACTAGCAAACACTCAGTGTACCTAGTGGCATCCTAAACGTGGCTATTGTACTTTTGTCTATTCACACTATTGTAAAGATATTTGCAGCACGCCTGCCTGCATTGCACACTCAAACTTTTTTAAACTAAGCCATTATACTAGCAAACACTCAGTGTACCTAGTGGCATCCTAAACGTGGCTATTGTACTTTTGTCTATTCACACTATTGTAAACATATTTGCAGCACGTCTGCCTGCATTGCACACTCAAACTTTTTTAAACTAAGCCATTATACTAGCAAACACTCAGTGTACCTAGTGGCATCCTAAACGTGGCTATTGTACTTTTGTCTATTCACACTATTGTAACGATATTTGCAGCACGTCTGCCTGCATTGCACACTCAAACTTTTTTAAACTAAGCCATTATACTAGCAAACACTCAGTGTACCTAGTGGCATCCTAAACGTGGCTATTGTACTTTTGTCTATTCACACTATTGTAAACATATTTGCAGCACGTCTGCCTGCATTGCACACTCCAACTTTTTTAAACTAAGCCATTATACTAGCAAACACTCAGTGTACCTAGTGGCATCCTAAACGTGGCTATTGTACTTTTGTCTATTCACACTATTGTAAACATATTTGCAGCACGTCTGCCTGCATTGCACACTCCAACTTTTTTAAACTAAGCCATTTTACTAGCAAACACTCAGTGTACCTAGTGGCATCCTAAACGTGGCTATTGGACTTTGCTATAGTCCCACTAGTGCAAAGACATTTGCAGAGCACGTCTGCCTGCATTGCACACTCCAATTTTTTAAACTAAGCCATTATACTAGCAAACACTCAGTGTACCTAGTGGCATCCTAAACGTGGCTATTGTACTTTTGTCTATTCACACTATTGTAAAGATATTTGCAGCACGTCTGCCTGCATTGCACACTCCACCTTTTTTAACTCAGCCATTATACTAGCAAACAGTCAGTGTACCTAGTGGCATCCTAAACGTGGCTATTGGACTTTGCTATAGTCCCACTAGTGCAAAGACATTTGCAGAGCACGTCTGCCTGCATTGCACACTCAAACTTTTTTAAACTAAGCCATTTTACTAGCAAACACTCAGTGTACCTAGTGGCATCCTAAACGTGGCTATTGTACTTTTGTCTATTCACACTATTGTAAGGATATTTGCAGCACGTCTGCCTGCATTGCACACTCAAACTTTTTTAAACTAAGCCATTATACTAGCAAACACTCAGTGTACCTAGTGGCATCCTAAACGTGGCTATTGTACTTTTGTCTATTCACACTATTGTAAAGATATTTGCAGCACGTCTGCCTGCATTGCACACTCCACCTTTTTTTAACTCAGCCATTATACTAGCAAACAGTCAGTGTACCTAGTGGCATCCTAAACGTGGCTATTGGACTTTGCTATAGTCCCACTAGTGCAAAGACATTTGCAGAGCACGTCTGCCTGCATTGCACACTCCAACTTTTTTAAACTAAGCCATTTTACTAGCAAACACTCAGTGTACCTAGTGGCATCCTAAACGTGGCTATTGTACTTTTGTCTATTCACACTATTGTAAAGATATTTGCAGCACGTCTGCCTGCATTGCACACTCAAACTTTTTTAAACTAAGCCATTATACTAGCAAACAGTCAGTGTACCTAGTGGCATCCTAAACGTGGCTATTGGACTTTGCTATAGTCCCACTAGTGCAAAGACATTTGCAGAGCACGTCTGCCTGCATTGCACACTCCAACTTTTTTAAACTAAGCCATTTTACTAGCAAACACTCAGTGTACCTAGTGGCATCCTAAACGTGGCTATTGTACTTTTGTCTATTCACACTATTGTAAACATATTTGCAGCACGTCTGCCTGCATTGCACACTCAAACTTTTTTAAACTAAGCCATTATACTAGCAAACACTCAGTGTACCTAGTGGCATCCTAAACGTGGCTATTGTACTTTTGTCTATTCACACTATTGTAAACATATTTGCAGCACGTCTGCCTGCATTGCACACTCAAACTTTTTTAAACTAAGCCATTATACTAGCAAACACTCAGTGTACCTAGTGGCATCCTAAACGTGGCTATTGTACTTTTGTCTATTCACACTATTGTAACGATATTTGCAGCACGTCTGCCTGCATTGCACACTCAAACTTTTTTAAACTAAGCCATTATACTAGCAAACACTCAGTGTACCTAGTGGCATCCTAAACGTGGCTATTGTACTTTTGTCTATTCACACTATTGTAAACATATTTGCAGCACGTCTGCCTGCATTGCACACTCCAACTTTTTTAAACTAAGCCATTATACTAGCAAACACTCAGTGTACCTAGTGGCATCCTAAACGTGGCTATTGTACTTTTTTCTATTCACACTATTGTAAACATATTTGCAGCACGTCTGCCTGCATTGCACACTCCAACTTTTTTAAACTAAGCCATTTTACTAGCAAACACTCAGTGTACCTAGTGGCATCCTAAACGTGGCTATTGGACTTTGCTATAGTCCCACTAGTGCAAAGACATTTGCAGAGCACGTCTGCCTGCATTGCACACTCCAACTTTTTTAAACTAAGCCATTATACTAGCAAACAGTCAGTGTACCTAGTGGCATCCTAAACGTGGCTATTGGACTTTGCTATAGTCCCACTAGTGCAAAGACATTTGCAGAGCACGTCTGCCTGCATTGCACACTCCAACTTTTTTAAACTAAGCCATTTTACTAGCAAACACTCAGTGTACCTAGTGGCATCCTAAACGTGGCTATTGTACTTTTGTCTATTCACACTATTGTAAACATATTTGCAGCACGTCTGCCTGCATTGCACACTCAAACTTTTTTAAACTAAGCCATTATACTAGCAAACACTCAGTGTACCTAGTGGCATCCTAAACGTGGCTATTGTACTTTTGTCTATTCACACTATTGTAACGATATTTGCAGCACGTCTGCCTGCATTGCACACTCAAACTTTTTTAAACTAAGCCATTATACTAGCAAACACTCAGTGTACCTAGTGGCATCCTAAACGTGGCTATTGTACTTTTGTCTATTCACACTATTGTAAACATATTTGCAGCACGTCTGCCTGCATTGCACACTCCAACTTTTTTAAACTAAGCCATTATACTAGCAAACACTCAGTGTACCTAGTGGCATCCTAAACGTGGCTATTGTACTTTTTTCTATTCACACTATTGTAAACATATTTGCAGCACGTCTGCCTGCATTGCACACTCCAACTTTTTTAAACTAAGCCATTTTACTAGCAAACACTCAGTGTACCTAGTGGCATCCTAAACGTGGCTATTGGACTTTGCTATAGTCCCACTAGTGCAAAGACATTTGCAGAGCACGTCTGCCTGCATTGCACACTCCAACTTTTTTAAACTAAGCCATTATACTAGCAAACAGTCAGTGTACCTAGTGGCATCCTAAACGTGGCTATTGGACTTTGCTATAGTCCCACTAGTGCAAAGACATTTGCAGAGCACGTCTGCCTGCATTGCACACTCCAACTTTTTTAAACTAAGCCATTTTACTAGCAAACACTCAGTGTACCTAGTGGCATCCTAAACGTGGCTATTGTACTTTTGTCTATTCACACTATTGTAAAGATATTTGCAGCACGTCTGCCTGCATTGCACACTCAAACTTTTTTAAACTAAGCCATTATACTAGCAAACAGTCAGTGTACCTAGTGGCATCCTAAACGTGGCTATTGGACTTTGCTATAGTCCCACTAGTGCAAAGACATTTGCAGAGCACGTCTGCCTGCATTGCACACTCCAACTTTTTTAAACTAAGCCATTTTACTAGCAAACACTCAGTGTACCTAGTGGCATCCTAAACGTGGCTATTGTACTTTTGTCTATTCACACTATTGTAAACATATTTGCAGCACGTCTGCCTGCATTGCACACTCAAACTTTTTTAAACTAAGCCATTATACTAGCAAACACTCAGTGTACCTAGTGGCATCCTAAACGTGGCTATTGTACTTTTGTCTATTCACACTATTGTAAACATATTTGCAGCACGTCTGCCTGCATTGCACACTCAAACTTTTTTAAACTAAGCCATTATACTAGCAAACACTCAGTGTACCTAGTGGCATCCTAAACGTGGCTATTGTACTTTTGTCTATTCACACTATTGTAACGATATTTGCAGCACGTCTGCCTGCATTGCACACTCAAACTTTTTTAAACTAAGCCATTATACTAGCAAACACTCAGTGTACCTAGTGGCATCCTAAACGTGGCTATTGTACTTTTGTCTATTCACACTATTGTAAACATATTTGCAGCACGTCTGCCTGCATTGCACACTCCAACTTTTTTAAACTAAGCCATTATACTAGCAAACACTCAGTGTACCTAGTGGCATCCTAAACGTGGCTATTGTACTTTTTTCTATTCACACTATTGTAAACATATTTGCAGCACGTCTGCCTGCATTGCACACTCCAACTTTTTTAAACTAAGCCATTTTACTAGCAAACACTCAGTGTACCTAGTGGCATCCTAAACGTGGCTATTGGACTTTGCTATAGTCCCACTAGTGCAAAGACATTTGCAGAGCACGTCTGCCTGCATTGCACACTCCAACTTTTTTAAACTAAGCCATTATACTAGCAAACACTCAGTGTACCTAGTGGCATCCTAAACGTGGCTATTGTACTTTTGTCTATTCACACTATTGTAAAGATATTTGCAGCACGTCTGCCTGCATTGCACACTCCAACTTTTTTAAACTAAGCCATTATACTAGCAAACACTCAGTGTCCCTAGTGGCATCCTAAACGTGGCTATTGTACTTTTGTCTATTCACACTATTGTAACGATATTTGCAGCACGTCTGCCTGCATTGCACACTTAAACTTTTTTAAACTAAGCTATTATACTAGCAAGCACTCAGTGTACCTAGTGGCATCCTAAACGTGGCTATTGTACTTTTGTCTATTCACACTATTGTAAACATATTTGCAGCACGTCTGCCTGCATTGCACACTCCAACTTTTTTAAACTAAGCCATTATACTAGCAAACACTCAGTGTACCTAGTGGCATCCTAAACGTGGCTATTGTACTTTTGTCTATTCACACTATTGTAAAGATATTTGCAGCACGTCTGCCTGCATTGCACACTCAAACTTTTTTAAACTAAGCCATTATACTAGCAAACACTCAGTGTACCTAGTGGCATCCTAAACGTGGCTATTGTACTTTTGTCTATTCACACTATTGTAAAGATATTTGCAGCACGTCTGCCTGCATTGCACACTCAAACTTTTTTAAACTAAGCCATTATACTAGCAAACACTCAGTGTACCTAGTGGCATCCTAAACGTGGCTATTGTACTTTTGTCTATTCACACTATTGTAAACATATTTGCAGCACGTCTGCCTGCATTGCACACTCCATATAAGAATAAGGCTGCACATCAAACTTAGATAATGATATAATGCCTCAAGCATATGGAAAAATATTGGAATATACAATGAAAAATGCTACTTGCTAATTTGAACATGTGAATAATGAATTGCATACCTGCTATGAATATTAGGAAAAAGGAGATATTTAGCAATCGCATTGATCAATGTAACTGAGCCCCAAAACCTCGTCAAGGTATATCTCTATATTGGGGTCCCTAGCTCTGTGACCCTAACTGTGTGTCATCTCATTGCAATTAAAAACTGCTATGGGTTAAGAGGGGTAACTAAGGACTTTCTTATATAGGAGATGGAAAAAACATGGTCGAAAGGGGCGGAGCTGTGTTCACATTCAGAAAAAAAACTACATATAACTGAATAGGAAAACTGAAGTGAGCACTAATATATATATATGAGTGCAAGCCAAAAATACATACTATATATATGAATAAGGCTGCACATCAAACTTAGATAATGATATAATGCCTCAAGCATATGGAAAAATATTGGAATATACGATGAAAAATGCTACTTGCTAATTTGAACATGTGAATAATGAATTGCATACCTGCTATGAATATTAGGAAAAAGGAGATATTTAGCAATCGCATTGATCAATGTAACTGAGCCCCAAAACCTCGTCAAGGTATATCTCTATATTGGGGTCCCTAGCTCTGTGACCCTAACTGTGTGTCATCTCATTGCAATTAAAAACTGCTATGGGTGGAGAGGGGTAACTAAGGACTTTCTTATATAGGAGATGGAAAAAACATGGCCGAAAGGGGCGGAGCTGTGTTCACATTCAGAAAAAAAACTACATATAACTGAATAGGATAACTGAAGTGAGCACTAATATATATATATATGAGTGCAAGCCAAAAATACATACTATATATAAGAATAAGGCTGCACATCAAACTTAGATAATGATATAATGCCTCAAGCATATGGAAAAATATTGGAATATACAATGAAAAATGCTACTTGCTAATTTGAACATGTGAATAATGAATTGCATACCTGCTATGAATATTAGGAAAAAGGAGATATTTAGCAATCACATTGATCAATGTAACTGAGCCCCAAAACCTCGTCAAGGTATATCTCTATATTGGGGTCCCTAGCTCTGTGACCCTAACTGTGTGTCATCTCATTGCAATTAAAAACTGCTATGGGTGGAGAGGGGTAACTAAGGACTTTCTTATATAGGAGATTTAAAAAACATGGCCGAAAGGGGCGGAGCTGTGTTCACATTCAGAAAAAAAACTACATATAACTGAATAGGATAACTGAAGTGAGCACTAATATATATATATGAGTGCAAGCCAAAAATACATACTATATATAAGAATAAGGCTGCACATCAAACTTAGATAATGATATAATGCCTCAAGCATATGGAAAAATATTGGAATATACAATGAAAAATGCTACTTGCTAATTTGAACATGTGAATAATGAATTGCATACCTGCTATGAATATTAGGAAAAAGGAGATATTTAGCAATCGCATTGATCAATGTAACTGAGCCCCAAAACCTCGTCAAGGTATATCTCTATATTGGGGTCCCTAGCTCTGTGACCCTAACTGTGTGTCATCTCATTGCAATTAAAAACTGCTATGGGTGGAGAGGGGTAACTAAGGACTTTCTTATATAGGAGATGGAAAAAACATGGCCGAAAGGGGCGGAGCTGTGTTCACATTCAGAAAAAAAACTACATATAACTGAATAGGATAACTGAAGTGAGCACTAATATATATATATATGAGTGCAAGCCATATTTCTGAATGTGAACACAGCTCCGCCCCTTTCGGCCATGTTTTTTCCATCTCCTATATAAGAAAGTCCTTAGTTACCCCTCTCCACCCATAGCAGTTTTTAATTGCAATGAGATGACACACAGTTAGGGTCACAGAGCTAGGGACCCCAATATAGAGATATGCCTTGACGAGGCCTTGGGGCTCAGTTACATTGATCAATGCGATTGCTAAATATCTCCTTTTTCCTAATATTCATAGCAGGTATGCAATTCATTATTCACATGTTCAAATTAGCAAGTAGCATTTTTCATTGTATATTCCAATATTTTTCCATATGCTTGAGGCATTATATCATTATCTAAGTTTGATGTGCAGCCTTATTCTTATATATAGTATGTATTTTTGGCTTGCACTCATATATATATATTAGTGCTCACTTCAGTTATCCTATTCAGTTATATGTAGTTTTTTTTCTGAATGTGAACACAGCTCCGCCCCTTTCGGCCATGTTTTTTCCATCTCCTATATAAGAAAGTCCTTAGTTACCCCTCTCCACCCATAGCAGTTTTTAATTGCAATGAGATGACACACAGTTAGGGTCACAGAGCTAGGGACCCCAATATAGAGATATACCTTGACGAGGTTTTGGGGCTCAGTTACATTGATCAATGCGATTGCTAAATATCTCCTTTTTCCTAATATTCATAGCAGGTATGCAATTCATTATTCACATGTTCAAATTAGCAAGTAGCATTTTTCATTGTATATTCCAATATTTTTCCATATGCTTGAGGCATTATATCATTATCTAAGTTTGATGTGCAGCCTTATTCTTATATATAGTATGTATTTTTGGCTTGCACTCATATATATATATTAGTGCTCACTTCAGTTATCCTATTCAGTTATATGCATTGCACACTCCAACTTTTTTAAACTAAGCCATTATACTAGCAAACACTCAGTGTACCTAGTGGCATCCTAAACGTGGCTATTGTACTTTTGTCTATTCACACTATTGTAAACATATTTGCAGCACGTCTGCCTGCATTGCACACTCCAAATTTTTTAAACTAAGCCATTATACTAGCAAACACTCAGTGTACCTAGTGGCATCCTAAACGTGGCTATTGTACTTTTGTCTATTCACACTATTGTAACGATATTTGCAACTCGTCTGCCTGCATTGCACACTCCAACTTTTTTAAACTAAGCCATTATACTAGCAAACACTCAGTGTACCTAGTGGCATCCTAAACGTGGCTATTGTACTTTTGTCTATTCACACTACTGCAAATCTATGTGCAGCACCTCTGCATGACACCCTCCTGCTCTGTTTTTAATAAGCTATAATGATAGCACAAAATACTGCCATTTAGTGGCATCATAGAACTGGCTGTTGTATTCCATTAGTGCCCCACTGGTGACAAGCTATTTCTAGCACCTCTACATGACACCCTCATGCACATTTTGCTACGCTAATGTTATAGCAAACTCATGGAATTCATTGCTGCATTTCATAATTCGGAGGGATAGAAAGTCAGGCTTCCTTTAGCTTTTCCTTCTGTTCATAGACAGCATCTCCAAGAGCAATTTCCCCTCCACGTCTAAGTGTGGAGAGGCAGCTAGTGCGCATGCGTGTGCCGATGTACCCCAGCTGCAGCATAATTACAGTGTTTCGCCTAGTGAGTATGCTCAGCCTGACTGTGTTATTCCTGACGCTAAGTCTTCTTTTCGGGATACAGCGCATGCTCCCACACTAAGTGTGAAAAGTTTCTTTGCACAGGTGCTTGCATTCCGTGCCGGGTCTAAGTCCTGTTTTGTGCCTAGACACCATGCTAAAGCTGATAGTCTTTTTTCAGAGACTGTATTTCATGCTACTGAGCATGCTCAGGCACTTCCTGCATCAGAGACTAGGTCCGGTAATGAACTCTTTGGCCCTGGCCCTGATGTGGGGGTCCCATATAGACCACAGGGCATCAGGTGTCCTCCCAAATGGCTTGCAGAGGCCCACACCTATGACTTGTCACCGCATTATTGATGGTCAGACGATGACTGGTGAGGTGTTTGGGTCATGGCAGCCATGAGGTCATCATTGAAGTTGCGGTTCCAAATAGGACGCTAGTTATGCCACTCATGACGTGTCACTCTACTTTTGACTCCAGGAGGTGCATTGTGGTTCACCCTGGTTTGGGGCGGACCCAGGTTATAAAAGGGGCTGGAGCCAACAAGGAGGTGCGCAGTCTTCTATTATGCTCCGAAAGAGCACACCTCCATGTGTTGAACCCATTGCGGCTTTAGGCCAGAGGTAGGCAGGGATAGGGTGTCGATGCAGGCCACCACCACAGTTGGTAATGCAGAACGGTTAAGACCAGCTCCTGTCCTACCAGTCCTGCTTGTGCAGCCCAGTGGCATTAACAGGCCTGCTGCTGCTGATGCGCCTGCTGTCCACAGGTGTGGCCCTACGCACACGGTCAGCGTACTCAATGGCCCCTGTGTTGTTAACAGGGAGTTCCTGGGCTGGGTGGGCATGTGGACCCTGTGACGCTAACAGGGCTCACAGTCTCCAGATCCGAATGGCGTCTATCTCGGTTCAGGCTACTATTAGTTTCATAGCCACACAGCTCTGTATCCTCCACCAAACCTTCCAATTGCCAACCTCTCCTTTTCCAACTGGGAGCACGGTGGACACTGACTGCTGATGGGGATATATACCTTTCTCTTTCTTTTCTTATTAATTTTCGTTATATAGCGGTCACAGATTATATACCACTTTATCCAAATCTGCCAGTCCCACTGTAACAGATGGTGTTTCTTCAGCAAATGTTACAGTTGCTTAACCACCAAATCCACGGACCAAAACTTTTTTCCCCTTTCCAACACACCTGTTCCCCTTTCCAACAGCATCTGTCCTTTTTCAACTCATTTTGGGATATGACCAAAAGTGCAACTGTGCAGGGACACCGTACTCAACGCCATCTCAGCACAGCAGCCATCCCTTGGTCCCTCCGATGTGGACAAGTAAAAGACCATTTCCTCCTATCCATGACAAAGCGTTGAGATTCACTCTGTGCAGCACTGGTGTTTAGTGGAAAAGTAGATCTAAGATTGCGTACCACATTCTGCAGATACTCCTGTATACGTGCGTCCATTTCTATGGCAGGAATTAGTTCGCCAAATTTTGTCTTGTACCGGGGATCTAACAGTGTGGCAACCCAGTATTCAGGATTACTTCAAATTCATACAATCCGAGGGTCATGTAGGTAGTGCAGCAAGAAGGCGCTCATGTGTCTTGTGCATCCAGGAGGACCAAGTCCTTGGTGTGTTGGTGGCAGAGAGGTGAGAATCGTGCATCCTTCCTCTGCCCTCTCCCCACAACCTCGCACAACCGAAATGTGAGCAAGCTCTCACTCATCTGCTGAGTCTTCCATGCCCATCGCCAGTTCGTCCTCCATTTCTTCATGGGCTCCTGCACTTTCATCAACACTTTTTGCTGATACTATGCGCCCTTGTTAATCCCTCTCCCTCACCATGAATGCCGCATAGGTGCCGCTGACCATCTGGACCTCGTAGATCTTGTTATCCCTTCCGCATATGACTCCTCCTGTACTTCCTCCCCTTCCTTTTGTCCCAACACCTGACTCCGAATAATAATTACAGTGTGCTCCATCATGTAGATGACCAGAATTGTCACGCTGAGAATGACATTGCCAGTGCTAAACATCTTCGTCGACATTTGTGAACTGTGTAGCAGGGTGCATAGGTCCTTGATCTGACACCACTCCAGCAGCGTGATCTGCACCACCTCTGGATCAAGTTATCCCAGGCTATATGTCATACCGTATTTCAGCAGGGCTCTGCGGTGCTGCCACACACGCTGCAACATGTGCAGATTCCAATTCCTGCGTGTCGGAACATCGCATTTCCGGCGTTTAACTGCCAGACCCTAAGACTTCCGGAGTGATGAAAGTTGTTGAGCTGCTGTGTGCGCACGATGGAAGTGAGCACATAGCGAGCGTGCCCGCTGCACAAGGCCATGTAGGCCGTGATGGTGTTTTAAAAATTGCTGGAGAATTCGGTTCAACACGTGAGCCATACAAGGCACGTGTGTCACATTGCCCTGAGGATGGCCCGCAGCCAGGTTTGCATCATTGCCGCACACGGCTGTTAAGTTACCAACGGAGTCCGCTCCGTCAATTTGTACTCCGGTCGCCAGGTGACAACGTGTTCCTTTCATGAATAGTGCTGATGATGGGAGAGTAGTCGATGCCAGCGGCGCAGGTGGACGCAGGTTATGCTCACCCACTGGGCTGCATTACCTTGACAGATGCAGAATCTCTGGCTGAATGTAGCTGGTGGGTATCTCACAGATGAAATACCATCATTCAGCTACAACCAATGGGAAGACACCACACCCTTTTTTATGCCCATCCTGTCTGCAGACCACTGCCAGACATAGCTATGAACCTCTGGTTAATTTTACCCCCAGTTCAGTTTTATGATTTTGTGTGCTTGTTACCTGACTACTTTTCCTGCTTGCTGTTTATGTACCTTGTTGGCCGATCCGCATTTCACCTCTGCTTGTTTTCTGATTAAGTCCTGGCCGTCCCATTCTGTTCCTGTTCCTCAATTAATGTTTTGACCCTGCCTGACTACTATTCTCTGGAATAGCGGTGTGACTCACATTTCCCATACATTTCAAAGTAAAACTTTGACCGCCTGATGGCATTGAGCTCTGCTGCCAGCATAGTAAGGAGGTGTGTGGTAGTCCTTGTGCGCAGTTGCAAGGAAGGGTGGCCTGACCACACAGGGTTTGCGCCAAGGTGGAGGACCCACACGAGGTTGAAGAGGCAGAAGCAGTGTATTAACTTCTACATACAGAAGAAGGATTGAAACAACTCGTGGGGACGGCAAGACTTGTACAGCAGACCCTTCTCCATCTCTCACCATAGTTTGCCAGTGCCCAGTCAGTGACATGTAATGACCCTGTCTATGCTTACTGGTCCAAGTATCTGTGTTGAAATGCACCCTGTCGCACACAGATTTTCTCAAGGAAGTGGTGATGTTGTGTGCGACATGCTGGTGTAGCGCGGGCATGCTTTTCTTGGAGAAGCAGTGGTGATTGGGCATCTGGTACTGGGGCACAGCGACAGACATAAGGTCTCTAAAATCCTGTGTGTCCACTAGGCGGAAAGGCAGCATTTCGGTAGCCAACAGCTTACAGAGGGATAGAGTCAACCACTTAGCTTTGTCATGGGTCGCAGGAAGTGGCCTTTTATTTGACCACATCTGAGGGACAGAGATCTGGCTGCTGTCTGTAGATGGTGTTGAGTAGGGTGTCCCTGGAAAAATGCAGGTTTGTGAGGAAAGTGCAGGCGGAGACATGATGTTGCCTTCATCTTGCCTTCAGATCTGTTCATCTTGTATCATTTTTAAAAAACACAGCAAGCAAGGGTTACTCCAAGCGGAGTCTCCCTTTTTTCCAAAAATTGGGCACACAGACACCCCATCAGTGGCAGCACTTGTGCCCTAGTTGCAAACAGGATGTTTTGATTTGCATCAAGCACATTCAAAAATACGCCATAATTAACCGTCCCCAGCATGACACCGGGGTAGGTAGATAAAGTCTTTGCTGAACCATGACTTGGTCATCTTGGCTCCTTTTAAAAACAATGTAAGCAAGGGTTACTCCAAGCGGAGCCTCCCTTTTTTCCAAAAATTGTGCCCCACACACACCCACCCATTCAGTGGCAGCAGTTGTGCCATAGTTGTACACTTCACAGCTAGATTTGCATCAAGCACATTCCAAATCCACAAGCATTTACTCTCCCCAGGATGACACAGGGGTTGTAAATTCCTTCTGGATCCATGACTTGTTAATTTTGATGAACGTCAGTCTGTCCACATTGTCACTGGACAGACGCGTGCGCTTATCTGTCAGCACACACCCAGCAGCACTGAAAACACGTTCAGAGACAACGCTGGCAGCTGTACACGACAAAATCTCCAAGGCGTAACTGGATAGCTCTGGCCATTTTTCTAGATTTGAAGCCCAAAATGAGCAAGGCTCTATTTGCAAAGTCATGGCATCGATGTTCATTTGGAGATACTCCTGTATCATCCTCTCCAGCCGTTGACTATGTGTCAGACTTGTTGTCTCTGGTGTCCTTGCAAAGGAGGGTCTAAAAAAATTATGAAAAGATTCCATAAAATTGCTGTTACCAGCACCAGATACGGTCCTACTGGTACGTGTAGACTGTTGAAGATGACGAGACCGTCCCATGTATGTCAAGTTACAACTGGGAGATTCACTCCCTGCACCTGCACGGTTGTTTGGTGGAAAAGCGGATCTAAGATCGAGTAACAGCTTCTGCTGATACTCCTGCATAAGTGCGTCCCTTTCTATGGCTGGAATTATGTTACAAAATTTGGACTTGTACCGGGGATCTAATAGTGTGGCAAGCCAGTAGTCATCATCACTTCTAATTTTGACAATACGAGGGTCAGGTTGGAGGTAGTGCAACAAGAAGGCACTCATGTGTCTTGCGCAGCCATGCGGACCAAGTCCACGCTGTGTTTGTGGCATAGAGGTGCTAACCGTTCTTTCTTCCTCTGACATCTCCCCCCAACCTCTTTCAACTGAAATTTTACCAAGGTCCCCCTCATCTGCTGAGTCTTCCATGTCCATGGACAGTTCGTCCTCCATATCTTCATGTCCTCCTGCACCTTCCTCAACATCTCGCCTGCTACCATGCGCCCTTGTTGATCCCTGTCCCCCATGGTCCCATGCCTGGCGCCTTGGTGATGATGAACGTCTGGACCTTGGTGATGTTGTTGTGTCTTGCGCATATGAATCCTCCTGTAGTTCCTCCCCTTCCTGTTGTCCCACCCTATGACTCCGAATAGTGTTTAGCGTGTGTTCCAGCATGTAAATGACTGGAATCGTCATGCTGATAATGGCATTGTCAGCGCTAAACATATTCGTCGCCATGTCGAAACTGTGCAGAAGGGTGCATAGGTCCTTGATCTGAGACCACTCTAGCAGTGTAATCTGCCCCACCTCTGCATCTCATTGGCCTAGGCTATACGTCATGACGTAATGCACCAGGCCTCGGTGGTGCTGTCTCTGTATCATGTGGAGAGTCGAATTCCAGCGTGTCGATACATCGCATTTCAGGTGATGAACCGGCAGGCTGAAAGACTTCTGGAGCAATGCAAGTCAAGTCAGCTGCGGCGTTTAAACGGCAGAAGTGAGCAGAGAGTGACCATGCCCTGTGCAGAAGCCCATCTAGGCCGTGATAGTGGGTTAAAATTGCTGGACAACAAGGTTAAACACGTGAGCCATACAAGGCACGTGTGCCAGCTTGCCCAGGCGAAGGGCCGCACCCAGGTTTGCAGCATTGTCGCACATGGCCTTACCAGGCTGCAGGTTGAGTGGAGACAACCATTTATTAAACTCGGACCGCAGAGCTGACCACAACTCCTCAGCTGTGTGACTCTTATTCCCAAGACATGTCAAGCTAAAGACCGCCTGATGCCGTTACGCTCTGCTGCCAGCATAGTAATGAGGGTTGCGTGATTCCTTCTGCGCAGTGAGAACGCTGGTGGCCTGACCAGGCAGGCTTGGGGCGGAGGTGGAGGACCCAGATGAGGTGGAGGATGCAGAAGCAGTGGCGGAACTTGGACAGACAGAGGATTGACACACAAGTCGTGGGGACGGCAAGACTTGTGCAGCAGACCCTTCACCATCTATCACCATAGTTACCCAGTGCCCAGTCAGCGACATGTAACGTCCCTGTCCATGCTTACTGGTCCAAGTATCGGTGGTGAAATGCACCCGTTCACACACAGAGTTTCTCAAGGAAGCGGTGATGTTGTGTGCGACATGCTGGTGTAGCGCGGGCACACCTTTCTTAGAGAAGTAGTGGCGACTAGGCATCTGGTACTGGGGCACAGCGACAGACATAAGGTCTCTAAAATCCTGTGTGTCCACTAGGCGGAAAGGCAGCATTTCGGTAGCCAACAGCTTACAGAGGGATAGAGTCAACCTCTTAGCTTTGTCATGGGTCGCAGGAAGTGGCCTTTTATTTGACCACATCTGTGGGACAGAGATCTGGCTGCTGTGTGTAGACGGTGTTGAGTAGGGTGTCCCTGGAAAAATGCAGGTTTGTGAGGAAAGTGCAGGCGGAGACATGATGTTGCCTTCATCCAACGTTGGTGCTATCGATGTTTGAGAGAGCTGTACACAATCACTTGTTTCCCCTTCCAAACCAACTGACAACCTACCAAGCAAACTGCCTGTTGCGGTTACAGTGGTGGAAGTTGTGGGTGGAAAAACAGGTGTGACAGCTGTCCCCACAGTCCTAGAAGATGACGAGCGCGCGGATGCACTGGAAGGGGCAGGCGGTGGATGGTTGGCTCCGCTAGGCCGCATTGCAGCACGGTGAGCTTCCCACCAGGCCATATGATATTTATTCATGTGACGATTCATGGAAGAAGTTGTCAAACTGCTGAGGTTTTGACCTCTACTAAGATAACCATGCCAAATGTTACAGATCACATAATTTGGGCGATCTTTTTTTATGTCAAAAAAGGACCAGGCTAGGCAAGGCTTAGAGGCCATGCGACCTGTTGATCCACCCCGAATAATGCTCAGAGGCAGAGTGGTGGCTGAGGATGCAGTTGTAGACGTGCTACCAGTGCTCCGACTGTGTCCAGGAAGGCGCAAGGTTACTTCGTCGTCGGTTGCATCCTCCTCCACCGCCTCTGTTGACCTCCTCGAGTGTCTGACTGTGGGTTGACAGTAGGTGGGATCTAGAACTTCATCATCAATTGTTGTGTTTGCACTCCCCTCCCCCTCAGACCGAGCCTCTTCTTGCCCTGACCGAATATTTAAGTTGTCATCCCAATCGGGTATCTGCGTCTCATCTTCATCAGTATGTTCCTCATTGTCTATAACCACAGTTGTTGGAAAGGCAGCATTTTGGTAGCCAACAGTTTGCAGATGATGAAAGTCAACCTCCAAGCCATGTCATGCCCTTCTAAAAGCATGTAAAACACAGCGAGGGGACTCCAACCACAGTCTCCCTCGTTTCCACTAACTGGGCCACACACACCCCACTTGACTGGCATCGGTTGAGCCCCCTTTTGAAAAAGAAAAAGATGCTTTGCATGAAGCACTCTCAAAAATACGCGTGCCTTTCCCGTCCCCTGGCTGACCCAGGGGAAGAAAAGTCCTCTGAGAGCCATGACTTGTTCATCTTGGTTCTTTTAGAGACACAGCGAGGGGACTCCAACCACAGTCTCCCTCGTTTCCACTAACTGGGCCACACACACCCCACTTGACTGGCATCGGTTGAGCCCCCTTTTGAAAAAGAAAAAGATGCTTTGCATGAAGCACTCTCAAAAATACGCGTGCCTTTCCCGTCCCCTGGCTGACCCAGGGGAAGAAAAGTCCTCTGAGAGCCATGACTTGTTCATCTTGGTTCTTTTAGAGACACAGCGAGGGGACTCCAACCACAGTCTCCCTCGTTTCCACTAACTGGGCCACACACACCCCACTTGACTGGCATCGGTTGAGCCCCCTTTTGAAAAAGAAAAAGATGCTTTGCATGAAGCACTCTCAAAAATACGCGTGCCTTTCCCGTCCCCTGGCTGACCCAGGGGAAGAAAAGTCCTCTGAGAGCCATGACTTGTTCATCTTGGTTCTTTTAGAGACACAGCGAGGGGACTCCAACCACAGTCTCCCTCGTTTCCACTAACTGGGCCACACACACCCCACTTGACTGGCATCGGTTGAGCCCCCTTTTGAAAAAGAAAAAGATGCTTTGCATGAAGCACTCTCAAAAATACGCGTGCCTTTCCCGTCCCCTGGCTGACCCAGGGGAAGAAAAGTCCTCTGAGAGCCATGACTTGTTCATCTTGGTTCTTTTAGAGACACAGCGAGGGGACTCCAACCACAGTCTCCCTCGTTTCCACTAACTGGGCCACACACACCCCACTTGACTGGCATCGGTTGAGCCCCCTTTTGAAAAAGAAAAAGATGCTTTGCATGAAGCACTCTCAAAAATACGCGTGCCTTTCCCGTCCCCTGGCTGACCCAGGGGAAGAAAAGTCCTCTGAGAGCCATGACTTGTTCATCTTGGTTCTTTTAGAGACACAGCGAGGGGACTCCAACCACAGTCTCCCTCGTTTCCACTAACTGGGCCACACACACCCCACTTGACTGGCATCGGTTGAGCCCCCTTTTGAAAAAGAAAAAGATGCTTTGCATGAAGCACTCTCAAAAATACGCGTGCCTTTCCCGTCCCCTGGCTGACCCAGGGGAAGAAAAGTCCTCTGAGAGCCATGACTTGTTCATCTTGGTTCTTTTAGAGACACAGCGAGGGGACTCCAACCACAGTCTCCCTCGTTTCCACTAACTGGGCCACACACACCCCACTTGACTGGCATCGGTTGAGCCCCCTTTTGAAAAAGAAAAAGATGCTTTGCATGAAGCACTCTCAAAAATACGCGTGCCTTTCCCGTCCCCTGGCTGACCCAGGGGAAGAAAAGTCCTCTAAGAGCCATGTCCACATTGTCAGTGGACAGACACGTGTGCTTATCTGCCAGCAGACCCCCAGCAGCACTGAAGACAGGTTCCGAGAGAACGCTGGCTGCAGGACACGACAAGATCCCCAAGGCGTACGTGGCGAGCTCAGGCAATTTATCCAGATTGGAAGTCTAAAATGAGCAGGGCTCAAGTTGCACAATAATGGAATCGATGTTTCCTTGCATATACTCATATATCTGTGTGTCCTCCTCTTTTTCCTTGTCCAGCTGTTTTGTTTTCGCATGAGTATATGTCCTTGTCACTTTCCCATGTGTTTGAGTTGTTTGTCACCTTTTGGACACCTTTGAGGGTGTTTTCTAGGTGTTTTTCTGTGTTTGTGATTGCCTGCCATTGTTTCCTATTGGCTCGAGTTCGGTTCGTCGAATGTTCGACGAGCCGAACTCGAACGGGACCTCCGTTCGGCGAACTGGCCTCGAGCCGAACCGGGACCGGTTCGCTCATCTCTAATAATGAGCAGGACCATATGAAAACACCACTTACCCGAGACATGTCTGAATCGCTCCCCTGCTGCCAGGACTGGCAACCGCGAATAAAGGCAGCCCAGGTGCCAGTGTGTGTGGCAGAACCACACACGCCAGCACAATGTCAGGACTGGCCCTCACAGTGCCAGACCAGCAAACATGGATGAGGGCGGAACAAGGTTCAGGCAGGTGGTGTTTAAATAATGATGCCTTGGAGCAGGAGGTGGTGGCTGTGTGTGAACAAGTACCAAACTGAATTTTGATGGTGACAGAAGGAATTTGCAAACCACACTGGGCATGCACGGCATGGTGGCGGTCAACCACCTGACCAGTAAACGAAAAAAGGAGGGGAGCCAGCACTGCTTATGAATGGCATGCAACAATGAAGAAATAAAAAGTGTAATATTCACAAATTCATTCCTACTGTAACAATTCAATGAGATTTTTTACAAATGATTGATCAATGATTTGAGCCCCCCTGCCCCGTCACGGCAAATCTCTATAGGGGGGTCCCTAACGCTATATTATAAATTATTATGTACCATAAGGTCTCATATAATGAGCAGGACCATATGAAAACACCACTTACCCGAGACATGTCTGAACCGCTCCCATGCTGCCA